>NC_140043.1:13070193-13716146 GCF_963513975.1 Fringilla coelebs
GGCAAGAAACCAAAATTGTTAAATACTATGGGGTGAAGGAACAGTAAGAAAACATAATAATTTGCCTGGGGAATGGTGAGAAGTCAAGATCAAGGTTATTTCTCAGTAAATGCTTCCAAGTAGGAGGCAAATGAATTGCAGGAGCCAGAGGTAGTATCAGAATGTCATAAGGGGCAGGAGGGAAGTTACCTGGGTCACTGTCAAGCTTGCCAGATCTTAGAACCAAATTGATGCTGGTTTATTTTCAAGCTGCTATTTCGGTGCTCTTAGTGCTGAGTTAGATGGAACTTGCAAAGAGATGAGGTGCACTGACAGTGGCTGCACATCACGGGAGAAACAGGAGCAGGATTAATTAGCAGAAAATAATGTAGCCATGTAAACCTGTAAGGTCTGACATTGCAAACTGGAGAGTCGTATTTGGCTTCAAACCCCGTATTTGACACGTCTGAAGCGTGGCAAACAGGTTCAGGAAATTGTACCAACCTTATTGGGGCATCGCAAAACTGCCACAAGCTGGCCTCCTCGAGGCCTTTCTCCTTGGCACCTGCCCTAACCCTAGGCTGATTGGCTGCCCTGCCTAGGGTTAGGGTTAGGGTTACGCCTAGGGTTAGGGTTCCGCAAACTAAAAGGCCCAGAGCTCCGGGCACACTGCAGCTGCAAAGGGCATCCCAGGGGCATCGCAAAACTGCCACAAGCTGGCCTCCTCGAGGCCTTTCTCCTTGGCACCTGCCCTAACCCTAGGCTGATTGGCTGCCCTGCCTAGGGTTAGGGTTAGGGTTAGGCCTAGGGTTAGGGTTCCGCAAACTAAAAGGCCCAGAGCTCCGGGCACACTGCAGCTGCAAAGGGCATCCCAGGGGCATCGCAAAACTGCCACAAGCTGGCCTCCTCGAGGCCTTTCTCCTTGGCACCTGCCCTAACCCTAGGCTGATTGGCTGCCCTGCCTAGGGTTAGGGTTAGGGTTACGCCTAGGGTTAGGGTTCCGCAAACTAAAAGGCCCAGAGCTCCAGGCACACTGCAGCTGCAAAGGGCATCCCAGGGGCATCGCAAAACTGCCACAAGCTGGCCTCCTCGAGGCCTTTCTCCTTGGCACCTGCCCTAACCCTAGGCTGATTGGCTGCCCTGCCTAGGGTTAGGGTTAGGGTTAGGGTTAGGCCTAGGGTTAGGGTTCCGCAAACTAAAAGGCCCAGAGCTCTGGGCACACTGCAGCTGCAAAGGGCATCCCAGGGGCATCGCAAAACTGCCACAAGCTGGCCTCCTCGAGGCCTTTCTCCTTGGCACCTGCCCTAACCCTAGGCTGATTGGCTGCCCTGCCTAGGGTTAGGGTTAGGGTTACGCCTAGGGTTAGGGTTCCGCAAACTAAAAGGCCCAGAGCTCCGGTCACACTGCAGCTGCAAAGGGCATCCCAGGGGCATCGCAAAACTGCCACAAGCTGGCCTCCTCGAGGGCTTTCTCCTTGGCCCCTGCCCTAACCGTAGGCTGATTGGCTGCCCTGCCTAGGGTTAGGGTTAGGGTTAGGCCTAGGGTTAGGGTTCCGCAAACTAAAAGGCCCAGAGCTCCGGGCACACTGCAGCTGCAAAGGGCATCCCAGGGGCATCGCAAAACTGCCACAAGCTGGCCTCCTCGAGGCCTTTCTCCTTGGCACCTGCCCTAACCCTAGGCTGATTGGCTGCCCTGCCTAGGGTTAGGGTTAGGGTTAGGGTTACGCCTAGGGTTAGGGTTCCGCAAACTAAAAGGCCCAGAGCTCCGGGCACACTGCAGCTGCAAAGGGCATCCCAGGGGCATCGCAAAACTGCCACAAGCTGGCCTCCTCGAGGCCTTTCTCCTTGGCACCTGCCCTAACCCTAGGCTGATTGGCTGCCCTGCCTAGGGTTAGGGTTAGGCCTAGGGTTAGGGTTCTGCAAACTAAAAGGCCCAGAGCTCCGGGCACACTGCAGCTGCAAAGGGCATCCCAGGGGCATCGCAAAACTGCCACAAGCTGGCCTCCTCGAGGCCTTTCTCCTTGGCACCTGCCCTAACCCTAGGCTGATTGGCTGCCCTGCCTAGGGTTAGGGTTAGGGTTAGGCCTAGGGTTAGGGTTCCGCAAACTAAAAGGCCCAGAGCTCCGGGCACACTGCAGCTGCAAAGGGCATCCCAGGGGCATCGCAAAACTGCCACAAGCTGGCCTCCTCGAGGCCTTTCTCCTTGGCACCTGCCCTAACCCTAGGCTGATTGGCTGCCCTGCCTAGGGTTAGGGTTAGGGTTACGCCTAGGGTTAGGGTTCCGCAAACTAAAAGGCCCAGAGCTCCGGGCACACTGCAGCTGCAAAGGGCATCCCAGGGGCATCGCAAAACTGCCACAAGCTGGCCTCCTCGAGGCCTTTCTCCTTGGCACCTGCCCTAACCCTAGGCTGATTGGCTGCCCTGCCTAGGGTTAGGGTTAGGTTTAGGGTTAGGCCTAGGGTTAGGGTTCCGCAAACTAAAAGGCCCAGAGCTCCGGGCACACTGCAGCTGCAAAGGGCATCCCAGGGGCATCGCAAAACTGCCACAAGCTGGCCTCCTCGAGGCCTTTCTCCTTGGCACCTGCCCTAACCCTAGGCTGATTGGCTGCCCTGCCTAGGGTTAGGGTTAGGGTTAGGCCTAGGGTTAGGGTTCTGCAAACTAAAAGGCCCAGAGCTCCGGGCACACTGCAGCTGCAAAGGGCATCCCAGGGGCATCGCAAAACTGCCACAAGCTGGCCTCCTCGAGGCCTTTCTCCTTGGCACCTGCCCTAACCCTAGGCTGATTGGCTGCCCTGCCTAGGGTTAGGGTTAGGGTTACGCCTAGGGTTAGGGTTCCGCAAACTAAAAGGCCCAGAGCTCCGGGCACACTGCAGCTGCAAAGGGCATCCCAGGGGCATCGCAAAACTGCCACAAGCTGGCCTCCTCGATGCCTTTCTCCTTGGCACCTGCCCTAACCCTAGGCTGATTGGCTGCCCTGCCTAGGGTTAGGGTTAGGGTTAGGCCTAGGGTTAGGGTTCCGCAAACTAAAAGGCCCAGAGCTCCGGGCACACTGCAGCTGCAAAGGGCATCCCAGGGGCATCGCAAAACTGCCACAAGCTGGCCTCCTCGAGGCCTTTCTCCTTGGCACCTGCCCTAACCCTAGGCTGATTGGCTGCCCTGCCTAGGGTTAGGGTTAGGGTTACGCCTAGGGTTAGGGTTCCGCAAACTAAAAGGCCCAGAGCTCCGGGCACACTGCAGCTGCAAAGGGCATCCCAGGGGCATCGCAAAACTGCCACAAGCTGGCCTCCTCGAGGCCTTTCTCCTTGGCACCTGCCCTAACCCTAGGCTGATTGGCTGCCCTGCCTAGGGTTAGGGTTAGGGTTAGGGTTAGGCCTAGGGTTAGGGTTCCGCAAACTAAAAGGCCCAGAGCTCCGGTCACACTGCAGCTGCAAAGGGCATCCCAGGGGCATCGCAAAACTGCCACAAGCTGGCCTCCTCGAGGCCTTTCTCCTTGGCACCTGCCCTAACCCTAGGCTGATTGGCTGCCCTGCCTAGGGTTAGGGTTAGGTTTAGGGTTAGGCCTAGGGTTAGGGTTCCGCAAACTAAAAGGCCCAGAGCTCCGGGCACACTGCAGCTGCAAAGGGCATCCCAGGGGCATCGCAAAACTGCCACAAGCTGGCCTCCTCGAGGCCTTTCTCCTTGGCACCTGCCCTAACCCTAGGCTGATTGGCTGCCCTGCCTAGGGTTAGGGTTAGGGTTACGCCTAGGGTTAGGGTTCTGCAAACTAAAAGGCCCAGAGCTCCGGGCACACTGCAGCTGCAAAGGGCATCCCAGGGGCATCGCAAAACTGCCACAAGCTGGCCTCCTCGAGGCCTTTCTCCTTGGCACCTCCCCTAACCCTAGGCTGATTGGCTGCCCTGCCTAGGGTTAGGGTTAGGGTTACGCCTAGGGTTAGGGTTCCGCAAACTAAAAGGCCCAGAGCTCCGGGCACACTGCAGCTGCAAAGGGCATCCCAGGGGCATCGCAAAACTGCCACAAGCTGGCCTCCTCGAGGCCTTTCTCCTTGGCACCTGCCCTAACCCTAGGCTGATTGGCTGCCCTGCCTAGGGTTAGGGTTAGGGTTACGCCTAGGGTTAGGGTTCCGCAAACTAAAAGGCCCAGAGCTCCAGGCACACTGCAGCTGCAAAGGGCATCCCAGGGGCATCGCAAAACTGCCACAAGCTGGCCTCCTCGAGGCCTTTCTCCTTGGCACCTGCCCTAACCCTAGGCTGATTGGCTGCCCTGCCTAGGGTTAGGGTTAGGTTTAGGGTTAGGCCTAGGGTTAGGGTTCCGCAAACTAAAAGGCCCAGAGCTCCGGGCACACTGCAGCTGCAAAGGGCATCCCAGGGGCATCGCAAAACTGCCACAAGCTGGCCTCCTCGAGGCCTTTCTCCTTGGCACCTGCCCTAACCCTAGGCTGATTGGCTGCCCTGCCTAGGGTTAGGGTTAGGGTTACGCCTAGGGTTAGGGTTCCGCAAACTAAAAGGCCCAGAGCTCCGGGCACACTGCAGCTGCAAAGGGCATCCCAGGGGCATCGCAAAACTGCCACAAGCTGGCCTCCTCGAGGCCTTTCTCCTTGGCACCTGCCCTAACCCTAGGCTGATTGGCTGCCCTGCCTAGGGTTAGGGTTAGGGTTACGCCTAGGGTTAGGGTTCCGCAAACTAAAAGGCCCAGAGCTCCAGGCACACTGCAGCTGCAAAGGGCATCCCAGGCGCATCGCAAAACTGCCACAAGCTGGCCTCCTCGAGGCCTTTCTCCTTGGCACCTGCCCTAACCCTAGGCTGATTGGCTGCCCTGCCTAGGGTTAGGGTTAGGGTTACGCCTAGGGTTAGGGTTCCGCAAACTAAAAGGCCCAGAGCTCCGGGCACACTGCAGCTGCAAAGGGCATCCCAGGGGCATCGCAAAACTGCCACAAGCTGGCCTCCTCGAGGCCTTTCTCCTTGGCACCTGCCCTAACCCTAGGCTGATTGGCTGCCCTGCCTAGGGTTAGGGTTAGGGTTACGCCTAGGGTTAGGGTTCCGCAAACTAAAAGGCCCAGAGCTCCAGGCACACTGCAGCTGCAAAGGGCATCCCAGGGGCATCGCAAAACTGCCACAAGCTGGCCTCCTCGAGGCCTTTCTCCTTGGCACCTGCCCTAACCCTAGGCTGATTGGCTGCCCTGCCTAGGGTTAGGGTTAGGGTTAGGGTTAGGCCTAGGGTTAGGGTTCCGCAAACTAAAAGGCCCAGAGCTCCGGGCACACTGCAGCTGCAAAGGGCATCCCAGGGGCATCGCAAAACTGCCACAAGCTGGCCTCCTCGAGGCCTTTCTCCTTGGCACCTGCCCTAACCCTAGGCTGATTGGCTGCCCTGCCTAGGGTTAGGGTTAGGGTTACGCCTAGGGTTAGGGTTCCGCAAACTAAAAGGCCCAGAGCTCTGGGCACACTGCAGCTGCAAAGGGCATCCCAGGGGCATCGCAAAACTGCCACAAGCTGGCCTCCTCGAGGCCTTTCTCCTTGGCACCTGCCCTAACCCTAGGCTGATTGGCTGCCCTGCCTAGGGTTAGGGTTAGGGTTACGCCTAGGGTTAGGGTTCCGCAAACTAAAAGGCCCAGAGCTCCGGGCACACTGCAGCTGCAAAGGGCATCCCAGGGGCATCGCAAAACTGCCACAAGCTGGCCTCCTCGAGGCCTTTCTCCTTGGCACCTGCCCTAACCCTAGGCTGATTGGCTGCCCTGCCTAGGGTTAGGGTTAGGGTTAGGCCTAGGGTTAGGGTTCCGCAAACTAAAAGGCCCAGAGCTCCGGGCACACTGCAGCTGCAAAGGGCATCCCAGGGGCATCGCAAAACTGCCACAAGCTGGCCTCCTCGAGGCCTTTCTCCTTGGCACCTGCCCTAACCCTAGGCTGATTGGCTGCCCTGCCTAGGGTTAGGGTTAGGGTTACGCCTAGGGTTAGGGTTCCGCAAACTAAAAGGCCCAGAGCTCCGGGCACACTGCAGCTGCAAAGGGCATCCCAGGGGCATCGCAAAACTGCCACAAGCTGGCCTCCTCGATGCCTTTCTCCTTGGCACCTGCCCTAACCCTAGGCTGATTGGCTGCCCTGCCTAGGGTTAGGGTTAGGGTTAGGCCTAGGGTTAGGGTTCCGCAAACTAAAAGGCCCAGAGCTCCGGGCACACTGCAGCTGCAAAGGGCATCCCAGGGGCATCGCAAAACTGCCACAAGCTGGCCTCCTCGAGGCCTTTCTCCTTGGCACCTGCCCTAACCCTAGGCTGATTGGCTGCCCTGCCTAGGGTTAGGGTTAGGGTTAGGCCTAGGGTTAGGGTTCCGCAAACTAAAAGGCCCAGAGCTCCGGGCACACTGCAGCTGCAAAGGGCATCCCAGGGGCATCGCAAAACTGCCACAAGCTGGCCTCCTCGAGGCCTTTCTCCTTGGCACCTGCCCTAACCCTAGGCTGATTGGCTGCCCTGCCTAGGGTTAGGGTTAGGTTTAGGGTTAGGCCTAGGGTTAGGGTTCCGCAAACTAAAAGGCCCAGAGCTCCGGGCACACTGCAGCTGCAAAGGGCATCCCAGGGGCATCGCAAAACTGCCACAAGCTGGCCTCCTCGAGGCCTTTCTCCTTGGCACCTGCCCTAACCCTAGGCTGATTGGCTGCCCTGCCTAGGGTTAGGGTTAGGGTTACGCCTAGGGTTAGGGTTCTGCAAACTAAAAGGCCCAGAGCTCCGGGCACACTGCAGCTGCAAAGGGCATCCCAGGGGCATCGCAAAACTGCCACAAGCTGGCCTCCTCGAGGCCTTTCTCCTTGGCACCTCCCCTAACCCTAGGCTGATTGGCTGCCCTGCCTAGGGTTAGGGTTAGGGTTACGCCTAGGGTTAGGGTTCCGCAAACTAAAAGGCCCAGAGCTCCGGGCACACTGCAGCTGCAAAGGGCATCCCAGGGGCATCGCAAAACTGCCACAAGCTGGCCTCCTCGAGGCCTTTCTCCTTGGCACCTGCCCTAACCCTAGGCTGATTGGCTGCCCTGCCTAGGGTTAGGGTTAGGGTTACGCCTAGGGTTAGGGTTCCGCAAACTAAAAGGCCCAGAGCTCCAGGCACACTGCAGCTGCAAAGGGCATCCCAGGGGCATCGCAAAACTGCCACAAGCTGGCCTCCTCGAGGCCTTTCTCCTTGGCACCTGCCCTAACCCTAGGCTGATTGGCTGCCCTGCCTAGGGTTAGGGTTAGGTTTAGGGTTAGGCCTAGGGTTAGGGTTCCGCAAACTAAAAGGCCCAGAGCTCCGGGCACACTGCAGCTGCAAAGGGCATCCCAGGGGCATCGCAAAACTGCCACAAGCTGGCCTCCTCGAGGCCTTTCTCCTTGGCACCTGCCCTAACCCTAGGCTGATTGGCTGCCCTGCCTAGGGTTAGGGTTAGGGTTAGGGTTACGCCTAGGGTTAGGGTTCCGCAAACTAAAAGGCCCAGAGCTCCGGGCACACTGCAGCTGCAAAGGGCATCCCAGGGGCATCGCAAAACTGCCACAAGCTGGCCTCCTCGAGGCCTTTCTCCTTGGCACCTGCCCTAACCCTAGGCTGATTGGCTGCCCTGCCTAGGGTTAGGGTTAGGGTTACGCCTAGGGTTAGGGTTCCGCAAACTAAAAGGCCCAGAGCTCCAGGCACACTGCAGCTGCAAAGGGCATCCCAGGGGCATCGCAAAACTGCCACAAGCTGGCCTCCTCGCGGCCTTTCTCCTTGGCACCTGCCCTAACCCTAGGCTGATTGGCTGCCCTGCCTAGGGTTAGGGTTAGGTTTAGGGTTAGGCCTAGGGTTAGGGTTCCGCAAACTAAAAGGCCCAGAGCTCCGGGCACACTGCAGCTGCAAAGGGCATCCCAGGGGCATCGCAAAACTGCCACAAGCTGGCCTCCTCGAGGCCTTTCTCCTTGGCACCTGCCCTAACCCTAGGCTGATTGGCTGCCCTGCCTAGGGTTAGGGTTAGGGTTAGGGTTACGCCTAGGGTTAGGGTTCCGCAAACTAAAAGGCCCAGAGCTCCGGGCACACTGCAGCTGCAAAGGGCATCCCAGGGGCATCGCAAAACTGCCACAAGCTGGCCTCCTCGAGGCCTTTCTCCTTGGCACCTGCCCTAACCCTAGGCTGATTGGCTGCCCTGCCTAGGGTTAGGGTTAGGGTTACGCCTAGGGTTAGGGTTCCGCAAACTAAAAGGCCCAGAGCTCCAGGCACACTGCAGCTGCAAAGGGCATCCCAGGGGCATCGCAAAACTGCCACAAGCTGGCCTCCTCGAGGCCTTTCTCCTTGGCACCTGCCCTAACCCTAGGCTGATTGGCTGCCCTGCCTAGGGTTAGGGTTAGGGTTACGCCTAGGGTTAGGGTTCCGCAAACTATAAGGCCCAGAGCTCCGGGCACACTGCAGCTGCAAAGGGCATCCCAGGGGCATCGCAAAACTGCCACAAGCTGGCCTCCTCGAGGCCTTTCTCCTTGGCACCTCCCCTAACCCTAGGCTGATTGGCTGCCCTGCCTAGGGTTAGGGTTAGGGTTACGCCTAGGGTTAGGGTTCCGCAAACTAAAAGGCCCAGAGCTCCGGGCACACTGCAGCTGCAAAGGGCATCCCAGGGGCATCGCAAAACTGCCACAAGCTGGCCTCCTCGAGGCCTTTCTCCTTGGCACCTGCCCTAACCCTAGGCTGATTGGCTGCCCTGCCTAGGGTTAGGGTTAGGGTTAGGGTTACGCCTAGGGTTAGGGTTCCGCAAACTAAAAGGCCCAGAGCTCCGGGCACACTGCAGCTGCAAAGGGCATCCCAGGGGCATCGCAAAACTGCCACAAGCTGGCCTCCTCGAGGCCTTTCTCCTTGGCACCTGCCCTAACCCTAGGCTGATTGGCTGCCCTGCCTAGGGTTAGGGTTAGGGTTAGGCCTAGGGTTAGGGTTCCGCAAACTAAAAGGCCCAGAGCTCCGGGCACACTGCAGCTGCAAAGGGCATCCCAGGGGCATCGCAAAACTGCCACAAGCTGGCCTCCTCGAGGCCTTTCTCCTTGGCACCTGCCCTAACCCTAGGCTGATTGGCTGCCCTGCCTAGGGTTAGGGTTAGGGTTACGCCTAGGGTTAGGGTTCCGCAAACTAAAAGGCCCAGAGCTCCGGTCACACTGCAGCTGCAAAGGGCATCCCAGGGGCATCGCAAAACTGCCACAAGCTGGCCTCCTCGAGGCCTTTCTCCTTGGCCCCTGCCCTAACCCTAGGCTGATTGGCTGCCCTGCCTAGGGTTAGGGTTAGGGTTAGGCCTAGGGTTAGGGTTCCGCAAACTAAAAGGCCCAGAGCTCCGGGCACACTGCAGCTGCAAAGGGCATCCCAGGGGCATCGCAAAACTGCCACAAGCTGGCCTCCTCGAGGCCTTTCTCCTTGGCACCTGCCCTAACCCTAGGCTGACTGGCTGCCCTGCCTAGGGTTAGGGTTAGGGTTAGGGTTACGCCTAGGGTTAGGGTTCCGCAAACTAAAAGGCCCAGAGCTCCGGTCACACTGCAGCTGCAAAGGGCATCCCAGGGGCATCGCAAAACTGCCACAAGCTGGCCTCCTCGAGGCCTTTCTCCTTGGCACCTGCCCTAACCCTAGGCTGATTGGCTGCCCTGCCTAGGGTTAGGGTTAGGTTTAGGGTTAGGCCTAGGGTTAGGGTTCCGCAAACTAAAAGGCCCAGAGCTCCGGGCACACTGCAGCTGCAAAGGGCATCCCAGGGGCATCGCAAAACTGCCACAAGCTGGCCTCCTCGAGGCCTTTCTCCTTGGCACCTGCCCTAACCCTAGGCTGATTGGCTGCCCTGCCTAGGGTTAGGGTTAGGGTTACGCCTAGGGTTAGGGTTCTGCAAACTAAAAGGCCCAGAGCTCCGGGCACACTGCAGCTGCAAAGGGCATCCCAGGGGCATCGCAAAACTGCCACAAGCTGGCCTCCTCGAGGCCTTTCTCCTTGGCACCTCCCCTAACCCTAGGCTGATTGGCTGCCCTGCCTAGGGTTAGGGTTAGGGTTACGCCTAGGGTTAGGGTTCCGCAAACTAAAAGGCCCAGAGCTCCGGGCACACTGCAGCTGCAAAGGGCATCCCAGGGGCATCGCAAAACTGCCACAAGCTGGCCTCCTCGAGGCCTTTCTCCTTGGCACCTGCCCTAACCCTAGGCTGATTGGCTGCCCTGCCTAGGGTTAGGGTTAGGGTTACGCCTAGGGTTAGGGTTCCGCAAACTAAAAGGCCCAGAGCTCCAGGCACACTGCAGCTGCAAAGGGCATCCCAGGGGCATCGCAAAACTGCCACAAGCTGGCCTCCTCGAGGCCTTTCTCCTTGGCACCTGCCCTAACCCTAGGCTGATTGGCTGCCCTGCCTAGGGTTAGGGTTAGGTTTAGGGTTAGGCCTAGGGTTAGGGTTCCGCAAACTAAAAGGCCCAGAGCTCCGGGCACACTGCAGCTGCAAAGGGCATCCCAGGGGCATCGCAAAACTGCCACAAGCTGGCCTCCTCGAGGCCTTTCTCCTTGGCACCTGCCCTAACCCTAGGCTGATTGGCTGCCCTGCCTAGGGTTAGGGTTAGGTTTAGGGTTAGGCCTAGGGTTAGGGTTCCGCAAACTAAAAGGCCCAGAGCTCCGGGCACACTGCAGCTGCAAAGGGCATCCCAGGGGCATCGCAAAACTGCCACAAGCTGGCCTCCTCGAGGCCTTTCTCCTTGGCACCTGCCCTAACCCTAGGCTGATTGGCTGCCCTGCCTAGGGTTAGGGTTAGGGTTAGGGTTACGCCTAGGGTTAGGGTTCCGCAAACTAAAAGGCCCAGAGCTCCGGGCACACTGCAGCTGCAAAGGGCATCCCAGGGGCATCGCAAAACTGCCACAAGCTGGCCTCCTCGAGGCCTTTCTCCTTGGCACCTGCCCTAACCCTAGGCTGATTGGCTGCCCTGCCTAGGGTTAGGGTTAGGGTTACGCCTAGGGTTAGGGTTCCGCAAACTAAAAGGCCCAGAGCTCCAGGCACACTGCAGCTGCAAAGGGCATCCCAGGGGCATCGCAAAACTGCCACAAGCTGGCCTCCTCGAGGCCTTTCTCCTTGGCACCTGCCCTAACCCTAGGCTGATTGGCTGCCCTGCCTAGGGTTAGGGTTAGGGTTACGCCTAGGGTTAGGGTTCCGCAAACTATAAGGCCCAGAGCTCCGGGCACACTGCAGCTGCAAAGGGCATCCCAGGGGCATCGCAAAACTGCCACAAGCTGGCCTCCTCGAGGCCTTTCTCCTTGGCACCTCCCCTAACCCTAGGCTGATTGGCTGCCCTGCCTAGGGTTAGGGTTAGGGTTACGCCTAGGGTTAGGGTTCCGCAAACTAAAAGGCCCAGAGCTCCGGGCACACTGCAGCTGCAAAGGGCATCCCAGGGGCATCGCAAAACTGCCACAAGCTGGCCTCCTCGAGGCCTTTCTCCTTGGCACCTGCCCTAACCCTAGGCTGATTGGCTGCCCTGCCTAGGGTTAGGGTTAGGGTTAGGGTTACGCCTAGGGTTAGGGTTCCGCAAACTAAAAGGCCCAGAGCTCCGGGCACACTGCAGCTGCAAAGGGCATCCCAGGGGCATCGCAAAACTGCCACAAGCTGGCCTCCTCGAGGCCTTTCTCCTTGGCACCTGCCCTAACCCTAGGCTGATTGGCTGCCCTGCCTAGGGTTAGGGTTAGGGTTAGGCCTAGGGTTAGGGTTCCGCAAACTAAAAGGCCCAGAGCTCCGGGCACACTGCAGCTGCAAAGGGCATCCCAGGGGCATCGCAAAACTGCCACAAGCTGGCCTCCTCGAGGCCTTTCTCCTTGGCACCTGCCCTAACCCTAGGCTGATTGGCTGCCCTGCCTAGGGTTAGGGTTAGGGTTAGGCCTAGGGTTAGGGTTCCGCAAACTAAAAGGCCCAGAGCTCCGGTCACACTGCAGCTGCAAAGGGCATCCCAGGGGCATCGCAAAACTGCCACAAGCTGGCCTCCTCGAGGCCTTTCTCCTTGGCCCCTGCCCTAACCCTAGGCTGATTGGCTGCCCTGCCTAGGGTTAGGGTTAGGGTTAGGCCTAGGGTTAGGGTTCCGCAAACTAAAAGGCCCAGAGCTCCGGGCACACTGCAGCTGCAAAGGGCATCCCAGGGGCATCGCAAAACTGCCACAAGCTGGCCTCCTCGAGGCCTTTCTCCTTGGCACCTGCCCTAACCCTAGGCTGATTGGCTGCCCTGCCTAGGGTTAGGGTTAGGGTTAGGGTTACGCCTAGGGTTAGGGTTCCGCAAACTAAAAGGCCCAGAGCTCCGGTCACACTGCAGCTGCAAAGGGCATCCCAGGGGCATCGCAAAACTGCCACAAGCTGGCCTCCTCGAGGCCTTTCTCCTTGGCACCTGCCCTAACCCTAGGCTGATTGGCTGCCCTGCCTAGGGTTAGGGTTAGGGTTAGGGTTAGGCCTAGGGTTAGGGTTCCGCAAACTAAAAGGCCCAGAGCTCCGGGCACACTGCAGCTGCAAAGGGCATCCCAGGGGCATCGCAAAACTGCCACAAGCTGGCCTCCTCGAGGCCTTTCTCCTTGGCACCTGCCCTAACCCTAGGCTGATTGGCTGCCCTGCCTAGGGTTAGGGTTAGGGTTACGCCTAGGGTTAGGGTTCCGCAAACTAAAGGCCCAGAGCTCCAGGCACACTGCAGCTGCAAAGGGCATCCCAGGGGCATCGCAAAACTGCCACAAGCTGGCCTCCTCGAGGCCTTTCTCCTTGGCACCTGCCCTAACCCTAGGCTGATTGGCTGCCCTGCCTAGGGTTAGGGTTAGGGTTACGCCTAGGGTTAGGGTTCCGCAAACTATAAGGCCCAGAGCTCCGGGCACACTGCAGCTGCAAAGGGCATCCCAGGGGCATCGCAAAACAGCCACAAGCTGGCCTCCTCGAGGCCTTTCTCCTTGGCACCTCCCCTAACCCTAGGCTGATTGGCTGCCCTGCCTAGGGTTAGGGTTAGGGTTACGCCTAGGGTTAGGGTTCCGCAAACTAAAAGGCCCAGAGCTCCGGGCACACTGCAGCTGCAAAGGGCATCCCAGGGGCATCGCAAAACTGCCACAAGCTGGCCTCCTCGAGGCCTTTCTCCTTGGCACCTGCCCTAACCCTAGGCTGATTGGCTGCCCTGCCTAGGGTTAGGGTTAGGGTTAGGGTTACGCCTAGGGTTAGGGTTCCGCAAACTAAAAGGCCCAGAGCTCCAGGCACACTGCAGCTGCAAAGGGCATCCCAGGGGCATCGCAAAACTGCCACAAGCTGGCCTCCTCGAGGCCTTTCTCCTTGGCACCTGCCCTAACCCTAGGCTGATTGGCTGCCCTGCCTAGGGTTAGGGTTAGGGTTAGGCCTAGGGTTAGGGTTCCGCAAACTAAAAGGCCCAGAGCTCCGGGCACACTGCAGCTGCAAAGGGCATCCCAGGGGCATCGCAAAACTGCCACAAGCTGGCCTCCTCGAGGCCTTTCTCCTTGGCACCTGCCCTAACCCTAGGCTGATTGGCTGCCCTGCCTAGGGTTAGGGTTAGGGTTACGCCTAGGGTTAGGGTTCCGCAAACTAAAAGGCCCAGAGCTCCGGGCACACTGCAGCTGCAAAGGGCATCCCAGGGGCATCGCAAAACTGCCACAAGCTGGCCTCCTCGAGGCCTTTCTCCTTGGCACCTGCCCTAACCCTAGGCTGATTGGCTGCCCTGCCTAGGGTTAGGGTTAGGGTTACGCCTAGGGTTAGGGTTCCGCAAACTAAAAGGCCCAGAGCTCCAGGCACACTGCAGCTGCAAAGGGCATCCCAGGGGCATCGCAAAACTGCCACAAGCTGGCCTCCTCGAGGCCTTTCTCCTTGGCACCTGCCCTAACCCTAGGCTGATTGGCTGCCCTGCCTAGGGTTAGGGTTAGGTTTAGGGTTAGGCCTAGGGTTAGGGTTCCGCAAACTAAAAGGCCCAGAGCTCCGGGCACACTGCAGCTGCAAAGGGCATCCCAGGGGCATCGCAAAACTGCCACAAGCTGGCCTCCTCGAGGCCTTTCTCCTTGGCACCTGCCCTAACCCTAGGCTGATTGGCTGCCCTGCCTAGGGTTAGGGTTAGGTTTAGGGTTAGGCCTAGGGTTAGGGTTCCGCAAACTAAAAGGCCCAGAGCTCCGGGCACACTGCAGCTGCAAAGGGCATCCCAGGGGCATCGCAAAACTGCCACAAGCTGGCCTCCTCGAGGCCTTTCTCCTTGGCACCTGCCCTAACCCTAGGCTGATTGGCTGCCCTGCCTAGGGTTAGGGTTAGGGTTAGGGTTACGCCTAGGGTTAGGGTTCCGCAAACTAAAAGGCCCAGAGCTCCGGGCACACTGCAGCTGCAAAGGGCATCCCAGGGGCATCGCAAAACTGCCACAAGCTGGCCTCCTCGAGGCCTTTCTCCTTGGCACCTGCCCTAACCCTAGGCTGATTGGCTGCCCTGCCTAGGGTTAGGGTTAGGGTTACGCCTAGGGTTAGGGTTCCGCAAACTAAAAGGCCCAGAGCTCCAGGCACACTGCAGCTGCAAAGGGCATCCCAGGGGCATCGCAAAACTGCCACAAGCTGGCCTCCTCGAGGCCTTTCTCCTTGGCACCTGCCCTAACCCTAGGCTGATTGGCTGCCCTGCCTAGGGTTAGGGTTAGGGTTACGCCTAGGGTTAGGGTTCCGCAAACTATAAGGCCCAGAGCTCCGGGCACACTGCAGCTGCAAAGGGCATCCCAGGGGCATCGCAAAACTGCCACAAGCTGGCCTCCTCGAGGCCTTTCTCCTTGGCACCTCCCCTAACCCTAGGCTGATTGGCTGCCCTGCCTAGGGTTAGGGTTAGGGTTACGCCTAGGGTTAGGGTTCCGCAAACTAAAAGGCCCAGAGCTCCGGGCACACTGCAGCTGCAAAGGGCATCCCAGGGGCATCGCAAAACTGCCACAAGCTGGCCTCCTCGAGGCCTTTCTCCTTGGCACCTGCCCTAACCCTAGGCTGATTGGCTGCCCTGCCTAGGGTTAGGGTTAGGGTTAGGGTTACGCCTAGGGTTAGGGTTCCGCAAACTAAAAGGCCCAGAGCTCCGGGCACACTGCAGCTGCAAAGGGCATCCCAGGGGCATCGCAAAACTGCCACAAGCTGGCCTCCTCGAGGCCTTTCTCCTTGGCACCTGCCCTAACCCTAGGCTGATTGGCTGCCCTGCCTAGGGTTAGGGTTAGGGTTAGGCCTAGGGTTAGGGTTCCGCAAACTAAAAGGCCCAGAGCTCCGGGCACACTGCAGCTGCAAAGGGCATCCCAGGGGCATCGCAAAACTGCCACAAGCTGGCCTCCTCGAGGCCTTTCTCCTTGGCACCTGCCCTAACCCTAGGCTGATTGGCTGCCCTGCCTAGGGTTAGGGTTAGGGTTAGGCCTAGGGTTAGGGTTCCGCAAACTAAAAGGCCCAGAGCTCCGGTCACACTGCAGCTGCAAAGGGCATCCCAGGGGCATCGCAAAACTGCCACAAGCTGGCCTCCTCGAGGCCTTTCTCCTTGGCCCCTGCCCTAACCCTAGGCTGATTGGCTGCCCTGCCTAGGGTTAGGGTTAGGGTTAGGCCTAGGGTTAGGGTTCCGCAAACTAAAAGGCCCAGAGCTCCGGGCACACTGCAGCTGCAAAGGGCATCCCAGGGGCATCGCAAAACTGCCACAAGCTGGCCTCCTCGAGGCCTTTCTCCTTGGCACCTGCCCTAACCCTAGGCTGATTGGCTGCCCTGCCTAGGGTTAGGGTTAGGGTTAGGGTTACGCTAGGGTTAGGGTTCCGCAAACTAAAAGGCCCAGAGCTCCGGTCACACTGCAGCTGCAAAGGGCATCCCAGGGGCATCGCAAAACTGCCACAAGCTGGCCTCCTCGAGGCCTTTCTCCTTGGCACCTGCCCTAACCCTAGGCTGATTGGCTGCCCTGCCTAGGGTTAGGGTTAGGGTTAGGGTTAGGCCTAGGGGTTAGGGTTCCGCAAACTAAAAGGCCCAGAGCTCCGGGCACACTGCAGCTGCAAAGGGCATCCCAGGGGCATCGCAAAACTGCCACAAGCTGGCCTCCTCGAGGCCTTTCTCCTTGGCACCTGCCCTAACCCTAGGCTGATTGGCTGCCCTGCCTAGGGTTAGGGTTAGGGTTACGCCTAGGGTTAGGGTTCCGCAAACTAAAGGCCCAGAGCTCCAGGCACACTGCAGCTGCAAAGGGCATCCCAGGGGCATCGCAAAACTGCCACAAGCTGGCCTCCTCGAGGCCTTTCTCCTTGGCACCTGCCCTAACCCTAGGCTGATTGGCTGCCCTGCCTAGGGTTAGGGTTAGGGTTACGCCTAGGGTTAGGGTTCCGCAAACTATAAGGCCCAGAGCTCCGGGCACACTGCAGCTGCAAAGGGCATCCCAGGGGCATCGCAAAACTGCCACAAGCTGGCCTCCTCGAGGCCTTTCTCCTTGGCACCTGCCCTAACCCTAGGCTGATTGGCTGCCCTGCCTAGGGTTAGGGTTAGGGTTACGCCTAGGGTTAGGGTTCCGCAAACTAAAAGGCCCAGAGCTCCGGGCACACTGCAGCTGCAAAGGGCATCCCAGGGGCATCGCAAAACTGCCACAAGCTGGCCTCCTCGAGGCCTTTCTCCTTGGCACCTGCCCTAACCCTAGGCTGATTGGCTGCCCTGCCTAGGGTTAGGGTTAGGGTTAGGGTTACGCCTAGGGTTAGGGTTCCGCAAACTAAAAGGCCCAGAGCTCCAGGGCACACTGCAGCTGCAAAGGGCATCCCAGGGGCATCGCAAAACTGCCACAAGCTGGCCTCCTCGAGGCCTTTCTCCTTGGCACCTGCCCTAACCCTAGGCTGATTGGCTGCCCTGCCTAGGGTTAGGGTTAGGGTTAGGCCTAGGGTTAGGGTTCCGCAAACTAAAAGGCCCAGAGCTCCGGGCACACTGCAGCTGCAAAGGGCATCCCAGGGGCATCGCAAAACTGCCACAAGCTGGCCTCCTCGAGGCCTTTCTCCTTGGCACCTGCCCTAACCCTAGGCTGATTGGCTGCCCTGCCTAGGGTTAGGGTTAGGGTTACGCCTAGGGTTAGGGTTCCGCAAACTAAAAGGCCCAGAGCTCCGGTCACACTGCAGCTGCAAAGGGCATCCCAGGGGCATCGCAAAACTGCCACAAGCTGGCCTCCTCGAGGCCTTTCTCCTTGGCACCTGCCCTAACCCTAGGCTGATTGGCTGCCCTGCCTAGGGTTAGGGTTAGGTAGGGTTAGGCCTAGGGTTAGGGTTCCGCAAACTAAAAGGCCCAGAGCTCCGGGCACACTGCAGCTGCAAAGGGCATCCCAGGGGCATCGCAAAACTGCCACAAGCTGGCCTCCTCGAGGCCTTTCTCCTTGGCACCTGCCCTAACCCTAGGCTGATTGGCTGCCCTGCCTAGGGTTAGGGTTAGGGTTAGGTTACGCCTAGGGTTAGGGTTCCGCAAACTAAAAGGCCCAGAGCTCCGGTCACACTGCAGCTGCAAAGGGCATCCCAGGGGCATCGCAAAACTGCCACAAGCTGGCCTCCTCGAGGCCTTTCTCCTTGGCACCTGCCCTAACCCTAGGCTGATTGGCTGCCCTGCCTAGGGTTAGGGTTAGGGTTAGGGTTACGCCTAGGGTTAGGGTTCCGCAAACTAAAAGGCCCAGAGCTCCGGGCACACTGCAGCTGCAAAGGGCATCCCAGGGGCATCGCAAAACTGCCACAAGCTGGCCTCCTCGAGGCCTTTCTCCTTGGCACCTGCCCTAACCCTAGGCTGATTGGCTGCCCTGCCTAGGGTTAGGGGTTAGGGTTAGGCCTAGGGTTAGGGTTCCGCAAACTAAAAGGCCCAGAGCTCCGGGCACACTGCAGCTGCAAAGGGCATCCCAGGGGCATCGCAAAACTGCCACAAGCTGGCCTCCTCGAGGCCTTTCTCCTTGGCACCTGCCCTAACCCTAGGCTGATTGGCTGCCCTGCCTAGGGTTAGGGTTAGGGTTACGCCTAGGGTTAGGGTTCCGCAAACTAAAAGGCCCAGAGCTCCGGTCACACTGCAGCTGCAAAGGGCATCCCAGGGGCATCGCAAAACTGCCACAAGCTGGCCTCCTCGAGGCCTTTCTCCTTGGCCCCTGCCCTAACCCTAGGCTGATTGGCTGCCCTGCCTAGGGTTAGGGTTAGGGTTAGGCCTAGGGTTAGGGTTCCGCAAACTAAAAGGCCCAGAGCTCCGGGCACACTGCAGCTGCAAAGGGCATCCCAGGGGCATCGCAAAACTGCCACAAGCTGGCCTCCTCGAGGCCTTTCTCCTTGGCACCTGCCCTAACCCTAGGCTGATTGGCTGCCCTGCCTAGGGTTAGGGTTAGGGTTAGGGTTACGCCTAGGGTTAGGGTTCCGCAAACTAAAAGGCCCAGAGCTCCGGTCACACTGCAGCTGCAAAGGGCATCCCAGGGGCATCGCAAAACTGCCACAAGCTGGCCTCCTCGAGGCCTTTCTCCTTGGCACCTGCCCTAACCCTAGGCTGATTGGCTGCCCTGCCTAGGGTTAGGGTAGGGTTAGGGTTAGCCTAGGGTTAGGGTTCCGCAAACTAAAAGGCCCAGAGCTCCGGGCACACTGCAGCTGCAAAGGGCATCCCAGGGGCATCGCAAAACTGCCACAAGCTGGCCTCCTCGAGGCCTTTCTCCTTGGCACCTGCCCTAACCCTAGGCTGATTGGCTGCCCTGCCTAGGGTTAGGGTTAGGGTTACGCCTAGGGTTAGGGTTCCGCAAACTAAAGGCCCAGAGCTCCAGGCACACTGCAGCTGCAAAGGGCATCCCAGGGGCATCGCAAAACTGCCACAAGCTGGCCTCCTCGAGGCCTTTCTCCTTGGCACCTGCCCTAACCCTAGGCTGATTGGCTGCCCTGCCTAGGGTTAGGGTTAGGGTTACGGCCTAGGGTTAGGGTTCCGCAAACTATAAGGCCCAGAGCTCCGGGCACACTGCAGCTGCAAAGGGCATCCCAGGGGCATCGCAAAACAGCCACAAGCTGGCCTCCTCGAGGCCTTTCTCCTTGGCACCTGCCCTAACCCTAGGCTGATTGGCTGCCCTGCCTAGGGTTAGGGTTAGGGTTACGCCTAGGGTTAGGGTTCCGCAAACTAAAAGGCCCAGAGCTCCGGGCACACTGCAGCTGCAAAGGGCATCCCAGGGGCATCGCAAAACTGCCACAAGCTGGCCTCCTCGAGGCCTTTCTCCTTGGCACCTGCCCTAACCCTAGGCTGATTGGCTGCCCTGCCTAGGGTTAGGGTTAGGGTTAGGGTTACGCCTAGGGTTAGGGTTCCGCAAACTAAAAGGCCCAGAGCTCCAGGCACACTGCAGCTGCAAAGGGCATCCCAGGGGCATCGCAAAACTGCCACAAGCTGGCCTCCTCGAGGCCTTTCTCCTTGGCACCTGCCCTAACCCTAGGCTGATTGGCTGCCCTGCCTAGGGTTAGGGGTTAGGGTTACGCCTAGGGTTAGGGTTCCGCAAACTAAAAGGCCCAGAGCTCCGGGCACACTGCAGCTGCAAAGGGCATCCCAGGGGCATCGCAAAACTGCCACAAGCTGGCCTCCTCGAGGCCTTTCTCCTTGGCACCTGCCCTAACCCTAGGCTGATTGGCTGCCCTGCCTAGGGTTAGGGTTAGGGTTACGCCTAGGGTTAGGGTTCCGCAAACTAAAAGGGTTAGGGTTAGGGTTACGCCTAGGGTTAGGGTTCCGCAAACTAAAAGGCCCACAGCTCCGGGCACACTGCAGCTGCAAAGGGCATCCCAGGGGCATCGCAAAACTGCCACAAGCTGGCCTCCTCGAGGCCTTTCTCCTTGGCACCTGCCCTAACCCTAGGCTGATTGGCTGCCCTGCCTAGGGTTAGGGTTAGGGTTACACCTAGGGTTAGGGTTCCGCAAACTAAAAGGCCCACAGCTCCGGGCACACTGCAGCTGCAAAGGGCATCCCAGGGGCATCGCAAAACTGCCACAAGCTGGCCTCCTCGAGGCCTTTCTCCTTGGCACCTGCCCTAACCCTAGGCTGATTGGCTGCCCTGCCTAGGGTTAGGGTTAGGGTTACGCCTAGGGTTAGGGTTCCGCAAACTAAAAGGCCCACAGCTCCGGGCACACTGCAGCTGCAAAGGGCATCCCAGGGGCATCACAAAACTGCCACAAGCTGGCCTCCTCGAGGCCTTTCTCCTTGGCACCTGCCCTAACCCTAGGCTGATTGGCTGCCCTGCCTAGGGTTAGGGTTAGGGTTACGCCTAGGGTTAGGGTTCCGCAAACTAAAAGGCCCACAGCTCCGGGCACACTGCAGCTGCAAAGGGCATCCCAGGGGCATCGCAAAACTGCCACAAGCTGGCCTCCTCGAGGCCTTTCTCCTTGGCACCTGCCCCTAACCCTAGGCTGATTGGCTGCCCTGCCTAGGGTTAGGGTTAGGGTTACGCCTAGGGTTAGGGTTCCGCAAACTAAAAGGCCCACAGCTCCGGGCACACTGCAGCTTGCAAAGGGCATCCCAGGGGCATCGCAAAACTGCCACAAGCTGGCCTCCTCGAGGCCTTTCTCCTTGGCACCTGCCCTAACCCTAGGCTGATTGGCTGCCCTGCCTAGGGTTAGGGTTAGGGTTACGCCTAGGGTTAGGGTTCCGCAAACTAAAAGGCCCAGAGCTCCGGGCACACTGCAGCTGCAAAGGGCATCCCAGGGGCATCGCAAAACTGCCACAAGCTGGCCTCCTCGAGGCTTTCTCCTTGGCACCTGCCCTAACCCTAGGCTGATTGGCTGCCCTGCCTAGGGTTAGGGTTAGGGTTACGCCTAGGGTTAGGGTTCCGCAAACTAAAAGGCCCACAGCTCCGGGCACACTGCAGCTGCAAAGGGCATCCCAGGGGCATCGCAAAACTGCCACAAGCTGGCCTCCTCGAGGCCTTTCTCCTTGGCACCTGCCCTAACCCTAGGCTGATTGGCTGCCCTGCCTAGGGTTAGGGTTAGGGTTACGCCTAGGGTTAGGGTTCCGCAAACTAAAAGGCCCACAGCTCCGGGCACACTGCAGCTGCAAAGGGCATCCCAGGGGCATCGCAAAACTGCCACAAGCTGGCCTCCTCGAGGCCTTTCTCCTTGGCACCTGCCCTAACCCTAGGCTGATTGGCTGCCCTGCCTAGGGTTAGGGTTAGGGTTACGCCTAGGGTTAGGGTTCCGCAAACTAAAAGGCCCACAGCTCCGGGCACACTGCAGCTGCAAAGGGCATCCCAGGGGCATCGCAAAACTGCCACAAGCTGGCCTCCTCGAGGCCTTTCTCCTTGGCACCTGCCCTAACCCTAGGCTGATTGGCTGCCCTGCCTAGGGTTAGGGTTAGGGTTACGCCTAGGGTTAGGGTTCCGCAAACTAAAAGGCCCACAGCTCCGGGCACACTGCAGCTGCAAAGGGCATCCCAGGGGCATCGCAAAACTGCCACAAGCTGGCCTCCTCGAGGCCTTTCTCCTTGGCACCTGCCCTAACCCTAGGCTGATTGGCTGCCCTGCCTAGGGTTAGGGTTAGGGTTAGGGTTACGCCTAGGGTTAGGGTTCCGCAAACTAAAAGGCCCACAGCTCCGGGCACACTGCAGCTGCAAAGGGCATCCCAGGGGCATCGCAAAACTGCCACAAGCTGGCCTCCTCGAGGCCTTTCTCCTTGGCACCTGCCCTAACCCTAGGCTGATTGGCTGCCCTGCCTAGGGTTAGGGTTAGGGTTAGGGTTACGCCTAGGGTTAGGGTTCCGCAAACTAAAAGGCCCACAGCTCCGGGCACACTGCAGCTGCAAAGGGCATCCCAGGGGCATCGCAAAACTGCCACAAGCTGGCCTCCTCGAGGCCTTTCTCCTTGGCACCTGCCCTAACCCTAGGCTGATTGGCTGCCCTGCCTAGGGTTAGGGTTAGGGTTAGGGTTACGCCTAGGGTTAGGGTTCCGCAAACTAAAAGGCCCACAGCTCCGGGCACACTGCAGCTGCAAAGGGCATCCCAGGGGCATCGCGAAACTGCCACAAGCTGGCCTCCTCGAGGCCTTTCTCCTTGGCACCTTCCCTAACCCTAGGCTGATTGGCTGCCCTGCCTAGGGTTAGGGTTAGGGTTACGCCTAGGGTTAGGGTTCCGCAAACTAAAAAGCCCAGAGCTCCGGGCACACTGCAGCTGCAAAGGGCATCCCAGGGGCATCGCAAAACTGCCACAAGCTGGCCTCCTCGAGGCCTTTCTCCTTGGCACCTGCCCTAACCCTAGGCTGATTGGCTGCCCTGCCTAGGGTTAGGGTTAGGGTTACGCCTAGGGTTAGGGTTCCGCAAACTAAAAGGCCCACAGCTCCGGGCACACTGCAGCTGCAAAGGGCATCCCAGGGGCATCGCAAAACTGCCACAAGCTGGCCTCCTCGAGGCCTTTCTCCTTGGCACCTGCCCTAACCCTAGGCTGATTGGCTGCCCTGCCTAGGGTTAGGGTTAGGGTTAGGGTTACGCCTAGGGTTAGGGTTCCGCAAACTAAAAGGCCCACAGCTCCGGGCACACTGCAGCTGCAAAGGGCATCCCAGGGGCATCGCAAAACTGCCACAAGCTGGCCTCCTCGAGGCCTTTCTCCTTGGCACCTGCCCTAACCCTAGGCTGATTGGCTGCCCTGCCTAGGGTTAGGGTTAGGGTTACGCCTAGGGTTAGGGTTCCGCAAACTAAAAGGCCCACAGCTCCGGGCACACTGCAGCTGCAAAGGGCATCCCAGGGGCATCGCAAAACTGCCACAAGCTGGCCTCCTCGAGGCCTTTCTCCTTGGCACCTGCCCTAACCCTAGGCTGATTGGCTGCCCTGCCTAGGGTTAGGGTTAGGGTTACGCCTAGGGTTAGGGTTCCGCAAACTAAAAGGCCCACAGCTCCGGGCACACTGCAGCTGCAAAGGGCATCCCAGGGGCATCGCAAAACTGCCACAAGCTGGCCTCCTCGAGGCCTTTCTCCTTGGCACCTGCCCTAACCCTAGGCTGATTGGCTGCCCTGCCTAGGGTTAGGGTTAGGGTTACACCTAGGGTTAGGGTTCCACAAACTAAAAGGCCCACAGCTCCGGGCACACTGCAGCTGCAAAGGGCATCCCAGGGGCATCGCAAAACTGCCACAAGCTGGCCTCCTCGAGGCCTTTCTCCTTGGCACCTGCCCTAACCCTAGGCTGATTGGCTGCCCTGCCTAGGGTTAGGGTTAGGGTTACGCCTAGGGTTAGGGTTCCACAAACTAAAAGGCCCACAGCTCCGGGCACACTGCAGCTGCAAAGGGCATCCCAGGGGCATCGCAAAACTGCCACAAGCTGGCCTCCTCGAGGCCTTTCTCCTTGGCACCTGCCCTAACCCTAGGCTGATTGGCTGCCCTGCCTAGGGTTAGGGTTAGGGTTAGGGTTACGCCTAGGGTTAGGGTTCCGCAAACTAAAAGGCCCACAGCTCCGGGCACACTGCAGCTGCAAAGGGCATCCCAGGGGCATCGCAAAACTGCCACAAGCTGGCCTCCTCGAGGCCTTTCTCCTTGGCACCTGCCCTAACCCTAGGCTGATTGGCTGCCCTGCCTAGGGTTAGGGTTACGCCTAGGGTTAGGGTTCCGCAAACTAAAAGGCCCACAGCTCCGGGCACACTGCAGCTGCAAAGGGCATCCCAGGGGCATCGCAAAACTGCCACAAGCTGGCCTCCTCGAGGCCTTTCTCCTTGGCACCTGCCCTAACCCTAGGCTGATTGGCTGCCCTGCCTAGGGTTAGGGTTAGGGTTAGGGTTACGCCTAGGGTTAGGGTTCCGCAAACTAAAAGGCCCACAGCTCCGGGCACACTGCAGCTGCAAAGGGCATCCCAGGGGCATCGCAAAACTGCCACAAGCTGGCCTCCTCGAGGCCTTTCTCCTTGGCACCTGCCCTAACCCTAGGCTGATTGGCTGCCCTGCCTAGGGTTAGGGCTACGCCTAGGGTTAGGGTTCCGCAAACTAAAAGGCCCACAGCTCCGGGCACACTGCAGCTGCAAAGGGCATCCCAGGGGCATCGCAAAACTGCCACAAGCTGGCCTCCTCGAGGCCTTTCTCCTTGGCACCTGCCCTAACCCTAGGCTGATTGGCTGCCCTGCCTAGGGTTAGGGTTAGGGTTACGCCTAGGGTTAGGGTTCCGCAAACTAAAAGGCCCACAGCTCCGGGCACACTGCAGCTGCAAAGGGCATCCCAGGGGCATCGCAAAACTGCCACAAGCTGGCCTCCTCGAGGCCTTTCTCCTTGGCACCTGCCCTAACCCTAGGCTGATTGGCTGCCCTGCCTAGGGTTAGGGTTAGGGTTACACCTAGGGTTAGGGTTCCGCAAACTAAAAGGCCCACAGCTCCGGGCACACTGCAGCTGCAAAGGGCATCCCAGGGGCATCGCAAAACTGCCACAAGCTGGCCTCCTCGAGGCCTTTCTCCTTGGCACCTGCCCTAACCCTAGGCTGATTGGCTGCCCTGCCTAGGGTTAGGGTTAGGGTTACACCTAGGGTTAGGGTTCCGCAAACTAAAAGGCCCACAGCTCCGGGCACACTGCAGCTGCAAAGGGCATCCCAGGGGCATCGCAAAACTGCCACAAGCTGGCCTCCTCGAGGCCTTTCTCCTTGGCACCTGCCCTAACCCTAGGCTGATTGGCTGCCCTGCCTAGGGTTAGGGTTAGGGTTACGCCTAGGGTTAGGGTTCCGCAAACTAAAAGGCCCACAGCTCCGGGCACACTGCAGCTGCAAAGGGCATCCCAGGGGCATCACAAAACTGCCACAAGCTGGCCTCCTCGAGGCCTTTCTCCTTGGCACCTGCCCTAACCCTAGGCTGATTGGCTGCCCTGCCTAGGGTTAGGGTTAGGGTTACGCCTAGGGTTAGGGTTCCGCAAACTAAAAGGCCCACAGCTCCGGGCACACTGCAGCTGCAAAGGGCATCCCAGGGGCATCGCAAAACTGCCACAAGCTGGCCTCCTCGAGGCCTTTCTCCTTGGCACCTGCCCTAACCCTAGGCTGATTGGCTGCCCTGCCTAGGGTTAGGGTTAGGGTTACGCCTAGGGTTAGGGTTCCGCAAACTAAAAGGCCCACAGCTCCGGGCACACTGCAGCTGCAAAGGGCATCCCAGGGGCATCGCAAAACTGCCACAAGCTGGCCTCCTCGAGGCCTTTCTCCTTGGCACCTGCCCTAACCCTAGGCTGATTGGCTGCCCTGCCTAGGGTTAGGGTTAGGGTTACGCCTAGGGTTAGGGTTCCGCAAACTAAAAGGCCCAGAGCTCCGGGCACACTGCAGCTGCAAAGGGCATCCCAGGGGCATCGCAAAACTGCCACAAGCTGGCCTCCTCGAGGCCTTTCTCCTTGGCACCTGCCCTAACCCTAGGCTGATTGGCTGCCCTGCCTAGGGTTAGGGTTAGGGTTACGCCTAGGGTTAGGGTTCCGCAAACTAAAAGGCCCACAGCTCCGGGCACACTGCAGCTGCAAAGGGCATCCCAGGGGCATCGCAAAACTGCCACAAGCTGGCCTCCTCGAGGCCTTTCTCCTTGGCCCCTGCCCTAACCCTAGGCTGATTGGCTGCCCTGCCTAGGGTTAGGGTTAGGGTTACGCCTAGGGTTAGGGTTCCGCAAACTAAAAGGCCCAGAGCTCCGGGCACACTGCAGCTGCAAAGGGCATCCCAGGGGCATCGCAAAACTGCCACAAGCTGGCCTCCTCGAGGCCTTTCTCCTTGGCACCTGCCCTAACCCTAGGCTGATTGGCTGCCCTGCCTAGGGTTAGGGTTAGGGTTACGCCTAGGGTTAGGGTTCCGCAAACTAAAAGGCCCAGAGCTCCGGGCACACTGCAGCTGCAAAGGGCATCCCAGGGGCATCGCAAAACTGCCACAAGCTGGCCTCCTCGAGGCCTTTCTCCTTGGCACCTGCCCTAACCCTAGGCTGATTGGCTGCCCTGCCTAGGGTTAGGGTTAGGGTTACGCCTAGGGTTAGGGTTCCGCAAACTAAAAGGCCCACAGCTCCGGGCACACTGCAGCTGCAAAGGGCATCCCAGGGGCATCGCAAAACTGCCACAAGCTGGCCTCCTCGAGGCCTTTCTCCTTGGCACCTGCCCTAACCCTAGGCTGATTGGCTGCCCTGCCTAGGGTTAGGGTTAGGGTTACGCCTAGGGTTAGGGTTCCGCAAACTAAAAGGCCCACAGCTCCGGGCACACTGCAGCTGCAAAGGGCATCCCAGGGGCATCGCAAAACTGCCACAAGCTGGCCTCCTCGAGGCCTTTCTCCTTGGCACCTGCCCTAACCCTAGGCTGATTGGCTGCCCTGCCTAGGGTTAGGGTTAGGGTTAGGGTTACGCCTAGGGTTAGGGTTCCGCAAACTAAAAGGCCCACAGCTCCGGGCACACTGCAGCTGCAAAGGGCATCCCAGGGGCATCGCAAAACTGCCACAAGCTGGCCTCCTCGAGGCCTTTCTCCTTGGCACCTGCCCTAACCCTAGGCTGATTGGCTGCCCTGCCTAGGGTTAGGGTTAGGGTTACACCTAGGGTTAGGGTTCCACAAACTAAAAGGCCCACAGCTCCGGGCACACTGCAGCTGCAAAGGGCATCCCAGGGGCATCGCTAAACTGCCACAAGCTGGCCTCCTCGAGGCCTTTCTCCTTGGCACCTGCCCTAACCCTAGGCTGATTGGCTGCCCTGCCTAGGGTTAGGGTTAGGGTTACGCCTAGGGTTAGGGTTCCGCAAACTAAAAGGCCCACAGCTCCGGGCACACTGCAGCTGCAAAGGGCATCCCAGGGGCATCGCAAAACTGCCACAAGCTGGCCTCCTCGAGGCCTTTCTCCTTGGCACCTGCCCTAACCCTAGGCTGATTGGCTGCCCTGCCTAGGGTTAGGGTTAGGGTTAGGGTTACGCCTAGGGTTAGGGTTCCGCAAACTAAAAGGCCCACAGCTCCGGGCACACTGCAGCTGCAAAGGGCATCCCAGGGGCATCGCAAAACTGCCACAAGCTGGCCTCCTCGAGGCCTTTCTCCTTGGCACCTGCCCTAACCCTAGGCTGATTGGCTGCCCTGCCTAGGGTTAGGGTTAGGGTTACACCTAGGGTTAGGGTTCCGCAAACTAAAAAGCCCAGAGCTCCGGGCACACTGCAGCTGCAAAGGGCATCCCAGGGGCATCGCAAAACTGCCACAAGCTGGCCTCCTCGAGGCCTTTCTCCTTGGCACCTGCCCTAACCCTAGGCTGATTGGCTGCCCTGCCTAGGGTTAGGGTTAGGGTTACGCCTAGGGTTAGGGTTCCGCAAACTAAAAGGCCCAGAGCTCCGGGCACACTGCAGCTGCAAAGGGCATCCCAGGGGCATCGCAAAACTGCCACAAGCTGGCCTCCTCGAGGCCTTTCTCCTTGGCACCTGCCCTAACCCTAGGCTGATTGGCTGCCCTGCCTAGGGTTAGGGTTAGGGTTACGCCTAGGGTTAGGGTTCCGCAAACTAAAAGGCCCACAGCTCCGGGCACACTGCAGCTGCAAAGGGCATCCCAGGGGCATCGCAAAACTGCCACAAGCTGGCCTCCTCGAGGCCTTTCTCCTTGGCACCTGCCCTAACCCTAGGCTGATTGGCTGCCCTGCCTAGGGTTAGGGTTAGGGTTACGCCTAGGGTTAGGGTTCCGCAAACTAAAAGGCCCAGAGCTCCGGGCACACTGCAGCTGCAAAGGGCATCCCAGGGGCATCGCAAAACTGCCACAAGCTGGCCTCCTCGAGGCCTTTCTCCTTGGCACCTGCCCTAACCCTAGGCTGATTGGCTGCCCTGCCTAGGGTTAGGGTTAGGGTTACGCCTAGGGTTAGGGTTCCGCAAACTAAAAGGCCCAGAGCTCCGGGCACACTGCAGCTGCAAAGGGCATCCCAGGGGCATCGCAAAACTGCCACAAGCTGGCCTCCTCGAGGCCTTTCTCCTTGGCACCTGCCCTAACCCTAGGCTGATTGGCTGCCCTGCCTAGGGTTAGGGTTAGGGTTACGCCTAGGGTTAGGGTTCCGCAAACTAAAAGGCCCACAGCTCCGGGCACACTGCAGCTGCAAAGGGCATCCCAGGGGCATCGCAAAACTGCCACAAGCTGGCCTCCTCGAGGCCTTTCTCCTTGGCACCTGCCCTAACCCTAGGCTGATTGGCTGCCCTGCCTAGGGTTAGGGTTAGGGTTACGCCTAGGGTTAGGGTTCCGCAAACTAAAAGGCCCACAGCTCCGGGCACACTGCAGCTGCAAAGGGCATCCCAGGGGCATCGCAAAACTGCCACAAGCTGGCCTCCTCGAGGCCTTTCTCCTTGGCACCTGCCCTAACCCTAGGCTGATTGGCTGCCCTGCCTAGGGTTAGGGTTAGGGTTACGCCTAGGGTTAGGGTTCCGCAAACTAAAAGGCCCAGAGCTCCGGGCACACTGCAGCTGCAAAGGGCATCCCAGGGGCATCGCAAAACTGCCACAAGCTGGCCTCCTCGAGGCCTTTCTCCTTGGCACCTGCCCTAACCCTAGGCTGATTGGCTGCCCTGCCTAGGGTTAGGGTTAGGGTTACGCCTAGGGTTAGGGTTCCGCAAACTAAAAGGCCCACAGCTCCGGGCACACTGCAGCTGCAAAGGGCATCCCAGGGGCATCGCAAAACTGCCACAAGCTGGCCTCCTCGAGGCCTTTCTCCTTGGCACCTGCCCTAACCCTAGGCTGATTGGCTGCCCTGCCTAGGGTTAGGGTTAGGGTTACGCCTAGGGTTAGGGTTCCGCAAACTAAAAGGCCCACAGCTCCGGGCACACTGCAGCTGCAAAGGGCATCCCAGGGGCATCGCAAAACTGCCACAAGCTGGCCTCCTCGAGGCCTTTCTCCTTGGCACCTGCCCTAACCCTAGGCTGATTGGCTGCCCTGCCTAGGGTTAGGGTTACGCCTAGGGTTAGGGTTCCGCAAACTAAAAGGCCCACAGCTCCGGGCACACTGCAGCTGCAAAGGGCATCCCAGGGGCATCGCAAAACTGCCACAAGCTGGCCTCCTCGAGGCCTTTCTCCTTGGCACCTGCCCTAACCCTAGGCTGATTGGCTGCCCTGCCTAGGGTTAGGGTTAGGGTTAGGGTTACGCCTAGGGTTAGGGTTCCGCAAACTAAAAGGCCCACAGCTCCGGGCACACTGCAGCTGCAAAGGGCATCCCAGGGGCATCGCAAAACTGCCACAAGCTGGCCTCCTCGAGGCCTTTCTCCTTGGCACCTGCCCTAACCCTAGGCTGATTGGCTGCCCTGCCTAGGGTTAGGGTTAGGGTTACGCCTAGGGTTAGGGTTCCGCAAACTAAAAGGCCCAGAGCTCCGGGCACACTGCAGCTGCAAAGGGCATCCCAGGGGCATCGCAAAACTGCCACAAGCTGGCCTCCTCGAGGCCTTTCTCCTTGGCACCTGCCCTAACCCTAGGCTGATTGGCTGCCCTGCCTAGGGTTAGGGTTAGGGTTACGCCTAGGGTTAGGGTTCCGCAAACTAAAAGGCCCAGAGCTCCGGGCACACTGCAGCTGCAAAGGGCATCCCAGGGGCATCGCAAAACTGCCACAAGCTGGCCTCCTCGAGGCCTTTCTCCTTGGCACCTGCCCTAACCCTAGGCTGATTGGCTGCCCTGCCTAGGGTTAGGGTTAGGGTTACACCTAGGGTTAGGGTTCCGCAAACTAAAAGGCCCACAGCTCCGGGCACACTGCAGCTGCAAAGGGCATCCCAGGGGCATCGCAAAACTGCCACAAGCTGGCCTCCTCGAGGCCTTTCTCCTTGGCACCTGCCCTAACCCTAGGCTGATTGGCTGCCCTGCCTAGGGTTAGGGTTAGGGTTACGCCTAGGGTTAGGGTTCCGCAAACTAAAAGGCCCACAGCTCCGGGCACACTGCAGCTGCAAAGGGCATCCCAGGGGCATCACAAAACTGCCACAAGCTGGCCTCCTCGAGGCCTTTCTCCTTGGCCCCTGCCCTAACCCTAGGCTGATTGGCTGCCCTGCCTAGGGTTAGGGTTAGGGTTACACCTAGGGTTAGGGTTCCACAAACTAAAAGGCCCAGAGCTCCGGGCACACTGCAGCTGCAAAGGGCATCCCAGGGGCATCGCAAAACTGCCACAAGCTGGCCTCCTCGAGGCCTTTCTCCTTGGCACCTGCCCTAACCCTAGGCTGATTGGCTGCCCTGCCTAGGGTTAGGGTTAGGGTTACGCCTAGGGTTAGGGTTCCGCAAACTAAAAGGCCCACAGCTCCGGGCACACTGCAGCTGCAAAGGGCATCCCAGGGGCATCGCAAAACTGCCACAAGCTGGCCTCCTCGAGGCCTTTCTCCTTGGCACCTTCCCTAACCCTAGGCTGATTGGCTGCCCTGCCTAGGGTTAGGGTTACGCCTAGGGTTAGGGTTCCGCAAACTAAAAGGCCCACAGCTCCGGGCACACTGCAGCTGCAAAGGGCATCCCAGGGGCATCGCAAAACTGCCACAAGCTGGCCTCCTCGAGGCCTTTCTCCTTGGCACCTGCCCTAACCCTAGGCTGATTGGCTGCCCTGCCTAGGGTTAGGGTTAGGGTTACACCTAGGGTTAGGGTTCCGCAAACTAAAAGGCCCACAGCTCCGGGCACACTGCAGCTGCAAAGGGCATCCCAGGGGCATCGCAAAACTGCCACAAGCTGGCCTCCTCGAGGCCTTTCTCCTTGGCACCTGCCCTAACCCTAGGCTGATTGGCTGCCCTGCCTAGGGTTAGGGTTAGGGTTACGCCTAGGGTTAGGGTTCCGCAAACTAAAAGGCCCACAGCTCCAGGCACACTGCAGCTGCAAAGGGCATCCCAGGGGCATCACAAAACTGCCACAAGCTGGCCTCCTCGAGGCCTTTCTCCTTGGCACCTGCCCTAACCCTAGGCTGATTGGCTGCCCTGCCTAGGGTTAGGGTTAGGGTTACGCCTAGGGTTAGGGTTCCGCAAACTAAAAGGCCCAGAGCTCCGGGCACACTGCAGCTGCAAAGGGCATCCCAGGGGCATCGCAAAACTGCCACAAGCTGGCCTCCTCGAGGCCTTTCTCCTTGGCACCTGCCCTAACCCTAGGCTGATTGGCTGCCCTGCCTAGGGTTAGGGTTAGGGTTACGCCTAGGGTTAGGGTTCCGCAAACTAAAAGGCCCACAGCTCCGGGCACACTGCAGCTGCAAAGGGCATCCCAGGGGCATCGCAAAACTGCCACAAGCTGGCCTCCTCGAGGCCTTTCTCCTTGGCACCTGCCCTAACCCTAGGCTGATTGGCTGCCCTGCCTAGGGTTAGGGTTACGCCTAGGGTTAGGGTTCCGCAAACTAAAAGGCCCACAGCTCCGGGCACACTGCAGCTGCAAAGGGCATCCCAGGGGCATCGCAAAACTGCCACAAGCTGTCCTCCTCGAGGCCTTTCTCCTTGGCACCTGCCCTAACCCTAGGCTGATTGGCTGCCCTGCCTAGGGTTAGGGTTAGGGTTACGCCTAGGGTTAGGGTTCCGCAAACTAAAAGGCCCACAGCTCCGGGCACACTGCAGCTGCAAAGGGCATCCCAGGGGCATCACAAAACTGCCACAAGCTGGCCTCCTCGAGGCCTTTCTCCTTGGCACCTGCCCTAACCCTAGGCTGATTGGCTGCCCTGCCTAGGGTTAGGGTTAGGGTTACGCCTAGGGTTAGGGTTCCGCAAACTAAAAGGCCCACAGCTCCGGGCACACTGCAGCTGCAAAGGGCATCCCAGGGGCATCGCAAAACTGCCACAAGCTGGCCTCCTCGAGGCCTTTCTCCTTGGCACCTGCCCTAACCCTAGGCTGATTGGCTGCCCTGCCTAGGGTTAGGGTTAGGGTTACACCTAGGGTTAGGGTTCCGCAAACTAAAAGACCCAGAGCTCCGGGCACACTGCAGCTGCAAAGGGCATCCCAGGGGCATCGCAAAACTGCCACAAGCTGGCCTCCTCGAGGCCTTTCTCCTTGGCACCTGCCCTAACCCTAGGCTGATTGGCTGCCCTGCCTAGGGTTAGGGTTAGGGTTAGGGTTACGCCTAGGGTTAGGGTTCCGCAAACTAAAAGGCCCACAGCTCCGGGCACACTGCAGCTGCAAAGGGCATCCCAGGGGCATCGCAAAACTGCCACAAGCTGGCCTCCTCGAGGCCTTTCTCCTTGGCCCCTGCCCTAACCCTAGGCTGATTGGCTGCCCTGCCTAGGGTTAGGGTTAGGGTTACACCTAGGGTTAGGGTTCCACAAACTAAAAGGCCCAGAGCTCCGGGCACACTGCAGCTGCAAAGGGCATCCCAGGGGCATCGCAAAACTGCCACAAGCTGGCCTCCTCGAGGCCTTTCTCCTTGGCACCTGCCCTAACCCTAGGCTGATTGGCTGCCCTGCCTAGGGTTAGGGTTAGGGTTACGCCTAGGGTTAGGGTTCCGCAAACTAAAAGGCCCACAGCTCCGGGCACACTGCAGCTGCAAAGGGCATCCCAGGGGCATCGCAAAACTGCCACAAGCTGGCCTCCTCGAGGCCTTTCTCCTTGGCACCTGCCCTAACCCTAGGCTGATTGGCTGCCCTGCCTAGGGTTAGGGTTACGCCTAGGGTTAGGGTTCCGCAAACTAAAAGGCCCACAGCTCCGGGCACACTGCAGCTGCAAAGGGCATCCCAGGGGCATCGCAAAACTGCCACAAGCTGGCCTCCTCGAGGCCTTTCTCCTTGGCACCTGCCCTAACCCTAGGCTGATTGGCTGCCCTGCCTAGGGTTAGGGTTAGGGTTACACCTAGGGTTAGGGTTCCACGAACTAAAAGGCCCAGAGCACCGGGCACACTGCAGTTGCAAAGGGCATCCCAGGGGCATCGCTAAACTGCCACAAGCTGGCCTCCTCGAGGCCTTTCTCCTTGGCACCTGCCCTAACCCTAGGCTGATTGGCTGCCCTGCCTAGGGTTAGGGTTAGGGTTACACCTAGGGTTAGGGTTCCGCAAACTAAAAGGCCCACAGCTCCGGGCACACTGCAGCTGCAAAGGGCATCCCAGGGGCATCGCAAAACTGCCACAAGCTGGCCTCCTCGAGGCCTTTCTCCTTGGCACCTGCCCTAACCCTAGGCTGATTGGCTGCCCTGCCTAGGGTTAGGGTTAGGGTTACGCCTAGGGTTAGGGTTCCACAAACTAAAAGGCCCACAGCTCCGGGCACACTGCAGCTGCAAAGGGCATCCCAGGGGCATCGCAAAACTGCCACAAGCTGGCCTCCTCGAGGCCTTTCTCCTTGGCACCTGCCCTAACCCTAGGCTGATTGGCTGCCCTGCCTAGGGTTAGGGTTAGGGTTACACCTAGGGTTAGGGTTCCGCAAACTAAAAGGCCCACAGCTCCGGGCACACTGCAGCTGCAAAGGGCATCCCAGGGGCATCGCAAAACTGCCACAAGCTGGCCTCCTCGAGGCCTTTCTCCTTGGCACCTGCCCTAACCCTAGGCTGATTGGCTGCCCTGCCTAGGGTTAGGGTTAGGGTTAGGGTTACGCCTAGGGTTAGGGTTCCGCAAACTAAAAGGCCCAGAGCTCCGGGCACACTGCAGCTGCAAAGGGCATCCCAGGGGCATCGCAAAACTGCCACAAGCTGGCCTCCTCGAGGCCTTTCTCCTTGGCACCTGCCCTAACCCTAGGCTGATTGGCTGCCCTGCCTAGGGTTAGGGTTAGGGTTACACCTAGGGTTAGGGTTCCGCAAACTAAAAGGCCCACAGCTCCGGGCACACTGCAGCTGCAAAGGGCATCCCAGGGGCATCGCAAAACTGCCACAAGCTGGCCTCCTCGAGGCCTTTCTCCTTGGCACCTGCCCTAACCCTAGGCTGATTGGCTGCCCTGCCTAGGGTTAGGGTTAGGGTTACGCCTAGGGTTAGGGTTCCGCAAACTAAAAGGCCCACAGCTCCGGGCACACTGCAGCTGCAAAGGGCATCCCAGGGGCATCGCAAAACTGCCACAAGCTGGCCTCCTCGAGGCCTTTCTCCTTGGCACCTGCCCTAACCCTAGGCTGATTGGCTGCCCTGCCTAGGGTTAGGGTTAGGGTTACGCCTAGGGTTAGGGTTCCGCAAACTAAAAGGCCCACAGCTCCGGGCACACTGCAGCTGCAAAGGGCATCCCAGGGGCATCGCAAAACTGCCACAAGCTGGCCTCCTCGAGGCCTTTCTCCTTGGCACCTGCCCTAACCCTAGGCTGATTGGCTGCCCTGCCTAGGGTTAGGGTTAGGGTTACGCCTAGGGTTAGGGTTCCGCAAACTAAAAGGCCCACAGCTCCGGGCACACTGCAGCTGCAAAGGGCATCCCAGGGGCATCGCAAAACTGCCACAAGCTGGCCTCCTCGAGGCCTTTCTCCTTGGCACCTGCCCTAACCCTAGGCTGATTGGCTGCCCTGCCTAGGGTTAGGGTTAGGGTTAGGGTTACGCCTAGGGTTAGGGTTCCGCAAACTAAAAGGCCCAGAGCTCCGGGCACACTGCAGCTGCAAAGGGCATCCCAGGGGCATCGCAAAACTGCCACAAGCTGGCCTCCTCGAGGCCTTTCTCCTTGGCACCTGCCCTAACCCTAGGCTGATTGGCTGCCCTGCCTAGGGTTAGGGTTAGGGTTACGCCTAGGGTTAGGGTTCCGCAAACTAAAAGGCCCACAGCTCCGGGCACACTGCAGCTGCAAAGGGCATCCCAGGGGCATCGCAAAACTGCCACAAGCTGGCCTCCTCGAGGCCTTTCTCCTTGGCACCTGCCCTAACCCTAGGCTGATTGGCTGCCCTGCCTAGGGTTAGGGTTAGGGTTACGCCTAGGGTTAGGGTTCCGCAAACTAAAAGGCCCACAGCTCCGGGCACACTGCAGCTGCAAAGGGCATCCCAGGGGCATCGCAAAACTGCCACAAGCTGGCCTCCTCGAGGCCTTTCTCCTTGGCACCTGCCCTAACCCTAGGCTGATTGGCTGCCCTGCCTAGGGTTAGGGTTAGGGTTAGGGTTACGCCTAGGGTTAGGGTTCCGCAAACTAAAAGGCCCACAGCTCCGGGCACACTGCAGCTGCAAAGGGCATCCCAGGGGCATCGCAAAACTGCCACAAGCTGGCCTCCTCGAGGCCTTTCTCCTTGGCACCTGCCCTAACCCTAGGCTGATTGGCTGCCCTGCCTAGGGTTAGGGTTACGCCTAGGGTTAGGGTTCCGCAAACTAAAAGGCCCACAGCTCCGGGCACACTGCAGCTGCAAAGGGCATCCCAGGGGCATCGCAAAACTGCCACAAGCTGGCCTCCTCGAGGCCTTTCTCCTTGGCACCTGCCCTAACCCTAGGCTGATTGGCTGCCCTGCCTAGGGTTAGGGTTAGGGTTACGCCTAGGGTTAGGGTTCCGCAAACTAAAAGGCCCACAGCTCCGGGCACACTGCAGCTGCAAAGGGCATCCCAGGGGCATCGCAAAACTGCCACAAGCTGGCCTCCTCGAGGCCTTTCTCCTTGGCACCTGCCCTAACCCTAGGCTGATTGGCTGCCCTGCCTAGGGTTAGGGTTAGGGTTACGCCTAGGGTTAGGGTTCCGCAAACTAAAAGGCCCACAGCTCCGGGCACACTGCAGCTGCAAAGGGCATCCCAGGGGCATCGCAAAACTGCCACAAGCTGGCCTCCTCGAGGCCTTTCTCCTTGGCACCTGCCCTAACCCTAGGCTGATTGGCTGCCCTGCCTAGGGTTAGGGTTAGGGTTAGGGTTACGCCTAGGGTTAGGGTTCCGCAAACTAAAAGGCCCACAGCTCCGGGCACACTGCAGCTGCAAAGGGCATCCCAGGGGCATCGCAAAACTGCCACAAGCTGGCCTCCTCGAGGCCTTTCTCCTTGGCACCTGCCCTAACCCTAGGCTGATTGGCTGCCCTGCCTAGGGTTAGGGTTACGCCTAGGGTTAGGGTTCCGCAAACTAAAAGGCCCACAGCTCCGGGCACACTGCAGCTGCAAAGGGCATCCCAGGGGCATCGCAAAACTGCCACAAGCTGGCCTCCTCGAGGCCTTTCTCCTTGGCACCTGCCCTAACCCTAGGCTGATTGGCTGCCCTGCCTAGGGTTAGGGTTAGGGTTAGGGTTACGCCTAGGGTTAGGGTTCCGCAAACTAAAAGGCCCACAGCTCCGGGCACACTGCAGCTGCAAAGGGCATCCCAGGGGCATCGCAAAACTGCCACAAGCTGGCCTCCTCGAGGCCTTTCTCCTTGGCACCTGCCCTAACCCTAGGCTGATTGGCTGCCCTGCCTAGGGTTAGGGTTAGGGTTACACCTAGGGTTAGGGTTCCGCAAACTAAAAAGCCCAGAGCTCCGGGCACACTGCAGCTGCAAAGGGCATCCCAGGGGCATCGCAAAACTGCCACAAGCTGGCCTCCTCGAGGCCTTTCTCCTTGGCACCTGCCCTAACCCTAGGCTGATTGGCTGCCCTGCCTAGGGTTAGGGTTAGGGTTACGCCTAGGGTTAGGGTTCCGCAAACTAAAAGGCCCAGAGCTCCGGGCACACTGCAGCTGCAAAGGGCATCCCAGGGGCATCGCAAAACTGCCACAAGCTGGCCTCCTCGAGGCCTTTCTCCTTGGCACCTGCCCTAACCCTAGGCTGATTGGCTGCCCCGCCTAGGGTTAGGGTTAGGGTTACGCCTAGGGTTAGGGTTCCGCAAACTAAAAGGCCCACAGCTCCGGGCACACTGCAGCTGCAAAGGGCATCCCAGGGGCATCGCAAAACTGCCACAAGCTGGCCTCCTCGAGGCCTTTCTCCTTGGCACCTGCCCTAACCCTAGGCTGATTGGCTGCCCTGCCTAGGGTTAGGGTTAGGGTTACGCCTAGGGTTAGGGTTCCGCAAACTAAAAGGCCCACAGCTCCGGGCACACTGCAGCTGCAAAGGGCATCCCAGGGGCATCGCAAAACTGCCACAAGCTGGCCTCCTCGAGGCCTTTCTCCTTGGCACCTGCCCTAACCCTAGGCTGATTGGCTGCCCTGCCTAGGGTTAGGGTTAGGGTTACGCCTAGGGTTAGGGTTCCGCAAACTAAAAGGCCCACAGCTCCGGGCACACTGCAGCTGCAAAGGGCATCCCAGGGGCATCGCAAAACTGCCACAAGCTGGCCTCCTCGAGGCCTTTCTCCTTGGCACCTGCCCTAACCCTAGGCTGATTGGCTGCCCTGCCTAGGGTTAGGGTTAGGGTTACGCCTAGGGTTAGGGTTCCGCAAACTAAAAGGCCCACAGCTCCGGGCACACTGCAGCTGCAAAGGGCATCCCAGGGGCATCGCAAAACTGCCACAAGCTGGCCTCCTCGAGGCCTTTCTCCTTGGCACCTGCCCTAACCCTAGGCTGATTGGCTGCCCTGCCTAGGGTTAGGGTTAGGGTTACGCCTAGGGTTAGGGTTCCGCAAACTAAAAGGCCCAGAGCTCCGGGCACACTGCAGCTGCAAAGGGCATCCCAGGGACATCACAAAACTGCCACAAGCTGGCCTCCTCGAGGCCTTTCTCCTTGGCACCTGCCCTAACCCTAGGCTGATTGGCTGCCCTGCCTAGGGTTAGGGTTAGGGTTACACCTAGGGTTAGGGTTCCACAAACTAAAAGGCCCACAGCTCCGGGCACACTGCAGCTGCAAAGGGCATCCCAGGGGCATCGCTAAACTGCCACAAGCTGGCCTCCTCGAGGCCTTTCTCCTTGGCACCTGCCCTAACCCTAGGCTGATTGGCTGCCCTGCCTAGGGTTAGGGTTAGGGTTACGCCTAGGGTTAGGGTTCCACAAACTAAAAGGCCCACAGCTCCGGGCACACTGCAGCTGCAAAGGGCATCCCAGGGGCATCGCAAAACTGCCACAAGCTGGCCTCCTCGAGGCCTTTCTCCTTGGCACCTGCCCTAACCCTAGGCTGATTGGCTGCCCTGCCTAGGGTTAGGGTTAGGGTTAGGGTTACGCCTAGGGTTAGGGTTCCGCAAACTAAAAGGCCCACAGCTCCGGGCACACTGCAGCTGCAAAGGGCATCCCAGGGGCATCGCAAAACTGCCACAAGCTGGCCTCCTCGAGGCCTTTCTCCTTGGCACCTGCCCTAACCCTAGGCTGATTGGCTGCCCTGCCTAGGGTTAGGGTTACGCCTAGGGTTAGGGTTCCGCAAACTAAAAGGCCCACAGCTCCGGGCACACTGCAGCTGCAAAGGGCATCCCAGGGGCATCGCAAAACTGCCACAAGCTGGCCTCCTCGAGGCCTTTCTCCTTGGCACCTGCCCTAACCCTAGGCTGATTGGCTGCCCTGCCTAGGGTTAGGGTTAGGGTTAGGGTTACGCCTAGGGTTAGGGTTCCGCAAACTAAAAGGCCCACAGCTCCGGGCACACTGCAGCTGCAAAGGGCATCCCAGGGGCATCGCAAAACTGCCACAAGCTGGCCTCCTCGAGGCCTTTCTCCTTGGCACCTGCCCTAACCCTAGGCTGATTGGCTGCCCTGCCTAGGGTTAGGGTTAGGGTTACGCCTAGGGTTAGGGTTCCGCAAACTAAAAGGCCCACAGCTCCGGGCACACTGCAGCTGCAAAGGGCATCCCAGGGGCATCGCAAAACTGCCACAAGCTGGCCTCCTCGAGGCCTTTCTCCTTGGCACCTGCCCTAACCCTAGGCTGATTGGCTGCCCTGCCTAGGGTTAGGGTTAGGGTTACGCCTAGGGTTAGGGTTCCGCAAACTAAAAGGCCCACAGCTCCGGGCACACTGCAGCTGCAAAGGGCATCCCAGGGGCATCGCAAAACTGCCACAAGCTGGCCTCCTCGAGGCCTTTCTCCTTGGCACCTGCCCTAACCCTAGGCTGATTGGCTGCCCTGCCTAGGGTTAGGGTTAGGGTTACGCCTAGGGTTAGGGTTCCGCAAACTAAAAGGCCCACAGCTCCGGGCACACTGCAGCTGCAAAGGGCATCCCAGGGGCATCGCAAAACTGCCACAAGCTGGCCTCCTCGAGGCCTTTCTCCTTGGCACCTGCCCTAACCCTAGGCTGATTGGCTGCCCTGCCTAGGGTTAGGGTTAGGGTTACACCTAGGGTTAGGGTTCCGCAAACTAAAAGGCCCACAGCTCCGGGCACACTGCAGCTGCAAAGGGCATCCCAGGGGCATCGCAAAACTGCCACAAGCTGGCCTCCTCGAGGCCTTTCTCCTTGGCACCTGCCCTAACCCTAGGCTGATTGGCTGCCCTGCCTAGGGTTAGGGTTAGGGTTACGCCTAGGGCTAGGGTTCCGCAAACTAAAAGGCCCACAGCTCCGGGCACACTGCAGCTGCAAAGGGCATCCCAGGGGCATCGCAAAACTGCCACAAGCTGGCCTCCTCGAGGCCTTTCTCCTTGGCACCTGCCCTAACCCTAGGCTGATTGGCTGCCCTGCCTAGGGTTAGGGTTAGGGTTACGCCTAGGGTTAGGGTTCCGCAAACTAAAAGGCCCACAGCTCCGGGCACACTGCAGCTGCAAAGGGCATCCCAGGGGCATCGCAAAACTGCCACAAGCTGGCCTCCTCGAGGCCTTTCTCCTTGGCACCTGCCCTAACCCTAGGCTGATTGGCTGCCCTGCCTAGGGTTAGGGTTAGGGTTACACCTAGGGTTAGGGTTCCGCAAACTAAAAGGCCCACAGCTCCGGGCACACTGCAGCTGCAAAGGGCATCCCAGGGGCATCGCAAAACTGCCACAAGCTGGCCTCCTCGAGGCCTTTCTCCTTGGCACCTGCCCTAACCCTAGGCTGATTGGCTGCCCTGCCTAGGGTTAGGGTTAGGGTTAGGGTTACGCCTAGGGTTAGGGTTCCGCAAACTAAAAGGCCCACAGCTCCGGGCACACTGCAGCTGCAAAGGGCATCCCAGGGGCATCGCAAAACTGCCACAAGCTGGCCTCCTCGAGGCCTTTCTCCTTGGCCCCTGCCCTAACCCTAGGCTGATTGGCTGCCCTGCCTAGGGTTAGGGTTAGGGTTACACCTAGGGTTAGGGTTCCACAAACTAAAAGGCCCAGAGCTCCGGGCACACTGCAGCTGCAAAGGGCATCCCAGGGGCATCGCAAAACTGCCACAAGCTGGCCTCCTCGAGGCCTTTCTCCTTGGCACCTGCCCTAACCCTAGGCTGATTGGCTGCCCTGCCTAGGGTTAGGGTTACGCCTAGGGTTAGGGTTCCGCAAACTAAAAGGCCCACAGCTCCGGGCACACTGCAGCTGCAAAGGGCATCCCAGGGGCATCGCAAAACTGCCACAAGCTGGCCTCCTCGAGGCCTTTCTCCTTGGCACCTTCCCTAACCCTAGGCTGATTGGCTGCCCTGCCTAGGGTTAGGGTTACGCCTAGGGTTAGGGTTCCGCAAACTAAAAGGCCCACAGCTCCGGGCACACTGCAGCTGCAAAGGGCATCCCAGGGGCATCGCAAAACTGCCACAAGCTGGCCTCCTCGAGGCCTTTCTCCTTGGCACCTGCCCTAACCCTAGGCTGATTGGCTGCCCTGCCTAGGGTTAGGGTTAGGGTTACACCTAGGGTTAGGGTTCCGCAAACTAAAAGGCCCACAGCTCCGGGCACACTGCAGCTGCAAAGGGCATCCCAGGGGCATCGCAAAACTGCCACAAGCTGGCCTCCTCGAGGCCTTTCTCCTTGGCACCTGCCCTAACCCTAGGCTGATTGGCTGCCCTGCCTAGGGTTAGGGTTAGGGTTACGCCTAGGGTTAGGGTTCCGCAAACTAAAAGGCCCACAGCTCCGGGCACACTGCAGCTGCAAAGGGCATCCCAGGGGCATCACAAAACTGCCACAAGCTGGCCTCCTCGAGGCCTTTCTCCTTGGCACCTGCCCTAACCCTAGGCTGATTGGCTGCCCTGCCTAGGGTTAGGGTTAGGGTTACGCCTAGGGTTAGGGTTCCGCAAACTAAAAGGCCCAGAGCTCCGGGCACACTGCAGCTGCAAAGGGCATCCCAGGGGCATCGCAAAACTGCCACAAGCTGGCCTCCTCGAGGCCTTTCTCCTTGGCACCTGCCCTAACCCTAGGCTGATTGGCTGCCCTGCCTAGGGTTAGGGTTAGGGTTACGCCTAGGGTTAGGGTTCCGCAAACTAAAAGGCCCACAGCTCCGGGCACACTGCAGCTGCAAAGGGCATCCCAGGGGCATCGCAAAACTGCCACAAGCTGGCCTCCTCGAGGCCTTTCTCCTTGGCCCCTGCCCTAACCCTAGGCTGATTGGCTGCCCTGCCTAGGGTTAGGGTTAGGGTTACACCTAGGGTTAGGGTTCCACAAACTAAAAGGCCCAGAGCTCCGGGCACACTGCAGCTGCAAAGGGCATCCCAGGGGCATCGCTAAACTGCCACAAGCTGGCCTCCTCGAGGCCTTTCTCCTTGGCACCTGCCCTAACCCTAGGCTGATTGGCTGCCCTGCCTAGGGTTAGGGTTAGGGTTACGCCTAGGGTTAGGGTTCCGCAAACTAAAAGGCCCACAGCTCCGGGCACACTGCAGCTGCAAAGGGCATCCCAGGGGCATCGCAAAACTGCCACAAGCTGGCCTCCTCGAGGCCTTTCTCCTTGGCACCTTCCCTAACCCTAGGCTGATTGGCTGCCCTGCCTAGGGTTAGGGTTACGCCTAGGGTTAGGGTTCCGCAAACTAAAAGGCCCACAGCTCCGGGCACACTGCAGCTGCAAAGGGCATCCCAGGGGCATCGCAAAACTGCCACAAGCTGGCCTCCTCGAGGCCTTTCTCCTTGGCACCTGCCCTAACCCTAGGCTGATTGGCTGCCCTGCCTAGGGTTAGGGTTAGGGTTACACCTAGGGTTAGGGTTCCACGAACTAAAAGGCCCAGAGCACCGGGCACACTGCAGTTGCAAAGGGCATCCCAGGGGCATCGCTAAACTGCCACAAGCTGGCCTCCTCGAGGCCTTTCTCCTTGGCACCTGCCCTAACCCTAGGCTGATTGGCTGCCCTGCCTAGGGTTAGGGTTAGGGTTACGCCTAGGGTTAGGGTTCCGCAAACTAAAAGGCCCACAGCTCCGGGCACACTGCAGCTGCAAAGGGCATCCCAGGGGCATCGCAAAACTGCCACAAGCTGGCCTCCTCGAGGCCTTTCTCCTTGGCACCTGCCCTAACCCTAGGCTGATTGGCTGCCCTGCCTAGGGTTAGGGTTAGGGTTACGCCTAGGGTTAGGGTTCCACAAACTAAAAGGCCCACAGCTCCGGGCACACTGCAGCTGCAAAGGGCATCCCAGGGGCATCGCAAAACTGCCACAAGCTGGCCTCCTCGAGGCCTTTCTCCTTGGCACCTGCCCTAACCCTAGGCTGATTGGCTGCCCTGCCTAGGGTTAGGGTTAGGGTTACACCTAGGGTTAGGGTTCCGCAAACTAAAAGGCCCACAGCTCCGGGCACACTGCAGCTGCAAAGGGCATCCCAGGGGCATCGCAAAACTGCCACAAGCTGGCCTCCTCGAGGCCTTTCTCCTTGGCACCTGCCCTAACCCTAGGCTGATTGGCTGCCCTGCCTAGGGTTAGGGTTAGGGTTAGGGTTACGCCTAGGGTTAGGGTTCCGCAAACTAAAAGGCCCAGAGCTCCGGGCACACTGCAGCTGCAAAGGGCATCCCAGGGGCATCGCAAAACTGCCACAAGCTGGCCTCCTCGAGGCCTTTCTCCTTGGCACCTGCCCTAACCCTAGGCTGATTGGCTGCCCTGCCTAGGGTTAGGGTTAGGGTTACGCCTAGGGTTAGGGTTCCGCAAACTAAAAGGCCCACAGCTCCGGGCACACTGCAGCTGCAAAGGGCATCCCAGGGGCATCGCAAAACTGCCACAAGCTGGCCTCCTCGAGGCCTTTCTCCTTGGCACCTGCCCTAACCCTAGGCTGATTGGCTGCCCTGCCTAGGGTTAGGGTTAGGGTTAGGGTTACGCCTAGGGTTAGGGTTCCGCAAACTAAAAGGCCCACAGCTCCGGGCACACTGCAGCTGCAAAGGGCATCCCAGGGGCATCGCAAAACTGCCACAAGCTGGCCTCCTCGAGGCCTTTCTCCTTGGCACCTGCCCTAACCCTAGGCTGATTGGCTGCCCTGCCTAGGGTTAGGGTTAGGGTTACGCCTAGGGTTAGGGTTCCGCAAACTAAAAGGCCCACAGCTCCGGGCACACTGCAGCTGCAAAGGGCATCCCAGGGGCATCGCAAAACTGCCACAAGCTGGCCTCCTCGAGGCCTTTCTCCTTGGCACCTGCCCTAACCCTAGGCTGATTGGCTGCCCTGCCTAGGGTTAGGGTTAGGGTTACGCCTAGGGTTAGGGTTCCGCAAACTAAAAGGCCCACAGCTCCGGGCACACTGCAGCTGCAAAGGGCATCCCAGGGGCATCGCAAAACTGCCACAAGCTGGCCTCCTCGAGGCCTTTCTCCTTGGCACCTGCCCTAACCCTAGGCTGATTGGCTGCCCTGCCTAGGGTTAGGGTTAGGGTTACGCCTAGGGTTAGGGTTACGCAAACTAAAAGGCCCAGAGCTCCGGGCACACTGCAGCTGCAAAGGGCATCCCAGGGGCATCGCAAAACTGCCACAAGCTGGCCTCCTCGAGGCCTTTCTCCTTGGCACCTGCCCTAACCCTAGGCTGATTGGCTGCCCTGCCTAGGGTTAGGGTTAGGGTTACGCCTAGGGTTAGGGTTACGCAAACTAAAAGGCCCACAGCTCCGGGCACACTGCAGCTGCAAAGGGCATCCCAGGGGCATCGCAAAACTGCCACAAGCTGGCCTCCTCGAGGCCTTTCTCCTTGGCACCTGCCCTAACCCTAGGCTGATTGGCTGCCCTGCCTAGGGTTAGGGTTAGGGTTACGCCTAGGGTTAGGGTTCCACAAACTAAAAGGCCCACAGCTCCGGGCACACTGCAGCTGCAAAGGGCATCCCAGGGGCATCGCAAAACTGCCACAAGCTGGCCTCCTCGAGGCCTTTCTCCTTGGCACCTCTCCTAACCCTAGGCTGATTGGCTGCCCTGCCTAGGGTTAGGGTTAGGGTTACGCCTAGGGTTAGGGTTCCGCAAACTAAAAGGCCCACAGCTCCGGGCACACTGCAGCTGCAAAGGGCATCCCAGGGGCATCGCAAAACTGCCACAAGCTGGCCTCCTTGAGGCCTTTCTCCTTGGCACCTGCCCTAACCCTAGGCTGATTGGCTGCCCTGCCTAGGGTTAGGGTTAGGGTTACGCCTAGGGTTAGGGTTCCGCAAACTAAAAGGCCCACAGCTCCGGGCACACTGCAGCTGCAAAGGGCATCCCAGGGGCATCGCAAAACTGCCACAAGCTGGCCTCCTCGAGGCCTTTCTCCTTGGCACCTGCCCTAACCCTAGGCTGATTGGCTGCCCTGCCTAGGGTTAGGGTTAGGGTTAGGGTTACGCCTAGGGTTAGGGTTCCGCAAACTAAAAGGCCCACAGCTCCGGGCACACTGCAGCTGCAAAGGGCATCCCAGGGGCATCGCAAAACTGCCACAAGCTGGCCTCCTCGAGGCCTTTCTCCTTGGCACCTGCCCTAACCCTAGGCTGATTGGCTGCCCTGCCTAGGGTTAGGGTTAGGGTTACGCCTAGGGTTAGGGTTCCGCAAACTAAAAGGCCCACAGCTCCGGGCACACTGCAGCTGCAAAGGGCATCCCAGGGGCATCGCTAAACTGCCACAAGCTGGCCTCCTCGAGGCCTTTCTCCTTGGCACCTGCCCTAACCCTAGGCTGATTGGCTGCCCTGCCTAGGGTTAGGGTTAGGGTTAGGGTTACGCCTAGGGTTAGGGTTCCGCAAACTAAAAGGCCCACAGCTCCGGGCACACTGCAGCTGCAAAGGGCATCCCAGGGGCATCGCAAAACTGCCACAAGCTGGCCTCCTCGAGGCCTTTCTCCTTGGCACCTGCCCTAACCCTAGGCTGATTGGCTGCCCTGCCTAGGGTTAGGGTTAGGGTTACACCTAGGGTTAGGGTTCCACAAACAAAAAGGCCCACAGCTCCGGGCACACTGCAGCTGCAAAGGGCATCCCAGGGGCATCGCTAAACTGCCACAAGCTGGCCTCCTCGAGGCCTTTCTCCTTGGCACCTGCCCTAACCCTAGGCTGATTGGCTGCCCTGCCTAGGGTTAGGGTTAGGGTTACGCCTAGGGTTAGGGTTCCGCAAACTAAAAGGCCCACAGCTCCGGGCACACTGCAGCTGCAAAGGGCATCCCAGGGGCATCGCAAAACTGCCACAAGCTGGCCTCCTCGAGGCCTTTCTCCTTGGCACCTGCCCTAACCCTAGGCTGACTGGCTGCCCTGCCTAGGGTTAGGGTTAGGGTTACGCCTAGGGTTAGGGTTCCGCAAACTAAAAGGCCCACAGCTCCGGGCACACTGCAGCTGCAAAGGGCATCCCAGGGGCATCGCAAAACTGCCACAAGCTGGCCTCCTCGAGGCCTTTCTCCTTGGCACCTGCCCTAACCCTAGGCTGATTGGCTGCCCTGCCTAGGGTTAGGGTTAGGGTTACGCCTAGGGTTAGGGTTCCGCAAACTAAAAAGCCCAGAGCTCCGGGCACACTGCAGCTGCAAAGGGCATCCCAGGGGCATCGCAAAACTGCCACAAGCTGGCCTCCTCGAGGCCTTTCTCCTTGGCACCTGCCCTAACCCTAGGCTGATTGGCTGCCCTGCCTAGGGTTAGGGTTAGGGTTACGCCTAGGGTTAGGGTTCCGCAAACTAAAAGGCCCACAGCTCCGGGCACACTGCAGCTGCAAAGGGCATCCCAGGGGCATCGCAAAACTGCCACAAGCTGGCCTCCTCGAGGCCTTTCTCCTTGGCACCTGCCCTAACCCTAGGCTGATTGGCTGCCCTGCCTAGGGTTAGGGTTAGGGTTACGCCTAGGGTTAGGGTTCCGCAAACTAAAAGGCCCACAGCTCCGGGCACACTGCAGCTGCAAAGGGCATCCCAGGGGCATCGCAAAACTGCCACAAGCTGGCCTCCTCGAGGCCTTTCTCCTTGGCACCTGCCCTAACCCTAGGCTGATTGGCTGCCCTGCCTAGGGTTAGGGTTAGGGTTACGCCTAGGGTTAGGGTTCCGCAAACTAAAAGGCCCACAGCTCCGGGCACACTGCAGCTGCAAAGGGCATCCCAGGGGCATCGCAAAACTGCCACAAGCTGGCCTCCTCGAGGCCTTTCTCCTTGGCACCTGCCCTAACCCTAGGCTGATTGGCTGCCCTGCCTAGGGTTAGGGTTAGGGTTACGCCTAGGGTTAGGGTTCCGCAAACTAAAAGGCCCACAGCTCCGGGCACACTGCAGCTGCAAAGGGCATCCCAGGGGCATCGCAAAACTGCCACAAGCTGGCCTCCTCGAGGCCTTTCTCCTTGGCACCTGCCCTAACCCTAGGCTGATTGGCTGCCCTGCCTAGGGTTAGGGTTAGGGTTACGCCTAGGGTTAGGGTTCCGCAAACTAAAAGGCCCACAGCTCCGGGCACACTGCAGCTGCAAAGGGCATCCCAGGGGCATCGCAAAACTGCCACAAGCTGGCCTCCTCGAGGCCTTTCTCCTTGGCACCTGCCCTAACCCTAGGCTGATTGGCTGCCCTGCCTAGGGTTAGGGTTAGGGTTACGCCTAGGGTTAGGGTTCCGCAAACTAAAAGGCCCACAGCTCCGGGCACACTGCAGCTGCAAAGGGCATCCCAGGGGCATCGCAAAACTGCCACAAGCTGGCCTCCTCGAGGCCTTTCTCCTTGGCACCTGCCCTAACCCTAGGCTGATTGGCTGCCCTGCCTAGGGTTAGGGTTAGGGTTACACCTAGGGTTAGGGTTCCGCAAACTAAAAGGCCCACAGCTCCGGGCACACTGCAGCTGCAAAGGGCATCCCAGGGGCATCGCAAAACTGCCACAAGCTGGCCTCCTCGAGGCCTTTCTCCTTGGCACCTGCCCTAACCCTAGGCTGATTGGCTGCCCTGCCTAGGGTTAGGGTTAGGGTTACGCCTAGGGTTAGGGTTCCGCAAACTAAAAGGCCCACAGCTCCGGGCACACTGCAGCTGCAAAGGGCATCCCAGGGGCATCGCAAAACTGCCACAAGCTGGCCTCCTCGAGGCCTTTCTCCTTGGCACCTGCCCTAACCCTAGGCTGATTGGCTGCCCTGCCTAGGGTTAGGGTTAGGGTTACGCCTAGGGTTAGGGTTCCGCAAACTAAAAGGCCCACAGCTCCGGGCACACTGCAGCTGCAAAGGGCATCCCAGGGGCATCGCAAAACTGCCACAAGCTGGCCTCCTCGAGGCCTTTCTCCTTGGCACCTGCCCTAACCCTAGGCTGATTGGCTGCCCTGCCTAGGGTTAGGGTTAGGGTTACGCCTAGGGTTAGGGTTACGCAAACTAAAAGGCCCAGAGCTCCGGGCACACTGCAGCTGCAAAGGGCATCCCAGGGGCATCGCAAAACTGCCACAAGCTGGCCTCCTCGAGGCCTTTCTCCTTGGCACCTGCCCTAACCCTAGGCTGATTGGCTGCCCTGCCTAGGGTTAGGGTTAGGGTTACGCCTAGGGTTAGGGTTACGCAAACTAAAAGGCCCACAGCTCCGGGCACACTGCAGCTGCAAAGGGCATCCCAGGGGCATCGCAAAACTGCCACAAGCTGGCCTCCTCGAGGCCTTTCTCCTTGGCACCTGCCCTAACCCTAGGCTGATTGGCTGCCCTGCCTAGGGTTAGGGTTAGGGTTACGCCTAGGGTTAGGGTTCCACAAACTAAAAGGCCCACAGCTCCGGGCACACTGCAGCTGCAAAGGGCATCCCAGGGGCATCGCAAAACTGCCACAAGCTGGCCTCCTCGAGGCCTTTCTCCTTGGCACCTGCCCTAACCCTAGGCTGATTGGCTGCCCTGCCTAGGGTTAGGGTTAGGGTTACGCCTAGGGTTAGGGTTCCGCAAACTAAAAGGCCCACAGCTCCGGGCACACTGCAGCTGCAAAGGGCATCCCAGGGGCATCGCAAAACTGCCACAAGCTGGCCTCCTTGAGGCCTTTCTCCTTGGCACCTGCCCTAACCCTAGGCTGATTGGCTGCCCTGCCTAGGGTTAGGGTTAGGGTTACGCCTAGGGTTAGGGTTCCGCAAACTAAAAGGCCCACAGCTCCGGGCACACTGCAGCTGCAAAGGGCATCCCAGGGGCATCGCAAAACTGCCACAAGCTGGCCTCCTCGAGGCCTTTCTCCTTGGCACCTGCCCTAACCCTAGGCTGATTGGCTGCCCTGCCTAGGGTTAGGGTTAGGGTTAGGGTTACGCCTAGGGTTAGGGTTCCGCAAACTAAAAGGCCCACAGCTCCGGGCACACTGCAGCTGCAAAGGGCATCCCAGGGGCATCGCAAAACTGCCACAAGCTGGCCTCCTCGAGGCCTTTCTCCTTGGCACCTGCCCTAACCCTAGGCTGATTGGCTGCCCTGCCTAGGGTTAGGGTTAGGGTTACGCCTAGGGTTAGGGTTCCGCAAACTAAAAGGCCCACAGCTCCGGGCACACTGCAGCTGCAAAGGGCATCCCAGGGGCATCGCTAAACTGCCACAAGCTGGCCTCCTCGAGGCCTTTCTCCTTGGCACCTGCCCTAACCCTAGGCTGATTGGCTGCCCTGCCTAGGGTTAGGGTTAGGGTTACGCCTAGGGTTAGGGTTCCGCAAACTAAAAGGCCCACAGCTCCGGGCACACTGCAGCTGCAAAGGGCATCCCAGAGGCATCGCAAAACTGCCCCAAGCTGGCCTCCTCGAGGCCTTTCTCCTTGGCACCTGCCCTAACCCTAGGCTGATTGGCTGCCCTGCCTAGGGTTAGGGTTAGGGTTACGCCTAGGGTTAGGGTTCCGCAAACTAAAAGGCCCACAGCTCCGGGCACACTGCAGCTGCAAAGGGCATCCCAGGGGCATCGCAAAACTGCCACAAGCTGGCCTCCTCGAGGCCTTTCTCCTTGGCACCTGCCCTAACCCTAGGCTGATTGGCTGCCCTGCCTAGGGTTAGGGTTAGGGTTACGCCTAGGGTTAGGGTTCCGCAAACTAAAAGGCCCACAGCTCCGGGCACACTGCAGCTGCAAAGGGCATCCCAGGGGCATCGCTAAACTGCCACAAGCTGGCCTCCTCGAGGCCTTTCTCCTTGGCACCTGCCCTAACCCTAGGCTGATTGGCTGCCCTGCCTAGGGTTAGGGTTAGGGTTACGCCTAGGGTTAGGGTTCCGCAAACTAAAAGGCCCAGAGCTCCGGGCACACTGCAGCTGCAAAGGGCATCCCAGGGGCATCGCAAAAATGCCACAAGCTGGCCTCCTCGAGGCCTTTCTCCTTGGCACCTGCCCTAACCCTAGGCTGATTGGCTGCCCTGCCTAGGGTTAGGGTTAGGGTTAGGGTTACGCCTAGGGTTAGGGTTCCGCAAACTAAAAGGCCCACAGCTCCGGGCACACTGCAGCTGCAAAGGGCATCCCAGGGGCATCGCAAAACTGCCACAAGCTGGCCTCCTCGAGGCCTTTCTCCTTGGCACCTGCCCTAACCCTAGGCTGATTGGCTGCCCTGCCTAGGGTTAGGGTTAGGGTTACACCTAGGGTTAGGGTTCCACAAACAAAAAGGCCCACAGCTCCGGGCACACTGCAGCTGCAAAGGGCATCCCAGGGGCATCGCTAAACTGCCACAAGCTGGCCTCCTCGAGGCCTTTCTCCTTGGCACCTGCCCTAACCCTAGGCTGATTGGCTGCCCTGCCTAGGGTTAGGGTTAGGGTTACGCCTAGGGTTAGGGTTCCGCAAACTAAAAGGCCCACAGCTCCGGGCACACTGCAGCTGCAAAGGGCATCCCAGGGGCATCGCAAAACTGCCACAAGCTGGCCTCCTCGAGGCCTTTCTCCTTGGCACCTGCCCTAACCCTAGGCTGACTGGCTGCCCTGCCTAGGGTTAGGGTTAGGGTTACGCCTAGGGTTAGGGTTCCGCAAACTAAAAGGCCCACAGCTCCGGGCACACTGCAGCTGCAAAGGGCATCCCAGGGGCATCGCAAAACTGCCACAAGCTGGCCTCCTCGAGGCCTTTCTCCTTGGCACCTGCCCTAACCCTAGGCTGATTGGCTGCCCTGCCTAGGGTTAGGGTTAGGGTTACGCCTAGGGTTAGGGTTCCGCAAACTAAAAAGCCCAGAGCTCCGGGCACACTGCAGCTGCAAAGGGCATCCCAGGGGCATCGCAAAACTGCCACAAGCTGGCCTCCTCGAGGCCTTTCTCCTTGGCACCTGCCCTAACCCTAGGCTGATTGGCTGCCCTGCCTAGGGTTAGGGTTAGGGTTACGCCTAGGGTTAGGGTTCCGCAAACTAAAAGGCCCACAGCTCCGGGCACACTGCAGCTGCAAAGGGCATCCCAGGGGCATCGCAAAACTGCCACAAGCTGGCCTCCTCGAGGCCTTTCTCCTTGGCACCTGCCCTAACCCTAGGCTGATTGGCTGCCCTGCCTAGGGTTAGGGTTAGGGTTACGCCTAGGGTTAGGGTTCCGCAAACTAAAAGGCCCACAGCTCCGGGCACACTGCAGCTGCAAAGGGCATCCCAGGGGCATCGCAAAACTGCCACAAGCTGGCCTCCTCGAGGCCTTTCTCCTTGGCACCTGCCCTAACCCTAGGCTGATTGGCTGCCCTGCCTAGGGTTAGGGTTAGGGTTACGCCTAGGGTTAGGGTTCCGCAAACTAAAAGGCCCACAGCTCCGGGCACACTGCAGCTGCAAAGGGCATCCCAGGGGCATCGCAAAACTGCCACAAGCTGGCCTCCTCGAGGCCTTTCTCCTTGGCACCTGCCCTAACCCTAGGCTGATTGGCTGCCCTGCCTAGGGTTAGGGTTAGGGTTACGCCTAGGGTTAGGGTTCCGCAAACTAAAAGGCCCACAGCTCCGGGCACACTGCAGCTGCAAAGGGCATCCCAGGGGCATCGCAAAACTGCCACAAGCTGGCCTCCTCGAGGCCTTTCTCCTTGGCACCTGCCCTAACCCTAGGCTGATTGGCTGCCCTGCCTAGGGTTAGGGTTAGGGTTACGCCTAGGGTTAGGGTTCCGCAAACTAAAAGGCCCACAGCTCCGGGCACACTGCAGCTGCAAAGGGCATCCCAGGGGCATCGCAAAACTGCCACAAGCTGGCCTCCTCGAGGCCTTTCTCCTTGGCACCTGCCCTAACCCTAGGCTGATTGGCTGCCCTGCCTAGGGTTAGGGTTAGGGTTACGCCTAGGGTTAGGGTTCCGCAAACTAAAAGGCCCACAGCTCCGGGCACACTGCAGCTGCAAAGGGCATCCCAGGGGCATCGCAAAACTGCCACAAGCTGGCCTCCTCGAGGCCTTTCTCCTTGGCACCTGCCCTAACCCTAGGCTGATTGGCTGCCCTGCCTAGGGTTAGGGTTAGGGTTACGCCTAGGGTTAGGGTTCTGCAAACTAAAAGGCCCACAGCTCCGGGCACACTGCAGCTGCAAAGGGCATCCCAGGGGCATCGCAAAACTGCCACAAGCTGGCCTCCTCGAGGCCTTTCTCCTTGGCACCTGCCCTAACCCTAGGCTGATTGGCTGCCCTGCCTAGGGTTAGGGTTACGCCTAGGGTTAGGGTTCCACAAACTAAAAGGCCCAGAGCTCCGGGCACACTGCAGCTGCAAAGGGCATCCCAGGGGCATCGCAAAACTGCCACAAGCTGGCCTCCTCGAGGCCTTTCTCCTTGGCACCTGCCCTAACCCTAGGCTGATTGGCTGCCCTGCCTAGGGTTAGGGTTAGGGTTACGCCTAGGGTTAGGGTTCCGCAAACTAAAAGGCCCACAGCTCCGGGCACACTGCAGCTGCAAAGGGCATCCCAGGGGCATCGCAAAACTGCCACAAGCTGGCCTCCTCGAGGCCTTTCTCCTTGGCACCTGCCCTAACCCTAGGCTGATTGGCTGCCCTGCCTAGGGTTAGGGTTAGGGTTACGCCTAGGGTTAGGGTTCCGCAAACTAAAAGGCCCACAGCTCCGGGCACACTGCAGCTGCAAAGGGCATCCCAGGGGCATCGCAAAACTGCCACAAGCTGGCCTCCTCGAGGGTTTTCTCCTTGGCACCTGCTGCTCCAGCCCAGCTGCTCTCCTGCCCTTTTTCTGCATGTGGAACTTGTCCCCAGCACAGGTGCCACAAGGAAAGCTCAGCCCTGATGGGAAGTCGTTATTCAGCACCGAGCTGCATTCCTCTGCTGGTGAGCAGCTCCTGAGCCAACTCACACCAACTCACACCTTTAACATTGCTTTAAATGATGATCTGCAAGTTTAAGCAGAATGAGTCCCCCAGCTGGAGTTCAGCCATGTGAGGAGAACGTGATGCTTAGTGGGTTGCCAAGGTGCTCAGTGCAAGAATATGTGGTAAGAGATGCTGAAATAAACAGCTTCATCTTCCCCCTCCTCCTCCTCCCTGCAAACCCCCAGCTCTAAAGCACCACATGGATGAGCCCACTGACAGCACAGAGCAAAGGAACCACTCCCCACAGCTCAAGCTATGAGGCATTATGGATATATTGCATTAAACTCTAAATACAGAGGACAGGCAATATCACTATTTTTACCTCGAGGTGAATTTGAGTATGATTAGAGCCCACATCCACCCCCAGGAGAGTGGGTAAGAAGTGAGAGAAGCTCTGAGCACCTGAAGAGGTTTGCTAAAAGATTTCATCCCAACATTTTACCCACATGGAGGTGCAGAGAAGACTTTGGGCATCAACTGATCAGGCTCCAGGATTTACCTCAAACCATCACCCTATCTGCCACACTGCTGTTTTGATGGGGTGATAGGTGAGGAAAAGGAATCTGATCCCCAAACTCCCAAAGTCCTTGGCCCCTCTGGAAGCTCTTGGAAAGGGAGAGGCTTGTACAGAGTAAACATCCACTGGGGACCCACTCCCACACCCCAGACTTTGCAAAGCAAAGGCCAGGCTCAAGCCACTAAATGAAAACAGAGATTATTCTTTCTAATTTGCTGTTCCATCAAGTGATAGGGACTGGCCAAAAGGCTTTCATAAATTGTTACACTGAAGTTCCCCAGGTGAACATTTGATTTTTTTCCTCTTTGCACCAAAATAACTGTATTTTATTATCAATTTCCTCCCCAAACACCTAGTCTTATATACATCCTTGCCTCCTCTTGGCCAGCTTCCAAAGGACATTTTAACCAACTAAGACTATTTAGTTTGAAACCATAGATTTATACTGAGTTTAAGCCCTCCTAAGGTCACTAAATTTAAGACAGATCTGGATTTTTAAAATATATTTGGTTGTGGAACATTTGTGTAACTTGAAATAACAATGGCAGACACAGCCTTTCAGATTTCCTTACCACTGAGGTCTAAATGAGGGAATAAGGTTTGCTGAGTCAGAAATCCTGCTCCTGCTCTGCATGGATCAGTTTCCACATCACTGAGCTCCTGAAAAGCAAGAAGGGAAGAATCACCACACAAAGAGGCTTAATGAGGAAGACAGGGAGGGGAAAAAAGTCCTAGTTAATCAAGAATTTCTCTGTAAGCAACAGCAGCAGCAAAAGAAGCACCTCAATTCAACAGAGAACATCGGTATTGGTCAGCAGTCCTCAGTCCCTCCTTTATTTCTGCTTCACAATTCCTGAATTTCCATGATCTAGAAATCTTCAGAATTAGAAACTCTGCCAGTATTGCAGGTGATATCAGCACATGAAAGGAGTAAATGCATTATTTAGGCAATTTCTAACCACACCATGAATGTGTGCTGCTTTTAGACTCTGGTAAATTCAGCCTTTTAGCCCTTAGCCAAGTCTATGCACAGTTTGCAGAAATTCTGTCCATTTCCCATCACCTCCTGTAAAAGCAGGAAAGAGTTAAAAGTTAGTATGAAATCTGTGGTTTAAAATCAAGGATTTCAGGCAAACAGGGGCACTGTGCCCTTACCCAGGACCTCAGACACACCAACACTTCACAGTACAACTGGATGGCAACGGATTTCTTGCCTCACATCCAAACTGTTTCACTTCCATCACTGATCTAACACAGCCTGAACTTCAGATCTTGGCTTTGTGATCTTTTCTTCTCGGGTGCAGAGCATGTGACTGAGGCAGGGAATGAGGTCAGCTGCTTATTAAGGGCTAGTTGCTGTATTCCCTGAACTAAATGGAGAGTACCAGATCTCTGCAGAACCAGAGATCACATTCTAAAATTAAAGCAGTAATGAAGGCTCATTAATAGGCAAGCAGAATCCCTCTAGAATTCTGAAGTGAGGGCCAAATACATCTCTCTATACAATCTCAACATGTATGGCACCTCAAAGTTCCACAGGCACAGTGCAACTCTCAGCAAAGATCACGCTCAGCTACGTGAGCCCAACACATCAAGTACTCACCAGGCTTCACCTGCAGACTCTCACAACTTCCCATTTCCAGTAAGGAACCGAGTTCTCAGAAAACCAAAGCTGTGAGGATACAAATCACTTTTGACAGCCATCTCTAGGTGCTCTGAGCTGTGCCTGGACTTGTTTGCTCAAGCTGCACTCAAGGACTCATCTTGAAGTAGTTTTAGTTTCCTGCCTGTTCTAAAAGCAGAGATGATCAGATTATCTACAAACACACTACAGAATGGTTTCAACAGAACTGTGGCTCTCCTGTTTGCTCTTCTATGTAAATACTCCAAACAAATGTGCAAAGCCAGTGGATTCCACCTGAATGAAGGAACCATTAGACTGAAATGGCTGAAAAATACAGCACATACCTCATATACTCCTCATCAATTCAATGTATCCTGTCTTTAGTTTAATAACACAAACAACTCAATTTTCATTCTCAGCAGAGGTCTGGAATACAACTAGAAAGCTAATGCAGCTACCCAGCTTTCAGCTGGTGAATGCTGGGTGAGGAGAAAGCAAAGCTTTTTATATAAAAACAGATGCTTTGAATATCTTGCACGTTTTTTCTGTTATGAGACACGTGATGAGCTGAAATCCATCCACTGCATCCCACAGCAACAGCAAAGAGATGAATAGGACAAGGCCTCTCCTCTGCCAGGAAGCCATTAATGAAATATTTGTTTTCCCTGAGATGTTACACATTTGGTGAATCTGCTCCCTGGAAGAGCCAACCCAACTGCCATGACAGCTTTGCTTTGCTGCTCTTCCCCTACCACCTTCAGGAACCATAACTCACTTTGGTATTTTGGAAACTCTAAAGCCCACAGAATTCCAGAGAGAACAGACAAGCAGCTGTTTTCTTTTCTTAAATGGATGAACTATTGGACTCCTCCTCTGCAAGCCATGACACACCAGAACATTTCCAAAACAGAAATAATCTGCCTCTTTTGTTGTGCATTTTTGATACAACATCACAGAGGGATATTTTACCCTTATCTGCCTTTCAGGGAGAAGCTTCTTTTCCATGTCATGTGTTTGTAACAAACAGCCATTTTTCCTCCAACTGATACTCAAAACTATTTTTTTAGCTGTCTAAAAAGGCTGTGTGCTCCAGCATACCTGTGGTAACAAAATAAATACAAAAGGAATTAAACTCTTGTTATAAAGATTATAAAACCACATTTTGGTAAGATATAAGGAAATCAGAACTGTAAGAAAAATAAGTAATTCCTCTTCCCACACATCAAGCCCACAGAACTGAAACAGTTTTTAGATTACCCAAAGCAGTTCACCCTTGAAATGTTGAGATTGGAAATTTGTACATGAAGCAAATTTGTTTCAAAAGGTGAGGGGAAAAGACATGAATTCAAAATTACCTGACAAAGCCAGGAAGTATATAAACATGGAAAAACCAGGACAATATGTGAATTTGCATAATTTAACATTTCTCCAGCAGTGCAAGGGAAGAGGGATTAATTCTTTTTATAGCATTTTAAATGTCAGTGCTGTACACAGAATGTAAAGTGCTTTGAGTCACTGCTGCAAAACCTTCCAGGAACATACTGAAATAAAACTAAACTGCATTTTAAAATAAATGCTCATGTACAGACCTAAAGTGATTGCAGGGTTTAGTAAGAGTTGAAGAAATGCCTTTAATTCTCCACCACTGGCTCAATCCTGCACACAGAGAAAACAGCTACAAAAAGTGTCCAGCAAGTCCAGGTTGCCTATTGTCCCAAATTTATCCTGGACAGCACAGGTAATGCCCTAGAAAAAGACAAATTAATTCAACAAACACAGCAGAAGAAAAGTGCTGCTTTCAGCCACACTCAAGTAGCTCCCCCAGACTCAAATGGCTGCACACAAATGAGCAAGGACTTTCCCACAAAGGAGTACAAACCACTGTATTTACAATTTGCCCAAGCACTCAGCCCTGGACAGGACTCAGACATTGTTTCCATCACAAACAAAAGGCTCATTACACACCTCAGATTCTGATGGTTTTAGTTTAAGCAGGAAGTTTTCAAAATGAAAGTTGCTAATAACCTTGGATGCAGTTAGTCCCTTACACTTAATAAATAAGAAGCATCAAGAATCTCCACAGTATTGAGATGCACAGAACTATTAATTGGTTTCAGAGTCTATTAAAACAAAAAAAAAAGTCCTTTGTTACTGAAAAAAAATCATAGTTTCTGTTCTTCTAAGAAGAGTGGCCCTAGTGGTGTGTTCAAGTGCCAAAACAAGCAGCAGGAGGCTTTTACTGCATCCCAAACCACTGTTCTTGATCTGCCCACTGAGCTGCTTCACTGTCACTGCCTTCCAAGTCCCCCTCTTCTCCACTTCCCTCCATGTCATCCACATCTTCTTCCTGGGTGGCATCTGTTGGACTTTCCTCCTTTTCCATTTTCTGCAATCCTTCCAGTGACTTCTGATCATTTGGATCCAAACTGAAGAAAGGAAGAAAAATAAAGCAGTCTTGAAACTTTTTTCTCTTTATGGCCTCAGTGTAAAGATTAACAATAAAATCTCATCCTGTTGTCTGCACTTCCTGTTTAACATCATCAGGAAGCTTATTTTAGATGATGATGCAACTTCCCCTTGAGCTGCTGTAACACTGAGTCTTAAATCTCTTTATAAAACAGTTCTGATCCCCAAGAATGCATTTATCTAAACATCCCACTCTTCCAGAAAACTTAGTCACCTCTCCCAGCAATACTAATTATAAAGTAACATGAAGGCAGTAAAAATTTAAATGACTCTGACTAAATATAATCTAAGCAGGCAAAAACCAGATGACCCATTTAAGCTATGCAAGTTTGCAGGGGACATAAAGTGCTGGGTTTAAGGCAAATTGAAGATGTTGCAATCAAAATATGGGAATATTTTAAAAAGTAACACCCTAAAATAGCATTTAGATTATGTTAAGTTGAATCATACTATTTAAATTTATCAAACAGCTCATTTTCATATGCACCTTCTAGTGTAAAGGAATGATCCTAAGGTCTGACTATAAAATAATTAATAACTATAAATAATTTCATGCTTTAATCCTTTTGTTAGTCAAGGAATCACAAGCCTAGTGACATATTTAGCATTAATACAGTCTCTACATTTTGCACTTTTCATTTTGAAATCTTAAGACCAACCAATTCATGAACAGGGTGTCATTTGTGTGGTTTTGTTTGTTTTAAGGGAGAATGACACAAAGCCACCTCTGATTCTCAGCCTAATCAATCAGCAGCTCATCTTTTTACTCAGTGAAACTGATTAGTGGTTCTTCCAAAGCTCCTGCTGAGGGTGTGCATTACCTCAGGGCTATGCTGTACTGGTCCATGGCCTCCTGGTACTCGTTGACAGCCACCAGGAAGTCCCCCAGGATGCGGTGCAGGACGCAGTCACTCTGGTTGGCCAGGGCGTTCCTCAGCAAGGCAATCCCATCTTCATACTTCTGCTCTCTGCCTGTTCACAGACAAAACTACTGCTTTAATCAACAGCTGAGACAAATCTATAAAAAGTCACAGTGTTCACAGTCTTCCCAACACAAGGCTATTTGTCCCTCCAGAGCTGTCAGTAGAGCAGGGCTCTGCTTCTTGCAAGATTAACTCTAAACAATGACTCTCTGTTGCAATAGCTGTTACATTCACAATTACATCTACTTTGAAGTCAAAACATTTGTTTGCAATTGATTTAAGTGTAATATCAGCTGCTGGATGCAATTCATTCCTGTGATTTTTCCCTCAGGACAGAACTGATAAACCCCTGGACTGTACCATCCCTGTCACATCCTTCATACGGATGTGGCTCCAGGACACCTTTCCATGTGCAAGGGTATCTTGAAACAAACCAACACAGGGGAAAAAGGAACTTACTGAGAAGTTCTGCTTTCTTTACAACAGCTTTAATGTAGTCAGGTCTTTGTGCGAGAGCTTTGTCCAGCAATGTCTTTGCCTTCTCCTGTGTGACTGGGTCCTCCAGGCAGACTGTGGCCAGCAGGGTGAGGGTCTGTGCGTTTGCCCCCAGGGTTTTGTACACGTTGTTTGCCATCACCATGGCTTCACGGATGCTGTTGGATGCCAGGTAACACTCGATGAGACCTGGTGGTGTCAGATGGAAACACTTCAGGGTCTGAGTCAGCACCACAGGCACTCAGCCCTCCACTGTTATTTGCACTTACTAGCACTCAGGTGCTGAACAGCTGACACTCCAATAAGCAAATACAAATTGCAATTGAGAAAGTGAATCTGTGCTTGTCAACATACTCATTCTACAGATAATTGACTTGATGTTTATTAATGGTCAGGCACTGAAAAAAACCTCCAACCCTAAGTACACCTCATCTAATGTTTCTGTCCCTTTACAATACTGAGAGAATTAATACTTCACCTGGACTCCTCACTACTTGAAGCTGCTGTTGAGATCAGCCAGATTTAAATATTTAAACAAATACAACAAAACGAAGCTCCCAGCAGAACTAACCATCAGCTAACGTCATCATCCAAAAGCGAGCTGCTCAAAACACCCAAGTTTGTTTACCTCCACATTAAACAAAACAAAAACCAAGAAAACCCCTCCCTGAACATCATTCTTACAAACCCACGCGTTCTCTGGCATCCCTCCCCTGATCACACCGTAGGTTTTGGGGTAACAATTATTTACAGGAGGCAAGAACTGCAGCCCATTCCCTTGCCTCACCCTCCCAGAGAGCAGCTGGGAGCAGCTGCCCAGGGCTCACCCTCGTAGCAGTCCAGGCGGCAGGGTGCCAGCCTGATGGCCTCCCTGAAGTGGATGATGGCCTCCTGCACGCGGCCCATGTTGCGCAGGGCAGCTCCCTTCAGCAGCAGGGCCTGCACGCTGTTGCTGTTCAGCTGGATGGCTTTGGCTCCCAAGTACAAGGCACGGGAGTAGCGTTTGCTGTAGAAACTGTGACACCTACAGAAAAAGGAGAGGGATTGTAAACATGTGCTCCTGCAGTGCCTGTGCACAGTCACGGGGGTTTTGAACTTCTTGTGTTTGAAGTTAAGAAAAAAACTTCTTCAGAAATTTAAAACACCCAAATATAGATATTAAAACTGTTACTATTCAATATATTGTTGGTATTGCACAGGTCTGTAACTCTAACAGATTTAACATACAGAAAAAAACCACAATAGATATTTGCAGAGAGCTAATATAAGTAACCCAAGAAGAGAACAGACAGGATAGAAAAGCACCTTCTGAATAAAACAAGCTGAACCCACTGTGTCAGCTGTAACCCACCACATTCAGCAAATGGAGAGCTGAGGTGAGAAAGGAAAGAAAACTCACCCAGACACCACCCAGGGCTCTGCATGTTGGTCAGAAATGTTGAAGAGCCGGCAGCCCAAGTTCTCCACATCCTCCAGCCGACCCTCACGTGCCAATAAATAACCATAAACATCCATTCCTAAAGAGACATGATGGAGGATCAATCCTCAAGAAATAGAAAGTTCATTTACAAGAAAAAAAAGCCACAAAAACCACAAACACCTACTTTAAACTGCACAACTGCCTAGAAGGGTTCAAGACATGCAGCTTCTGAATGTCAATTCTGGACTGAAGCTGGGGAAGCAATATACAATATTCCACTGCACGTCACTCCTCAGGTCAACCTTCTCTCAGGATTTACTCACCTTTTATAAGGTAAGGATCCAGCATTTGTGCTTGTTCAAATTTTAGGATAGAGTTTTTATTATCTCCAGCTCTGAAATACAGGTCTGCTAAGCTCCCCAGCAAGTCCACATTATCCCTCAGCAATGACTTCTTCTCTAAAGAGCTTAAAAGAAAAATAAATGCCTGTTATTTACAAATGACATTTTGAATATCATCATAGACAAGAATTTATGTATGACTTGATTGCACCACGCTCTTCCAACTCTTACCAAATGGTGTTTATTGCTCTGGTGTTGTCTCCAGTATGCACAAAGGCATATGCCTTGATCCACACCGAGAGCCAATCCAAGTTGGGAATGCTCTGGATGATGTTGATGGTCATGGAGGCCACCTCTGCTCCCTTCACCGACAGCGAGAGCAAGCCTGTTTAGAGGGGTTCACATATCAGTCTCAGCCACCCAAAACTGCTTTTGATACAAACTGTCTGAGGGGCAGAAACTCCATCCATTGACAAGCACAAGCAGCCGATTACAGGGCTTGCTACAATTTCTATACTGTGGTATGACATGCAAATGCAAGACAGTTACAGAAGTGTAATTAAAATTTAAACAGGGCTGAACACTGCAGTGCTGAGAGAGTGCAGACACCCACCTAGGATGGCATCCAGGGCCAAGGGACACTGCCTCAGCACCTCCTTGTAGCTCGTCACCGAGGAGCGCTCCTGGCCTGCCTTCTTGTAGAGGTTTGCCAGCATCATATTGATCTGCAGGCAACAGAAATGTGGGGACAGCTGAGTGTGAGGAGGAGAAAGAGCCACTAAGAAAGGTCACAACTCTGTCTTCAAGCGTGCCTGCCTCTGTTCTGGGCAGAAGACAAAATAACCTGCATTTCTGAGAACACTCCAAGGTACCATATAGGACAAAATTAAAACTGTGGCTTCCTTCTGAGCACAAAAAAAAAATCTACCTTCTTTTGTACGTGCACAGTGCACCTTGAAATCTCTGCTTTGCAGCAAAGAAGCCAAAAGATGGGCGAGTACACAATGCCAAGAAGGATCTGTACATCCCTGAATCAGTCCCTTCCAGGAATCTCTCTGTCCATGGAAGTGTTTGAATTAGCTTAGCAAGTCAGAGGAGTTTCCATTCAGCTTCTGAATGGAGCCACGACTGACCAAAGAACAGAAATTATCTGAGCTCCTCACAACACAAGCAGCTGGTTTCTGCTGCAGCACTTCCATTTACTGGCCAATATAGGCAAAAAGTTTGCTTTTCTCAATCTTTTCTTCTTTTTCTGCTCTGCAAGTTGGTCAGAACACTCTGACATTAACTGGAGTTTAAGTACACTTTTAGGACAATTTAACATGAAACACAGCTCACTGATCTGATGTGTTAATCTTTTAAGCCCTTCTGAGTAGCAGAGCCAACGAGCAAAGACTCCACAGCCTTGGCACTGCAGACCACAAAGGGATCTAAATATTTAACATTATCTAAACTGTTGTTGAAAAGGATTAAAAGATTTTAAAAGATGGAGCACTAGCAAACCTTCTACTTGCCAAAGTCTCCAGCCTCTCAAGGATTTGTCACTGTTCCAACTATACAAGAAGTTAATAAAGATGCACAAAACATGTAACTCCTCTCATTTTTTTCTTTAAATTCTTTCTAACAGAGGAAATACAAAATTGGTATGATTTTAAAGAAAAGGGTCCAAATCTGCTAATTTAAAAGTAGGAAATGTTACCAAACAATATTTAACTAATGAAAAAGACATAGTGCCATTAAACCTACATTATATGCTCTGCCCTAGAGATACACTGACCACGAGGCTGTGACAAAAACCTGCCAGAATTCACCTTTGGAGTTCTCTGCCTGGAAGGAATCCCATCAAGAATAGCAATGGCATCTTTATCTTGCTTCAGCATTGTGTAACATTCAGCCATTTTGTATTTCACTTCAATTTCTGATGGTAAACACTGAAACAAAAAAGAAAGATTTAAATACAACGTTGGTTTAATCAGGTATTAAAATTTTAATAAGGTTTCCTCATAAATATTTATACTGTGTTGAAAAATATCTGGTGCATGTAAGTTAACAATGCAGCTCACTGCTTGTTCACATTGTTCCTGTCTTCAAATTAAAAGTATGATATACACATACAGAAAAATTTCATGCTGGACACCATTTTAAGTTTTGCATTAGAAAACACCACAGATATGATCAAACTAATTAGCCTTAAAGGTCAGGTTTATTTGACATGACAAATACACAATCTAAGGTGGTTAAAAGACGTGTAAAGGTGATGCTCAGGGATGTGGTTAGTGATGCACCTGGCAGGGATTCACCCTCAAGGATCTCTTCCAGCCCCAGTGACTCTGTGAATATTGAGTCAGCAGCATGAACTGGAAGGAGGAATGTGATCACTTGATGCAGCACATTATCAATTCTTAAATACCTGGCTTTGGGGTGTTGATGCAGCATTCCCAGTAGAAGGCCTGACTTTGGAGGTTTTACTTAAGGCTTTTTTCTGCTGTAAGGCCATGGTGTACTTGCTGACAGCATTCCTGTACTCCTTGTCATGGAAGAGGGAGTCTGCATGGTAGACAAGGAGCTGGTACTTCTGAGAGGGAGAGAACAGCTCCCTGGAAGAAATGCAACAGAAAGGCTGAGATCAGACGGCTGCAAAAGAATCAAAACCTTACAGAAACAAAGTATTTGTAGCTTTGGTTTGTCTGGCTTCAACTTGCAACTGCTGCAGCCCCTTCACTGCACTGGAAGGACCATTGAGTAACAGCACTGACTCCTCACACAGGGCTTATCTCACCAATTTCTTTTATCTGTAAACAAACAAATCCAGCAGCCACTCCTAACACCTCATCAGCAACAGCAGCTGTGTTTGGCTGCCTGGCCACTGTCCCCATCCCTTCTGTATCAAGCCACAGGCTGTAAACATCCATTGCACTGCATCAACTTTCTCCTGGGATTCATTCACCTTTTATTAGGTAAGGATCCAGCATTTTGCCTGTTCAGATTTCAGAACAGAGTTTTGCTTGGACTCAAGTCTAAAAGGCAACACAGCTCCTTGTACAGCTGTTCCTACATTATATCCTTGTTCCTACATTATAATAACTCCTAATATATGTGCAGACCAAATGACCCAACTGTGGCCTTCCAGGACCTGAAGGGAGTCAACAAAAAGCATGGAGAAAACAATTTACAAGAGCCTGGAGTGCTAGGACAAGGGGGAATGGCTTCACACTGAGAGAGGGCAGCTTTAGATTGGATATTAGGAAAAAATTCTTCCTTGTGAGGGTGGGAAGGCCCTGGCAAAGGTCACTCAGAGAAGCTGTGGCTGCCCCATCCCTGGAAGTATCCAAGGCCAGGCTGGATGGGGCTTGGAGCAACCTGGGATAGTGGAAGGTGCCCCTACCCAAGGCAGGAGGGGTGAAACAAAACAAACTTCAAGGTCCCCTCGGAGATTCTGTGATTCTCTGCCAGGACACCCATGTTGTAGGGGGCACCCCAAAGGGACGCTGATGCTGATACCCGAACAGAGGCGGGCTCCATGCCCGGCAGGGGCAGGGCAGAGGACAGGGACAGCCCAGGGGAAGGCGCCGGGACAGGGAGAGGGACGGGACAGGGTCAGGGTCAGCCCAGGAGCGGCCCCGCTCCCTCACGGCCCGCGCCCCGCGCGCCTCCTGCCGGCGGGGCACTCACGGGTTGTTGCCGCTCATGGTGAGGAGCAGCCCGCTGAGCAGCCGCACGTTCGAGTGCAGCCCGGCGGCCGCCATCTCGCGCACGTGCTCCACCACACTCATGCTGCCGCCGGCGGGGCGAAAGGGACGGGACGGGGCCGAGGAGGAAGCGGGAGAGACCCGAGCGAGGCACCGGGCACGGAGCTGCCGCCGCCGGCCGCCGCCACTCCAAAATGGCGCCACCCAGGGGTCCTCGCGCTACGCCGCCTGCAGGCGATCAAGGCGCTGCCCGCGCGGCCCGACAGGCGCGCGGAGGGCAGCCCGAGCCGAGGACCCCCGCGGAGGCGGGAACGGCGTGAGGGGAGAGCGGGGGCCGGGCCCGGCTGTGAGGGGATCCGCTCCTCTGTGGGTGCTGTGGTGCGAGACACGCGCTCCCCGCGCCTCCACAGCTCCCGAGTCTGCCCCGAGTCCTTCTGCGAATACGCTGGTGGTTGCTGCAGCTAAATGTGACTGAGGTCTCTGAGATAATGACGCTCCTGCCTATAAAAATTGGTGATGGAGGAGAAAGACCGTTCAAAACCTAGATTTCCTCTGGGAAATGCCTCACATTTTTTCCCCATAATCCCATCTAAAGCTGTCCTCTGTCAGTGTGAAGCCATTCCCCCTTGTCCCGGCTCTCCAGGCTCTTGGTGGCTCCCCTCAAGTCCTGAAAGGCGACAACTGGGTCACCCCAAAACCTTTCACCATATAGAAAAAAACCTCTTTGATTTCTTTGAAGGCTGTCCATAAGACACACAGTAGTTCCCACGTTAATTACAAGCAAATTTTATTGAAAACAAGGTAAAAATCACTGCACTGGACAACACAGCGTGAGAGGTCTGTTTTCCCGGGACACACGACACCCAGACTCCAGCCAGCAGAGCAATGACACAGCTCCCCTGCCCCACAGCCAAGCCCATTTCTTCTCTTAAATACAAGCCCTGTTTTAAATGCTGTAGCCACGATTACAAAGCAGCTTGCATCTGAAACAGCACGTCAGAAATCACTTATTAAGCACCAGCTTAATAATATTTGCTTACACGACTTATCTTTTTGCTCTCCCTCTATCACTCATTGACAGGTTTGGATTTTTTCTTTTTTTTTTTTTTTTTACTTCATAAGCACTTAATTCTTTCTTGGTACAAAATGTATCCAAAACAAAGGCAAAAGACTCAAACATCTTATTGTGAAATGCTTAAAGTTGCTGCCACTTTGCTTCATTGCCCAGGGCCTGAGAGACTCTTGTTCATGAACTGCCTCTTCACAAAGCAGATCCACCACTGCAGAAAGAAGTACAGAGTCAGAAAATCAGAAGTGGTTTCCACTGACTTTGAAGTATTCAATCTCTGACACACAACAAATATTAAGGTTCCAGCTTTACACATAGTTTTCCACACTTGAATTGAGGTGAACAAGACAACAGGAATGGACACAATGAGTTCATATTACAGGACTTTGAATTAAAACGGGAAATTCTACTTTCTCGTCCTTTACTTCTGTTACATTTTATTCCAATACAATCATAAATGAGGGATGTATCAGGAGGCTATGCCTTTGAAAGCCAATTAGCCTCAGTGATTTTGACATTAAATGCAGTCACATTTGCACATGAAACATGAACACCCAGGAGGTGACTCATTCATTGATTAGCGATATTTTCAATCTGGACATGAGGCAAAACAATCGACTTCAAAGCAGCTCTCAAAGCAGAGCTGCCTGGGAAGACAAACAGCCCCTCTCGTGCTTGTGAACTCCATCTGCAACCCCAGCCACAAGCAGATGTGCTTTGAAGAGCTGAACCAGACCCCTCTCATTACTGCCCTGCTTTTGAAAGCAACCCAAACTGGCACTCACTGTCATATCACATCAGATTAAATGAACTGATAACTCGCAGCTGCCATTTCACTGTAATTTCAGAGAGGCTGGGCTGAAGTTACCCTCACCCCATCACCTCACTCCTCTCCACACGAGGCTGAACAAACACCCCCGGCCTCTCACTGACTGTGCTGGTGGCACTGAGCTCTCACCTTGCTTGGCTTGTCACTCTGAGGATCAAACACTTTGTCACAAAGGCGAAGGCCGGTTTCTTGCCTCAGCTGCTGCAGGTAGGCCCTCATCACCTCTGAAAGCAACACAGCAAAACCAGGGTGAACTGGGCAGCACCAACCCAAACTGGATTTATCAGGGACACGTCAGACATCCCTGCCTAAAGCAGAGAGGGAGTTTCACATCCTCAGGCTGCAGCTGGCTGAGCTGATTAGCTCAATTTATCTATGGAACCAGGGGAATCCTCAAGGTCAGAAAATCCAGCTTGTGCTGCCTTCAGAAGACAGACTGCAGATTTAGAAGATGTAGGTTTAAAGTAATCTTTCTAACTGCAGTTTATAACGTGTGACCCTCAGAGGCCCTGGGTCAGCCTTACCTTCCTCCTGCTTGTTGGCAGGTTTGGCGTAAATGGCGTTCAGTGGAAAGCCAGGCTCCCCTGGGATTGGGAAGTTAGTGATTCCTAGTGTGTACATCTCCTTCTCTCCCTGGCCTTTGGAGTTACACTGGAAGAACCAGGCAAACAATGGGTTAGCAGTTATGAACAAAAACTGACAGAGCATTAGACCCAAATATTTTACAAATCTGGAACAGGAAAACTCATCAAGAAGAGCAACATACAACATCCACAGCCTTGGAGTATTTGAGGCTCTGGCAGCAGGGAATGGGGTGAACAGGATTATTTGTTCCTCTGGAAGGAGAATATCAGGAAATCCTTTCCTTAGAACAACCCTCAGAACAGACTCTTTCCCACCTGCCCAGGAATTCAGTTTTCTTACCTTCTGCAGCTTTTTCAGGCACTCGGAAATGTAGAGGGTGACATAGATCAGTGTTCTGTCAGCCTCATTCTGCAAAACAAAAGCAGGAACTCTTAGATTACAGGACTTTGTGGAACTGATAAGGTCTGAAACAGGAATGAATTCAAGCCATTTTGGGCTATAGTTTCCCCATGAGAGAGAGATTTGCAATTCATGACATTTACCCAACTTTAAAGATTAGGTGGAAGGGGAGATTTTGTGATCTTCTAGAATTACTTCCTTGAAAATAAATTTATATTCACAGCACCAACCCTCCAAAGAACTAGAATATGCTCAGTACCTCAAAAAATTACCTTAATTTCATAATTTTTGAAGAAAACATTAGCTTTGAAGTAGTAGATGGCTTCATCTATAATATCTGTGTCCTTAGCTATTAAAAAGAAGATACAGAATTAAGCAGTGCACTGTTACAGTACATTTGTCATAACTTTTACTCACTGAAGTGCATAAATAAGGATTACTGCAAAAGCAAGACACGGGTATTACAAAAAGCAGAAGTCAGCACCACGTAACAGAAAACTTCTGAAACACCATGAGTTCAGACTGTAATACTTGAGCTTCCTACTCCCTTCTCCTTCCTCTCTGTTATGTCACTTCAGAAACAGCAGCAATTCAGCAGTTCCCCACTTTTCTACCACTTTTGAGTAACTCATAAAAGGAAAGAAAGAAAGTTTTTGGAGAAAGCACAATCACTCAGATTCCATTATCTTCTTCAAATAAAGGCGGGGAGCAGAACACAGCCACAGTCAGTGACAATCTGACTTCTGCTACTATCCAAGACTGGTTAAATCCAGAAACACTCCCTTTCCATTTCCCTTTTCAAACTGAACCCCACATTTCTGGGGAATAGCATGCCTGGGAAGTTCAGGTGTTGAAGGGGAATCTGTTCTGGCTGCCTGTGGGCCCTGTCAGGGTGCCTGGAACTTCACTTCAGTTTCTGGAGCCCCACACCCTGAGTGCTGCTGTCCCTCAGAGCAGCGCAGAGTGCGAGCTCTCTGTAGCTAAACCTCCACTTCCTCTGACACAGAGGCTTCACACCAGCACAGCCTCCTCAAACCCTGCTCAGGAGCACAGGGGGAAGCACCAGAACAGCAACCAGAGGCTTGGGTTACTGAAACCACTAACTCAACATGGGGCACAATTATCTGTGCATAATTATTTTCTATGATTTGCACAGCTGAAGTAGTTGAAAACTTTCCTCCTCTCTAAACTGCAAAGCTTTCCATTTCCCACTGGTGACTCTTGCTGGGTCTGGCTTAGAGCAGCCCCTGAGATGATGAGCTACATCCAGTAATTCAGAGATTATTATAAACTTACTTTCTCGAGGTGCTGGGCCCTTGAACTGGCTTCTGATGGGTAACAGTGCCATGTTCCCAATTAGCTTGGTGTCTGAGTCCATTAAAGTGGAGTGGTAAGCCTAGAGACAGGGAGAGCTGGTTATTGATCCTACTGAAAATAGACATTTCCCTATCCAATCACGCGTCTTCATCAAGCAGGAGTCACAGCCTAGTTCATTATGATGCTTCCAGCATTTTTTCCTCGCAGAAACAATTGCTATTTTCTATTAAGTCCAGATCTTGGTGCCATTCTGGTGAAGACCAGGAAAGCACCTGGAGATTGGATAAAATCTGTATTGTTGGTCTGCAGGCACAGTTCATCCCCAGGCTGCTTGACCCTATCCTGGCAGCATCAAGGGGTAACAGCCTTGTTCACCTGCCTGAATTTTGGGGCATTGCACTGAAAGTCAGTTGGTCATTAAAAAATATGTAATTTATTTCCATGTCTGACTATCAGTAGTAGATAATTATTAAAATAGCCAGGTTTCATGCAGTAAAAAAAGCCCAACAAAACAGAAAAACCAACCAGATTTCTGCATACAACAAATTCTTCCTAGAAAACCGATTTTAAGCAACTAATGGGTTCAGTTTCAGGCACTTTCCAAGGTGCTGCGCCAGGCCACTGGGAATCCCTCATCTCACAACCCACCTTTTGTGGGGGGCAGAGGAGGATGTGACTGGGTGGGGCCGGGTGTAAAAAGCAGTTTATTTCTCTGAGGGGAAGGTGGTGTGAACAAAGCCAGAGCAAAGCCCTGCTGTGACCGCCCTCTCTCTGCCCCGCTGCTGCCGGGGCTCGCACCCTCCCGGCTGCGGGTGGATCCCTGGCAGGGGGAGGAGGAAGAGGAAGAGGAAGGCGCTGGCCTTGCAGCAGCCTCCCATGAAAAGCCATTCCCCGCTCTCAGCAGCGCTCCCCGCAGCTGCAGCCCCTCTTTCCTCCCGCAGTGCCCGCGGCCAGACCCCGCAGCGAGCAGAGCCCCTTCCCCGGCCCGGGATCGCCCCCGCCGCCCCCGGCCCGGCCCCGCCGCCCGCGCCCTCCTGCCCGCGCTGCCGCCGCCGGGGCCGCGCAGCGCCGGGCGCGGAGCCGCTCACCGGCATCTCGAAGGGCAGGAGGCGGCTCGGCGGGGCCGGGCGGGAGGGGAACGGGGCGAACCGAGCAGGAAAGCGGGCACAGAGCTTCCTCCTCCGCCTACGCTGCAGGAAATGAGGCAGCGGCAGAGGCGGTGCGAGGAGGGGAAGCGAGAGCCGCGCACCGCCCCGGGAAGGGATCCCGGGAGGCAGCGCCGTGCCCGGCATTGCCCGTACGGGGAACGGCCACGGAGAGGCACTGCTCTACCAGGGCACTGCCGGTACCGGGAGGGGGCCCGGCAGGCAGCGCTCCTATCGGGAAAGGTGCCGGGATGCTTCGGTCGCAGCTGGTTTCTCTGCCGTGCGTTTCCAGCACATCCCAGCCGGGGGCATGGGGCACTTCGCGTAACAAGAGGGGTCCAAACGTGCTGTGTTCAGAGGGACACAGTATTTTGAGGCGCACACTCCAATTGCTGTCAAACCATTACCTTCCTTCCCTGACACCCAGCGTTGCTGAAATTGTCCCCTGGTATCTGACACCCGGCATGACTCAGAGAGACAAAATGGGGAGGTTTGGAAGGTGAATCACAATAACTCAACTGCAGGGCTGGGGTTTATCCTTTCAACACGCCCCAAGCATGGCTCATCCCAAGTCTGGAGGTGAATTAAACCATGGTAGTTTTCCCAGCTTTTGAATGGTTTTATTCAGCCAGATCAAGACCTGCCACATACAGATTTTTCTGAGCCATTTTCCTCTAGATATGCAGGATTGGCTGGTCTGTTGAACCTCTTGCCCAGTTCTGGCTCTGCTTTTTTATACGTACTAACACTGGTCTAAGTATTTTATAACACACACAAGCATAGAAAAAAAATTGTTTATTAAAGTAGTTACGAGGTCATGTAACTCACTGTCCATTATAAATATTAGTTATTTTACAGATAATTCATCAAGTGTGTTTGTGTAGGGGCTGGGGTTTTTTAATTTCATTTTTTATTTTTTACTAAAAACAAAGTATTTTCCTCCCGGTTTGAACGTGTTTCTTACTCATCCACATGATCTTGAAAGTATTCATCCACAAGTGCAGATTTATCTTCTTCACATTCCTGTAAAAAAAAAAAAAACCAGAAAAATAAACTTTCCTGGGATGAACACAGGAATCATTAGGAGACTTTGAACAGTCATGCAGGAAAAAAATCTGAGTGATCTCAGTGGTTCCTTCTGGCATTTGAAGGTTAAAACTTTTGAAAACCAAAGCAATACTTTTAAACAACCATTTGATCAACCTGCATATGCCAGATGATATTAAAGAATTTAATTTTTATAACTAAATGAAGATGATACAAGCATTGTCACTGAAAGACTAAACATGGCTTATTTTGAACTGTACTGAGACAATACTTTATTAGCAAGGCAAAGAACACATTTATATCACAACTTCTATTATGGATACTTTCTAATTTTTTATCTTCTCACTAACAGTCCCTTACCTTTGGTTCTTTAAATTCCAGATCTTCTCCGTACTGAATGGTGAAGTCGATGTGCTGCAGGACGATGTTGATGCTTTCCTCATCTGAGCGATCCAGAGGCAGGAATCGAACCATGCCATAGTCATCAATCTGCACAAGGATTCAAGGGATGTTGGCAGGGAAATGCAGAAAGTTCATTCTCAATCACAGCACTCGAAGCCACTTCCTCAAACCACTCTTTTCTGGACTTCTAAAATACAGTTTAGTCACACTGCAAACCAATGGCAATTCCCTACCCAGAACACCTGGCTACCAATCCTAAGTTCTACACAGCAGCAAATTCCCAAAATCGCCAACAGAAAAGAATTCAAAGAAAATGTATTGGCTATAATCCAGATATCATGTGTATCATATCAGTAATATCAAGAATCTCATTCTGATCTGAAAAACTAAAAAACTGAGTTAATAGGGGCAAAAAGCAATATACCTACCAATCCACATATAGATTTGGTCAGTTTTTTAAACCGTTTGCTTTTCAATATATTTGTAGAATCTTCAATCATAGAATACATATCTGGATCCAAGTACCTGGAGAAATAAAGTCATCATCAACACTGAAAGTCTGTCATTCAGAATGACACAAAAGATCCAAGATAATTATTTACAGAAAAATCAAGAGATCAGTACAAACATGGAGCTGTTCTTTTGACTCTGACTAAACTAAGCATCTTACCCAGATGTTTAAATACTATTGTTTGAAATAAACAAAATCCATCTTCTCCCATTCCAAAAGAGTATGTTTTCATTGTGGGAAGCATTAGACTCAACTTTCAGTGAACTTTGCCTCAGTATATTGTACTACAGAGTAAATAATTTTTTGGAACTTACTTTTCTATTTCCTTCTTGGCTTTCTTGCTCAGCAAATCCATTTTGGTCATGACGTTAATCTGTGGAATCTCCAAAGATATCATTGCACTGAGAGCTGCCAGGATTCCAGAAATAAACTTGAAGAGGATGAAAAATGATGTATTAAAGTACCGAAAAACACAACACAAACACGCAGGACACTCAACCACAGGCCAAATCTGGTAATGAATATATGGAACATGGACACAAAACCATATGAGGAATCATTCTCTCTGTTGGAAAAAGAAGGTGCCAAGTACCCCCTCAATTTTTGGAGCCTCAAATACGGATCTGCCACTGAACAGGGCATTAAGAAAACCCAAACCCTTCTTGGGATAGTTACTGCTAAATGGGCAAGGTGGCCTGCTTGTTCTTGGGATCTGAGAAAACTCTCGTGGAATCACAGAAGAATTTAGGCTGGAAGGGACTTCTGGAGGTTAGCTGGCTCCTACAGCTGCTCAAACAGAAGCACTTCCAGGTCAGACCAGGCTGCTCTGGGGTTTTCCCAGTCAAGTTTTGACTCTGTGAATGCCGTCCCAGTCTGACCACTCTCACAGTGCTGGCTGTCTTTCCATCCATCTGGAACTGTCCTTGCTGCAGGCTGTGCCTGAGGCAGCTGATGACAGCAACCACATCTCCCTGGACCTGGCAATTTTTCCCTCTGGGCAAACCCAGCTCTCTGAATGGCTCAGACTTGTTGTGCTTTATAAAAATGAACTTTATCAATATATTTCAAATGGATACCTTGAAAGATTCCACCATGAACTGAGAATCCACAAGGAAAACTCCACAGACACGGAATTCCCACTGCTGCAGCTGCTCCACCAACTGCTTCATCACTGGCAGGTGTGTGTAGAGTTCAATCTGACCTGGGGCACACTCAGGATATTAACAGATTGGAATGTGAAGCAAACAGGAACAGTCCGCAGTTATATGTAGACAGGGGAACTGCACTTAAAATAAAAACTGGTAAGGAAAGCACCCTCTTTTCAGGAAGCTCTGACTGTTTGGGTGAAGTGGAAAAGAAATAAAAGGGGTTTTTTCCTCCTTTGGTCTCCAGTTAGTGTTAGTGTGCAGTTGCCACAGCTGATGATGCTACCAAACATCTGTGCAGTCACCCAGATCAGCCCAGGACCAAGTTCACTCCTGAGACACCTGAAAGTGACTCTGACAACTGTTAACAGCTCAACAAAATGGGAATTATCACAACAGTCTACAACCAAATTTTCCAACTTGCAAATTTTCCAGTGCTTACGAAGAGTGATACCAAAACACTGGCATGTGTTTACCTGGGCAATCAAACAAAACATAGTCGTCCTCCACGTGCCCAAGGCTCTCCTCCAGCCAGCTGAAGTTATTGGCAAAGTATTCCATGCAAAACACCAAGCCACCATTGGGGCCAAACCTCAAGGACTCATCTTCCATGACATCGTCCACTTCTATCAGCTCCCGGATGTCTGTGACAACACAAGGCACCAAAGGCAGGGAATGAGCTCTGCAGGCAGGGAATGGGCTCTGCAGGCAGCCTGGCAGCTGAGAAAACCAACAGGACTTCACAGCAGTGCTGGGGGATCTCCCTGGCACAGCCAGCAGCCAAACACAACAGGTTATCTTCATAAAACTTACACAAATGCCTTAATCCCCCAAGTAAATATATGCTAAAAATTTCCTGGGACTTGTTTGGGAGGGGGTCTTTTGAGGGTTCCTGCTGATTGTCTGAGGAACATCTCATTCCCCAGATTTTCCTCTTATGGTCCTGGATCTTCTGATGAATCTCTTCTGAAAGTATCTCAGCTGTGTGGCCAGGTCAAGATGCATTTTCTTATCATCTTTGTTCAGACACAAACACGGCTGTTGTTCTCAAAGCTGCCGGTACATCTCAATCAGTGGTGCAGGTCAATACAGGGATGGAGCAGGAGCTGGCACAGGGCAGGAGCCCCTGATGCAGGGAGTTATCCCTGCTACAAGAGCGCGTTCATCTCTGACACAGGCACTGAGCACCATTTGCTACCATACTGGAATTATTCACCGATTTAAGGATCACACCCGATTTTATTGAAACGATTTTGCCGCATCTTCCCCCACTGCTGCACGGGCTCCGTTTTAGAGGAACAGAACCGGTCGGGTCTCACGGCCAGGGGCGCTGGAGCCCAGCCGTGCCCGGGGCCGCCGCTCACCTGCCATGACGGGGTAGCTGAAGAGCTCGGCCGCCGGGTCCAGGTTCACCACCTGCACGGCGCGGCCCAGCGCCTCGCAGTGCTGCACCATGGTGGAGCAGTACGTGCTCTGCAAGGCACACGCGGCCGTCAGGAGCCGTCAGGGGGCTCCCGCCGCCCCCGTTCCCCGCCGTTCCCCGCTCACCTTCCCGCTGCCCGCCGGGCCCATCACCAGCTGCGCGTACCGCGGCATGGCTGCGGCGGCCCGGCGGGGAATGGCCGCTGCGGCGCCCCGTAGCTCGGCCGAACCTGTGACGTCTCAGCGCATGGCCCCGCCCGCCGCGGTACGGCGAGCCGGCGGGGTCAAACCGTGCACGCCCCTCTCGCGAGACGGCGGCGCTGGGGCGGGCGCACGTGCGCGCGCGGTGAGGGACCGGGACCCGCCGCGGCCCGAGGGGCCTCCGGTAACACCGACACCGCCCCCGGGCCCCCCCGCCCCGCTCCGCTCAGCCCCCGCCTGGCGGCTCCCGCACGCGCCCGCTCCCTCTCCTCCGGAGCCGCGGCACCGCCGCCCCTCGCAGGGATTCCCCCGGTGCTTGTTCCGAGCATCCTCCCGGCGCTCTCCGTACCGTCAGCCCCGGCACCGCCCCGCCCTGCGAGCCCGCCCCTCCTCAGGTACCCGAACCGCATCCCTCCGGCTCCCCCCCATCCCCTCAATTCTGCCCCCACGGATCCCCCCGCTCCCCCATCCCACCGTGTCCGTGATCCCCACCGTGTCCGGTGTCCCACCACCCTTCCCCCGACCCGACCTCACTTCTGCCCCCGGACCACCGAGCCCCCCCGCGCCTCTGCGGGGTGTCAGGAGCAGCCAGCATCCTCACGGCACCGTGCCTCCTGTCCCTGTGGCCCTGCCCTGAGCCCCCCGCCCGGGAATTCTCCCTCAGCCTTCCTCACTGCTCAGCGCGGCTTGTGCACATCCCAGGCTCCCTCACACAGGTCCTGTTTGTCCTGGGGGATTTCTTGTGTGTTCCAAACTCTTTCCTTGTTGAGTCTTGCCTTCTAAGCGCCTTGCTTGTAAACGTGTGTGTAAACCACTGTTAAGCCCATTAGTGACTTAGGTTTGCTTTCCTTTTTTTGTGCTCTCTTTTTTTTCCCAGTGTTCTTGGATCAGATTGTGGCTCTTCAGGCACTGATTTAAATGACCCCTTTTCTTTGCTAATATGCAAGAGGTACCTGCCCCCAGTGCCTCCACTGTTCGTGTGCCACTGATTTAACGTGATACTTCACTGAGTTGTCCTTAACCCAGTGCGTTCTCTAATTCCATGTGGGTTTCTGAAAGATTTTTCTTCATTTTGTGGCGCTTTGGCTTCTTTCCCCTTAGGTGCCAGAACTCCAATACTGCTTGGTGCCCTTTATAGCAGTTCTCCCAGTGTTTTCATTATTTTTGACTCCCATTTTCCTCTCCCTGATCTCTCTCTGACGCTCGCCCCTATTTTCTCTGGGATTCTTGAGCTGGGAGGGCTGTGACTGACTCAAACCCAGACTCTGAGTGCTGATTGTGTCCCCTGTGCCCCACAGGCCTGTGACATGGCCACGGACGTGGCTGAACCCGTGCTCCCTGAGTGCAGAGGGGACGGCAGGAGCGGAGCCAGGTCGGACGCCGATTACCCCCTGAGGGTGCTCTACTGCGGAGGCAAGTGCTGGGACAGGAGTGGGAGCACACAGGGACAGGAGTGGGAGCACACATCCCTTCCTGCAGGAAGCCATTAGCACAGAACAGCTCAGAGCATTAGTGTGATGGCAAGAAATGGAATACATTAAACTGCTGTGCTGTGTTTGGAAGTGTTCTTTAGTCGTTCCGTTTGTAGTTATGTGGGTGGAATTTAAAGGGAAGTAAATTGTCTTGGCAGGTGTGTTTTTTAGATAGGAATGTCATTTTGCTTCAGGCTGGAATACAGTAGGAAACAGCCCTGCACAGTTGGCTTGGCTGTCCCCTCTTTGTGACATTGGCAGCTCTTGGAGAAAGGAAAGCTGACCAAACCACCTGGTGTTTTGTTCAGTGTCTCTTTTGCCTCAGGTGGAAGTGGTGTTTTGTTCTGTAGCTTTTCCCAACCTTGGGCTTCTCCTCCCCTTTCCTCAGTAACTGGCAGCTCTTGCTGTGATGGTTTTACCCTAATGCAGAGCATGTGAGCACAGGTCTAATGAGAGAGGAATTAAATTGTGGAGTGGCAACAATAAAGAAATGTTTTTGAGTCAGTGTGTGGTTAAAACCAGAAGTTATGTAAGAACCCATCCCTGACTTTGAAGCACCATTTGGAATTTAATTACTAAGGCTGTAAGTAAAAAGTAAAAAATTCCTTTTGTGATCTGTTCTTTTTTTCCCCCTTCTTTCTCTAGTCTGTTCGTTGCCAACAGAGGTGAGTTAAATTTTGTTGTCCAAATTTTCTTCTGTCCTGCTATGCCCTGGTTTTGGTGTATTTGTGATGCATTTTGTCATTCCTTCACTAACAACATTCATATGGCTTTTCTCTAGTACTGTGAATACATGCCTGATGTGACTAAATGCAGACAATGGTTAGAAAAGAATTTTCCAGATGAGTTTGCAAAACTTACAGTAGGTAAGAGTCTTTTCTATTTTCTAACTGATATGTGTCCTTGGACATATTTGGGAATATCTGTCCAGTTCTTATCTCTTCCCTTTTCCTGCTGTATCATGTGAAAGTTAATGCTTTGGATGCTCTGAAATAGGTTTTATAATGTCAGAAAACGCTAAATAATCAATTTGTCGTTTTATTAATAATATTAGAGCTTTCTTAAGATTCTTGCCATAAACAGTCATCCATGCACTTGTTTCCCATCAGAGTTAATTTATTGGATTTTCTGTCTTTTCAGTTTACAGTGGATGGCTGGAGGAAAGGTCATTAATAATGGGGAACTTATTTGTTTGCATTTGGAATTTCAATATTAACATTATCATTAATTTCTGTCTCTCTGTACAGGAGCATTTATTGAAATTGTCATTGTAGCTTCGAGCTGAGGCTTTTCTGGAGTCTAATTTGAACAAATACTGTAATGAAGATGTAACATGCATCAGTCAAAAGGCTGCTGCACTTCAGCATAGTTTACTGATTTAGCAAAATATCACTTTACTTCCTTTCTGCTCCTGTAAGGCTGTGGGTGTTTGATCACTAATTTTGTTCTTTTTTCCCCTCACTCCTTTCTGCTGCATTTTAGAAAATTCACCTAAACAGGAAGCTGGGGTTGGAGAAGGCCAAGGAAATGTGGGAGGAGGAGAAGAAGAGGAGAAGAAGAAGCAAAAGAGAGGCAAGGTCTAAATAGTTGATTGTGGTACTGATTTCAAAGCAGTTTGGGGCATCCCTTTCTCACCTGCTGGTCTGGAGCAGGGCACAAATTCTTTGCATTTTGGTGGCTAGCTCTGGAATATTGGGAATATCTTCCTCCCTGTGGTTTGTGCCAATGGAAATGTTGGAGAGGAGGGAAAGGTGACCTGCATCCTGTGCCCCACTGTTCCTGTCACCACTGTCACACTCAGGGAGCAACTCCTCCCAAGCTGGAATCAGCTGGCATTTCTCCCAGAATGCTGAGCCCTGTTGAGCAGCACTTTATGGGCTGCTTGCAGAGTGGAACAAAGGCTGCTTCCCTCTGGTAATGCCTCATGACTCTGCTCTGCCTTTGTTCCTTCCACCTCTCTGAATTCACGGAACAGGATTTGGTTTTGTGCTTTTAAATCTGTTACCTGTGTCTCCTCCCAGCAGTACTGATAAAAAACATTCTCAAAACCCAGCTTTGGAAGATACAAAGTTATGTGGAACAATTTAAGCACACTTTTATCTTCCATCGTTGGAGCTCTTTCTTCTGAATTAATTAACATGCTTTCCACCATAAATCAGAGTCCTGGAGCTGTTCATATGTATTTGCCTGTGCAGTGTCAGTTGTGTGTAATGCTCCAGAAATTACAGTTAATACCTAGGAAGTTTCATATTTTATGCCACATGTATTTCTGTTTTATTTTTGGTATCGTGGTAACCAGTTTAAGTTACCTTCTCAGCAGGCAATGTCTAGTGACAACAGTAATTCATGTTCTGTAACTTGGGTGCTTTTCCCAGAGATTTCAGGACTTTTTATTTCAACGTTAATTTGTTGTGAGGGGTGGGTATGATAAGTGTTTAAAATACTTGGTGATTTTTCTCCTAGAATCTAAAGTTTCATGAAAACTTACAGCATGGTGTTCAGTAGGATGATGTAAGAGTGACCATAAGAGTGGGAGGGAAAACAAGCACAAACTTCATAAGACACTGCAGAAACTCACTGAAGGAAATTTTAGACAGATTTACTGTCTAAAAATTATTAGATGCCAGTTTATAATAAAACAGAATTGGAAGTGCTGTGTGTTAGAAACAGAAACAGGCACAGGGGTTGGTTTACTTGTCATAAATTCTTTAGGTTTTCATGCTGAGAAGGCTCAGAAACATGAAACTTTGGTTACCCTGGAATAACATGGTGACTGTACACGACGTTAGCTGAGATCTTAATCTGCCTTGAAGAATCCTAATGAGTGGAATGTATCTTTTGCATGCTTTACTCTGACTCAGAAATGCCTGAAATGGGGAGTGTTCCCACAGGCTGGCCTCGGAGCAGGCAGGGGGAGAGGTGGTGGGTGTTCGTGGAGTGGGATTGGGGTTCTGGCTGCTCTCAGAGGGTGGGGTTGGCTGCTGGCTCACATTTCTGTGTCTGGTTCACTGTGGGGTCGTGCACAGGTGTCCAGAACTTGATCTGCTGTTTAACCCAGCAGCCTGGGGAAAGCAAGACCTTGTGGCCTCAGGGAATGGGCGTGAGCAGCTTGCTTTGCCTCAGACACAAACCATGAGGATGTTAAAATAGTTGTGGAAAATATCAAAGAAAAATTTATTTCTAGAATTATCCAAACACAGCGGTTGGTAAAGTGTGGGGAAGAGCCCTTTTTTTGCTGGTTGTAGTGGGGGTCTGGTGTGCAACCTGTGCTTGAATGCACATTTCACATGTATATATTGTTATTTCCCATAATACTGGGCCTTGATGACGTGGGATCTCTCTTAAATAATCGTAAATCTGAGACAATGCACAAAATACATTTTTGTTTACCAGCCGTGTTGGGGAGTTAAGAGTTTCTTTGTTTATAGGGGCAAAATCTGACCTTGTATGCTTTTTTCTTTGCTGAACTATGACATAATTTAATTAATCATGTAACTTTATGCTCTGTTTTAAAGGTGGAAGAGGTCAGATAAAACAGAAGAAGAAGACTGTACCACAGAAAGTCACGATAGCTAAAATTCCCAGAGCAAAGAAAAAATATGTCACAAGAGTGTGTGGCCTTGCCACATTTGGTGAGTTTGGATTCTCCTGGTATTGTATGTGCCTGCCTTTAACCTCATGATATTTCTTCTGGTTGTATTCCGCTGGGGAGTCTGCTTCCAGCTGTGAGATGGAAGTCCCAAGGTGCTTTTAGCAGTTCCAAAGCATGTCAAAAGTACGCTTACTTCCCACAGGGATAAATTATTAAGGTACTTATTGCCTTAGTAAAAGAGGGTCACAGGTTTTTTTGAAATAGGGTGCAGACTCACCTCAACATAGCACTTAGAGGACATTCAGCAATTTCTACCTTGAAGCATTTGTAGATCTGTAGAGTCAGATGTTTTGGTTGTAAATAACAGACTTGGCTTTCAGTGGAAAGTCTAGCAAAGCTTCAGCTGTGAAGTGCCACTACTTTCTCAAGTTAAAACAAGATTTTGCCTTTAATCTTGAGAAAATATTTTTATGACAACAGCTGTACTTAAATTGTTCATTTTCCCCTGGGCAGAAATTGATCTTAAGGAAGCACAGAGGTTTTTTGCTCAGAAATTTTCCTGCGGTGCCTCAGTAACAGGAGAAGATGAAATCATCATTCAGGGGGACTTCACAGATGACATTATTGACGTAATCCAGGAGAAGTGGCCTGAGGTAATGAACCTTTCTTTCTCTCAGGAAGACACACACTTTTCCACATTAGCCTGTGATTTACCAATTATTTTGGAAAAGGGATTCATCTTCAGCAGCACAGATTGGTGCACAAAAATAAAAGAGCAGTTGTTGCATTCCCACCCTACAGTGAGGGAGGCATGTCAGAATAAATGTAGCTGTCAAATATCTGTGCCTTCTTTGTGACCATTTCTTAACAGTGAGTGTCTAAGTATTCTTACATTGCCATCGTGTTTTTCAACACCTCATAAAATATTGCAAAATTAAAACAAACAAAAAAGCCCCAAGCCCCACGCATTTGTGCTTCAGAAGAGATCAGCCAGTGTGGGTTGGACTGAAATTTAAAGCTGAGAGCTGTAATTGCAAGGGCTTTCTCTGACTCTCCCTTGTCCTGGCATTTCCCAAGTGGAATTCTTTATGGTTTAACTCCACAGGGCTGTCTTTATTCCCAGCCCTGCAGGCTCAGCTGTGTCCTGTAAGCACGTGTCACTCACCCAGGATTTACAGCAGGGGATCTGGAATGGGGCTGTTCACTTCTCCCACACTTCTCTACATTTACAGGGTGCACATTGAAGGAGGCATGTAAAAAGAAAATACTTAATTTGCTGTGTTGTGGCTCTTTCTCCCTAGGTGGATGATGACAGCATTGAAGATCTTGGAGAAGTCAAGAAGTGATAGTGGAGGACTACCTTTATTTAATTATATGGTTATAAATGATATAGCAAAAGTGGGGCTTCTAAATCCATGTGCTCTGCAGTGAAACTGTGGAGAACCCATGTCCTTGGCATTCTCACTGTTCTGTATAGGCTGCTTGGTTTTCTTTTTTGTTTTGGGGTTTTTTTTTGTGATATTTGCCAAATTGGGGTTCTACCATGCTTAAGCATGAAGTAGATTTAAATAAAATTACTGTTCCTCACTGAATAGTTTCTGAGGTTTTTTACATCTACTTTCCTCTACCTGTCTTATAGGAAAATAAGAATTTAAGGCATTAAAAGTTTGTTTTTCATCTACTGTCCTTTCTGCTGAGCTTAACATGAGGCACGTGGCTGATGTTGACACTTTTACCTCTCATTTACCTAGAGACAATTTTAGAAATCAGAATGGAACAAACATCTAAAGGTTGGTTAGCAATGAAAGAACTGTGAATCCTGAAGTGGTCATTCTACATCCCTGCCAACTGAATTATTTTATTTAAGTGGAAACACTGAGAAATATGTGAATAGGACTTAGAAATTTATCCTATTTTCATAATTCCAAACATATTCTAACTCTGCTGGGCTTCTAGGTGAGGCAGTTGTAATGACTATGCTTTTAACTTGCAACTCATTCAAAAATTGTAGTAATGAACACAAATTAATAGTGAGCACTATTTCACAGGCCATGTTAGCAGGTGGGGTGGGGTGCCAGTTCTGCTGTCTGTACTCCCACAAACAGCCTCCAGCATCGATTTGGTGCTTTTTGTTTCACTGTTCCATTTAATAACAATAAATGCTCCCTGGTGGCAGGGTCCTGGAAGTGACATGTTCCTGTCACTGCAGAGCCTCGGTGAGCTGAAAGCCAAGGGGGTGATGTGTCAGACTCTCTGTTCTCTTCCTGTAAGGTTGCTTTTTTCAGTGATTTCTATTTATAAACCATGGATGTGTCTGGAGAGATAACTCCATCCCTGTCGTTGGAAGTAGTGTCTCTCAAGAGCTGCCTTCATCTCTACAGTCCTCCCATTTAACACTGGACAGGGAAATTGCCTCCAACCCTTAACATTCCGGCCTGGTTCTTACTCATCCCCTATTAACAACGTTATTAATTATCACATTTTTCTAGCAGCTCCAGCCCCGGGGTGAGGAGGCGGCCGCGGGATTCGAACCTGCGACTCAAGGACTCGAACCGGCAGCCCCAGGACTCGAACCCGCGGCCCCTTCGCTGGGGGGGCGGAGCTTCTTCCAACGGCGGGCGGGGCGGGGCGGTGCCGGTGGGTCGGGTGCGGCCGGGGTAACCGGGGCTGCGCGGGGGGTAATGAGGGAGGCCGGAGGGGAGGGGAAGCCCACGGGCTCGGGAGGGGCCGCCCCAGCCGGGTGGGACAGCGGGGGAGCTCTGCCCGGGAACGGGGGTCGCTGCCCGGGGGTGGCACCGCAGGGCCCCCCCCTCAGGCCTGCGCCCCCGGGCCGTCCGCTCCAAGGCCGCTTGTGCTCCCTCAGGGCCGCGAGGCGGGTGTGCGGCGGGGGAGCCTCCATGCTGAACGTGACATCCTTGAAGCGTTCCCGCTTCCACGAATGCCTGGCAGAGCTCTGGCCCCCAGTCCCCTATGAGTTCATCACTACAGCGCTCTGCTTCGCCCCAGGTAAAAGATGAAAGTGCCGTTAACAATCGGCTCTATTTTCGGTAGGAGGGTACTCACTGTGCTACTGCCCGGTTGAGTCACGGACCACAGGTGGTAGCACCTTGTTCTGCAAAGGGCTTCAGTCAAGGGCCACAGGTGGTTCCACGAGCATAAGGAACTTCTTGGAATGGTCTCTATTTATAATATAAACACAGCTCAACTAAAAATAAACCTCTCAAGTTTATTATGAGAGAATTTGTCACTTCCTTGTGTTGAAACGCATTCCGTGTCTCACCTTTTGTAGGCATTTAGCCCCAGTCACAAGAACAGCATCATTAGGAGGCAGAGACAGGAGCTCAAGCTTTTAATTGCAGAACTGAAAGATCGTGACAAGGAGCTCAATGACATGGTGGAAGTGCACGAGAGACACATTCAGGCCTGGGAAGATGATCGCCAAAAAATACTGAGTTTAGCAGAACGATGCAGCCTATTAACTAGTAAGTGTTGTGATGTAAAGAATGACATCTTGGTCTGTTAAGTATGTTCAGGTGCTTCAACCCCTCAATAACAGTTTTGCATCATATAAGGAACTATTTCCTACCCTTCAGCCTTAAATTTTATTGTTTCTCTGGTATCTAAACTTCCACACTGGTGTTGAAGTGATCTGATCTTGAAGGGGCTGTGATGATCAGACTCTTTCTTGTCTGAATGTGTGAATTGCTTCTGTGAATTGTTTTAAAAATAATCTGATTAAATAAATGTGGGGGAAGAGAAAAATTTGCAACCTGCTGGTGAGTTAGAGAGCCCTGTGCCCTGAGGTTCTGCTGCACAGTTCTGAGCAAACACAAACCACCCAGCAAAACACCTGGTGGCTCTGAGCAGTCTCAGGACAGAGTTCACCATGCAGTTCCTGTTCCAGCTGACCTGGATAGCCAGGGAATCCTCCTTCAGAGTGTGCAGCATGAGCATCCAGGTCTGAATTGTGTGGTTTTAAAACACTGGGTGAAATGATTTCTGCGATTTAAGAAAGTGCATGACAGCCTCTGAGCTCTTTTCTCACGTATAACTTTGTCTTCTTTCTTTTCAGGTGAGCTGAATGAGAAAAATGCAGTTATAAAATCACTGACCAAAAAGTTAAAGTTATTAGAATCCCAGCATAATGACAGTAAAATAACACTTGAAAGCACACAACAGAAGTTTAAAGAGCTCACTCAAAAAGTATCAGATTCATCCGTTCACTGCCAGGCTCTGGAGGTAGGGGTTGAGTAATGGTCTGGTTCTGTAATCCCTGCATTTACAGGATGCCTGTGATGAACTGTAACATTCCAAAACTGAGACATGCAGAGTATTAAGACCCTTGATCACAAGAAAGTTGGGGAACAATTTTTACTCCAGTCCTCTTTTCTCCGGTTTGCTCAGGATCCCCCATTGCCACTCACGATGTTTCAATAACGTTGTGGATGCATTTATTGGAAAAAAATAATAACTTTGAATCACTGAAGTAATGGCTGACGCTTATTTCTATTCACTAGGAGAAAAATCAGAGTCTCCACTGCTCAGTTTTGGAACTGTCTGCTAAAACAGGCCAGCTGCAAGCTAGGGAGCAGGAGCTTCTCTCTATGCTTCAGATGAAGGTAACATCTGTAACATCTGTCAGCTCATGGGCACTAAATGTGGTCAAGCTGCAGTGCAGCTGTTGGTGACTGTGCCACAAGGCTTCTGTCCCTGGTGATCTCACTCATGGTTAATTCTTAGGCTTGTTTGAGAAAGGGAAAAAAGGTCAGGAATAAACTGGTTTGTTTTCATAAACAAGCTTGTTTCTAAGGTTTAATTTGGTGGGTTTTTCCTCAAAATCTCAGAAGGAAATCTGTGGATCACTTTACTGCAGAAGGATATACTGTTGTTTTGTCCAAACCCATCCATGATATTAAAAATAAGATTTCATTGTGTTTCCTATTTCAGGACAAGGCCTTAATTGAAACAACTGATCAGATTACTGAGGTTACATCTAAATTTAAAACTCTGGAGAATGCCCTGCGTACAGCAAAGTTGGATGAATTCACTCGCAACAGGGAACACCAAGACCTCAAGGTGACACTGAACGATGTCATGAGTCAAGTAAATAAGATGAAAGGTAAATGTTTCTGCTGGGCACCTAATATAGTGTAGGCCAACACGATTTCTTTTCACTCTGGGAAATGCTACATTTTGTTTTGCAGATATCCTCTCTGAAAAAATGAAAGAGAGCAGCAAGAACCAGGAAGAAATCAGTCACCTGAAGCAAGAAAATGGCTGCTTGAGGAGTGAGCTGTTACTGGCAGGTGAGGGTGAGCAGTTGGCCTTTCATGCCTTGGCTTTCGACAGCTCAGAGACTTCTGGGCAGCAGGTCACTGATATCTGTGAAGGAGGCAGCTTGTTACCTGCCTTCCTTGCAGTTTAATAAAAGTTTATCCCTTGTGTGCCATTCTTCTGTGGAAGCAATATCTGGGGCTTCTGCAGGGACACTTTATAAAATCTTGTGAAAGCACAAAGTTCACCAGGGTGATTACACAGAGAGGAGTGAGTGGCTCAGGGGACTCTCTCCTGAAAATGTTGAGACTTTGTCTTTTCTGTTGCTTTCTTTAGGTGATGGCTTTGGTTTAGGCTGGTTTAACATGCAGGCCTTGGTAAACTGCATCTTGCTCTCCATAATACCTTAGGATATTCTTGGGGACAACCACAGAGACCTTGAAAGATTAGGTGGCTAAAGGTGTCCTCTGCTCTCAGATAATTTCCTTGCCTATCATTTTTAGTCTGCTGTTTGACCTTTGTCAGATATTGATGCCATGTCTCATTATTTTAAAACCAATGAAATTGGGAAATGTTTTGCTGCACTTCTCTCTACGTGCATGAATTAAAATTTATTAGCTGAATTTCCTTTATGCTTTCCTCTTTTTTTTTTCCCCTTTTCCCCTTTCCCTTTTCTCTTTTCCTTTCTGAAAATGTTAAATAAATCAGTCAGTGAAGCACAGTATTGCTGCTAGTAAAATGAAGCCAGGTGCTGAGGAAAAGTCCAAGGAAAATACTTGATTTTTTGTTTTCTTGTGGGTTTTGTGCTCTCTTTATCTGGAGGAGAAACAGGTCCCATTGATCTTAAGAAAATGCTTTTGTTTTGTTTCTGTACCATCTCCTACTGCTACAGACACAGCATTAGCAATGCACTTGCTTTGTGTCCGTTCACCTGAAGTAATAAAAATAATGATTATCTTTTGAAACAGTGGAAGAGGCCCAGAGAAAGGATCAACTTTTTCAGTTCGCCAAGTCGAAGCAAGTGCGGATTGAAAGAGAATTGTCCAGTTTGCGACAGGTACAGCCCTGGTTGTGTTCCTGCTCTGAGGTCAGAGGAGCTTTTTCAGGAACATCAGATCTGTGTGGAACAGTGTAAAAAAGTTAGATCTAGATAGTATTGATTAAGGAACAAAAGTCTGTTTGTGCCTTGCTGTAGAATGTTGATTTATTTCATTTGGGGTTAAGCTGAAAAGCCAGCGGTGCTTCCAGGATTGGGATCACACACCTGCCCAAGGTGAACTCAGCAGAGTAAGGGACACAGTGTCCTGGCAGGTCTGTTTTTCACAACCTAGACCCTGTGTGTTCACCTGCTCTCAGCTGAGGTTCTCAAAGCATGTTCCATTTTTTAATTGCAAATAATTGATGGGTAGTTACCTTCTCCATTAGCTTCACCAAAAAACGCCTGCAGTCTAAGCTAAATCCCATGATCATCCTCCATGTCCTGTAATTCTGTAGCTGTGAACAACATAATAACAACATGCATTAAGTGTCAGGTAACAGTAATGATACTTTATTTATTGTTCAGTGTGGTTCCTTCTTAGAAGAATATCCTAATTTTCTAATAGAAATCCTGTTTATTGCTGCAAAACATTTTCCTAAATATATGCAGAGATGTTCTCTTAGATTTGGAAGCCTTTGTCAATAATTTGACTACAGGCATTGGTTTATAAAAACATTTTGAGGATGTTTTTGGAAGACAAGCACTGTGGTACTACCTGATGATGATGTTCCTGCACCCAGACATTCACCAGTGCCCCTCACTGCCTCTGACAGGTCTGTGTAAAACAGCAGCGGGACTTGCACTTCCTCCATGTCAACTTTGATAGCTCTCAGGAATCCAGGCAAAACCATGAAAGTGCATCAAGTGGAAAGAGGTAAAGACATTTTAAAATGTTTTTTTTTCTTAAATAGTTTGTCCTCAAAGAGAGACTTCACTGTTCAGCCCCAGCTAACATCCTCACAGAGGTGTGTGCTGGGTCAGGATGGCTTTGCTGGACTCGACCACAAACATCCAGTGAAGCTGTCAAGCACCTTGTGTTTTATTTGGTCAGGAGAGACCATGAACATCAGTCACAGAGCAAATGTTGTAGCAGGCCAGACAGCTCATGATTTTTTTTAGAAAGTGAACTAGTCTGGTGGTAGGGGTGTTAACCTGGCTCCCTACTACTTTTATTTAAAAAGCAAAGTTTATTTTAGGAAGTAAACTTAGAGAATTGGTGCACACCCTGGAAGTTCAGACAGAATCACCATACTGTGATTAAAACATGAGGGAACTCTCAGACTGGTTTTGAAAAGTAACAGCCAAATCTGGGCAGATTTTCTGTGGGGTTTTGGCAGGATACAGCTGCCTGGTGGTGTGTGAGCTGCTGCAGAACCGTGGCAGAGCCTGTGTTCTGTAGAGCTTTAGGAGTGCACGTGGGGATGCTCTTTACCTGCAGTGTTTCTGACTTGTTTTTGTCGTGCCGTTGTAGCTCAGGGGCCACACTCTCTGCCTCTGAAAGGTCCAGCAAGACAGACAAGGGTAGGACTGAGGGCAGCCACAGGATGTGCGAGGAGTGTGGAACTGCACCAGTTCCAGCAAGTAGGGTAAAACCCACCCCTGAGATGTGTGAAGTAGATAATAGACAGTTACTGAATGCTTCAGACTTGAAGGAAACTGCCTCAGCGTTGTTAAACCAGTGTCAAAAAGCTGTGAAAGGCTTGGCCCTGCCTGTGGAAGAAGGAGCAAAGCAGGATGTTACATCAAGCTTTGATGAGCTAGACAGTGAAAAATTTGATGAGGTAAACAACACAAGTCCATTGAGAAACAGGGAAATTGGAGAGAATGAAGTGAAAAGCAGAGACCAAAAAACCTTTGAGGTGTCTTTGCCTTCATATGATCGTTGGCTTAAAATCAAATCTCGTGTAGATTTGCAAAGCACTTTAATCCAGAGCAGCACCACTTCCGACAAAACTGATAATGGAAACAAAACCTGGGACGAGAGATCTGACACTGAGTCTGGCCAAAAAAGCAGAGAGACTCCTGCCACTTGCAAGTCTGACTCTGATTCCAGTATTAGTAACTTCATTGTAATTAAAGACAAACAGTGGAAGCCACTCTCAGATCTGGAATGGCTGGAGATTTTCAAGCCCAAAAAGAGAGATGGAAATACACGGCGTGGAAGAGATCACAGCTGTTTGGAGACTGCACAAGAGATGAAATGTACCTGCTCAAAAAGGTTATGAGTTTGTTGCCTTTAAGAAATAAGCATAAGCTAGACTATGTAGAAACTTAGGTATATAAGCTCTCAGTATTAGCTCAAGCTATGTTTAGAGTAACTGCTGTTTTAAATTTAGCTTTCTTACCTGAAAAGTAACAAATTTAAAATAAAAATAGCTCTTAAAGTATCATGATTCTATTTTTATGCATTTATTTTTTTTCTCCTCTCTTATCCCCAAGAGCTGTGTGGGTAGGAGAAGCTGCAATACCATATAACTTTTAGGCAAATAAACTAATTGAGAAAATCTTAAGATTTTTTTGAAATCCCAGGTGTTGCTCACGACTCTAATGGGTAAGATATGTTTTGACCAAAGCTGGACTTGTACAGTGATGTTTCTGTGAGGCAAGAAACAGATGCAGGTTTTGCGTGATGCTTTAGTGACTGTGTTACTTCTATTGAGAAATCACATCTTGGCCGGGCAAGAATGTAGGACACAGCTCTGAGCACAGGCTGCTGCCTCTGTCAGGGCAAGAAATGAGATGGCAAAGATGTAAAGGACAGCAATCTGTCCACTCTCCAGCTCGTGGGACTCTATCCTTCTGTTTGTGCTGTGGGAGGAGAAGGACATGTGGTTGGGGACGAGCAGGATGAGGTTTCTAATGCTGAGAAGTGTCAGAAGAAGACCCAGGTGCCTCAGTGATGTTGGAATGTCTCCGAGATAAAAAACCTGCTCTGCATTTACAGAAGTGGCTTTGTGCCTGCATAAGCAAAGGCATTCAGAGCTGGGACTTGCTGTGGATTTGTTCTGTTGGTTCCTCTATTTCTGTTCAAAAAATCGATTTACCCAGCTCTATTTTAGAAGGATCTCTGAAGTTTCACAGCGATTTCATAGCTGCTTTTTAGCCAGAGGAGAGGAGCCTTCCAGCTGGTGGTTTGACAAGTACACTAAATGAACAGCTGTTTAAACCTGCTCACAGTGTTTGCCAGCAAGCCTGCCCGGCATCCAAACAGATTAATGTTATGGAATGGAAAGATCTGATGTATGGATGCTTTCATTCTGTGTGGCTTTTGAAACAGAAATATTGTAGGAATTGTTGCTGCAGTGAGACAGACCTGTTCAGAAACAAGGTGAATGGGCAGCTACTGAAAAAGAATGCTGGCCTGGCACATTCCCATGTGCCTTAGCTGAGCTTCACTCTCCATGTGGGCTCTCTCTAGTTTCCACTGCCTATAAATCATTGGAAAGACTCCACTCCCCTTCTGTCTACCCTGACCTTCCTTATCAGCTCCCCCAGCAGCACCAATGACACACTGCCATCCCTCCAAATCCCTTTTGAGGCTGCATCATGAAAGCTGCTTTCACTTTTTGTCTTGCCCTATTTGTCTTGTCCTTGAGTGAGTTTTAAGGGGAAAGGAACAAATTCAACCTGGGCAGTGCAGCTAGAAGATATCCTCCAGTTAGGGGGGAGCTGTGCTACCCATTTGGGATTTGCTGCTGAGCTCTCCAGTTTTCTTGATGCCCACATTTGGTCCTGGGGCCCTGCTAATTGGAGATGGATTGACTCAGTGCAAATCCCTGACTGTCTGCTCTCCAGCCTCGGCTGACTCGGATTTGGCAGGCAATAAATCCTCACCCCTACACGGGAGGAAGGCAGGAGCATTGCTTCTGTGAAGGGATTAATGGCACAGACCGGCACAACATTCCTCCTGGGACTTGGATCTGGATCCTCCAGTTTTCCATTGCTGCTTTCAGAGTGCTGATGATGTGGTTTGTGTTTAGGGAAGGGTGCTGGCACCTCCCTGTCATCCCAGCAAATATTTTTGCCATGAGTTCCTGAGTTCTGGAACAGCCAACAAGGAGGCTGTTAACAGTCAAATGCCTTCCCCAATGGCAGAGGGGGTTGTGAAATCCCAGAGCGCAGGAATCATCTCTGTGTGCTCTGACTTGGTGACTTCATTTATGTTGGGCCAACATTTGCTGCCTTTGGATTTTTATCTCAATTCTCATTTTACAGATGGAGCATCAGCAGGTACTTGTTGAGTCTGCCTGGGCTGGACTGAGCCACTCATTCCAGAGCCATTTCCCTGCTTCAAAATCAAACTGTGTCCCCTTCCTTTCCAGGCTGTGTGTTTTCCAGGACAGGCCCTGCTCATCTCATCTCCTCACATCTCCGTTCCAGGCTGCTTGTTCCCTCATGTCTCCACAGAACCTTTCCCTGTCAGAAACACAGACATGAGCTTTCCTCTCTTAAAAAAGAGCCTGTTTTATCCCTGTGTTTTATGGGAGAAGTGAAATGGGACACAGCAGACACTCATGAGCTGGCAGCTCTCATGAGGGCTTTTTCCTAGATTGAGTGTCAGTTAAAAATGCACCTATTTTTAACAGTCTTATCAGGTATGGAATGCATTGTTACACCAAAATAAGTATCTAACTGAGTATCTACTGAGATGTCATCAATTCAAAGAGAAGATTTCCTTTAAAATACACATCTTTTTTCATTGTTTGCCAGTCCAGGCAGGGCTAGCACTCGGCTTCTGTTGTGTTCAGAAGTTGATTCATGTGGTTTGCTCCTATATTTAAAAATAAATAAATCCAAGCCTCTTTGGGAAAGCTCTCCTGTGATCTCTGAAGTGAGATGATGACTGTAAAACTGTGAAATTCTCTTGAAAGGTACACCTACCAATATTAATTTGCCTAATGGTTGATTAGAACCAAAAGGATTTGGGTGTGAGAGGGGAGTGAGTAGCAGAGTATTGGGAAGAACAAAGTTTTGCCTTTTGTGTGCTCTTTGCAAGGTTAAACACACACTCGAACACATGGTCGTGGAGCTGGTTGAGACTGGTTGAAAGTCAAGCCTTGTCCTCAGAGGATGAAAGTGATCTAGGGAAGCTGTTAAACATGGGAATGCTCTGAGGAGCAGAGTAATCTCCCAAGCTTCTTGGTTTCCTTGGCTCAGGGCCCACAGTTATTTATGTTGTGCCATGATTTCCCCTTGAAAGTTTAAAAAGGATGGTGATGCTGTTTCTGCCAATGTCTTAATTTTTTTTTAACAGTGAAGGAAACGTGGATCTGAATTCCCTCCACTTGGCTTCTCCTCTCTTGGCATCCACTGAGAAGAGCAACAAGAGTCAAAGTTCTGCGAAATTCTCTGATGAAGATTCCCCTCTGGACATCAATGACCTGGCAGTGACTAAACCAACAAAGAGATACTGCATGAACACAGTCAGTATCTTATTGCACAATGTCCTTGACTCATTTTGAGGGGAATTATGGGGAATTATGACTGATGGTAGGAATGCAAATGTCTCCAGGCATGGAAGAACTGGGGACTCAAATGATGAGACAGCAGGCTTATGGCTAAGGTGATAACATACTTTTTTTAAAATAGGTCCTTGTTGCCTCAATATATCTTGGACAGCATAAGTATAAATTAATTTTTTAAAAAATTAATAAGGTTTTGGAATGAAAAGCTTGAGGAAAATGGATGCTGGCTAATTGGTAATTCCACTAAATATCTGGGTACATGTGGATGCAGTTATCAGAAGCTATTGGACATGGTTTCTTTCCTGTTCTGCTAGTTTTTCCCTGTTTCTCATTTCTTTATTCTCCCCTTTATCCCTGAAGTACCTCTCTTGTGAGTGCTCCATATACCTGCATGTGGAAATCTGTTTAAAATGGCACTAGGAGAGAGCTCTGTGTTTATCAGAAACACCAGCAATTAGACACGGTCTGTTACTTTGCAGTATTTTGAACAGAAACATTTCAAAATCAAAATGCTGATTCTTGGTGCATTATAATTCTTTGAAAAAAAAAAAGATCCTTCCCTAACTTTGGCTCCCTCTCTGTGTCCTGCAGGACACCAGTTCCCTGTTCTGGAAGCTGGAGCGCTCGTTGGCCCAGTCCCGACAGATGCTGACTGATCTGGAGCTCAGCCTTCTCCACACAAGCATTCCCAGCACCACCAACAAGAATAAGGTACAGATTGCTCTCCCAGGATGAGGTTGATGTCTCAGGGATGCTGATTGGGAACGTCCTTTCCCTTCTGCCTGGCTTGCACTGCATTAGCAAAGCATGAGGAGGATATTGGTTGTGAAGAGACAATTCCTGCATGCCTTAGTGCTTGAATTTTTTATAGGATTCTGTTTGGCTGCTCAAGGTCATGACAGGATTTGACTCCTGCATGTGTCTGAACAGATGGAAGGCAGAAGTCATTTTGGGGCAAGCTGTAGGAGGTCTAGAAAAAAGTGAACACTGGTTCTTTCTGACTTGAAGCAAATTAGGTGATTTCTCAGGCTCAGCACACAATCACTGCTCTGCTGTCCCAGAACTTGTTTATTATAATATTCATGGAAAGGAGGGCAGTATAGGGAATATATAGGATACTTTGGGTGTGAATTTAAACCAGAAGCTCAGCTTAAATAAAGGCAGAGTTCTTGTGGGTTAGTAGTTTTAGCTCCGTCATTGCAGGGTCAGAGAATATATTCAGTGGTCAAAGAAAAGAACCTGTATGTAGCTGTCATAGCAGTTTATTTTATGAGCACAAGTGCTGATAAAGTTCCTGTTGAGTATTTGGGCAGCAGAAGTAATCAGAGAAAGGGTCACTTGTTTGGTGGGTAAATATCCATAAGAATTTCTACCTTGTTTGACAAGGACATTGTACCTTTTGTCCCTAGCAGTGAGCACACTTGTGCTGGTGTATATCCCAAAGGGAGGATTTAGGCTCCTGGTTTCAGAGCAGTGCTGAACCCTCATTTTCATCCTCACACATTTCACCTCCCTCTAAAAAGTTGCACTCCTTTTAGCCTTAGATGAACCTGGCCAGAACAGCGTTGCTGTAAGGAGCAGACAAAGCCATTTTTATAACATTCAGAACCATAAACCCTTCGCTGTGCTGGGCCTGACTGTAAAGGTTGTGTGCCAGCGTTTGCATCAACTGAAAGGATATTTTGTTCAGAAGTTCCTCTGCAGGATTTCATTCAGTGGCAAAGACAGCAGCAGTTTAGTCTTTTGCAAAGACTCCTGAGTAGGAGGATTCCTGAAAAGCTCCCTGCACACAGTGCTTGCTTGTGGCTCTTGCCCAGCCCCATCAGCTGTCTGGCTCCTGCTCACTGCTTGGCACGTCACAGCTCAGCTCCTCTGTCTGCCCATGACTCTGCTTTAGGATCTGATGCTGCATTTTTGAGCTTGGAAATTGGCTTCTCCTTCAGCTTTAGTGGATAGAAAATGAAGCAAACTCATGTGTAGTGGCGGGAGCAGATCCTGAGCCACATCTGTGGAACTTTGATCTCCTTTCAGAGCAGTTCTGGGCAAAAACTCGTCAAGCGTGTTTGAGTTAATCTATGCAGGCCAGCTAACCTGTGCTGCAAACCAGGCTTACCTGGGGCTGTTTAAAACTGAGCTTTAGAACGGAATAAATATGAGATACAGCCCTTGGAATTTAATCAGGGGGAAGTGGTATGTGTTGGATTCTGTGCCCTGCTGGGACGGGGAGGAGAAGGGGGAATTAAGAACTGTACCCCTGCTGCTCACCAGCTTGAACCTGGCAGCTCTGAAATTTTGTTCTCTGAGTCCTTTGATTTCCATGTAGTGTTTTTACATTACAATAGAAACAACAGAACTCTTCACAGAAGCCAGTTACCTGCTGCAGAAGAAAGAGATGCTAAGCTTCCTTTTTTTCTCTGTGATGTTCCCTGAGCATGAAAGTGTTTTCAGCTTGATCTTTTTTTGTTTGCTTCCCTCTTTATAAATGCATCTGCAATATTAATACCCTTTATGGATTTTTGAGATGGGCCTGGCGCAGGATTCTAAGTGCATTTCCAATAAAACTCTTGTGAGTACTGTAACAGCAAACAGATATTCAGTCAAGTAGTTCCCTTAGTCAAATAATTAAACTTTTCTGAAGCATGTTCCTCATCCTTGGGGCAGTCAGATCTCACAGCTTCATTCCCCAGTACCTTCATTCTCCTTATTGTAGTTAAAACCCTTCTGTGTGTTACAGATAACAGGATCAAGGATGTGAACATTGTTGAATGAGAGACTGGGAAGTTTTTTCCAGTGCCAAGGCCAAGGGCTGTTTTAGGATACTGTTCCTGGGCTCAGAGCCCCAAAAGTAGAGGGTATTGAATAGAGCTGTTTCAGAATATCCAAAGCAGCCTTGCCCACAGCAGATTGTTTTTTTTTTTCTTTTTGAATCAGGAAATTTCTCACTCTCTGATTATTTGTTCTCCTATTGTGGATTGGATGCTTGCAGTAGGCACCACCTTGTCTGGTTCTGAGGACAAAAGAGTAACCAGATATGGTTAAAATCCTGAACACCACATGAAACTGAATAGGAACCAGCAACAATGAGGAGAGAAACTGGCAAAAAAACAACAAAAAAAAGATATCTCCCAGTGCTGACAAGCACTGTGCCTGCAAAGGGAGGTTACCCCACAGGCAGCTGGGCTGTGCCACTGTGTGACACCAGTTGTGGATCAGCCTCCATCCATGGGGAGCTGCTGCTCAGTTCTCTCTGGGATACTCCAGCTGCAGTCCCTGAGCTGGTTGTGCCTGGGCAGTCAGGCTGGTTTGGTGTTCTGCTGGTTCTGCTTTAAGCCTGGAGACACTGAGGCTGCTCTGAGAACCCTGGGGTCTGAGGAGAGCAGCTGATGGGGCACTGGGGAGATGGGTGCTGAGTAGCTGGAATGCCAAACCTTCCTGTGCACAGAGAGAGCTCTTCTTTTCCTGAAAAGAGCCCTGAGGTAAAAGCAGCCGGAGGTTTTATAGGTTGAAGCCAGCACTGTGACTTGCATCCTGAAACCACTGATGTTACAAAGCTTCAGGAGCAAATCCCCAAAAGTGCTGAGCCCCGTGCTGAGGCAGCAGAGTGGGGAGAGCACGCTGATCCTACAGAAATAATCACATTTGCCTCAAGTGAGAAAGAGCTGGTGGAACAAACACACCACAATCCACTGTAGATCCATGACAAGCATGAGTGGCTCTCCAAGTCACTGGCTAATGCATAATTCTCATTTTCTTTCTGTGTTAAAAGGCACTGAATCACTGTGATCAGTTAGATCTGAAGCAGAGCAGGTCCAGAAATAACCAAACATTTGTGCAGTTTCATATACAGAAGTGATTGAATTGATTTTGGTTGTGTTTGTTTGGTTTTAAATTGCTTTGAAACTCATTTGAGGGCAGGTGCACTGACAAACATGAGGGCAATTTCCTCCCTAGCTGCCAGTGATTTAGCCATTCTCATCAGTCAGTTGTTTTGCCTCTAGAGAGAGGTTGGGTGGGGGGAGTTGAAAACTCAGGAGGAAAGCAGTGAGGAAAAGGCTATTTTCAGTTTTGGACACAGCACCATGTGCCAGTGCTCATAAATGGTGACTCAGTGGCTGGCCTGGGGCACAAAGATCACTCCTTTCCTGAAAGCCAACTGGAAAGGTTTTATTTCCCAACATCCCACTGGTGGTGGCCCTGAGACTGTTGCCTTTCTGTGAAGTACTCTGTTTACCTTTTTCTCTTTATGTTTTACTTCATGTTCTTACTCCGTTTGCAGTGTGAAAATTTGTGTAGTAAATTCACATAAGTGTGGTTGCTTCTGATGTTTCAGAGGAAATGTTCCTGCTTTTTAATAAAAATCTTTTCCATTTTCTGCAGAGGAAGAAGTTGGTTCCAACACAGAGGTAATTCTGAGGACTGAAGATCATTCACCTAGCAGCTACAATGGAAAGTTACCTCATTTTTTTCCCCATGGTCCTCCTGCATGTTTGAAAGACTCACAAGTGGCAAGATCTGACTCTGCAGGAATGTATTTTATCTTGAAATAAAACACAGAATTACGCCAAGATTAACAGAGCTATTTTTATAGCTGAGAGCTCAGGTTAAACACTAGCTTGTTTTTTGAGAGTCTGAAGTGTGTAATTGTTACAACATTGGAACTGTTTTTCTTTTTCTTTTTTTTACGGTGGCTCAGAAATATTTATAGAGTATGACACAGCCAAGCATTCTCCTTTTTTTTTTTTTTTTATAGCACATTGTTTTTGTTCTGGATGTCTTGCCTTGTAGAGAGAGATGAATAATGTTTATAGGAAGTTCCCAATTAGTGTTGTAAGCAGGAACTGCCTCCGATGTGGCTGAAATGGGAGAGCTGTCACCCACAACTTTCCACACTCAGGAGCTGGTTCTTCCAAAAAAGTTTATGGGATCAGGTGTGTGTGGCCTCTGCACTGTAGAGGTAGCCAGGTATGATGTCACCTTATTTGAGCATTTAAACTGGATTTATGTTTGCTGATTGGGCAAGATGTGCTGTTATCACCACTTAAACTTACTTTTTAACAAAGAGATCAAATAAGCTGATAAAGGTGATACTTTGCTGTGTCTCTCTTGCCATTGAACACATTTAGCACTTGATTTCTGACATTTCTCAGCACAGACACAAGTGGGCTGCCCAATCCTGTGTAGGTTGGGAGCACTTTGGGACCAGTGTCCCTCCCACAGCCCTGTGCCAGCGTTTTTCCTGCTGGGGAGAGCCAGGGGTGGGAGTTTCTGTGGATTCCCATTGTTAACTCTTTCATTTCATTTTCTGCTTTCTTTTTAATTACTCCAGTGACAGCCTTTTCTGCAGGTGTTAATGGCCCCAGAATTAGGTGGCCAGTTCTGATGAGAGCTGCTGTTCTCCAGACTCTTTCCCTGCCTGCTCACCAGCATTACCCAGAGGGAAGCTCAGCTGCTCCAGCTCTTTCCAGGTTTCCTCAAGCCTTTACAGTGCATTTATTCCTCTGCCTGCACAGAGCCTTCTCAGGCTCCATCCTCACAATCTCCTACTCTGGGTATGACAAGAATTCCCCCTAAAAAGCCAATGATGACAATGCCATGATGCCCACCCTGAAGCTGTCCAGCAGCTACACAGAGAAATTGGTGTAACTTCCAAGCAGCAGCTGCATTTAAATGGTTTTGAGGTTATTGGATGAACTCACTGAGTTTAAACCCCTAGAGAGTTTAAAATGATGACTTTAAAATCAATACAGAAAACTGAGCTCAAGTGATGCATCAAGGACCTGCAGAGCCTTAGGATTTTGTGTTGGGGCTGCCCTGGATTTGTGGAATGGGAAGAAGGGAAATAACTGGGTTAATTTATTCAGCACTAAGTGACTTAAAACCCAGCTGCATTATTGACCACACTCGGATGCTCGAATGGAAGCGCTTCAAACTCGGTGCCTTAATTCTGGAAGCAGCTCAAATACTCCAGGGAGCCCTTTGCTATTGTATGCTTGGTTTGAATTATTATTTAAAGACAACAAAGCTTCTGTTCAGCCACGGCCTTTCCGCAGGGTGGATGCGAGCTCCGGTCATTGACTTTGGTAACGGGAATTGGTGTTGGAGCCCCGGGGCTCAGAACGAGCTGTGTGCAAGTGCGGTGGGAGAGGGGTGAAGATGGGCGCTGAGATGGGACGGTCGTGCTGGCGGTGACCGCCGTTCCTGGCGTTTCCTGAGCTGGGGAATCACCTCGGTGCCTAGTGCCCCGCGGGGGCCGCTAAGGGACGTGTCCCCCCCGCTCCGTGTCCCCTCTCCGTGTCCCCTCTCGGTCTCCGTGTTCCCGCTCCGTGTCCGTGTTCCCTCTCCGTGTCCTCTCCCCGTGTCCGTGTCCCCTCCCCGTGTCCCCTCCCGTGTCCGTGTCCCCTCCCGTGTCCCCCCGGCGCTGCGCGGTCCCACCTGCCCGCGGGGGGAGCGGCGCTGCAGTTCCGGGCGCGGCCGCCAGGGGCGCGGTAGTGCGCGGCGCAGTGCGCGGATACCGGGAGGGGCGGGGGGCGGGCGGCGCCGGTCGCTCCTGCCCGGGAGCCCCGAGCGCCCGTACCTAGAGCGCGGATACCGGAGCGGGGAGCTCCCAGCGCGGCCCACCATGAACAGCATCAAGAGCGTGCCGGCGCGGGTGCTGAGCCGCCGCGGCGGGCACAGCCTGGAGGCGGAGCGGGAGCAGTTCGACAAGAGCCAGGCAAGGACGGCGGGAGGGGGCGGCGGGGCCGCGGGACCGGCCGCGGTTACGGTCCCGGTTTTAGTCCCGGTCCTGCTACCGGCTCGGGGACGGGGCGGGCCGGCCCTTTCCGCGGGGCATCGCCTCGGGGCACGCTGGGCTTCTCTGGCGATGGGATGAGACGGGATGGGGGGCGCGGGTCTCCGCCGGGCTCCGGGGAAGCCCCGGTAGGGCGGCGCGGCCGCCGTCCCTCTGCCCGTCCCCGTGTCCGCCCGTCCGTCCCCGGTGCCGGCGCCGCCGCCGCGCGTTCCCCCGCCCCCACCTGCGCCGCCGCTTCCTCCCGGCGCGGCCGCGGGACGGTCCCGCGTGGGCACCCGCCCGTCCCGCCGCCCCCGCGCCCGTCCCGGCGGCCGCGGCCCCGCCGTGCGCCGCCGCCCCCGCGGGCAGCCGGGCCCCGCGCCGGCCGTGCGCCGCCCCGCACCTCCCGGGCCTTATCGCAGGTAAACACGGCCGGCAGCACACGGGGAAAGTTTTACGGTGCTGGCGGGAACGTGGCCGAGCCCGCGGGCTCCCCGCGCCCCGGGAATGGGCATCTCCGCATCCCTGCCGAGCTCCGGCCCCACTGACACCGGGAAATGTTCCGCAGCGGGGCTGGATTCACCCCTGCCCCGCGGCTCCGGGTCACCCGCGGGTCACCCTGCGTGGATCGAGGTGTTTGGACCCACGGAGGGCGGCAGAGTGGAAACAAAGCCCAAAAGCGTTTGTGCCTATCGTGTCCGGCTTGGCCGGCGTGTCCGTACTCCTGTGGCCCCCACGGGGTGGGCAGTGGTCGGGCACTGGTGGGGCTGGCATGCGGCTGGTGGGAAATGAAGTACTCAGACAGTGTGGGCAGGGGTGTATAGAGGGATGGACAGAGTGTCAGGCTCGATGCTGCCCCAGCAAAAATAACAGTGCCCTCCCGCATGCCTCCTCTGACCCCTCTGCTTTTGCAGGCTGTGCATTCATCGCAGATGTTTTCCCCTTTGCCCCTTTGCTTTGCGGTTCCTTCCTCAGCCCCTGGGCTGGTTTGGTCCCGGAGAGCGCCAGCGAAGGCAGGTGGGAATTTCAGGCCTCGCAGGGTCACGGTGCTGGGTAGGAAACGGAGCTTGCTGGGTTTGGGGAGCAACACGGGAGAACCGGCAATTCCGGTTCCCTCTGGACGCGTCTCCTTCAGTCGTCCCGCTGGGCAGCGCTGATAAACGATCGCGGCCGCAGCGCTGCCCCGTGTGCCGGGGGCTGCCCGTGCCCTCCTGCCCCCGCCCTTCCAGGGCATTTCACTGGCACTTGTGCTCTGGAAATCATCGCAGTCACAGGGATGCTGTGAGCAGAGACATGGACAGGGCAAAGAGGTGGTTGCTCTCTGGCTCGCTGGCTAATGGTCAGAGCTGCCCAGAGCTGACCTTTTGTCCAGCAACTGCTAAAAACTGTCCTAAAGGAGCCTTATTCTGGTGTGGTTTCCTGTGGTGGTGCTTCAGTAGGAGCAGAATTGTTCAGTGTCAGAACGTGGGTATCGATCTGCCTTTTACCTCTAATTATAGCAGCTGCCCAGCCGGCCGCCAGTCGCCTCTGTGTCACGGGGGTGCTGGTGGCACATCCCCTCCTTGTCTCTGTGTCATGGGGGTGCTGGTGGCACGTCCCCACCTCATCTCTGTGTCACGGGGGTGCTGCTGGCACGTCCCCTCCTCATCTCTGTGTCACAGGGGTGCTGCTGGCACGTCCCCTCTGCTGCCTGAGGATTCTGTACCAGAGTCCAGAGCCCCATCACCTTTTCCCCTGTGAGGGCTCAGGTGATGTCTGTGGTTACAGAAGTTGCTGACCCTGCTGTGATCCCAGGTCCTTGAGGGTGACATGAAGGTCACCTGCTTTCCCTGGAAATGCTTTTCCATGTCTTGTGTCAGGGTGATGTAGATGTCTCCCTCAGAGAAGCTGAGCGTGGGAAGTAGGAAATCACCATCCCACAGCAGGCGCTTGCTCGGCAGCCTGGCAGGAGGAAAAACTTGTTCTTTTCTACTGCCAGTTTTTGCTTTTCTTAAACAGAAAGGTTAAAAATCCAATGAGCTCTGGAACCTGCAGGATTGCGTTGTGTGTGACTGCCAAGTGGTGCTTTCCTGGTGTAATTTGGGAAGGAGCAGCGTTAGGAAGGGAACTCAGGAGTTCATAGCTCAGCTGCTCTGACAGCTCTTGTGCTGCCTGGCCAGGGGAGGTTTCCAGCTGCCAGATAATCTCTCCTGCTGTGGCATCATGCTGGGACCCGGCATCCACCTGCTCCAGGGAGCCGTGGGCAGGAGGATCAGCCCTAATTAAAAGCAGCCAGGAATGAAAGGGTGGATGTTAAACTGTGCTCCTTCATTTGGGTGCTTTGATCCCGGCTTTAGTCACCGCCTTGGAACGTGCAGGCTGTGAGCAAAGCACTGGGGCTGCAGCCCTGTGGGATCTCACAGCCCAGGGCCAGGCAGGTTTTGGGGTTGGCTCCTCACCCTGGTGCCTGCCAGTGGTGGGGAGCAGCCCACAGGTTGCATCAAAGTTTTGGCCTGGCTGGTTGCGCACCTGCAGTGGCAGCTGGGACCTGCCCATCTCCGGACGTGCCAGTGGTGTCCCAAGAGGTTGGGTCAAGGGTGAATCTCCCCATTTTGGAGCCATCCTCCACAGCCTGGCTTTGCCAGACAGCCAGCAGGAGCATCCTACAAGCACACGTGTGCCAGGCTGCAGCATTGCCCCGTGCTCTTCCCTGGTGCCACCCTCCCATTTTCCTGGATCTCCTGGCCAGGTTGATGCATGGAGGCAGTGAAAGCACACCTGGGGTGGCAGCCCTGAGGGACTGGCATTGGTTTGGTGCCACTGTTGTTTATTTGGGACCATGCTGGACCCAGTGTTTCGTGGTGGTGCTGTGGGTGGGCTGGGGCTGGTCCTGCATGGGCCCAGTCCTTGTGCTGGACATGAAATGGCACAGTGAAACCTCTGCACTGAATCCCCAAGGATGAAACCAACCTCTCCAGCAGCTCCTGGGCTGAATTTTGGCTGGTCAGGCTACCAGTGAGACTAAGGGCAATAATTGCAATAAAGCTACCACTGCCAGTGGGAATTACAGCTCTGTTTTGGGTCAGACCAGCAGGATCCCAGCTCACTCAGCAGCTGAGGTCCTGTCCCTGGGGATAAGGGACAACATTTCCTTTCCTGGGGGTCTGCATGTGTTACACTTTGACCCTTCTGGCTGTGCCTCCTCCGGGTTCCATGGATGGCTTGGGATGAGTGTGATGGGCTGGGTCAGGCCTGTCTTAGGGCTGGCAGCAGAACTCCCAGTGTGGGAGACGTGTCTGCCCTGCTCCCTCTGTGCAAAACACCTCAGGAAAGATGCAGGAAGGATTTCCAAATCCTTCCTTGCCTGGTCCAGGATAAGCCATCCTTTCTGTCAGTATCCCGTGGGAGGTGCTGGCATCCCTGAGGACCTGTGGCACATATCTGGCCAAGCTGCCATCGAGGGCACAGCCTGTGCCAGCTCCAGGCTTTTGGGTAGCTGTGAAGGCACTTTGGGAGAGGCAGCTGTGCTGCAAGTGCCTGTTCCTGGGCACTCCAGGCTCGTTAACCTTTGGGGATAAGAGGATTACAGCAAGTCACCGGCTTAACTCCACTGCTGCTTTACGGCCCCACATGGCGGGGTAAGCCCGGGACTCTCCTGGTGCACGAAAGGCAAAGCCAGCCCCTCTCCCCAGCAGCTGGGCTCAGCCTTTTGGGACAGCTTCACTCTTTAGGATGATTCAGAGTTTTGCTGCTGTCATGGTCAGTTCCTGGGTAGCTGTTCTGGACTCTTTTCAGGTGGGTTTGGTGCATGGACACCTTTGACATTGTCCCTTTGGTGTCGGGTTCCCCCTGCATAAGTCAGGAGCACTTGATAACTTGGGGTCAGGTTCCTCCTCCTACAGAAACGCACCTCGTTTCAGAGGTGTCTCTGGACAAGCAGCCACGTGGAAGCAGGTGCTTTCTGGGCAGGTAGATAGGGTTTTTATAAGGCTTTAGGGCTGTGGAGCTGCAGGGAGGGACCGAGTTCCTCTTCCGGCACAAGTGCTGCCAGCGGGGTGGCTTCCTGCCTTCCCAGCTGGGACCTTTTTCCTCTGCTGGTGACACAGGCACAGCCCAAGCGCTCCTGTGAGGGGGTGAAGCAGCTCAGTTGAGTCTGAGGAGGAGGAGGAAGATCCTCATCAAACACAGCAACTTGGATTTGCAGCCCATCAACACATGGGGGATGCAACCGACCTCACTCTGGGGTCATCTTTTGGAATAAATTCCTAATTTAAAGTCTGCTGTGATCAAACACATCAAAATATAGATAATCCTCTTCTGATAATCACATTGCTCTGGATTTTTGCTCCATCAAGATGGGCATTGAGGCTGCCACTCCCTCCTTGCTTGGGGGCTGCTTTTCCCCACGTGCTGTTTGCATGCAGCAACATCCTCAGCAGAACCCAAACCACTCCCCCGTGGTTCAAAGGCTCCTTGTGATTACACAAACAACCCTGGAATTTGGCATCTCACTATTGTGCTTTAATGTTCCCTGGGCACGGCGCTGAGTTCAGGCTGCAAAAATGCAAAAATTGGTTTCCTGGGACAGGGACAGCCGGGAGCACCAGCAGCAGTGGTCAGATGCTGCTGGGGATGGGGGCTTTAATGGATGCTTTGTTATGGATAAAAAGGCCTATTCTGATGTGTTACAAATGACTTTGAGGTGACAAATGTGTTCTGAAATTCAGGGTATTCCCCAAGAGCACCAGCACTGCACTTTGGGGTGTTTGGGTGGTCATGGGGGTCTCACCATGTCTGACAGCCACTGTCCCCTCCTCTTGCAGGCCATCAGCATCAGCAAAGCCATAAACACACAGGAAGCACCAGTGAAGGAGAAACATGCCCGCCGTATCCTTTCCCTTGGCTCCCAGGACAGCACAGAGGAGTTTGGGCTCTGGGGGTGTCACCCCCTGAGGCTGAAGAAGATTTGGGAGACAAAAACCCCTGCAGAGCTCGGCTGGGGGCTGGCATCACAAAGGTTCATCCATCAGTGGAAAGGCAAATGAGCAGTGCAATCAAATTGCATTTCTTTGGCAGTAAAATGCAGAGTGCCCCAGTGTGGCCTCAGCAGGGGGAGGTGTGCCCAAAAATGACAATTGGGGGTTTTATTTGGGGGTGCAGCGTTGTGCCGGTGATCCCTGTGCTCATGGGGCACCTGTGTCCCCTTTTCAATGAAAGCTGAACAGTCCCCAGTCCAGCCTGTCCCATGTGTGTGTCCAGTTGGCCTTGACTGCCCTGGAAGGGATCATCCTGGGGACCCACCACGAGAAGGGAGCCTTCACCTTCTGGTCCTACGCCATCGGGCTGCCCCTGCCCAGCAGTGCCATCCTCAGCTGGAAGTTCTGCCACGTCCTGCACAAGGTGCTGCGCGACGGCCACCCCAATGTGAGTGTCCCCTCGGCCACCTCCCTCCTGCTTCTCTCTTGGGGAATTTCTGGTTCTTGCCAACATCCCTCTGCACAGGGAGTGGGATCCCTTCCCTATCCCAGCCACCTTCCCCAGGCACTCTGTGGTCTCACATCTTTGAAACTTCCCCATGCAAATCCCCAGCCTTTGGGTGTTGAGGAAGGCTGGAACTTCTCCCAGAGCTGGAGTGGTGTAAGGGGCTGGATCCCTTCTCTTCCCCAGCATGAGAGCAGACAGCCAACCCCACTGTGCCACATCCTTCGTTTTTGTGTCCCCAGGTTCTCCAGGACTGCCAGAGGTACCGCAGCAACATCCGAGAGACAGGGGACCTGTGGGTGAGTGGGGCAGAGTGCAGGTTTGTGCCTCCCAGGGGGTTGGAGATGGTTACTGAGGAGCACGGTGGGCACAGAGAGGGTGAGGCACTGCCTGAAACAGCCTGCTGTCTCTTTGGGTATTGGTTGTGTGTGTGGTGGAGCCACAGGTCACTGGCTGGTGTGAGATCTGCTGGGTCTGGTTACCTCACTCTGGATTCCCCCTGTCTCCCCTCGTGTCTCTGCAGGGCCATTTGCACGACAGGTACGGGCAGCTGGTGAGCATCTACACACGGCTCCTGCTCACCAAGATCTCCTTCCACGTCAAGGTGAGAGCTCTGCCACCTCCACAGCCCTGGAACGGGGGGATGTGCCTCACCAGCAGCAGCTGATGGCTTTTTCCTTCCTTTTACAAAGCATCCCGAGTTCCCCCCGGGCCTCGAAGTGTCGGATGAGGTGCTGGAAAAGACTGCAGGGACAGATGTGAACAACATGTGAGTGTCCTGGTGGGGCCCAGAGCCCAGGGTGTGGTCACCAGCTCCATGACCCCCAGCTGGCAGTGTCCTGCTGACAAAACCACCCCAGGATGGGGCAGTCACCAGGATTTTGTGAATTGTTTGGATGGTGCCCAATCCCTCCTCTATCCACAGAGCACTGTGGGGTGTAAATGCAGGGAGAAAAAGTCCCAAATTCTTGTCAGTCAGAGCCCTTGCCATCATGAGGACTCTCAGTGAACATGAGCAGCTGGAGCAAAGGTGTCTCTGCTGTCAAGTGATGGAGTTTTGGTTTGTTTTGGCAGCTTCCAGCTGACGGTCGAGCTGTTTGACTACCTGGACTGTGAGCTGAAGCTGTCGGAGTCAGGTGAGGAGGCGGCAGGGGCAGGTCCCTCCCGCTCGCCCCGGGGCTCTTGAGCAATAGTTTCGCTCTTTGGTCGGGAATGGAGTTCCGGGAGGCCGAGGTTGGAGGCTCAGGTCCCTCCTCCTCCTCCTGAGATTTCTGAGGTGGTTTCTCAGCTGGACTCTCCCGTTGAAGCTCTGTAGAGGCAGTTGTAGGAAAATATTTAGAGCATGTGGCTGCTTTGAACCCACCTGAGCAAGGCAGAGTGTTGTTTTCAGTGCAGAGCTGCTCTGAAATACTCTTTTATTTCTTTTTTGTACAACCACATTAATCATATCCATTACACAAATCTCTTCTGTGCCTCTGAAGCAGAGGATGGGGCTGTACTTCTTTTTAAAGACTAATTTCCCCTCATTGAAATGCCTCTGGGGAGGGCTGGAGGCCCCTGCTCATGTCTCTCACCTCCTCAGGAATTTTTAGATGGCTTAGAGAGGTGGCAGATTCTTCCTCTGCCGGGAGTCAGGAGCATGGAGCTGCCCTGGAAAACGGCACAGCCGGAGAGACCGAGCTCCCAACAGCCTCCTGCTTCTCCTCCTGACCCAGTTATACAGAGAATTTATATTCATAAATACTTTAAAGCTGAGCAGGGAAGAAGCCAGGGTGGATATGCTGCCTGGATCCCTGCCAAGGGAAGGGATCTGTTTCCGAGCAGGGGCAGGCGAGGCTGCGGTGCCGCCGGGCTCATCCCCTGCCCTGGCATCCTCTCCCAGATCCTTGCATGATTAAACAGAATGGAGCCAAACTTCTCACTTCCCCCAGCTGTGTCGTGCAGCAGCAGCTTCAGGGCAGCATCCTGGGGTTAAATCCCTCCTTTTTGGGGCTGGGGTATCCACGGCAGAGCCGAGCACCCCTTCCCTGTGCCAGCATGGTCCCTCTGGGTGTTTTTGCTGCTCGGAGCAGCGTTGTTCTGAGCTCAGGAGCAGCCCTGGTGTTTCCCGTGCCCCACATCCGCCGTGGTTAATGATCAAGCGGCGTGGCCGGGCGCGGGCAGCTCTGCAAACACGGCTCCCCTCAGTTTTCAGGCAGCTCAACACCTCCATGGCCGTGTCGCAGATGTCGGCGGTGCAGTGCCGCCTGGCCCCCCTCATCCAGGTCATCCAGGACTGCAGCCACCTCTACCACTACTCGGTCAAGCTGATGTTCAAGCTGCACTCCTGTGAGTCCCGGGGATGTGCTCCGTGCTGGTGTTTTCCCAGGGTGGGCTTCTGAGGCTGGTGTGGATTGAGGCATCCACTGCCGTGTCCCTGTATCCCAGCTGGGCTCTAGGGGCCTGCTCCATCCCACACAGACATTCCAGATAAAGGAATTAGAAGGACTTGTTCTTGATTAATTCAAACCCACGTCCCCTGGCCTGCCAGCTTCCTGCATGGGCACCACAGTGCCAGGAGCCTCGTGTGGGTATTTTGGAGTTCCCACACCCACATCTCCCTGTGCCACATCCCTGATCCCTGTGCCAGGGGATGGGAACACCTCACTCCCATCCTGACCCCTCACATCCCACTCCCTCCTGGCTTTTACCCTGCTGGCTTTTGCAGAGGAGGGGTCTGGGTGCATGTGAACACATGTGCAGCCCCAGATCAGTCACAGCTGTCCCTCCTCACCCAGGTCTGCCAGCTGACACCCTGCAGGGCCACCGGGACCGCTTCCACGAGCAGTTCCGCAGGTAACCGGGACCCAGGTGGGGCACTGGGGTCCCTTCTCTCCTTCCAAGCCCCCTCTCATTTCCCCTTTGTCTTTCCCTCCTCTCCAGCCTTAAAAACTTCTTTAAGAAGGCATCTGACATGCTGTATTTCAAGCGGCTCATCCAGATCCCGCGGCTGCCAGAGGTGGGGCAGGATTTGGTGTGGTGCTCTGGAGAGCTTGTGGGTGCCCCCCTGGATGGGTTTGGGGTGTGGGGACAGTGCCTCTGGCCCTGTCAGCAGCACAGGGCTGGCTCCCTCCCTTCCCTTGGCACTCTGCCTGCTGCAGTTCCTGAACCCCCTGCAAGGCTGCAACAACTCCTTGTCCCTGCAGAGCCCCCCAAACTTCCTGCGGGCGTCCGCGCTGGCCGAGCACGTGAAGCCGGTCGTCGTCATCCCCGAGGAGGCCCCCGAGGATGAGGAGCCTGAGAACCTCATTGAGATCAGCACAACTTCCACCACGGAGCCACAGGTGGGGGCCTGGGGCTGGGATGGGGGCAGGCTGCTGTGTCCTGGCTCAGTTCAGCACCCTCTGTCCTTCCCAGATCACCTCGGATCTGTTTGAGCAAACCTTCGGGCCGCCCAACGGCGTTTGGGATGACAGGTATGGGGGGGCCAGCGGGGGAGAGGGGCTGCTGCCACGTGGGACCAACCTGCCCCTGTCCACAGGGATGCACAGATTGAGAGCCTGAAGAAGGAGGTGGAAACGCTCCGTGCAGAGATGGAGAAGATTAAACTGGAGGTAAAGCCTGGCTGGGGAGCAGCTGGGGCAGGCTTTGGTGCTGTGCTGTGGAAACCCTGAAGGGATGCAGCAGGGGTGGGGTCCTGGCATCCAGGGTTGTATTTTGGGACCTCTCCCTGTGCCAGGATGTGATTTCTGATGGGGTGGGGGCATGTGAGACCTGTCCCTTGCTGTCCTGATGTTACCAACAGGGACAGAGCGACTGCAGGGGTAAAGGGCAGAGCTTTCCTGTGCATCCCATGCCTGCCTTCCCCAAATTCCAGAGGGGCACCTGGCTGGGGGTGTTGGGGAGGGCAGAGCTGTGCCCCAGTGCCCGATGCCTCCTGCAGGCACAACGCTACATCACCCAGCTGAAGGCCCAGGTGAACAGCCTGGAGGGAGAGGTGGAGGAGCAGCGCAAGCAGAAGCAGAAGGCGCTGGTGGACAACGAGCAGCTGCGGGACGAGCTGGAGAGGCTGCAGAGGGCCAAGCAGGACAGTGACAGGTCACAGCGACTCTGCGCCGAGGCCGAGAGTAGGTGCCCTGGGGTGCCTGGGCCTGTGGGCTGCCCCTGCTGTGGTCACTGAGGGTCTCTCACCCCTGCAGAGAAAGCCAACGCCACCGAGATCCGCTACACGAAGCTGAAGGAGAAGCACAGCGAGCTCATCAACACCCACGCTGAGCTCCTGAGAAAGGTAAGGCTGCTGCTGCCTCTGCAGGCAGGGACTGGCACTGAAGGCAGTGTCCCCGAATTAAATCCCTCCCTTTTGGGGCTGGGGTGTCCAGGGCAGAGCTGAGCACCTTTTCCCTCTTTCATCATGGTGCCTTTGGGTGTTTTTGTTGTTGTTTTTTGAGGTGTTTTGCTGTTGTTTGGTCTGTTTCTGCTGGTTTCTGTGGCCAGTGTAGCTGGTGGGATATCACTTGTACCAGCAGTCATGGCGTGCTTGGTTCCAGTTCTGGAAAGGGGCTCTCAAGGGATGTGCTGGTGTTGGGGGTCCTGTGTCTCAGCTGTGCCACTCACATATGTAATTGTTTGCTTTGGGTGTTTTGGTCTTGCTTTTTTCCCTTGGTCCCTCTGCCACCACTGGTGTGACTTGTGCCTGCCCAGTCCCCCTGTATTGGGGCCATCACCCTCTGAGCACCAAGCAGGGGGCACCCCTTGAATCCATGTCCACTGGCACTTTGGATGCTGTGAGAAAGGCATCTTGGATTTATTCTCTGAGCTAGAATTTGGTTGGAATGAGTGTGGGACAGTGAGGTGAGCCCCGTGTCCCCCCACAGAACGCTGACACTGCCAAGCAGCTGACGGTGACACAGCAGAGCCAGGAGGAGGTGGCACGTGTCAAGGAGCAGCTGGCATTTCAGGTGGAGCAGGTCAAGCGAGAGGCTGAGATGAAGGTGAGCTCTGGATCAGCACTGAGCCCTCCCCAGCCTGGGAAATGCAGTTTGGGAGTGAGGGAACGTTGTGGTTGTTGCTGTTGGACCCTGATTCCAGGAGGAGCTGCCCTGGCTCCTCAGGAAGGTGTTAATATATGACTCATTCCTTCTTGTCCAAATCTGCCTTTTTTACCCCCAAGAAAATGCCACAATGCAGGTTGTTGGGTTTGAGTGCTTTCATTCTCTGTGGCTCAAGGTGAGGGCTGCTCCCAAAATTCTGGCATGGGAAAAGGAGCCCTTCCAGGAGACACCCCCTGCCCAAGACCCCAAAACCCCCTCCCTGCAAGGCATGGCTGGGTTCATTCCCTGCATCCTGGCTGGTGCTGGTGCCAAGTGGGGCAGGGGCTGAGCCTGGGCATGGTGTGTGGGCACAGCTGGAGGACCAGAGCGTGCAGATGGAGCAGCTGAGGCAGGAGCTGGACGCCCGTCGGGACGAGCTGGAGCAGGCGCAGCGCTCGCTCAGCCACGCCAAGCAGGTAAGGGCAGCCCAGGTGCCCATCAAACCCTGTCACAGGGGGCTGGACCTGCCACCCCTGCTGAGCCTGAGCTTCAGCAGCAGCCCAAGGAGCTGTCACGGGGCTGAGCGTGGGCCCAGCCCATCAGTGTCACGAGCTGGGCATGTCCTGAGCTCCCCCTGGTTCTGTTGGGCTGCCAGCAGTGACAGGGCAGTGACAGGGCAGTGACAGGGTGTCCTGGCCCCCCATGGCAGGCAGGTGTGGAGCTCAGTGCCCAGCTGGATGCTCTGCACGCTGAGAAGGAGGTGCTGAGGCGGTCGGTGAGCGAGAAGGAGTGTGAGCTGCTGTCCACACGGGGCCTCGTGCAGGAGAAGGAGCTGCAGCTGAGCCAGGAGGCAGACAAGGCAACCAGGGAGATCCGAGAGCTCCAGGGCAGGCTCCTGGAGAAGGTACAGAGCTGTGTGAAGGGCCCACTGCCTCTCTACTCACTGGGGTGAGATGTTTGGGGGTGCCAGCTAATGCAGGCAGTGAGATATCACCTGCAGCAGCGGTCAGGGGATGGTTGGGTCTGATCCTGGAAAGGGGATCTCAAGGGATATGCTGCTGATGGGGGTGCTCTGCCACTCACCCGTTCCTCCTGTTTCACAGAGCAACCAGGAGCAGAGCCTGCAGCAGAAGCTGCTGGATGAGCAGTTTGGAATCCTGCAGGAGACAGTGAGAGAAGCCCAGGCCATCCTCAGTGATGCCATGGCCAAGCTGGATGACCCCCTGCACCTCCGCTGCACCAGCTCCCCAGGTATGTCCTGCTCATGCAGGGGACTGAAACACACTGTGCCTTCTCCCTCCTGGACAGATAATGTTGCATCTCAGTTCTCCCATGGCTTTTTTTCCATCATGCCTGAGGGGTTGGGGTCAGACTTCCAGGACGAATTTCCAGCTCTCATGTTCAGCGCTATTTCACTCAGATTTTAGTGCTGTTACCCAGCCAGGGATAGACACCACTCAGTGGTGCCCTGTGGGGTCAGCCCTGGTGCAGACACCCACCAGGCTGTGCTAAGGAAATGAAATGGAATCCCTGCAGATTACCTGCTGAGCCGGGCGCAGGCGGCGCTGGAGTCCACGGATGCCCTGGAGAAGGGGCACGCGCAGTACGTGGCCTCCATGGCAGGTACCTGGGGCTGGGGACTGGCATTGCTCCCGGCTTGCTCGTGTTCCCATGCAGCCAGCAGCCCCCAGCAGCTCTGGGGCCATGGGCAAGCAGCAATGCCCTGGTGACAGAGGGACACGGGTGGCACTGGGGGGTTCCCGTGTGCTCCTTCACACTGGAGGGGTCAATCCCAACATCTCTGAGTTTACACTGATCCTTGAGTGCCTTCAAGGATGAGCTGCAGCCCCCAGCACCTGGCAGGGGCTGGCAGCTCCTGAGCCTGTGCTGTCTGTGGCAGATGCTGCGGGGCTGGTGGGGGCTCTGGCCCTCTTTGCACACCTGACAGGCGACACCATCGCCAACGGCAGCGCCACGGCCCACCTGGCCCCCACGGACCACGCTGACCGTGAGTGCAGGGAGGCAGGGGGTGTTGGGGGGATTATTTTTCATGGGCCTTTTATTTAGGGAGGCCATGCCAAAGCCTCCTCTGGCAAGGGCAGATTTTCCTAAACACAGCACATTCCCCATGCTCCCCCTCCCGATATTCCCTGCCCTCTAGTGCCCCTCCCTGGGCCTGGAAATTTCATTTGTAATCTCCTGGAAGACATTTGCAGGGTGCTGCTGGTGCTCAGCTGTGGATGAGGGGAGGAGGAAGATGAGGGTGGGCAGGGCTGGGATGAAGGGAGCCCTTTCCCAGGCTGTGCTCTCGGCAGGGCTGACGGAGACGTGCCGGGAGTGCGGGCAGCGCAGCCTGGAGTACCTGGAGCAGCTGAAGGACAGGCAGAGGCTGGGCAGTGCCCAGCTGGGGCACGTGCAGGGGGCACTGCGAGGGGTCCTGCAGCTGGCCCAGGTAGGAGATGGAGCCCAGCACAGCCACCTTCCCACTCAGGCTGGCAGGGTGGGTCCCAGGGAACACTTTGGGTGTGGGGTTTGTCCCCCCCATGCCCACAAGTTCTGGTGCTTTCCTTGAGCCATCTCAGTTTCCAAGCACTGAGACGCTTCCTGGTGGTGCACAGAGCTGGTCAGCCTCTGATCAGCTGAAGTCTTTCAGCCCAGTAAACCCTGTGGAAGGAAACTTCCCATCTTGCAGATATTTCTCCTGGTGAAGCCCCATTATATTTTTACACCACTTTCAGCTCTCCCAGGCCCTCTGGAGCAGAAACTGCTCCTATGATGGAATTTTGTCCCCTTGATTTGGGGCATTTCTTACCTCTGAGGTCCCCATGGCATGTTTGCTGCAAGCTGGTGGCACATGTACCTTCACTGCAGGCTGCAGAATGCAGCTCCTGCAGCTTTAATTATTTGGTGGGGGCGGGAAGGAATTGGATATCTTGGTTTGTAGTTATTCCCTTCTGTTTCTCTGCTTAAAACCTCCTCATGCCTGCTGCCTCCTCTGGCAGGAGCTGAGACCCAAGAGCCTGGACATCAAGCAGGAGGAGCTGGGGGACATGGTTGAGAAGGAGATGGCCTCCACCTCAGAGGCCATTGAGGATGCTGTCAGGAGGATAGAGGTGAGACAGAGCTGCAGGATGGGCCATTCTGGGGCCTTGGGGAGGCAGAGTGTCCTTCACTCCTCCAACATCCTCACCCCAACACAGCATCCAACCCTTCCTCTTGTGTTTCCCAACAGGAGATGATGAGCCAGGCCAGGAACGAGAGCTCTGGGGTTAAGCTGGAAGTGAATGAGCGGTGAGTTTTGACACGTGACAGGTCTGTGCCCTGCTGGGGTGTGCTCTGCTCCAAAACAGGCTGGCTGGCCTTGAAAAAAGCCCCATTTTCTGAGGCCAAAGCTTCCCTGGATGCTGAACACTTTTTCCTTGCTTCCTTTCAGAATTCTGAACTCCTGCACGGATCTAATGAAGGTCAGTGCTGCAGAAACCATCTGAGGGGCACAAAACTGTCACCTCCCACCAGCAGCAGCATCAATCCTCCTCTGTGAGACCCCCATCAAACCCCAAAACCTGTTTTCCTTCATTCCAGGCTATCAGACTTCTCGTAACAACATCTACAAACCTGCAGAAGGAGATAGTGGAAAGTGGCCGGGTAAGTCCTCCCTTACACTCATCTCTTTGTGCTGATGAAGTACAGGAGGATTTCCCCCAAATTGCAGAAACACTCTGGATTTTGTGGTTTCCCATGTTAGCAGCACTCTGGCAGTCCCAGTTGCTGGATATGGGCTGCTCAGCCCTGTGCTCTCTTGCACAAATCGCTGCCACCCTTGCAAAGCCTTGTCCATTAAAGATCATGGCTCAAATTTGTGTGTTTTAAACCAACCCCAGCTCAGATTTGTTGGCTTGGGACTCTGATGATGTTTTTTTGATAATTATTTAAGCAGGTCAGTAAGAGCAGCATGAAGAGCACAGGAATGCTGTCGCTCCCTTGATTTATGACTATATATGAATTTACACATTATTACACTTTATATGGGTATTTAATACAGATTTATATGTTGCTGCATATTCGACAGAAGTTAATCCAGGCCATAATATTCTCATAACAACAGGGGGCAGCAACTACTCAGGAGTTTTATGCCAAGAACTCGCGCTGGACTGAAGGGCTGATCTCTGCCTCCAAGGCCGTGGGCTGGGGAGCCACACAGCTCGTGTAGGTACCCCCAGGCAGGGCTGGCTCGTGCTTCCCTCTCACCCCATCCTCCAAAATTCCAAAATTCCCACTGCTGAATTGCTGATTCCTTGTGGAGCCTCACTGCTGGCTCCTTGTGGAGATCTCTGTTTTTCTGGACCCTCAGTTTGGTTCATTGCTAATTCCTCATGGAGCATGGTGGCCTGGGCTGGACCACACGGTCACCCAGCTAGGGATGGCAGTTCCTCCCTGTCTGCAAAATGGGAAAGCAAATCCCCCCTGTCCCAATTCCTGCTCAGATGGTTGTGGATGGGTGGTTGGACATTGCCCAGTGCCAGTGCAGGAAATGTGGTGGTGGTGGGAGGGGTCTCTCGGGCAAAGCTTTAAAAATCTCATCCATTATGAAAACAAAATCCTTCCTAGGTCCAAATCACCTGGATCGTGGCTTTGAATAATTGCTTTGTGTATGAGCTTTAATAACAGCTGGACTCAGAGATCTTAAGAGATCTTTTCCAACTGTAACAATTCCACGATTCTGTAATTACAAAGCTGCTGGATCCAGCTGCTGATTTCTGAGGGTATTAGCAGGAGATTAATATCTGCCCTTGCTCTGTTGTGTCTGTGACACAATCTCCCTTTGACCCCCACTGCAGGGAGTCTGCAGACAGGGTTGTCCTGCACACAGGGAAGTACGAGGAGCTGATCGTCTGCTCCCACGAGATCGCTGCCAGCACGGCCCAGCTGGTGGCTGCCTCCAAGGTGGGTGTCTGTCCCAGCAGGATCCTCTGGGTGTCTCCTGCTCCTGTCCCACGGTCTTCCCCTCCTCTCTGCCAATCCTGCAGTCTCCCAGAGCAGGGAGAAGGGAAGCTCTTGCTGTTTTCCAGTCTGTGATTTGAATCCCTGTGTGAATATTCCCACACCCGAGGCTTGCCTTGGAAACAAAGATGTGTAAAACCTCCCGTCTTCCTCCTGTCAAGCTGGTTATGTAAAGAGAATGTTAATAACTAACAAGAAATCCAGAGAAGCAGCTGCTGGAGTTGAGGATGGTGGACTTTGGTCCTTGCCACCTTTCCTGTTGGTGTGGGTGGAAGTGAGGGGTGGAGTTTTCAGTGATGCAGGTGTGGGGGGGAGGGAGATCCATGGGGATTTTTACACCAGACGGATTTAAAATTAAGAGCACAGTTTAAAAACCAGAGCTGTGTCTTCACTGATTGCTTGGCTCAGGTGGGAGCAGAGCTGGTTTGGTGTCCTGGGGCTGAAGGGCTTTGCAGGGATCACCTTGTCTGGCCATGATGGGATCACTGAGGATAAACCTCCCCATCTGTCCCTCCATCCATTCTTCCCACTCCCTGGTTTTCATGCCCAAACGCTCTTTGCCTCTGCCTGGGGCTCCCTGGAGCTCCTTGGGGGGTTTGTGGTGGGCACCCACAGCCATTCCTGTGCTCCTTGCAGGTGAAGGCTGAGAAGAGCAGCAGGAACCTGGCCAGGCTCCAGGAGTGCTCACGCAATGTCAACGAGATGGCAGCAAACGTGGTGGCTTCCACCAAGTCGGGGCAAGAGCAGATAGAGGAGAAAGGTGAGCTTTCCTACAAGGAAAAGGTAGAAAACCCCACCCCAAATCCCTTTCTGGCCTGGGGAGCACCCCGAGGTGTTCGTCCAGCTCTGCTTTGGCACGTGAGGGCTGCACTCAGCGGGGCCCCGCTGTCCCCCACAGACACCATGGACTTCTCGGGCATGTCCCTCATCAAGCTGAAGAAGGAGGAGATGGAAACGCAGGTAGGGCCCCGCGGCGGGTCCAGCGCGGCCGCGGGCGGGCCCGGCTCTGCAGTGGGGGTCCCTGTGCCCCCGGCACGGCCCCCAGGACGGTTCTTGGGCACAGGTGAAGGTGCTGGAGCTGGAGAAGCGGCTGGAGGGCGAGCGGGTGCGGCTGGGCGAGCTGAGGAAGCAGCACTACGTCCTGGCCGGGGGCTGCGAGGACGCGCCGGAGGACGGCGAGGCCCGGCCGGCGCCGGCGCCGCGGCGAGGGATCCTGAAGAAGCCCCCCATTGCCCAGAAACCCGGCCTGGGCGAGGTGGGGCCCGGCTGGGGGGCGCGGGCCGGGCTCGGGGGGCGCTCCCGGCCCCGGCCCTGACCGCCTCGGCCGCTGTGCCCCTCTCGTTGCAGCCGTAGCAGCCCCCGGCCACACTCCGCGGTGCCTTGCGCTGCTGTGCCTTCACGCCCGGCCCGGAAACAACCCCACACTGGATGGCTGCTCGAGGAACGGATTCTGGTTTTTGTTTTCCTTTTTTCTGAACTCCAGAGCGGCGGGGCTCCTGCGCTCCCCGGGCACCGCTGAGTGCTCTCTTCCTCCTTTTCCTCCTTCTCCTTTTCTTCCTCCTCCTCCTCTTCCTTCTCTTCCTCTTTCTCTTTTTCTCCTCCTCCTCCTGCCAACTGGCTCTCCCTGTTTAATTTAATTTGGGGTTTGTTTGGGTTAATTTTTTTTTTTTTTTAAGGACTTTATCAGCACTAGAAGTTTTCAGTAAATGTAGCTCTACTGTACTGCTCAGACGCTTTCCAAGAACTGTGAACTGGTTTTACAGTAGGAAACTGGTGGGCTTTTCTTGCAACCATTTTTTTAAATTCCCCTTTTTCCAGCCTGAGGAATATTTGACTTCATTTTGGGATCAGCCCTCAGCAGGAAGGGAAATGTTTGCCTTCCCCAGCACATGGAGCAGGGCTTTTGTTAGGGAAAAGCAGTTACTGACACACACTGGCAATAAGGATACAAACGTTTTTATTTTTTTTTCCTTTTCTATTTTTTATTACTACAGCAATGTCAAGGGATCAGTTGCATTATGTTTTATATTTAAGATAATTAGCAGAATTAAATCTAACTGGCGTGCGGGAGCCAGGGACTAGAGGAGTCTGCAGCAATAAGGAATTGCTGATGTGGAGAGATGCGGGGGCAGAATCAAAACCCTGTCAGCTGTGTCTTCCCTTGGAGCAACTACCAGGATGTAGATTATTAAAGGAGCAATATTTAAAATACTTTTGTGTTGCTTTGTTGTTGGGGAGGGGCTGATGACAGGGCCAGGGCCATGACAGGATTGGTTGCAGGAAACTGGGCGTGAGCTGTGGGGAAGAGACAGGCAGGAAATTAGCTTAATGTGCATAAATATATCTGTATATACACATAAATATATATAGAGAGAGTCTTCTCTATGTATGTGTAGCCATATGTATCTATGGTTCTGCATTTGCCTATATATATCTATATATAGGCATATATATATGGTTGCATTTTTGCATATATATATATATATATATATATATATATGGATGCATTTTTGCATATTTTATGTACCTATACTATTAAGCGCTATATATAAAATGTAATATATAAGAGATAATTATATTTTATATATATAAATATATTATTATAGATAGATGATAGGTAATCTAGGTGATTTGTAATATATATTTATTATTACATATTATATATACATGTTGCATATATATTATATATCTATTAGATAAAATATAGGTGTGTATGTGTATATATGTATATATATGTAAATAATAGGCAGCTATATATGATACATAATATCATATAGGTGATAAGAGTGAAGCATTTAGAGCTCAGCATGACAAGGTCACCACAGCTGCCTTGTGTTTAGGACCCTTGTGAGGGTCCTTGTCATGTTCAGTCAACATTTACATCCCATCCCTCGTTAACCCTCAGGCCCAATTACAATCAAACTTCATAAAAGCCACAGTGAAACCCAGGGCTTTTCATCTCTGTGACTGCCAAGAGGCTGTAAAGCAGTTAGCAAGAAATACAAGTGGCTGTATCTCAGGTAAACACATTTCTAAGGTATTCCATTATTTATTTTAGTCACCAAACAGTCTCGTGATGGCCGCAGCTTTCTGAGGTTGCACATGCCCAGCCTGCCTGGCAGGTTTGTGGGGTTGTGGGCAGTGGCCCCAGTGCCAGGGCTCCTTGTGAGGCCGAAGTGCAGTGCCCAGGAGGGCTCTGGTGCTCCCCTGGAGTGCTGCTGAGGGAGCAGCTGCTCTGCGATCCTGCAGGTGCTGCTGAGGTCAGCCCAGCCCCGAGGTTTGTTCCCTGCTCTGCCCTGGGAGAGGCTTACACAGCCCTGGGTGGCTGCTGTCACATCAAGTGACAATGACACAGCAGTGACAGGGGCCAGCTCCCCGCCGAGTTTGGTTTCTCTCAAGGAAGTGCTTTCTGCAGTAGCTCAAGGTCTATTTATAGGCAGTGATAAAGTTATATTTGCTGGGAGACTGACGTCACCCAGCCACTCACACCATCCCATTTCATCCCAGAAATATTGACTAACCAAACTTTTAAACTCTTACTACCCTAAGTCCAGCCACAGTCCTACTTAAAGGATTTGTTATATTTCAAGAATCAAAAATAAAATGTAGCTTTGAGATTGATGCTGTGGCTAAATGGAATTTGTTTTCCTCCATTGCTGTCACGCTGTGATTTACTTAAAACCATCCAGGCTGGATAATCAAAAGTCTCAAAAAGTAGCAGCACAAATAAAAAGAAGCTCTATAAACCACTTGAAACGTAATCTAAGTTAATTTTTGTACAAAAAATTATTCTTACTGTCCAGTCTAAATTTTTTTTTCTTCAGTCCTATACTTTTTTGGAAAGCATTTGCTTTTTGTAGCTGACAAAAACATCAGAACGACAAACTGTGTCTGCAAAGGTTTATTTTGAGGTTCCATCAAGACATCCTGTTGTGCAGGATCCAATTTGCTAATGACTTTTAAATACCATTATTGTGGCTGTGGGGAGAGGAAGATGTTTCACTCCATGTGCTCCTGAGAACAAATTTTACTCGGTACCTGTAAGAGAAGCAGTGGAAAACAACCAAGTTGTGAAATAATCCACCGAGGTGAGTGAAGCAGTTTATTTTATCTCGAAGCAGCTTTCAAGCAGGCTGTTATCACAGCCCTCCTCTGGCTCCCTCAGCAGCCAAACCTCCAGTGGCCACAGATTAGTTTGAACACCAGCACACGAAGCAGCTGCAGCTCAGCAACAGCAGCACAGAGAGCAAAGCTGGCAAAACAAAAGTGTCAGTTCACTGGGGGCAAAAAGTGCATTGAAATCAAGCATACAAATAGGAGACAGGCTGGTGCAGGCTCTAGGAAGTCAGGTAAAGAAACCAAGCCACAAAACTTCTGCAAAAGTATGTTTTTAAGAGCCCTTGAAGCCACAAAAAGCAGCCTTTTGCAAGAAAAGTTATTTTTCTGCTGTGCCCAACCAGGCATGAATTAGATTGAGTTTGGGCAGCAGAGTATTTAAGGATGGTATTTCCTGAATGACCCACTCAGAAAAATGACTGGGGTAACCCAGAAGCACCAGCTAATCAAATCATTTAACAAATGCTTCATGGGTATGCAGGTTTAAATAAAAACAAAAAAATACAAAGCTGGTCTGGATTCCCCTCATACCTTGTGAGACATCACACCCCAGGCCAAAAGGCATTTCCAGCATTTTCTGCTCAGCCAGGTGGGCTCATTCCAGTGCTGAGAACTTTGTCACCTCCCATCCTCTGTGACTGGTTCCCTCCAGGACTAACAAACCCCTCAAAAATTAGCCCATCCCCACAGTGGTTGCTAGAATAATGTGCAGTTTTTAGTGCACGTAGCAAGGTGTGGGATTGTGTGGTGAGAAGGAAACATTTTTAGCTTTGAAGGAAAAAATAATTCCTACTCATCACCTACAGGAGTGCAGAAAAAGCACCTTTGAGCGGTTTGGAAATAATAAGCAGTGTTTAAAACATAGCTTTTAGCTTACAGCAGGATCCAGGGTATGCACTGGCACCTCTCCCAGCCTCAGCAGCCTGGATTTGTCCTGCAGGTAGGGGGAAAAATGGAGAGTGGGAGCACAGGCTGCCCAGGGACAGCCTCCTGCAGGGACAAGGTGTCCTGGGGCACAGCCTCAGCAGGGCACCTCTAAAACTTCAGTGGAGACCCAAAATCCCTCAAAAACCCTCAACCAACACGCCCAGTTCCTGGTGTCCAAGTCTCAGAGAGGTGAAGAGGCAAAGCTGTAAAAGCCTGGCATGAGAGGACTCAAATGACAGGAGCAAGGGAAGGACCTGCACAGCCTCCAAAGCCACCTCCAGGGAAGGGACAAGCCAAGGCCACACGGACACTGCAGTGTGTCCCCAACAAGACACTTTTTCTTGTGGCATTTCGCTTTTTCCAACACCCAAGTGGCACCTGAGTCCCTCCCTGGCAAGGTCTGACCCCAGCAGGTGACAGCTCCTTTGCAGTGGGAACAATCCCAGCCAGAACAACCTCTGGGGACACCAACCCCAGGGCTGGAACAGGCACAGCTGGAGTCCCACAGCTCTTCAAGCCACAAAACAGAGCAAATTCTTAGAAGAGCTGAGCTGAAGAGCTGCAGCTTTTACATAACACCTTCCCCTGCCCTCGCCCACCTGCACTGAGTCAGCACAGCAGCTTTTCCTCATCTGCACTCTCCCTTTTCTGCAGAAGGTTATCCAATCTCTGCAGCCACCACAAAGGGAAGGGATCAAAAAACAATTTTAAAAGGGTATTTCTTCCCTGATCAGTCATTCTGATTTCTATTTTACATCACTACTGAAGTGACAGATATCACAGAAAATTACATCAGGTCTTTTCTGCCCTCTGACTCATATTCCTAAATAACTCTGGTTGACTCATTTCTCCCAACTTGGCTGATATCTAAGATTTTCCTCTCTTAAAAAAGAAAAGCTTTCTCCCTTCAGCCTTTCGAGGTGATTCTGAACATTCCCACTAGCTAATTGTAGGAAATTAGAAGAAAAGCAAAGGGCTTTTACCTGACAGACAGCCCACCTACCTCACTGCCCTGACTACAACATGTGAAATCTACTGTGAGCAAACCCATCTTTTGTGTGAGCTCCACACAAAATGGACTCATTATATCCAGTCACTAAAAACACAGCCAACAGATTTACTATGAATAATTAAAGCATTTTGCAATTTTATGTTCTACATCCACCTAAAAACTGTGTTTATGTTGCTACAGAAAAAACCCCATTAGGGTTGAAAATCATTAACGTAACTGCACCACGACTGAAGGGAGCCACAAGGGACAGGACACCAAGAGATATGCTATTTTATTTAAAATCAGAACACAGTAGATAACAGAAAGACTTATTATGCAAACAACTCCACTGTATGTTCACAACTTGCTCAGCATATAAAACTGCCCCTTGTTGAGACAGTCCAGGGTCACACAGAGGAACTGTTCAGGCACAGGATGACTCTGCCCCCTCTGAATCCACGTCCACCACGCAGCTCCACGGGGGGGTACAAGAATTGCTGGTCTGAGCTCTGCATCTCCGTCGTGATTCCAGTTTGAGAGGGCAGAGAAGTCCCAGGAGAGGTGGAGGCTGAGGCTGTGGAGGCTGGGGCAGCAGTGGGGATGTGCCAGGGCCCGGCTGCCTCTGGCATCCCCGGGCAGCTCCTGTTCCCTCCAGCGGTACCGAGGGGAGCTGTCTGCATCAGCTGTGCTGGAACAAACGACTCCACCTTCTCTGGGAGGCAGTCCTGAGTGCAGTGAGACCCTCCAGGAGTCAGAACTGCTCACTGCAGTCCCAGGTCCAAGTCCCAACTCACAGAACTGCACAAGAGACACTGGCACAAACAATGCTGCCCAAAGAGAGCATTTCCAATGCTACCAACACTCTAAAGCCGTGTTACACATTGTATTTAAAGGATTTTTCTCCACTCCAATCGCTTTGGGGAGGTATATGCTATTTGTAGCAGACATCAAAAATCCTTTTTTTATATATATATATATATTTATTTTTTTCTTGGCAAGCATCGTGAGCCCCCCCTCTCAAGTCTCAGCTTGCCTATGGCATTTTAATCTCACTATCTTATAAACAGTGCAAATTAGTACAATTCTAAACATCCTAGCCAGAGCAGAATTAATTCATTAGCTATAACAGAACAGGAGAAGCTGTTGAAGGGCAACAGGTTGAAAGCACTGACACAGCTCTTGCCAGGTTAGTGTTTCGTCAGATTTGTTGCTGAAAGGACTGAACAGCTTTCCACAGTCATTCTTCTCCTTTACCCTTAAACATCACCAGCAGTCAAGTAAATATTTACAGTTTGTGTGCACACACACACAAAATTAATGGCAAAACTTTTCCATGAGCAGTTGGACTTCAGTTATGAGCTTGCAATAACTGAAACATCACATTAGTTACATCAGCTACGTTCAAACTTACCCATCAGTGAAGGCAACTATAAGCTTACAAATAGCAGATACAGCTGTTTTTTTCTGAAGTATGAGGGTCAGTTTTTGTAAAAGTCAGTGCTCCCAAAGAGCCCTTAAATTAGAGTTAAGCAATGGCCATTCAAATGATAAAAATGCTAGTATCCTAGAATTACAATCACAAGTAGTGATCCTAAGGCACATCAGCCACATGCATATGCAATAATGCATTGTTTTGCTTCCAGACAAAAAAATTGCATTAGCTTTGTCTGTATTTAGTGTGCACAAGAGGTTGTTTTTAGATAAAGTATCCCTGAAAGGTCATTGTTATCACAAAAGTTACCAAAAGACAGAAGATTTAACAAGTAGTAAAAATATTTCTGGACTACTAATACCAATAAAGTCTGATACATAAAATGCAGTGCAAATTCACCATACACTTATCCATCACCCCCATCACTTCTGAGGACTTCCAACCCTCAGAGAAAAAGTTGGCACCTGATAAGTGTAAAATATACCTGGTTGTTTTTATGAAATCTCAGTAAAACTGAATTGGGAGTGTTGTAGAGTTTTTGTGTAGCAGGCTCAAAGTATGAATTTCTGCACTCAGACACCACCCTGGTAGCCCTCACCCACTTTAATTCTGTCTAGGACACAAACCATTTCTACAGCAGACTCATGTTTAGCATCCAGATACAACAGCTGCCACCCAAATACCAGCACTAACAGCACAGCAAAGTTACTTTGAAACGAGTCATAGTTAACCATGCTTATACAAAGCTTCAGTGAGAAAATAATACCAAGAAAAGATATCACACTATTAAAAAAAAAAAAAACAACAAAACAACCACATCCTGTACCATCACTAGATTACAGAAAAAACACACTTTGCAAACAAATCCAATGGACATTGCTTCACAAAATCCCCCATCTATAAAAACTTGCCAGACTTCCACTGGGGAATTGGTTCAGATGCCAGGAACACTGACCAACCTTCCGCCTTTGTCTGCAGAAGGCAAACAAGCCAAATGACCATTTTCTTATTTTCAGAATCGAGAGCTTCCTGTTATGAGCTTAATTTCAGATTAGTATTTGCTAACCAGCACACTCCAGAGGAAATGATTAAGGGACAATCCAGGTCTTACATAAAGAAAAAAAGAAAAGATATTCTATTCTGACTGATGTTTGTAGTACAAACTTCCAAACAATGCAGTGCATTCCAGCACAGTGATACCAAAATAACTGAAATAACCAGGGGCTTTGACAGATTCTGGACTGATTGATAACAAATTCACAGACACATTCTGTGCAAACAACAGGGGTTCAAATCTGCCTCCCCCAGTGCTGGATTAAAATACCAGCATGTGTCTGTACCTTAGGCTTCAAGAGTCACATCGAGAGTGAAATCTGAGCTGCCCTAAAAAGCCTCTCCCTTCCAGTGGCAGAAGTCAAGAACAGATCCTGTAAGATGCAAACAGCCACCATGAACTTCAAAAGGCTTTTCTTTTTTGCCTACTTGCAGAGAAACATTAACTGCAAATTCGAGATAGATACACATGCCCCAAACTGCAAAACTAAACACAATGGGAAAGTTAAAAGTAGTTCTGCCAAGGGAGAGACAGAGTTAAGGGATAAAATGAAATTGTGGAAATTCAAGTGGGCAATTACATGTGAAAATCCAGTATTTGATTAAGAAAATACCCTGCCTAGATTCCTGGAATCACATGGTAGCAAAAGCTAAGCACCTGTGTAAAAAAAAATCATTTCTGTATCCAAGGTGTGGAAAAGGAGAGAAAAACCAACTGTTAGAAAGAGTCTTAATAGGCAAGGAAATAAAACTGCCTGGTAAAGTGTCTATAAAACCCTAAACTGGCTCTACAAACAGTTTAGTTTCATTTCAAGAGACCAGGACTTTGAGGGTATCAAGCTATTTAGGAGTGGGAGTAGTGCCTACTTTGATTATACACTGTCTAAGGTAACAACTGAAATGCAGAAATGAAACTCTTGTCCTTCTCCCTGTCTAAAACCCCCCAAGACGATCTGACAGGAGTTTCAGCTCAGTGAGCTCTGAAAACAACGTGCACCTGGGCCTGGATGCAAAGGATGCTGAGGGGGGTGCTGTGCACACCCCCTGCCCAGCATCAGATATGGTTGTTACCATCCCAACACTGTCACAGAATTCCTCAGAGGGACAACCAGCCCCCCATTTTCCACACATCCATCCAGCTGCCAGGGGAATACATCAGAACACAGGAGGATGCTGATCTACCACCACTGAGGAATTCAGGGCGTGACTCTGTAACACCACCAAATCCACTGCCAGTGCCTTCCCAATTTGATGGACTTACAGAATTTAGACTCATCACCTTCCTAGGAAAACCTCGTCACCGCTGACCTTTGCAAACAAACATCATCACATTTAGCAAAAAAATTGCAAACCTCTGTGCCACAGCTTGGCCTTTGTGCTCCATTGTGCAAAGAACAGAGGCTTCCCATTGCCTACAGCAAGTCTCTGATGGGGGAAAAGGAAATATAAGCACCAATACAAAAGTCAGGCGCACCCAAATATTTACTGGAGGATAAAGCCAGGATGTGGAGGAAGGCGAGGTGGTCTCTGGGGAAGAGGTGGAGGATAGGGTGGCACAAACTGAGCCGGGCATCCCGGCTGGGGCGCCTGGCTCACGGGCTGAGCTGCTCCCGGCCGCGGCGGGAGAGGCGGGTACGGAGCACCGGGGTAAGGAAGAGCTGGTCCTGAGCCCATGGCGGCCGTGAAGGGAGTGGGGAAGCGTCCGGCCGGGCCCGAGACGGGCGGAGGGGGCGGGATCCGCCGCGGCACCACCGAGGGAGGAGGGTTCGCATCCTTGTAGGGATCGGCGGGGGCTGCGGCGGGCTCGGCTGCCCTGGGCTGTGCCGGCGGCTGAACCTGAGGAAGTCTCTGTCCCTTCAGCACCATTTCCTGCAGCTTCTCGATCTTCACCCGGCGCAGGTGAGCCAGCTTCCTCTTGCTCTGGTACTCGTCGATGAAGGAATCCAGTGGTATTTCACCATCAAGGAACCTTTCTGCCATATTCTGTCAAATACAGAACATTCTCTTAGGAAACAGCCTACTGCAAGAGAATCTAAATGGCTCACATCCCAAAAATAGCAGCATTTTGCCTGTGAATTTCCAGCTGGCATATGGAAGATGACTGGCATACTGAAGAATTCTGAGCAGAACTTTGAGTTACTTATTACTCAGAAGCACTGAGAGTTAAATATCACTTTTGCATAAATTTATACTGAAGTAACAGCAATAAAAACATATGAATCTTGCTCTGAGCATTCCCCTGATCACCAGAGATGGGAACAAACCAAGTCCAGCAGCTTCCCAGATTGCCAGCTAAGCTGAATTACAGCTCAGCTCAGTGCTGCTTGAATGCCAACAGAAACACTGGGAACTCTGTGAGACTCAGCACAGAGATTATTGCTAAGTCAGGCTTAAGACTCACCCTTACTTGTGGCTTTGGGTACAAGATATTTAATAACTGAGAGCTGAACAAACATAAAATCACAAAATTCAGCTTGTCCTGGGAACGTCTTTTTACGATCACAACTCAAGGCCAATAAGCACATTTTTTTTCTCCTGATTAATTACAGAAAATGCCTGCATGCAAATCAGCAAACAAAACCAAACACTCCCATTATTCTGAAGTCACACCACCCTTCAAGCACTTGTGTGTCAGCAAGTGGTGACCACTGGCACCTGCACAGACACACTGAGAGCACAATGAATATTTCACCAGAAACACTGGAGGAAAAGCAGCACAGGCACAGGTTTTTCTATTAGGCCACTAATTGACATTTATTATGAAGTAATACATGTACCAGGCAAATCCCATTGAAAAAAGATGCCACATTTTAAACTCTACAAGTCTCAAGGCACAGCCAAGGAACTAAGAGGGTTTGCCTATCTTTTCTAAAAAGGAGCACTTTCTCTCTTGAACTTCAGAGATGTCGAGAGTAAAAAATTACTCAGGTAAAAAAGAAATAAAATTGCTGGAATCAAATAGCTGTTTTCTGAAGCTCAAAGCAGAGACAAGACCATATTCTTAAAACTACTCCTAAATCTGTCACATGCTGGGCTCAGCACTGCAGCCATGGACACTGGAAGGTTCTGGCAATGGGTGGAAGTGGCAGAATTGGGGAGTTCTGTCATTACCTCTGTGTCTTCCTCAATCTTGGCCCCCTCAGTCTGCAGCAGTGCCAGCAGGGTCTCCAGGGAAGCATTACTGGATTGTCTGTCTGCAAAGGCACAGGAAGGACAGAAAATGAGAGCAGGCTCTAAGTAACTTGGAACTACACAACAACCTCCAAGGCACATCTGCACAGCCAGCACACTGCAGCTGTACACAGGGGGATGCACAGTCAGAAATATATTCACAAGTTCAGGAATATTGTCAGAGTGCTAAGAGCTGAAATTTAATTCCAATTATATATTTATAATATTGAAAGCACTTCAGCAAGTGCAGTATCAGATGTGCAATATAATTCAGTATGAAAGTTACATGTAATATTCCTTTTGATTTATAAATAGTCACTAAAAATTCCGAGTGTTTTGCTCTTTAGCAAAGTAACTGAAGTGGATAATTTAGAGAAGAGTAGGTCAAGAACAGGAAGGTAACAGGAAGAATCCACAGTATCTGTTACTAGGTGTGACAGTCACTTAATAAATCATCAGAAGTGTGATCTATTTCAGCACTACACAAGAATGACAGTTCACTTTGTACCCTAATTCACACAGCTAAAAATGAGATACCAAAAACCAAACAACAAACAGGCAACAGATTTACATTCACTTAAAAAACAGCAAATCATAATTGTCAACAGCCACTGTTACCTAGTTTTGTTTTCTTTATCTGGTATGCTTCAAAAAGAACTTGCAGCTCTTGATATTTCTCAGTTAAATTTGATTTTAGAGACTCCAACTTTGGCTGGTACAAGAGATTTCCCTCTGCCAGACTGCGGTTGCTGGCAAGAGTCATGTCCTTGCTGTGCTGAACATTTTGGGCCTGGATATAAATGAAAAACAACAACAAAAAAGAAAAGTGTGTGAAATGACAGTGAAATTATTAAGCAAGACAAAATGAGACTTTGAAAACTTATAAATAAATAACAGAACTATGTAAGAATTAGTGCTGTGGCATTGGACCTGCAACTGATGAACAAATGATGAAAATCGACAGATAAAGCAACAGTTCTTGAAAAAATCTGAATTCCAGCAGTGAGATACAATGAGTGCAGAAGAATATCATCCCTTATCTTGTTAATGTGTAAAAAATAAGGATTGCATCGTGACTGTTCCTTCTCCAGAAGATTCTTCCCCAACTGTGTCACACCAATCCTGGATTAACGCCAAAACCTTCATTTTTTTCAGTTTAATCCTTCTGCTTAACAGTTCCTAGCCTAAAGAAAAAATTACAATTCTCACACACCCAAGATTCAGCCAGATTCCAGTTTGCTCACACTCACACATGAACACGAGTTTATCAAGAGAGCCTTCAGGAGCTCTGGGAGAGCTGAGTGTTTGGAGAAGTCTGCCCTGGGTGTCACATCAGATTCACTAAAATATTCAGACATCAAAAGGGGGGAAAAAAACCCAACCAACCAAGGGATTTGATTTCAGATTCTCAGGCTGAATCAACAAGTGGAATAGTCCTCCCAGGGCACAACAGACTAAGTCTATTGAGCTGCCTTCAAAACCAACAGAAATTTGGCACATTTTTGTGACCTCCTGCATCCATGTGTTCCCTCTTGTCCAGGTCATCCCTGTTCAGCTGCAGCTGCTCCCACTTACAGCCCTGCAAACAGCAGCACAGACCTTGCTCCTGCCACACTTCTGGGTGGACACAGAGCCACACCCCACAAACAGGAAAAGAGGAAACCCAAATGAGCTGTTTAACAGCCCCAGAAAAGGTCAGCATCAAAATTCAGGTGTTTTTCCAAGCACAGCAGCTGTCTTTGAGAACAATTACTTCCTTTTGCAATATTTATATGCTACTTTAATCTCCTAAATTCCAAACTTGCTACTTAAACACTTCTGTCCCCAAATATTGCTCATCAAAAACCAAAGCTTCACTCTCACCCTGTTCTTGCCAAATCCCTTAAAAACCCAACAACAACCACCAAGGATAATGCAGAGTCCTAAATTCTACATCAATCCCAATTTCACTCCAAATTGTGAAATTCAGAAATTACACTTTCAATATTGTTTTGTTTCCTCAAGCCTAAAGAAGCATCCAGCACTATGCTTATGTTCAATGTGGATCTTTTTAAAGGATAAAAAGAAAGTTCTCTTCTTACTTTTGAATCTAATGCAAAATCATTTAAATTAAACTGGTTTCCATTTGTTTATTCTCATATAATATGATCCAGTTAGGACTGTTGCTTTCAGAAAGCTGAAGTCCCCCTATTTACATTTTATAAAAAAGAATTATGAAGGGAACTAAAATACACAAGGTTTAACAGCTTAATTAATGGCATCCCACTCTTACCAACCCCTGCCATCCCCACAAGCCTTGTTACTGGCTGCCTCCTGAACTGCCAGCCAAGGAAAACTGTGTGCAAAAAGATTGATGGGTTCTGGTGCCTCTTTCACCATTTCAATGAGCTCACTACTTCCTCACAGCAAATTCAGTATTTTCACTGCTTGGGAGGCTGATGTTCTCATGTCAAAGCAGGAGCACAGTCAGTCAGGAGAGAGCAGTTTAATGAGTGAACTTTGATCTCTCTTTTAGGATGAGAAGATGTACCTTTACTCAGGGCAGAGAAAAAGCCAGTGGACACAAACCTGTAAGCCTTTCAAGAGCACAAATACCAAGAAAATTAAGCTTTTACTATAATCATTTATAGTAAAGAGGAGGAGGTAGAACTCCAAATAAACAGAATAAGAAAAGGCTTCCTAAAGTCAGATGAGACTTTTGTGATGTTGTCCCTGCCTCAAGTGTCAGAATATTTCTCAACAGGACCAGACAGGAGGAAGAAGCCACAAATTCCCAACCTTTCATCACGATCTGCTGAATAACTTTACTTTTAAATCATTTCAAATGTGTGGAGATGAGTAAATACCACTATGACATGATGTATCTGACTTGCAAAAATAAGAAAAACGTGATTAATGTGACCTGCTGACCTCTAAGGCAAAATGACATCCTGTCCTTTGCATCTGATATCTAATAATTATGGACTAGACAAAGCTTTAGCAGAAGTCTTAAAAATACTTGTTTTAAACTGATGAAGTTAAGGTACTTGTAACTGTACTTTAAGTTATAGTGCTTGAAATTACACAGGACTTAACTTTCTCCATATTAGAGCATTTCTGAGAAGGACATCTTTGTTCTAACAGAAGTTGATAAAAAATAGTAATTGACACTTAATGATGAATTAAAATGTCACTCCTGAAGTCTTCACTTCCAGCATTGGTCTATGTCAAAATTCTTTTAACAATGCACCCTTGGAGAGATGAGAAACTTGAATCTCACCCAAAACCATGAGAAGAACCAGTTCCACAGATACAAAGCAAACTCAGGAATGATGTTTATTGAAACTTAAGGAGGAGTTGGTGAAGACCCATCCACTCGTTTTAGGACATTGAAATATTTCATGTCACTGAAAGAATTTTGAAGTCTGCGAGTTCTATTTCACAAACAGAACAGACACAATCCCAGAGCAATGCAACTCGAATACAGTCACAATCTATAAACCAGAACAATCTGTCACTGATGTTAAGGGCTGTGCAAAAACCTTACAGCAACTGTTCCACTACAACTGGAAGTTAATTCAAGGAATCAGAAAGCAAGCACTGTCAAGTCTGCATAAAGAGTGCTGCAGAAAAGCTTTTTAAAAATGAGTAATTTAAAACTACCAAAAAAAAAAAATTAACAGCTGCAAAATCATCCAAGGGTCTAATGCACAGTCCAGCATGAGCAGTCTATTAAGATTATCAGTGCAGCACAAAGCATGCTTTCAGCATCCATTCACAGCTCTCCACAAGCCCAAGACAAAGGCTGGGGAAGGAATAAATCCAACAAAAGGTATTTTGTTGTCACGTGTGACAAAAATGTGCTTTAGCAGGGAACTGCTCCTGCACTGGTTGTTCACCTGCCCACTGGAAGTGTGAGGAAAAAAGTTATTTAGAGATAAAAGTCAGGAGCATGGGAGTCCAGCAGAATTCCTAACAAGACTCTTGAGGTCATGAGCACTTCAACAGGCAGGAAATGTTAATCTGAAACCAGATGAAAATACCAGTCAGAATCATGAGACACAGTGAGACAGGACAATATTAAGGAGAATATGACTTCTTTTTTTTTTTATAACTGCTAAGCTCTCACTATGAATTCTGAATGGGACAAATGGGGCAACCATATTGAGCTGCTTATAAGGGGATTTTCATGGTACAAGGATTGCTCACTCCTGAGCAGAGCACTCAACACCAAACTGTGCTGCAAGAAAATGAAGCCATGGACACACAAAGGTTATTAAAAACAGAAGTCACGGTTTATGCAGCACTGCAAAACTTCAGCTGCTCAAAAAATGAATTTCTTTAATGGCCATAATTTGAATAATTTTACTCAAGGATTTATTTAATGAGCATTTCCAAGAGCAGGCAGCAGCAACTGCTTTTGGGAATTTAGAGTCTACTACTTTTATGAACTGCAGCTTTGTTTCATCCCACTTTTAAAAAAAGAAAAAAAAAAAGCTGGATAAAATTAAACCAGAACTAGTACTAGCTTAGCAACATTCATACTATAAATGTTGATCTCTTACTCCAAAATAATGGTTTGCAGCAGGAGTTATTTGTGTAAAGCATCTCTGAGAAGCGTCACCCTGGTTCATCCAAAAGCACATTCCCAGAGGAGCTGCCTCCTGAGAAACTGAGCAATCCTGACTACCCACAAAGCCCATCAAGAGCTGCTATAATTATAAGCTTGCTCTGGCCAGCACCACAGAGAGGAGTCTCTTGGTACCTTCGAGAAAAAGTCTCTTAAGGAGCTATAAATAAAAAGCAGCTTTGTGTGGCACCGTTTTAATTGCTTTAGACATAGGACACATCCGTGGTAGTTTTAGATTTCTCCAGCCTCTACCATTCCCACATTCTCTTTCACTTACACATACTTGCAAATTAAGAAGAAAATATGCAGTCACACTGTGGATGTATAAAGATGCACACTTGGAGTGTCAAATTAACCCCTGAAACAGGAGCTGACAGGTGCAGAGTAGGAGAAGAGACTTCTTTTACAGAAGATTTAGGAGTGCTTTTCATCAAGGACTGGTGAATAATAATACGCCCCCTAATAACATCTGTTCTGTAATAAATATTAAAACATACTGCAAAGTAATTAGATTGGCTAAATTTAGCTCTTCTGATTACTTGAAAATGACAAAATAAAGCTTAGAAGGTAAGCTGCAGTTCCTAGACATTTCTTGCAGAGGCAAGACACTCAGCACTGCAATTTGCACTCATCAGACACAGACAGGTTACTCATTTGATGCTCAGCTAGAAAAGAAAAATCTGTAGTTGTCACCAAGTCTAATTCCTAACTTTGCAACTAAATTTCATGTTTGGCCAACAAGAACATGACCACTTGCACAGTGTGGTTTTAGGACAGGAGGAGGAATCCAAGAAATCTGGGCATGAATGCACATAGTTTAACTTGGACTTTCTGCCCTGCATGATCTGTTCAATCAGCTTTTGAGAAAAGGACTATGCTCAAAAAATTCCTTTTGTGCTTGCCAGTGTACTCTGAAATGCTGGAATGAGAAGAAGGCAATACATTTCTGACTTCTTGATTTCACATAATCAAGGTATTGAAAAGCAAACAATTTTTGGCCATGGAACCTTAGCAGTCAGTAACACAATACTGCAGTGCTACAGAAGTAATGTTCCAGGAGATAAAAAGAAAATTCACTTTCGCAGGGAAATTCATCAAATCATCACCAGTGTCAGGTCACAAATTCTCTCATCTGTGCTTTTTAGGGCTATCTCACTGAGACTGACTTTTATAAACAAATTACTTTTATGACCCTGCCACGGCAGGGGGTTTGGAACTAAATGATCTTTCAGGTCCCTTCCAACCCAAACCATCCTGCGATTGTCTATTTAATGAAGACGGATGCTGTACAAGCACTGCAGAGATCAACCTGAGAGATGATAAAAAAAGCCCTCCTCAGTTTTAGGAGGCTGGGAGTACCAGACAAGCAGCTTCCTTCCTTTTTCTGGCAGACAAGAGTTCGTTGTTCAAGCCCTGCAAACCCAACCTCAGACAGGAAAAGCAGCAGCTCAGCCCTGATGCCACCGTGTCACACACCTGGGGACACGTGCAGGACATTCTGCCAGCACATCACCCCGTGGCACACAGGCACACACCCCCACAAATCCTGCTCAAATGCCACACAGGATACATTCCCTCTAAGGCTGGAAGTGCCTATTTTTAGCTGTCAGCAAGAAAGCCAAGTGTTTTTTCCAAATCCTCCTCCTCTGTGAACAAAACATTGGGGTTTGAGCTGGGTTTCCCTTGCAACAAGGAGAACAAAGGGTTTTTTCAATTGTGGAATAATCAGCTTTAACCAACTTTGCCACTGAAAATACAAGTGGCCTCAGAGAAGTGACTTGGGAATCGTGATTTAATTGGAATGTCACAGTAAAATCAGGAATTTAAGGACTCTGGAATAACCCCACAACCCGGATACATATGGACTGACAGCCAAGCAGCAGCGAGGTCACCATGGTGCCTCCTTAATGTTCAGGATTTCCCTCTCTCCCTCTTCCTGCCACACACTTCCCAGTGAAAACTCAGGTCTCAGCAGCACATGCAATAAACAATTCAGTGAAGGCAAAAAACAGGAGGAGGAAGGAATATTCAAGCATGGCCAATTCCTTCCAAGATGGGTAAACACATTTCTAGTTGAACAGACTCCAGTAAAAGCCTCCACATCCAATAAAAGAGGATTACAGCAGACAGCAGCACAGCCCTGTTTCCACACAGCCTGAGCACCTCCAAACCTGGCCACACTTTCCAAACACCACAGAATATTCCCTCGGGCCCACAGAACTTCACTCTACAATTTAAAAGCCTTAAGATGCCAATGAAAGAGGAAAACCCGAGGGTCAAATCGAGAATATGGGCTGGTTGTGTACTGAGGAAGGATTTTTTCTACTGAGGTCATGAGGTTTTCTGTCACTTCTGGCCTACAGTCTTAAGTCCACACTGACAAATCATAATAAAGAGCCCACATCCTTTATCAGGGGTCACTCTGGAACCAGCAGCACTGCACCCCTTCACATCTCCACCAAGTTCAGCCCATTATAACCTGCTGAGTTTCCTTAAATAGGTTTTATTCAGCAGGGTGCTCCTGCTCCCAGCAAACCAAGAGCTCTCTGCATGTTCTACTTTCCACAGCACCGTCTGTTTCTTCTAAGTTCTCAAAATATAGGCTTGCACAAAGTTCAAAATCCAAATTGTTGCATAATACAGCAAATAAATTCCCCAGGACACCTCATCAACTCAGCCCCAGCCTTCAGTGGGCCTCTCCATGTGTAATACTCTGATAATTTGGCTAGAGGTGATCCAGAACAATTTCCTCAGGAGCACCAAAAGGGCCAGAATCTTAGTTCGAGAGAACACAATTATAATTGATTTTACTTAATAAACTTAAGCTTCTTTCTCAAGAACATGTTGCCACTGTTTTCCTTCTCCTGAGGCTTTTGTCCTCTAATTCAAGAAAACAAACAAACAAACAAAAAAAAAAAAAAAAATAAATACAGGACCCAGAGAAGCAGAGCACATTTTTTTCTTTTAAACTTTTCATACATATAGTTTCATCTTATTTGCTCTTATCTGACTAAGAGTAAGATTCTTTCAGGGACATCTGTGACCAAATAAACCCAGAACAGTCTCATATCTGAACTGAAACACCCTGTGTCCACTGGCACATAGAAAAACCAGTTAAAGACAACCACAGCCAGAGGAAGAAAACAGGCTCCTATTTTAACAATCACAGATCCAAAAGCCCGACTTAGAGCCCGATGCACTGACAAAGACACTTCAAATAGGCAAAACAAGCAGCAGAAAAGCCTGACAGCCCTGGCTGCGCCCGGCATACCAACCGAGGCACACAGAAATCTCTTTCACATTGTTTTGAATTCACCCTGGCAAAATCCTTCACCACGGCCAAGGCACAAAACAAGGGCTGTGCGAACGGAAAAGCTGATCCCACCTCCGGGCCGTCACTGTCTCCTAATTCAGCGGTTGAAATTCATTTAATTTCGCGTTTTCAGCCCGCCGAGCCCTCACCCCTCGCACGGCACCCAGCGGGCACCGATCGCCCCGCCGGGGGCCGGCGAACAAAAGGCCGGAGGGCCGGGGCCGGGAGAGCGAGGGCCGGGGGCGGCAGCGAAGGGGGAGCAAGGCAGGGACCGGCAGCGCTTCCCGCAGCCCCCGGGGCTCCTCACGCACCGGCAGCTCCACGGCGGGGCCGAGACCGCCCGGCGGCTCCGGGGAGCGGGGAGTCACGAACGCCCCACACCGAGCGGCACCGGGTACCCGGCGGGCTGAGGGGGGCGGCCCGAGGAGAGGCCGCGCGGCCGGGGAGTATGAGGCAGCCCCTCACCTCTTCCATCTCGCGGGCCATGTCCTGGAGCTGCTCCTCGTCGTCCAGCAGCGCGCTGAGCTCCTGCAGGCTCAGCGCCTCCAGGCGCCGCGCGTCCAGCGCCATCCCGGCCCCGCCGCCGTTCCCGCCCCGGCCCCGGACCGGAAGTGCCGCCGCGGTCTCGCCCCGGCCCGGCGGGCACCGCCCTCAGCGCCCCCTGCCGGGGGGGCGTGTCGGGGCGTACCACGGGGGCTGCGCGGCGGGAGGGGGGCGCTGCTGGACGGAACCAAAGGGGCCTGGGGAGGGGGGCCGCCGGGGCTGAGTGGGCCCGGGCTGAGGGGAGCCCCTGTGAGGGGGTGAAGCCCCTCGAGGGGTCCGTGAGGGGAGTCCCTGTGAGGGGGTGAAGCCCCTCGAGGTGTCCGTGGGGGGAGCCCCTGTGAGGGGGTGAAACCCCTCGAGGGCTCTGTGAGGGAAGCCCCTGTGAGGGGGTGAAGCCCCTCCATGAGCAGAGCCCCGCACAGAGCGAGCTTTGTGTGCTGCGCTCACGTGAGGCGCTCGGAGTCCCGAGGGGTCGGTCACTGAGGTTGGAAAAGACCTGTGAGATCATCGAGTACAGCTTGTGACCGATCACCACCTTCTCCAACAGACCGCAGCCATGAGTGCCACGTCCAGTCGTTCCTTACACACCTCCAGGAATGGGGGCTCCTGGGCAGCCCTTTCCGATGTTTTATCCCCGTTTCAGTTAACAAATTCCTCCTGGTGTCCAACCTGAGAGAGTCTCCCCTGGCCCAGCCTGAGGCTGCTCCCTCTCAGGCTGGAGCCCCTTCCCAGTTCCCTCAGCCTCTCCTGGGGCTCCAGCCCCTTCCCCAGCTCCGTTCCCTTCCCTGGACACACTCCTCAATTCATCCATGGAGGCCCCAGAAGGGGGCTCAGGACTCGAGGTGTGTCCCCAGAATGCGGCTGTGGGACACTCGGAGGCCGGGATGTCCCTGGGATGGCTCGGGCTGTGCCCTGTGTCCTGCGGGACAGAGCTGGGCTCCCAGAGAGGCTTCCCAGCCCCACCAGCACACAGCTCCCGCCTCAAGTGCCATGGACACCTGTGGCCTCCTTTGTTTAAAACTCCCCAGCTGTAAATTCAGAAGGAAAATCAGTTAGATTTAACTCACATTTCCTTACCCAGGTTGGGACTTGGCTGGAGCAAATCTCAAGAGTGATTACATTATTGTTCTCAAGCCTAGGCTGAATACTTATTTAGGTTAAAAATAGTTAAAAATCATATCTGGCCAAGCTTTGGTGCTAGGCCATTTCATCCATCTTAAACCCTTTCTTCTTTGACAGTGAAGGTCAATAAATAATCTGTCAAAGATCTGTTTCATGTTAAATTTAAATACTTTTGAAATGCAATGTAGTAAAAACTGCGTCAATTAAACCACCATATATTTTGCTCTTCTGATTTTTATCAGTCGTGTCACCAGCACTGGAGTAGGCAGTGTGTGGTAACCCTTAGGAGCAGCAGCTCCCCAATTACTGCTGCTGTTAGCAGAGCTGATAAAGACAATTATGCCTGGAAACAATTAATTGTGTTAAAAGAGCCTAAGTTATATGCATCACTTGGCACGCAGCACCTTCCTGGCCTGCTTTTGTCCCTACGTGGGTGTGGGTGTGTGTATTATTTCCGTGTGTGTAACTCTGGAGAGAGAGCCAAAAGGAGCCAGGAGCCAAGGGAACAGGAGAGGGAATGGCCACGTGGTCCTTGTCCTTTGGAGTTGATATTTTTGATCTAACTGGGAAGAAGAGAAAAAAATAAATCCATATAGTGACCGAATGCAATTCTGATGCAATGAAGTTGCAGTCACGCTCAGGAAGTGACCCAGCAGTTCCTGGCAGGACACCGTGATGACGTGACAGCTTTATGCTTGTTCTTTTGTCCTATAACTAAACTCAGCTCCCCACACCTCCCACCTTCCCAAAAGCTCTCTTTGTCATTATTATCCACAGGCAACAACGACCAGCAAGGTGACCCTTCTGGAGGAAGCCTTCCAGCCCTTTTGGCAGATCCAAGGGTGCGCTCAGAGGGAGGCGAGGGCGCGATGTTTGTGCAGCAGGAAGCCGAGCCGAGGGTGGGGAGAAGGTGCTCGGTGATACAGGAATGTCCCAGTATCACAGCTCTCACCACGCCAGCACACCTGCCTGCTGCAGGTATGTGCTCTGTGCCAGGTGAGTCAGCAGCCGTGCCCTGGGCACTGGCAGGGCTTTGCACAGTCACCACAGCCCTGCCTTGCTCTTTAAAGCCAGCAGATAGTCGCCCTGCCAACACCGCTCCGGCATTCCTGTGTTTGCACATGCCCATCAAACAGGGTTACAGCCACGGGTTAAACCTGCTGTAAATCTGCCCGTGCAAACACACGTACGCATAGACACACATGCAAACAGAGGAATTAGCTGAGGGATTAGGAGAAGCCCTTTCTTCCCAAGAACATTGCTAATTTGAACTTCATACCGTAACTAAATAAATGGTTTGGGGGGAGTGTGGTTCAGAAGAGTCTGACTCAGCTTCATGTTGTAAATCTAGTTTTACCACTGCCTCGCTGTGTGATCCTGAGTGGCGTTCTCAGATTCCCTCAACCATGGTGCCTTTTGCTGAAAAAAGGGGATAATAAGAACTGCTCACTCACAGGTGAGAACATAACTCATTTGTGCTCGAGTACCACGTACATTGAAAATACTGCTTCTCCCTGGGTGGGTAATTTGGGTTCTGGTGATGGTGGAGAGGAGTCTGCATTAAACATCTGGGTTGTTTTGGAGTACTTTGGTCAGCACCTGCATGTAAATGAGCTCTCCAGTTGTCCAGAAAAGCAGCTGAGGCTAAGACACAAGATAGAAGTCAACTGCTTTTGTGTAATTATATTTTTTATTTGGACAGTTAGGAGGGTGCCTTCCCATTCTGCAGTCTTCATGGAAGATAAAGGTTTTGTGACAGCACATCACTGGGACAGGATATGAAGGATTGCAGATAAACCAGGATTTTGGGCTACAGGGTTTATCAAATATTGCAGTGCTGCAGGCTGGGATTTATCATCTCCCCAGGCTTGGTTCCTATTTGCCTCTGCTGAAATCCTTTTGAAGGGTGACAGCATTCGAGTACATTAGAAGGCAAAGTACAGAAGTCAGGATTTCTTATTACAGGAGAAATGGAATAAAAAAACTGTGAAGATTACAGGGGAAACCATGTCATGGTGAATAAGAAGTCAAGCTCCAATCTTGGGGAAAACTGGCATTCCAGACTAGTTTAAATAAGATGTTAGGTAATTTTTTTTCTATTTAAACTTGATCTTGAATTTCCTCCTGGTACCTCATATCCTTTTACGGTCAGTAGCACTGCCCTCATGCATATTTATTAGATTTAGACATATTTTGCAAGTCACCTTCACATCTTATTTTCTTTTCCTGGACAAACTGGTTGGTTATGTACACACTGAATTTGCAAATCTCATCTGTGGTGTACATTAACCTCTATTAGTCTGGTTGCTCAATGTGCAGATAAGTTTTGGGGCTTATTTGCAATTTAACTTCCATCTGTATATTAAGCACAGCCCATACTTCTGTTTAGTTTTCACAACCAAGATTCCTTCACACGTGGAAATGACCTGCATATCCAGCATCCTGGCAGAGAAACAGCCCTGCTGTTTGAGAGATCAGTGCCCCTGCTGTCTGAGAGAGAGCGGGAATCAGGTGTTTGTAAGGTGCTCCTTCCTTTCAGGGAGCTGCAGGTGTCAGAAGAGCAGCAGGTCTATTTACCTGCACTTATTTTTTTTTGCCTTAAGCTCACAGTGAAGCTGGAATAGAAGAGGCAGATTTTATTTTTCCTCCCCAGACTAAACCACATCTCCAAACCCGAGCTAGCACTTTCTATTTGCTTGTGGCACTTCCAGACCTGCTGAAGGCCTAGAAAGTGCAGCCACTGAAACACACAGAGTTGGTTATTGAGGCAGAGGTTGGTGTGGCAGGAGACAAGTTGTTGGAATAAACACAGCTGTGTTTTTTCCATCCCTGTCTGCTCATTTACTGGGTCAGTCAGCCACAGACCATGGCTGTGCAAAGGCACAGGGTAAATCCGTGTCCCTGGGGAAGCTCTGGGACTGTAGGATCCACTCTCAAATTTCACCTTGGATGGGGTTCACTATTGTTTAAATCAAATAAAGCTGTGGTTATACCTATTACAGGGAATGGTTAGAGCTTATTAATAGTGAGGCAAACAACCTGCCATGGGATATATAGTCAACTTTGTAATCAGTTTTGCTTTCAAATGCTTAACTGCTTTCAGTTCTGCCAGGACAGTCTTCAGTGCCCCCAGGTTAAGGTTTCAGATGAACCCCTCTGAGTTCCCTGTAAGGAATTTTCCTTTTGAAGAAAAAGAAGTTTTTCTCTCCATCATTCTAACAGAGAAGCTCTCAAACTGATTTTGTTCACATTCCAAACTCTGGGCAAAGCCACAGCCACAAAATTCTACAGTCCAGGGTTTCAGAGGGAACAGTGGCCTTGTTTCCAGGAGAACAGCTTGAAACACAGACTGCCCCCAGGCAGCAAGCCCGAGGGACTGGGCAGCTCCAGGAAGCAGCTCGTGTTCCAGCACTGGAGCAGTTCCCGCTGCTGCTCTGGGTGAAGCACAGCTTTACTGCCAGGCTCAGGCTGGCTAATGGGCACAGCTGACCCTGATTTTCACTTCAAAAAGAAGCTGTAGTTGGAATGATTTAGAAAGGCAGGATTTTCTATGCAGTCCCAGAGTTTGTGCAGGCAAAAAGATCTGCATGAGATTAATTCTGCTGGATCCCTGGTGGTGTGTGGAGCTCCCACCCGTCTTCCAGGGCATAAGAAAACCCTCACAGCTTCAGCACACAAGCAGTGCCATTTGTCACATGCCAACAGCACAATAAAAGGGCCCGTTGAAGCCACAAGATGAGAGGCTCAGGGGAAAAGTAGCCTTGAGTTATCTGGATGCAGAAGAGAGAATTCAGCACCTGTGGCAATGAAGAAAGTCAGGTCCTGTTATCAGCTTGGATGGGTGCCACCAGCAGAGACAATCTGCTGTTTCCAGTGTGCCATTTCAGTTGAAGCTGTTTGGACCTAACCTGGGAATTATCATCACAGCAGCCCTGGGAAACAGGGTTCCCTTCCTGAAATTTAGTGCAGTTTTTGCAATAAAACTGATATAATTGCATCCTCCAGTTCCCTTTTTGCAGTCACGCCTGGGAGGGACACACAGGACACAATCAAATTCTCTTTCCTGGCATGTCATGTTACTAACGATCATTGTCCAGCAGTACTTTGCAGGGTGAGTTGACTTCCCTAGTTCCCAGGCAGCCCAATTTGTTTTTTCCCCCAGTTTTTTTTGATTAAGCAGAAATCAATTCCACTTCTATGAACTGGTGGCCATATTCTGCTCCCAGGTACTGATAAAAATGCCCCCAACCTCCTCATACCCACAGAGCAAATTTTCCTCAAGCAGGAACTCCTGGCCATTGACTGAAGAGTGATTGAAGAGCTCAGAGCATCACACAAGTTCCCTAAGTGGAGGGAGAGAAAACAAAAGCAGATCTTGTTCTTCTGGGGCACAGATTGTTATCATATCACAAAAGCCAGCAGCTGAAAAGATTCCAGTCAGGAAGCACCATGCTTTGAGAACAGGTTAGACTGCCTGTCCTTCCCTGGGAGACTGACACACAACGGGATCCGGGGTGGAAATGAGTTCTCCCGACTGCTGGGCTCACAGCCATTATCAGATGCTGAAGTGTTTTACATACCTCCTTCTCTGTGGGTTCCTCTAGTCATTCCCCAGAACAAGTGCAGGAGCAGCTGCATTCAGCTGTGGTGTCAGATGAACCTTGAAAACCCAAAAAGCAAAAAACACCCCCAAACCAGAGTGGCTCGATGTTGAGTGGCAGAGGTAGTATTTTATTTTTTTTGAGCATCCCTCCTCAAGGACACTAAATTTAGAGTTTGTAAAACATCACTAAATGAAAACAAAACATTGCCAATAACAAAAATGCAAACCTGCTGGAAAGGAAAATGCAGCAGCATTCAAGTATCAGAAAACATGAGAGCTAAAGTGCTTGAGAGAATTTCTTAACTATGCAGAGTCTGAAGTCAGTGTTTCCCTAGAAATGCTATTTTTGAAACAGCACTTGCCTGGCTGCATAGGATTTTTCACCAATCTATAGCAGGATAACACTACTAAGCCATTACCCCAAAGGGCTAGGAGCAACACATTTCTTTCTATCCCTCATACTAAAATAAATTATATTCAAAGAAACACATTATAAAGTTCAGGCAGCTGAAGCTGGACTTCAAGGAACGTGACAGAACGGATTTCCCATGCAGTGAAGTCGCTAGCATGGCCTGATGCTGAACAAAGCTTTGGTGGGATTTATAAAGTGCTGTCTTTTAGTGTTTTTTGCCTGTCTTTAGTAGTGTTTTTTTTTCACACCAGCACCGGGGTTGTGAGTTAAAAAAAATTCTGAAGTAACAGACCAATTTTCAGTGGATGCTGGAGCCAGACAGACATTGCACAGTGCACACAAATAACGTTAAAAAACTACAAACAAATCGAACAAAAAAAACCCCAAGCCCCAAAACCTAACCCAGGTATGGTAAAACATTTCATCCTTAAAAACAAACACCCACCAAGCACCAAGAGCAAATCAGAAAGTAACATCTGCCTCCCGGTCCCCTGGCTTGTCCCAGCAAGGATGGATACTACGTAATACAAGCTCAGCAGCAATGATTGAGAGCCTGAGCCTGCAGGCACTCAGTGCAAAACTCTCCCGGCATTCAGCTCCCTGGGAGTGATCCAGTTTTCACCAAAGCCAAAGGGAACTCCCTACAGGCTTCAGCCAACTTTGGATTAGCCCCATAGATTGACAGAGGGAGCAGGACCTTGCTTTACAGTCACCATTTTTCTATCCAGCCACAAAAGCCACCCCCTGAAATTCCTGGAGGGGTTTTCAACCTTCCCCCCCACGCATGCATTTAACATCCATTACAGTTAATAGCAGTTACACATGCAGATCGATGGGAGAAAAGTCCCAGTCGAGAGGAGTTACTGGAAGTAAGAAAAGAAACCCAGTAGAAATGCTGAGAATTGCTAAAGACCCAGCTCCCTCGAGTGAATCCCTGTTGTGCCGGCCGGCAGGCGTCCTGCAGGAAGCTCTATGGTGTGTGTTTGGGTGTGCAGGGTGTGTGACGTGGGGCGAGCCAGCAGCGCCGTTCTGCCACCTCCATCCCAGCCGTTTTGCCACCTCCATCCCAGCTGTTCTGCCACCTCCATCCCAGCCGTTCTGCCACCTCCATCCCAGGGAGCATCCGAGCGCTGGCCGCCCTCACTTGGGCGCGGCAGCGTTGGTGAAATCGTCCTGTGCCGCGGCCGGCAGGGAATGGTCTATCCTGAACTCCTCCTCCAGCCCCCCGGGCGCCTTGGCCGCGTCCCCCCGGGCTGCGGGCTGGCCACTGTCCGTGCCTCCCCCCTCCAGCCCCAGGATCTGTCTCTGCACCAGCTTGGAATAAAGGCCTCCTTCTTCCATCAGCTCCTTGTGCGAGCCCTGCTGCACCACGCGGCCCTTGTCCAGCACAATGATGTTGTGTGCCCTCTCCACAGTGCTCAGCCTGTGAGCTATGACAAGCACCGTGTGGTTCTGCAAGTCGCCGTAAATCGCCTGCTGAATCTGCGGGGAGAAAAGGCGTTAGTGCCCGGGCACTGGGAGAGCAGCAGCTTTGTGGTCTCTGTCCAGAAACCTCTGGACAGGAGATGCCTTCTCCTCTACTCCCTGCAGCACTACCAGCACCAGCATGTCCAGCCCAGCTCCCAGCTGCAGCCCAAAGACCATCTCAGTCCAGCTAGGCGAGCAGCACAGGCCTAATCCTGCAAGCTGGGGACTTGTTACAGCTGGGCCCCAAATTTGGAGGCCACGTGGTGCTGGCAGAGACTGCAGGAACACCTGGTGAATGCAGCTGCTCAGAAAAGCAGAATTTTTTCCTCAGTGTATCAAGGCAAGGCAAGAGAAGGTTTTTTTCCAGTCAAGAGACAATAGCACTGACGTCTAAAGTCAGGCAGGTGGCCATCAGGCACACGTCACATTGACACCCCTGGGTAGCCAAAACCAGCCCTGGGCTGGCATCAGGTACCACACACGTGACTGAGGACCTGTGAGGCAGCAAGCTGCTCCAAGGTCAGATACTTGTGCTGCCCCAGCAGGATTTGTCCTCTGGGATTGGAGGCACTCGAATCCCAACCTTGAACAGCCTTTCCCTCATGTCATTGCATCGGAGAGGCCAAACTTCCAGACAGATAAACCAGTTCACAGGGCACTCAAGGCTTTTCCTGCAAGTGTGGCTTCCTTGGTGCCTTGGCTGGGATTTGAGCTCAGGCACTCCTACTCTCCTTGCTGCAGCCCCATTTTATACGGTCTTCCTCTGTATCCTGTCCTAAAAGGCAGCACAGAGTCTTTGTATGCCAATTAACACCTTCCACATTGAAAAAAATCAGCAAATATCCCTACCTCATCAGGTTTGTCAGGCACTGGCTGCTGTGAGCATGGAATTATTCCTTTCCTGGTGGCTACAAGAGCATCGGAATCAAATTCCTGCTACGGAATTAGCGCTTTACTCAACCCTCTGATAGCACCATATCAAGAATAAGTTTGTCCACTGGCTGGAAACTGAGGCTACAGTCTGTCCTCCAAGCCCTCTTGGGCCCAAAGAGCCAGGGCACCCACTCACCGCGTGCTCGCTCTCCGCATCCAGCGCGCTCGTGGCTTCGTCCAGGATGAGGATGGGAGGGGCTCGGATCAAGGCCCTGGCAATCGCCACTCTCTGCTTCTGCCCACCCGACAGCTGAGCTCCCTTTTCCCCTGCCTCTGTTGGGTCAAGGGAGAGAGGGAGGGGTCAAAATGCAAACCAGGAGCGGGCAGGACGTGCAGCTGCCAGGCCCAGCAGCGGGTGGGTACCTGTGTGGTAGCCGTCCTGCAGCTCAGTGATGAAATTGTGGGCGTTGGCCTTCTGGGCAGCCTGGACCACGGACTCGAAGGAGGCTGAGGCCAAGCCATAGGAAATATTGTCTGCAATAGAGCGGGCAAACAGCACGGGCTCCTGGCTCACCAGGGAGATCTGCAGGGAGCAAAGGGAGAGCAGGGGTCAGGAGCAGAAGATGCACTGCATGGTATCTCAGACCATTGATATTTGTTCCTTCCATAGATATAGATATGATATATAGATATTCCAAGATATAGAAATGTCATTAACCAAGATAGAGAAGTGCTCATAGTGAGCTTCCAGTGAGGATGCCAATGTCAGCGTGCCCAGTTTGCATCTTCTGCTGGAAAGCCATTTTGCAGGGGAGGAACCTGAATGCAATGCTGGCATGTTGGCATCTGGGATGGGCTTCCCCCTCCTAAAGCCTGCTGTGGTTTTGCTCCGGATCTCTTATTCCCATCACTGTTTGCTTTTCCCAGAGTGGAAAACCAGTTGCTGGGATAAGTCAAGCTGGAGAGACCCTCTCCCAGGCCCTTGCTGATTTTCCTTTCAAGGCCAGTAGTCACACTTGGGCCGTGTGAATGAGCCCTCTTGCATCTTTTAATCCCAAATGAGCAAGTTAGGGAGGTAACTGCTGCAATTCCTTAATTGCTTAGCAACAGTCTCCCCATCCTGCCTTACAGCCATGGCTTTTCACTGTCACGTTCAGCCGCTTTATCAAACCCTTGATATTGGAATACATCAAACCTTTCAAACTAGCACTCAGAATTGTGCATGAGAGAGCCAGGGAGACACGGTCATATTTTAATTGAGATCTCCCCGTGCCCCTAACACCATACCAGGCTTTCTAAACTGAAGGATTTGCTTGGCCTTTGATTTTCGCTCTGTACGGGCAGGGAATGTAAATTAGTCACAGTGACTTTGGCTTTCCAGCCTGTCTCTGATCAATTGTTTTCAGGTTTTCCTGCTGACTGCTGAGGCCATTTGCTCTGGGGGCAAACAAAGGAGGCAGTTACTTGCAGAGATGAAGGCTGATCTGTGCTGACACACAGATGAGAGCTGAGGGGCCCGGACCCCTCTCCTAGGCAAAGCACCAGCCCTTCTGGTGCTCCAGCTGCTGCCAGAATCCTGAGAGGTTTAACTCCCCATTAGCTGAGAATTACTCTAAGATCTTAAGGCAGAAATTGCTGGAGGAATACAAAACTCTTTTTCCAAACCCAATTTAGATGATAATTAATCCAACAGCCAAAAACATATTTCTACTGTGTTGGCCAAAAAATACTAAACAAAAGATGTTTTTTGTTCTGTTTTTGGAAGGCTTCCCCTTCCCCTTGAAACCACCCTCCATCCCCTTCCCTTCCGCCCCCACAAATTATCCAAATTCATTTCTTGGACCACTTCCAGCCTCCAGCTTTCTGGACGTTTCTGGAGCTGCCAGATCAAATCCAAAGCAACGTGCAGCAGTGCCATGCATCCCCTCAGAGCCCTGCAGGTGGCAAGTGGGCTAAGCAGAACACAGGTATCCCACCCAGAATACAGGTATCAGTCGCTCGTACCACGGAGTGCAGGTACTTGTGATCGTACATGTTAATGGGACGCCCATCCAGCAGCACCTGCCCGTCCTGCAGGGGGTAGAAGTTCTCCAGGATGTTGACACAGGAGCTCTTCCCACTCCCTGAAGGGCCCACCAGCGCTGTCACTTTGCCAGGGTGCAGGGTGAAGGACACGTCCTGCAACATGGATGGGAGAACGTGCTCAGGTCCAGCCTTTTCTCAACGTCCTGGGGCACTACACAAGGGAAGGAGCCAGAATCTGGCCAGAGTGCCCCTCTGCCTTGGTGATGTGCCACATCAGCCATTTCTCCTGGCTCTGAGGAAGCGAAAAGCCTCCAAATTGCTTCAGATTTGCCTGCTGATGTAGCAGGTCCTCTAAAAAGCAAACTGACCTCTTTGCTGCTTCCCCCTGTCTCATGATCCCAGCCCCTCTCCCACAGAAACAGTCTGAGGCAGCTTGGCACAAAGCCCTGTACCATGCTGACATGTTTAATGCTTGAGCAGGGAACAAGGGTTTTATTAATAAATCTCATTCCTTGTAAGGAAGGCCGGCCCTAAACACCCGCTGCTCCTTTTAATCTGTTTTGCAGCAAGCACTGAGCCTGCCTTTACACATCTCTGACAGGCAGCTGACACTCCCCACGGGCTGGGGTTTGCTCCTGGCCAGGATGGAGCAGCAGCACATGGTGCTGGGAGTGCACAGTGCCCACAGGGCTCACCTGGAGGACCTGGGTGGCGGAGCGAGTGCGGTAGGAGAAGGTGACATTCCTGAACTCCACCTTGCCGTCCACGTGATCCGGGGCCAGGGAGCCGTCGTGCACCATGGTGGGCTGGCGGTCGATGAACTCAAAGACCTTCTCAGCAGCTCCCACACCCTGCATGAGGCCACTGTACACGGAGCCAATGGACTGCAAGGGAAGAGGAAGCAGTGAGACCCTCCCAGGTGATGGGGAAATCAGCCAGTGCCACTCCGAAGGGGAATGGCTGCAGCATTCCCAGGTCTCCCATCGCCTGACATTGACTTCAGGCATCAGACACAGGGCAAGAAAACCCTCCCTCCTCTGTTGGGTATGGAAGGGATACATGGACAGCCCCAGGGCACGGGTGTTTTTCAATATTAAACCCAGAGCCGCAGAAAAGTTTGTACTGTAACTGCCCCTCCCACCAGGAGGGGGAAAACCCCCTCCAAACCAACTAAATCCACACCAAAACCACAGCCTGGAAACACCAGCAGAGCCTGCAGTCATCTGAACAGATGGTGAGAGCCCGGCAGGCTGCCTCCAGCTCTGCTCTGCCCCTGCACAGAGGCTGAAGCACCACCAAAACCACACTTGGCTGTGAAGAAACCTCAACTGGATCATTCCTGCCTGGATTAACCAAGTTTATGCCTCTGCAAGGGGAAGGCAGCCCTGGGTGGGCTCTACCATCCCACCCACAATCCCATCTTGCTAATGTGCTGCCAACGCAGCAGCTTGCAGCCTATTCCAGGGAAAGGAAAAAAAAAAAGTAATATAATTAAGTTTTTAATGAAGCCTGAAATTTAACAGGCAGCTTTGTAATCCCTTCATTCTTCACACCAGGAAATGTGCTTGGCAGGCAGCCAGGGCTCTGCCCTTCAGCAGGACCAGCCTGACCCCTCTGGTCCCAGCTGCCTTTTTGGGGGACAAGCTGCTTCAGGAACATGAAAGTTGGGAGAGCACAGCATGGCAGGAATGGGGAGTAGAGGGGAGAATCCCCCCTCTGGCAGTGCCACAGCACCAAAGAAATGAGTCATGGGAAAGTCAGCGCTGAATCTGTCCCTGCAACTGCCCTGGGACCTTCTGGGAGATAAAAGGGGTAGCCCAGAGTGTGGGAAGGCCCTGGCACAGGTTGCCCAGAGAAGCTGTGGCTGCTCCACCCATGGAAGTGTCCAAGACCGGGTTGGATGAGGCTTGGAGCAACCTGGGAAGGTGTGGAAGGTGTCCCTGCCCATGGCAGGGAGCTGGAAAGAGATGGGCTGTAAGGTCCCTTCCAACCCAACCCATTCTGGGGCTGCCTGCTAAAACTGACTCACCTCCATGCAGTCCCCCAGGACAAACTCATAAATGATGAAGGATATCAGATTTCCACTTGTCATTTGCCCAGAGATCACGAGGTGCCCACCGTAGTAAAGGATGCTGACCTGGACCACCAGCAGGGTCAGCTGAAAGCAAGAGAACACCCCTGAATCAGCAAGGACAAATGGATTTTTGGTGCATTTGTCATTATTCACACAACAGCCCAAACTTCATGTGCTGACATTTATTCTTTGAGCCCTGAGCTGAGGATCCCTGACAGTGCAGCTGACAGCCCTAGGAGCGAGCATGGAAATGAGAAAAACAACTCAAGTACATGGGCTGATTTAAGGAGTTGGGCAGATATCTTTCAACAAAACAAGTCCTGAGGGACAGCAGCCAAGGAGGCAGAATTTATCTGAAATAACAGAGCATCTCATGAACTTCTCTCTTGGACTAAGGTCCTCAAGCATAATAATCTATGTTCAAATTAACCAAGGCATGCAGTCACCTCACCACTAAAATAAACTTTCCGCTATACGAGTGTGACACATTTTAATTTAGAACACAAAATCAAGCCAGGAGTTAATGCAGAATATCCTTGCCTGTACAAGTCCCTGAAGCATAACCCCAGCTGTCACCTGAAGTCTGTGGGGGGTACCACCTACTCTAGAAAGGAGACAGATCAGCTCTGATGTGACAAAAATACCAGCCCCTTTTATTCAGCTGGTTCCATGCTGCCCAGGTGCTTCAAAAAGCAGTGATGCCCTGGTGCCCTGTGGGACCAGAAGAGGTTGTAAATTCACAGAGACAAAAATACAGGGGGAAAAAATGCCTCCTCTATAGCTCTGCCATGATCTGACCTTAAGCTCCTGCGTTCCCTCTGAGAAAGACTCTACCAGGGCTGAGCTACATCCATTGTCATTCTTTCTACGTGAACTCTGCAGGAGCAGTTTTTTGAGGGCTTTTGCCTTCTTAGATTTGTCAGCATCAGTGTCAGCCCAGCTCATGCTCCAGCTTCATCTGGGAGCCCAGAAACAATGCTAATAATGCTCCCATTTTGTTTCCAGACTTGGGAAGCCATAAAGTCTCTCACAGTTGCATGAAGGCACCGTAACTCACAGCCCCTTCACCAGCGACTGCTTCGATCCCTGAACGTGCAGAGACAAGGGCAGCCTCACGTGAGGGTTTTGCCCTGGAGAAATCCCAAACCATCTGGTGTTAAACAATGAAAAAGCATTTTGCAGGGGGGGAGGAAAGAAAGAAAACAAGCCCAAAGCCAAAGCCCAGCAGCCTCCCCCTGCCACCACCCACACGCAGAAGATCTCCGTTCCCGAGCAGAAGCTCAACCAACGCCGCGGCTGTTCCCAGCCGGAGCCCCGGAGCGGAGCTGGCACCGGCACGCACTGCAGCACCACACAGCCATGGGCTGCTCCACGACCTTGAGCTCTTATCAATTACTGCCCCATGTGCCGGGGAAACAGGCAGCTCCAGGGAACGACACAGCGCTGCCTCAGAGTGGAATGGGATGCGTTTTTTGATGGATAAAAATAACAAATGATCAAGAGCCTGGGGATCACCAGCAGCGGACAGCAGGGTTGGGCTCACCCACAGAGTTCCCTGCGAGCAGAGGAGAACCACGTGTGCTTTGGGATCTGGAGAGACCCCCCTGCCCATCCCAGCCCCATGCAGGGAGGCCCCAGGGCCATCCACCTACCCCACTGGACCAGACGTAGTAGGTGTAAGCCATGGCCTCCCGCTTGTTGAGCTTGTACACCTGCTGCAGCTTCTGCCAGTACACGTTGGCCTCTGTCTCCTCGTTGGCGAAGCTGCGGACGGTCTTCATGGCCGAGATGGTCTCCTCAGCTGTGTTGTTGGCCTTGGCCAGAGCGCTCTGCACATCCTTGGAGAGCTTCTGCAGGGAGCAGGAGGAGGCAGAGGGAGCTCAGCGGGTGCCAGGCTGCCCATGGCACATCTCCCCGCTCGCCCTGGGCTCTGGGACCCCATCAGGTGACTCCAGAGGGGGAGGAGAAGTCGCACAAGGACAGGCAGATGTATACAGGACATTACACAGCCCAGCCCCCCCTTCTATCACACCTGAGATGCTTCCCCTCCTGAGCATGAAGCAAGGTAAGAGCCCAGGCTACACCTGTCTGCCCACACAGGTTTAATGCCACCTTCCTGCCCCCACTGCTGGCAGCAAAACACTCCAGCATCACTCCCACCAGCTCCAAGGCCACCCACAAGCTCCTTGATGGCTTCACAGGGAGACCAGCCCAGCACTGCAGCAACGCCAGCTGCCCCTGCCTACCTGGTAGTACTTCCCATAGACATCAGACACCAGCATGATGATGGGGAAGCCCATGAAGGTGACCAGGGACAGCTTCCAGGAGAGGCTGAACATGAAGAAGATGACGCCCGTGGCCTTCACCACGTTGCGCAGGAAGATGTTGATGTTCTGGGAGACCAGGTCGCTCACGATGGTCGTGTCCGACGTCAGGCGGGAGATGACGTCCCCTGCAGCAACGAGGGGTCGGGGAAGGGGAGAGCAGGGACGTGTCACCACGGCAGATCACTGCCCAACTGTGTCCCACATCCCATGCCAGGGGCTAGATGGAGCTGCCCATCCAAGCAGCTGGGGGTCTGAAGGGTGGCGGGGAAGGGGGGCAGCTCTCCACCGCTGTGGATGCAAAGCAAAACAGAGGAGCTTGGATTGCTGCATGCACGAGGAGCAGGAAGGCACAAGCTGCATCCCTGGGCCACCAAGGGTGGCTGTAGGACAGCAAAGGGGACTGTGGCAGCATCCTGTGCTGGAGGGCAGCTCACAGGCCACACACAGTCCACAGCCTGAAGCTGGCCCGAGGGACCTGAGGACACAGATCCAGCTACTGAAGGATGAAGCTCTGGCGGTGCCTTTTGGTGGAGCTGAGTGTTACAGCCAGCAAACATCACACTGAGCTCCTGAGTCCTTGGCCTGTGTTTGAGTCCAGCTGAATTCCCATGCTTTTGTGCAAGTCCAGGGTTATCTGTATCCCACTTCCAGTAACATCTCTGCTGCCCTCAGCTACCAAGGCACTATGGAGTGACTGCTAAATACAGCAACAGCCTCAAAACTAAAAATACCACTGAGACAAAATTAAATGTGTGCAAGTTGCACCAGAGTGGCACACATGGCCTGGGACTGGGACAGGACTGAACTGGAAGCAGGGAAAGCAACAAGCACACCCAGCAAGCCTCACACATCCGAGGTTTCAGAGACAGGAGCAAAGCTGGAGAGCAGCCCACCAATAGGCATTGATGGGAGGAAAGAAATGGGAGTTTTGGGGGTGGGACTTCTGGATGCCAGGCTGATGGGTGGCAATGGGACATCCCCACGGTGGGAGACAACAGCAAGGGAAGAGCTTTCTGCCTCAATTTCTAACCAGGAGCACATGGGTGCTGCCTCTGGCTGCCCCCAGTCTGCTGTACGACAGTAGAGCAAGCCAAGGGGAAAAAATCTGGGATGGGATAGAGGGGTTAGAGCAAATCCAGGGGAGAGAGGAACCAACCTGTGCGATTCTCATCAAAAAAACTCATCTCCTGAGACACCAGGGACCTGAAGAGGCAGTTCCGAAGGCGGATGTTCAGCCGTGCAAAGATGAGCGTAAAAACGCCGCCCCGGATACCTGCGGCAAATGAGCTAATTGCAGATAAGAAACGTTATAGAGCCATGGACACGAAACCCTCTCAGCCACAGCAACACCCCCACGCCTGGCCAAGGGCCTGGGCAGTGCTGACACCACTTATCACCAGCCCACACCTCTCCTGGGTGCCACCAGCACAGTGGTGGCTGGTCCTAACTACAGTAGTGACAAGTTTTGGGAAGGAGCGCAGCGCTGCTGGAACAGCACTCCCCAGGGAACCCATTCCCTGTGTCCATTCCTGCTCCTCCACCTCCAGCAGATGGACATGAAGGGCCACACAAAGGCCTCGTGACTGCCAGCCATGGCCTCTCTGCTCAGAGAATTCACAGCACATCTCTGGGCCCTGGCAGCAAACTGGTGCAGCGGGTGCCTGTGCCCACCATCACCATGAGCTTGTGTGGGAAATCCCCAGACTCCTCGCCAGGGCCAGGTCCAGCCCCTGCATTACCTTCCTATGGCGAGCAGCGACATGACCAGCACTGCCGTGGAGAAGCGATCCATGCTCTTCTGCACCACGATGCCGTCGATGGCCAGCCCCGTGTAGTAGGGCAGGAAGGTCTCTCCTGCAGGACAAGCACAGGACATGGGGGCTCAGCCCCACTGCATGGGATTGGCCCAGGATCTGTATTCCCAACTGTGACAGCCTGTGGACAATCCCATCCCCACCCCAGGGATACTCGGCCATCACACAATGGGGATGTTGCACTCCCAGGGTATTTTATCCCCTATTGCATTTTGTTTTGCTCCATTGCATTTTTCACCCACCCCATGCAGCACATGCCACCCACCCCACCCAAAAAAGCAATCCTAGGGTGCTTCCAAGCCCCATGACCGTGGCTCCTCCATCCTTCCCGGTGGGAATGGGAGCACACCACGGCCTGCCTGGTCCCTTCACTCACCCAGGGCGGCCACGAGGAGGAAGAAGGAGGCAATGCCCAGGAAGAAGGCATCTGGCTTGGTGTAGGACAGCAGTTTATGGATGGTGGGACCTGCTGCCTCCTCCCTCTTGTCCCTCGAGGTGCCCCCGTCACAGCTCTCCTCCACCTCGGCGCGGGACTCGGAGCTGGGCCCCAGCGCCTCGCGGGAGGAGGTGACACAGGCCAGCAGCTGCCACAGCCCGAAGGTGGCCGCCAGCGCTACGTAGGTCCAGGCAAAGAGCCCCCAGAACCAGGGGTCCCTGATGGTCTTCCGCACCTCCGAGTAGAGCAGCAGCTTCACCATCATGTAGATGCCCATGAGGAGGCAGACGACGGCGATGAAGGTCCGCGATGCCCTGAGGCGCCGGGGGCCATAGGCCGTGTTGGTGGCCACGCCGATGGCGGCGCCCAGCAGCACGCAGCTGCGGTACAGGCAGCCCCCCCAGATGTCCAGCAGCGAGTTGAAGATGTTGAAGTGCCGCAGGTCCTGCAGGACGTTCCGGCCGCCCTGGCCGTGCGTGTAGAGCAGCGTGGTGACCACCACATCGGCCCCGCTGAGCGCCAGCGTGCTGGCCACCGCCTTCCAGGCGCGCATCCTCGCCGCCGGGCTGGGGTCACTGACGTGGGGAGGGGCAGCCCTAACACAGCAAGGACGTGCTCATGTCGGCCTCTGCTGCGGGGTGAGAGAGGGGGATGGGGTTATTTACTCCAGGGAGGAGGCAGAAAAAGGGAAGCAGGATGGGAGGGCAACCATGCCAGCTCCCCACCAACCCATCCTGACTGCAGACACCACTATCTGCACCTCCCTTGCCTGCTGCACACGCCCCAAGGTATTTCATTTAATGGGCAGTACAAAGGAAGACAAGCTTCCCTCCCAGATGCCTTCATGCATCCTGAATCCCAAATCAGAAATCTGCACATCCCGATGGGAATCTGGCTATGGCGGCTGCTGGGTGCTGCCATCACATCCGTGCAGCCACGTGTCCCGTGCTACGGAGCCGTGGAGGTGGTAAACTTGGACAGTCATGATCCAAGAGTCCCTGCCCACCTCTCCCAGGACAAAGCTGAAAGCAAGCAGTCAAAACCGTTGGAAAGCAGTCAGGGGAGCAGCTCAGCTCTATAAGAGTTCCCCGTCATCAAAATAAGACTAAACCATACGTACCGCAGCTTGCCACACCTTACTGTCCCCAGCCCTCTTGGATCTTAACTCGGGGTAGCCCACTGAACCCACTGTGCAGTCAGCGTGCAGTTCAATGACACAACAAAAATCCCGAGAGGAAATTAAAAAGGGATTGGAATTCCACGGCTGCGTCCCGCGGGAGAGGAAGGCTCCGGGGCGGGCGGGACGCTGCCCTTGCTGCCGCCCGGGTCTGTCCGGCAGCAGCGATGGTGAGGCAGGCTCTGAACGGACCCGGCAAAGGGCGGCGAGCGAGCCGCTCACCTGCTCCGGTGCCATGCCCCGAGGAGCCACGCGTTGGCAAGAGGGAGGTGCCCGATCCTGAAATTTGTGCTGGGTCAGCAGCGGGTGACGGTGCACAGTGCGGAAGGCACCGCACTAACGGTGCCATGTGTCGGCCACACTCCGGCCTGTGCGACCGCAGCGCCCCAAAACCAAACCACCGGGACCAAGGGCAGCCCTCGGCACTGGACAAGCTGCGCCCTTGGGCAAGAGCTGCTCGGTGGCCGGGTAAATGGGATAAAAAGCTAAAAAGCGTAGGAAAACAGGGCAGAGGCTGCAATTTGGGGAATCACGGGGATTATGGGGTGGGTGGAGAAGGAGGGATGGACGCAAAGCAGAGCAGCGGTGCCAGGGAGGAGCAGCACACGCTTCCCAGGGTGCTCGCTGCTGCCATCCGCTGCAAAGCTGCGCGGATCCGGCCCATGGAGGAGGAGGAGAAGACGGAGGAGGAGTAGGAGGCAGTCACCGCAGCTCCCCAGCACCCGCAGCAGTGTCCCCAGCCCCCAGGCTGGAGCCTCCCAAGGTCCCCACTCGCATCCCGCCTTCCCCGCGCAGGAGAATGTCCCGAGGCGGGGGAAACACCCGGGAAGGGCCGAGCCCGCCATAGCCCGGCCGGACACCCACACACGGCTCCCCCTTCCGAGCAGCTCAGCCCCGGCCCGCCCGGACGGGTCTTACCGGCGGCGGGTCGGGGATCGGCGGGATCAGCCCGGTCCGACCGGCGGCGGCGCGTCCCGGGAACAAGGTCGGTGCTGGGCGTGGCCCTGCTGTGGCCGCGCCCCCGGCCCCGCCCTCTCCTGCGGCGCGCGCCCGGCCCCGCCCACGGCCGGACCGAGCGGCGGCACCGGGGACCCCCAAATTCGGGGTTCGAGGCGGGGTCACCGGTCCCGCCGCTCCGCCCTGTCCCGGTAAACACCCCCTCGACGCGGCAAAGGCAGTCCCGGAATTTTCCCCACCTCAGAACGTTTTTATCCTCCCCAAATAGACACGTTTTTAAATTTTTAAAATTATTTTATTGGTTCTATGTCATCTCTGCAGTAAAGAGGGAAAATACAACACAGGAGTTGGCTCAAGAGCAACCGGGAAAAGGGCTCGAAATAATATTTTAAGTTAATCCTTAAGCAGGGGCTCGGTGGGTTTAATTAACCCCTCAAGAGGGACTTGACAAGGGTTTAATTAACCCCTAACACAGAGGAATCCACTTTCAAGAAATCCAGCTTGTAAATTATTTTCCCCTTCACCTCCCACTCCAACTCTTAAGGACTGGAAGGGCTCAGGCTCTTCCCTGGACAGCACCCATGCGGGCTATACACATGTCAGAGGGGCAGTGTCATCATCCCAAAATTTCCAGGTGTTTTTGGAGTGCTGGGCATAAAAACACCCCTGTGACCCTGACTAGCACAGGCACAGATGTCAGGATTCCTGGAGTTTGTACCATTTCTGGAGAGAACAGAATGGTGACTTTACAAAACACGAATTCCTTTCTCTCTGCCTGGATAACCAAAACCAAAAATACCACATTCTGTTGTTGATTTTAATTCTGCTTATAAGTGCTTAAATCAAAACATTAAAAAAAAAAAGGAAACCTCTCACTTCAAGCCCTTCCCACATCCACCAGGAACACAGTCAAACCTGGAGTGACTATTCCTGGCTCAGGCTCACAGCAGGGACACTTTTAAGCTGCAGGAAACACTGTCTGTGACTAAGCCGGGTCTGGTTTCTGCTTCTCCTCCACCTGCATCCAGATCACTCCTGGGCTTTGGTCTGCACCCAAAAACTCCCAAATGGCAACTTCCAAGCCACAGTCAAGGTGGAGCTTTTCGGCAGGACTGAGTCTCTCCCTGCCAAACCTAAACGAGGACGGTGCCACCTCCCTCGGTCCGAGGGATGATCCAAGGGCAAACCCGGACCAGGAAGGGACTGAACAGACCCCCTTTCTGAACCTTCCCCTTCCTTTGTCCCCCGACAGAGCAGGCATGTCTGCACCCTGCACTCCCACGCAGCCGGGCCACAAACCCTGGGGACAGTCGGTGCTGTCCCCAGCGCCGCAGGACCCCGGCACGCCCAGGGTTAACTGGGTTTCTTCCCGCCGGACATGCTCTGCTCAGGGGGCAGCACTGTCTCGATCTGGAACGAAACAAACTGGCCCTTCTTCAGCTTCTTCAGGGAGCTGGCAGGGCTGCCCCCAAACACGTTGTCTTCCACCTTGAAGGCCAGAGAGGGCAGGCTCCGAGTTTTCCTTTTTGTGCCCTTGCGCTCGCAGGCCGTGGTCAAGTTGGAGATCACCTGTCAGGAGAACAGATGGGTTGGGCTTCGAGGTGTCCCTCAGCAATCAGCTCAGCTCTGACACAAGCTCAGTGAATCCCAGAATCTCAGAATCCTTAGGGTTGGAATCCTTAACTCTGGAGATCATCCAGGCTAACCCCACGTCCAGGCAGGGTCACCTGGAGCAGGTGACACAGGAACACGTCCCCACAGAGGGAGAACCCACGGCCTCCCTGGGCAGTTCCAGTGCTCTGCCACCTTAATGGAAAGAAGTTCTTCCTCATGTTGAGGTGAAACTTCTTGTGGTTGAGTTTATGGCCATTCCCCTTCATCCTGTCACTGGGCACCACTGAGAAGAGCCTGGCACAATCATCTGACACCCCTCAGAGAAATTTCTATGGATTGATGAGATCCCCTCTCAGTCTCCTCCAGACTGAGCAGGCCCAGCTTTCACAGCTCCCACGGTCTCTCCTTGTAAGAGAGGCTGTGTCAAAGCTGGATGCACCTGGGGCAAGGGAGGGACTCAGCAGGGACTTCCCAGCCTTGTTCTCACCACCCAAACCAGCAGGAGTCCTTGCAATGTGAAACTGCAATTCCACGGCCGTACTCAGAGCTGTCAGTCAGTAGAGGGCAGAAGGGGATCTAGGCTGGAGTGCCACAGAGCCCAGGGAAGCTTTATCACCTCCTGTTAATTACAGCCCCAATCCCTGCCTGGATGCAGGAGAGAGCCAGTGATGCCAACAGCAGAGGCTCCCTTAGGGACAGGACAGAGCTCTCACTGCCCTGTGCCAGGATCTGCACCTCCATTTCACAAAGAGGAGCTGAGCCAGTGAACCTGAGTTGCCAAAGGGATCAGATCCTACATATCCAGTTCCCAGGGCCTCCTCCCTCCTGTCCCATATTCCTCCTGTCATTCCCTGGCAAGAACAACCACAGGCCAGGTGAGATCAGAGAGAACCACACAACCCCGACTGAGTGTAAGAAATGACTGAGCAAACAAAGCACTTTAGCCTGTCTGTGTTTTTTTGGCACACAGCTCACCAAGCACTTCACAGGGGACACTGAGGTCATTTTTCAAGTGAGGGAACCAAGGACTAGAGCGACAAAATGAGCTGCCCAAGGTCACCCAGAGACAGTCAGGAGCTGCCTGCTGACTTTACCGTCCAAGCCCATGTCCCTGCCCACTGGGCCACTACTCCTCATGGCAGCCCAAAACTCCTCACATTTTGGAGCAGGGCTACTTTAAACCTTTGTAGTTACACAGCATCTCCCTGAAGGCTTCTTGTCCCTGCCTAAGGAGGGACTCCCTTGGCTGATTTGGGATGCAGATTACAAGGCAGGGAGCTGGGCAGGCTGGGACACAGCTCTCATTAGCCTGATGGGGCAAGTCAGTCCCTCGTATTTCATCACCCACCTCTGAGCAGCACCACCAGCAGCAGCTCCCCTATGGTGCTGGCCCAGAGGGTCCAGCTCTGCTCCTGCTGCACTTGGCACACACTGAGGTGCCACCTCTCCTGCAAAATGATTTCAAGGCACCACAAGACTTACAATCTCCTTCACCACGTTCTGCTGCTCCTGCACCATGGCTGTGAACGGCGGGAGGCTGTCGGCCTCACCAGAGCCAGCCCCCTGCTCTTTAGAGTCCTTGAGAAAATCCACCTGCAAGGCACAGATTCGGGTGTTACTCCTCAACCACGGCAGGGAAAAAGCTCCTGCAAGGCTCCCCTGGGCCTGGCAGTTACCTCTGAGGACAGGCACACGTATCTGTTGAACATGAGGAAGAAGGGGCTGTACTTGGTGGTGGAGTTGACCGAGGTGCGGAACTCGAAGAGGACGGGGTCCAGGTGTGTGTCCCACTCGCTGGGCTTCTCGTTCACCACGCTGCAGATGGAGGCCCTGAGCACCTCAGCACTGTGGTCACCAGGGCTGGGGGGGTCTGTGGGGTCTGTGGGTGTGAGGAGCTGTGAGATGTTCCAGCGCTCGCACAGGTGCCGGCTCACCTGGGAGAACACGGAGATCACGGCGTGTCAGCCCCACAGCAGCCTCTAAAGCACTGTGTCCCCTGTGCCAGGACAGGCACTGTTCCCCCTGTGCCAGGACAGGCACTGTCCCTCCTGTGCCAGGACAGGCACTATTTGCCCTGTGCCAATCTGAAAATGCTCCCCAGATAAATTAGAGCCTATGAAAATGTTTTGCAATGACTGCTCCCATGCTTGAAGCTCTCCACAGCACCGGGAAGCTAGGTTAATCCCAGGGTAGGGCTGGAATTTTGTGCACATGGTGTCTCCTTCTAAGCAGAGAGGACTTGCACCACTGATCCACAACCTTGAATCCCTGCCAAAGTGAAAGCACTGGCAAATCAGCTCCCACTCCCAACAGGGGCAGGGATAAGGCAGCACCAGTCCCTCGCCCCCACTACACAGCACATCACAACTCTGCCTTCAGGACCTGCTGCCTGCTAAAGGTCACATTGTCCAAAAAACCTGCTGAAGGTCACGTTGCTTCCCCCTGAACCAGCGCACAGCAGACCTACCTCCTCGCAGAAGTCCCAGCTCTGACTGGTGTAAATGTTCTTGGAGGCACCAAACCTGGGCAAGAAAAGGACACACAACTGGTTTTACTCCCTCAGCTGAGGCAGAGCCCAAGGAGTTCCATCTTTATGGGTGCAAATGGGATAGGAAGGGGACAGGACCCTCCAGTGGAGCTGGTGCTATTGAGGCTGCTGTGACCTCGCCAAGAGCAGAGAGAGGTCTGCTGGTCCCTCTGCTCCAAAGCAGGCATCCCTGTTTGCTTTTGAATGATGAGGCAGCAGGAGAAATGAGAGCAGCTTCTTGCTCTGAATTCAAATCTCCACTGGCCCCACGCTGTTTTCCACAAGGACAATGTCACATGGTGACATGAACACTTTCTAGGAGAAATCTGGGAATGGCTTTAAAGCTTCTGCAGAGAACTGGGACACAGCTCCCCTGGCCTCGGGCTACTCAGAGAAACATTTCTGCCTCTTTCTTCTCTGCCCGTAACAGGAGGATAACAGGCTCTTCCCAAAGACTTTGTAAAGAGCAGCTGAGAGCCACTGCATGGTCTCTCCTGTAGAAGGGAGAATTCCTGCTCTCATAGGAAAACATCCTGAGGACACCAGGTATTTTTGCAACTGCAGACGTGCAATGTAACCAACAGCAGAGGAGCCCACCTGTAAAAAACAGTAGCCAGGGCTTTAGCCACGGAGAAGGGATCTTTCTTCTGCAGAGGAGCAGCCTCCACCCACTTGGTGAAGTAGTCAGTCACAAGCAGGACATGTGTGTTGCTCTGGCTTGTCTCAGGAAAAGGCCCTGCATAAACAGCCATAAAAAAAAAAAAATCAATCTGATGCCCTCATATCCCCCAAACGGGCAAAGTGAAAAACCCAATCGCTGCAGAAGTGACCACGACTCTCTTCTGCAATGTCCTTCGGCCAGAATATTTTTGGTGACCTTGGTCAGCAAAAATACACCCACGGGAGGCTCAGCTCTGGGGAAGAGAGCCCGCCCACAGCTCCCAGCGTGTGCGCAGAGGGATCTGAGCCAAGCCCAGGGATCAGGTTGCAGCCTGGGCAGCTGCTGTGGCCTCCTTGGCACCTCCTCAGAGGCAGCGGCAGCTTTCCCTCGGTGCTGCTGCGTGTGGCAGCAGGTCTGCCACGCTCCCGGCTGGAGGGAGGAGCCCCGAGAGCCACTTGAGCCACTCACTCACTCACCGTGGATGTCTAATCCCAGCACTTCCCAGGGGTATTCCACCCTGACGGGCCGGGCTTTCCGCATCAAGTTCTTGTTGTGCTCCGCGTTCTGGCACGTTTCACACATCTTGATCTGGAGAGAGAAAAGAGGGATCAAAGGACTCGGGAACGTGCTGATGGATCCTGTCAGACTCAGACTGCGCTGTGAGACACACAGCAGGGCTGAGCACTTTCTCCCAACAAAATAAGGAGGTGCAGGAAAAAAAGAGGATGAAACACAACAGGCTGACGCATCTCACCTTTCACAAGGCTCACCTGACAGCTTTCTCTGACACAATAACCAAATTTCTCAACGTGGCCTACAGCTAAGCTATTTCTCACCCTGTTTCCAGGCAAATTTTTATTGTATTTTGACCTCCTACTGCTGGTTAGAGAAATCCTCAGCCCTAGGATGCTGGAGGAGCTCAGACCATGCAATGTAAGCATACTCGTTAAACCACAGTGCTGCAGAGTCCTGCTGCAGGGAAATGCCAGCAATGAGACACGCAAAGCAAAGCAGCTTCTCTCAAAGATCCTCCTCTTGCCAAAGTTTAGGGAATTGGGAAGCTCTGGAAAGAATCCAAACTGCCCAAAGCTAGACTCAGCAACTTGTCTGAAACAATCCCACACTGCCATGCTGACCAAAACTGCCCAGCACGAGGAGGATGAGGAGGCTTCCTGATATTCAGAAGACATCCAGCCTACCCAGCTGCCTCGGGATGTTCCAAGATTCACCTGCAGAGTAGCCCGGTGTGTGGCTTCCCAGCACATGCACAGGGAATGACATCATCCCTGCACCAGCGCTGCTGCCTCGGGACGGCTGCCAGCACCGGTGTCACGGTCACGGTCACTGCCCTCCACTTACCCAGTCCACAACATCCTTCACGATGCCCAGCCAGTAGTACCGGCTCTGGATGCGGTGCACGGTCTTCTTCTGGCCCAGGTGGTTCCCGATTTCGGTGAAATGGCTTTCCAGGAAGACCTGTCGCCTCCGCTCGGGGTCCACGATCACCTCGCGCTTCTCCTCCTTCTTGGGTCCCACATAGTAGAGGCAGCCGTCTGCGGATGCCAGAGGTTTGTCTGCAACAACGCCCTCTCACAGCTGCTCACCGCCAGAAAAGGGTCATTTTCCACAGTGGGAAACCCAGCTCAGACACCGCTACGGGGGCTGCGCTGCCTGGGGAGCTCCTGGACGAGCTGCTAAGCTGGAATCACCCCTACGCACGCCCACGGAGCTTTTCTGCACCCAGAACTGTGTGAAATTCTCCGCTACCACAAAGCCGCGGGGCGGCCGTGGAGCACCAGAGCCGCCCGGGCTGACGCGACCCCGCTCGGTGCCCCTGAGGCGATGCCGGGCCCGGGGCCGGCCGGGGAGCGGCGGCCGCGATGGCGCTGCCCAGAAGCGGCATCCCCTCCCCACGCCGAGCCTCCGGCACATCCATCCCCCCGTGTGAGCGGGGCCGGCACCCGCCGGCCTCTCCCCCAGGCTGCCCCCGGGGCAGGCCCAGGGCAGCCCGACCCCGCCGCGCTGCCCCCCGGTCCCCACCGTCCACGATGAACTTCTGGGCGTAGCGCTTGAGGTTCTTCCTCTTGATGGAGCAGAAGCTGGGCGGGAAGCAGCCCTCGGCCAGCAGCCGGTAGATGTCCTCGAACTTGCTGCCGTAGCCGCAGGGTTCGGCCGCCACCACCACCTCCCGCTCGGCCTCGGGCAGCGCCGCGTCCATGGCCGGGCCGGGCCGGGGCCGTGCTCACCCCGCCGCGCGCGTCCCCGGAGCGCGCCCCCGCGCCCCGCGCGCGCTCCCGCAGCGGGAGCTCAGGGACCGTCTGCAAAGAACCTTCGGTGGCCGCTGCCGCTCCGAGCGGGCCCGGCCCGGCCCTGAGGGCTGCTGGGCAGCGGCCGCGCTGCGGGACCTGGCCCCGGTGGCGTCACGGAGGTGACAAAAACAACGAGCGTAAAACCGGGGAGAACGGGCGATTCCCCCCTTTCCGTTTTCGCCCCGGTTGGGAATTTGCCGATGCGCCCTCCCACGGACGGAAGCGGAGCCCTTTGAGGGCAGGACCGAGACGCGTTCGCCGGCAGGAAACATGTCCGCGGGCCGGCCGTTCCGCGGGTGCGCCTGCTTCTTCACCGACAACATCTTCGTGGGGCGGTTCGGGCTCCACGTGCGGTACCGGGACGGGCCGCAGCTCCGCCGGGACCACGGCCGGGTAGCGCGGGGGGCGGGCGGGCCGGGGACAGCGGGCCGCGGCGGCGGCCGCGGCGGTGACGGGCCCGTGTGTTGCAGGCGCTGCGGGAGCGCGGCTGCCGGAGCGAGGAGCAGTTCCGGGAGGTGCTGAGGGAGGTGAGCAGCGGGAGCCCCTCACGGCCGCCGGGGGCTCGGGACACCGAGCCGCAGGACGGGCTGGGTGCGGAGGGACATTAAAACTCATCCTGGCCATGGCAGGGACACCTCCCGCTGTCGCAGGCTGCTCCCAGCCCCTCCAGCCTGGCCTTGGGCACTGCCAGGGATCCAGGGACAGCCGCAGCTGCTCTGGGCGCCCTGTGCCAGGGCCTCACCTCCCTCACAGGGAGGAATTTCTCCCCAAAATGCCCGTCCTCTGTCCGTGTGAAGCCATTCCCTGCGTCCTGTCCCCCCAGCCCTTGTAAATCGTCTCTCTCCGTCGTTTTTTGTCGGCCCCTTCGGGCCCTGCAAGGCCACACTGAGCTCACCCCAGAGCTCCTCCTGGGCCGTGAGCACCCCCGGCCCTGCCAGCAGAGCTGCTCCTTCCCTCCGCCCATCCCGGGGCCCCTCCGCGCTCTCGCTCCCGGGAGGGTTTGAGGAGCCCCGGCCCCTCAGGGATCCCCTCGGCAGCGGCGGTGCCTCACGCCGGGGGTCGGTCCCCGGGGGAGTCCGGAGCTCCCCCTGTTCCTGCACCGCGTCCCGATCCAGCCGGGGCCGGGCGGAGTCCCGGGGGAAGAATTCCCCGCGGGCGCCATCAGCGAGGAGTTTATTCGGCCGCCGCCCTGCAATTAAATCCTGTCAGCCGACACATCCGAGCCGCTCCCTGCTCGGATTTACTCCGCTGGCTGCCAGTGCCCTCCTTTGTCTTTCCTTGTCCCTTCTCCTGCCAATCATTTTTAAAGGCAGCCCCGAGATGGGATCCTGCAGAAATTCACCCTTTATCACAAAATTTCTGCTTTTTTCCAGGCCAGGGACAGGGATCAGTCACTCACCAGCTCCAATGTCACCTGACACTAAGGGACAGACAGGTTCTTTTAAGAATTCTTGGCAGAATGATGGTGGCTGTAAATCATACTGTAATTAAAGCTTTATTAACTGGATATTATGATTCATACAGCAGAGAATTTATGAGTAGAACAGCACAGGATTTCCCCAGGCAGAATCAATGGAGCACAACGAGCAATGTGATCCAGAATTTATAAAACGAGATCCTAACTTTGGCTGTAATTTATAATCACCTCGGTCCTAAGTACTTTTTAACCACCCAGGCTCTCTGCAGATCTGCTCAGACCTTCATGCAAGGTTTGCTGTACCAATATAAACATCACAGAGGAGACTCAGAAATTACACAAGCAAATAGGAGTCACTCAGTGCTGGCAGGAAGCAGATGACAGTGGCTGTCCCTGGCTGGGGGAGGGCACAGCTCTCCCTGTCCAGCAGCAATTCCAGTCCAAATTTCCCACTTAGAACTCAGTTCTGATTTTTTAGGCAGTGCTGGGTTACAGATCCCTGCCCTGTGACCTTGGGGCTGGGAGGGAGGGGAAGAGGAAGGAAGCTGAGAAATCTGTTGGATTTGTCTGCTTGGTTCCTAAGACCTTCAGGGCCTGACACTGAGGGAAAGGGAATGAGCACAGGAGCTGCCTGGTCCCAGAGAATGGCTGCTCACTCTCTCCTCACTGAGGATTGCTACAAATGAATCTCGTGAGGGGGAAATAAACGGGAGGAGCTGCCTGGATCAGCTGTTTGCTCTGAAAGGGCACCTTAGCCTGTCTCCACCACACTTAGCAGTAATCCCTTCATGACAGGACTTGTCTCACTCCCAGGAAATGTCTTTATTTTGGACAATGCCTCTATTGTCAGAACAAAAACCAGATTCTGGAGGTGTCAGAATGCCTGAAGGGGCTGAGACCTCACAGCTCCACTTGACACTTCCACAGGAAAGTCCTCAGTCACTTTTTAAGCCACCTGTAAAGGGAACATCAGTTCCTCTCAGGCATTTGGTCCCAGATATTTGCTGGACTTGTCTTGACCACAGAAAACCAAAGCAAACACTCTGTGTCCCAGAGGTGCCCCCAAACAAAAATAACTGGTTTAAAACTAGGAGCAGATTCCTGGAGCTGTTTCCCTCAGCCCTGCTGATTTCTGACAGTGTGCTCTGTTGTTTACTTGCAGATTGAGGCAGAAGTGCAGAGGAGAAAACAGTTACCCCATCAGTCAGTGGAACGCAGAGCCATCATCTCCAAGTGCTACAAACCAAAACACCCAGAGGTGTACACTCTGCAGGTACACAGGAGGTTTGGGAATCTCTTTTGTACTGAGAAAAAAATCACCTGAGAGTTTTACTTTTGCAGTTTGTTTCCCCCTCTCCTCGGGATTGCACTGTGCTAAAGCTGAATTAAAACACAGGTGTAGCATATGAAAACTGGATTTAAAACTTTAAAAACACGACAGCACAGCGTGCTCTCCAGGCAAGATTCCTGGTGTTCCAGCCAGGAAAGGCTCTTTCCTGTCATGTCTGTGATAGATCTGGCCAGTTACTCCTAAAAAATCCATGAACTAAAGCAAGCAGCAACTGCCCTGCCCCACCAGGTAAAGCACCAGTGCCATTCTGCATTTCCTGCTGTGGAATTACCCAAGTGTGACTCAGCCTTGCTCCCTAGCGACTGGGTATTTCCCTGGGAGCCCATTTCCCTCTGGGCTTTGCAGGCTGATTGTGTTTCTGTGTGATTTTCCCATCCTTCTCTTGACACCAGGATTCCTTCCTGGCCCCAGAGTTTCTGGAAATCGAGAGGTTCTGCAGTTCTCCAGGTGCTGATCTCCAGGGCCTCCTGAGCTACCTCGAGTCCTTCTCAGGTAAAGAAAACAACACCTGATCACACAGATCTCCCTGGTGACAGCTGTTCCCAGGCCCTGTCTGGAACAGCTCTGCTGGGACACAAGCTGAGGCAAACAGGATGCTACTCCTGCCTGAGGAGGGTCTCTGGAGAGGCAGCAGATCTGCTCTGGATCAGAGGCTGTTTTCTGCTTTCCCATCCCAGCCTGCTGATGTCTCACCAGAGGCTCCAGCTGCAGCAGGGCTGGGGTTTTGGTTGTTCCACACCTCACCTGGGAGCCTGCTGAGGGAGCACTGGGAGCCCAAGCTTGGCTTTCCTCCCCAAGTGCCTTCCCATTGCAGACAGTTCCTGTGGGTTAGTCTGGGCTGAAACAGCTTCAGTCTAGATTTCAGTCTTTGAGAAGGAGAGCTGGGTTTCCAGCTTCCCTGGAGGCAGCTGTGAGGCTCCCTGCTTACCAGAAAAGCTGCCAAGATGCAGATGAAAGAGGCAGAGCTGCCTCCTTCCCTCAAGGCAAAGGACAGCAATGTCTGTGTGCAGGGCTCCTGGATTTATCCGGATTTATCCAGGGCACCAGTTCCAGCCACAGCCTTCTGCTCTGGAAATGAGGGACCAGCATGAAAAACAACAAATACACCCCAGGGCTGATCCAGGGATTGGTCCTGGCACAAGTGGAGCCTGTGGGTGCTGTGCTCTCACTGCCACCAGCTCAGTGCAGCTGCACAGGCAGCCAGCAACACTGGGAACCTCCCCAGCAAACTCTGTCCCCCTGTCCTGACAGATAAGAGGATCTATCGGCTCCCAGTGTTCACAGAGCAGTTCTGCCAGGCCTTGCTGGATGAGCTGGAGAACTTTGAGCAGTCAGACATGCCTAAGGGCAGGCCCAACACCATGAACAACTACGGGGTAGGACTCAGCCCTTGTGCTTCTTTTCCTCCAAATTTAAATCAAGGAGAGTTTTTAAAGAACACTCACCTTTTAATCTTATTACTCTGTTTTTTCCCCCATCCCTCTCCACTTTGATCCTCCTTCTTTTTCCCTTTGCTCCAAAGTCCTTGAGCTGAGCCAGCAGCAGGGCTGGAGGAGGGCAGAGCTCTGAGGAGGCTGCTGAGCTGCTCCCCCCCGCTGTCCTGGCACAGGTTCTGCTGAACGAGCTGGGCATGGACGAGCATTTCCTGACGCCGCTGCGGGAGCGGCTCCTGCCCATGACGGCGCTGCTGTACCCGGAGCTGGGCGGGGCCTGCCTGGACAGCCACAAAGCCTTCGTGGTCAAGTACTCCCTGCACGAGGACCTGGACCTGAGCTCTCACTACGACAACGCCGAGGTCACCTTGAACGTTTCCCTGGGAAAAGAATTCACGGAAGGAAACCTGTACTTTGGGGAATTCAACCAGGTACTGAGCACGTCACACTCACCTCTCCCTCCTCAGCCCTCAGCTTCCAGGCATCCTACAAAACAATTCTTCACTTCTGACAGTCAGAACTGCTCTGTCCCTTCCCCATTTCTTGGTTATACAGGACCCTCTTTTGCTGCAATATTCCCATATCCATTACCAACATTCAGTATTTTGATGAGAGGGCAGATGCAGCTTCACAGTAGAAACTGGAGTGAAACAAACCATCCCCTTTCCACATCTGAAACTGTGAGCAGGGAGGTGCTGAGGGAGAGATTTATTTCAGATGTGACTTCAACCTACATCTCTAGCCCCTGTTTTTAGGGCAAGAGAAGGCTAGAAGCTCCCATGCAGCAGTGAAATGTGGGGTTTTTTGCTTGAATCTCTCTAAATTCCCTCTGAGCTTGGCACTGGGAATGAGGGTTTGCCCTCTCCATGGTGCTCCCTGGGTGCTGTGGGGTAAGAGGTGACAAATCTCAACCATTTGATTGCTTTAATGGTGTGACACAAATCCCCCTGCCTTTGTTGCAGGATCCCAGCCCCGTGCCCAAGTACATCGAGGTGGAGCACGTGGGAGGCCGGGGGCTGCTGCACCGAGGGGGGCAGATCCACGGGGCCCTGCCCATCGCCTCGGGGGAGCGCTGGAACCTGATCGTGTGGATGAGATCATCGGCCGTCCGCAACCGGCTGTGCCCCATGTGCCGCCGGAAACCCGAGCTGGTGGAGGCTGAGGGCTTCGGGGACGGCTTCACCGAGCCCCCCCCGCCGGAGGAGCTGCCCCCGACCGTCAATGTCTGTGCCCTGGGCTAGCAGGGGGAATTCCCACACCTCTCTGACCACCAGAGTCCTGCGAGGAGCAGCTCTGACCTTGGGAAGGGATGCAGAGCCAGCCCTGCCAGGATTCCAGCTGGAACTCGGCTCCTGAGGGCTCAGGCTGGGCCTGGAGGACTCTGCAAGGCACAGAAACCCCAGCTCTGATTCCCTGCAGGAGCTCTCTCAATATTTCCAAGTGCACAAGGAAAGCAGCCAAAGCTCCTCGGTCTCTCTGCCAACAGCAGCGTCCCAGGTCCCACTGGAAATGGGGCAGAATGGGACAATAAACCATTTCTGTGCTGTTCTTAGGGCTCCTGTCCTCTGCCAGGGGAAGAGCTTTGTGCTGCTGAGTGGGCAGGAAGGATCTGCTCAGGAATGAGATCCAGGTGATTCATACCGAGCTGCTGGGAATTACCATCACTGCATGTTTGTCTAACCCAGCTCAGAAAAATCCCCCAGGAGCAACACTGATCCCCCAGGGTGGCTCAGAGATCTCCCAAGGCTTCTTGGGAGCACAACATTCCCTTTCAAAGGTTTTGTCAACCTTATTAAGCAGAGCCAGAGCTCTGGGAGCCACCTGCAGCACAGTAGAACTTCCCAGAGGAGGATGAGATGAACACTTAACTTTGCTTTAGTTATATGAGCCAGTGAAATATAAAACAACTCTGCCAGCCTGGGTGCAGCAGCAGACGAGGCCTGGGGCTGCTGAATTTGGCACCAAGATCCCCCAGGAACTGATGGATTGGAAGGGTTGAGTGCTTTCTCCTCCTTCCTTCCAGCTGGCTGAAAGCTTGTGACTCTTCCATCTACTAAACAGACTAAAAAAGCCAAATATCGTCTGGTTTCTCTGTGGAAAATCAACTCGATATTCAATAGATGCTGCTGAATTTAGGAGGGCTTTTCCACTGATGTGTTCAGTGCAGTAACTGGAGCACAAGGGCCGTCACATCGGTCATTGTGGAGGGCTGGACTGTGAGCAGCTCGCACAAAAGCTGCTCAGTGGAGCTCTCCCAGCGGCCCCGCTGGATTTTAGCACAGGGCACTGATGAGCTGCTCATTAGCAAAGCTCATTTAAATTACACCGGGGGAAGGAAACCGGAGGTTGTATCTGAGCGAGGAGTCGCTACCAAGAAGCGCAGTCTGGAAGCCTTTACCTCGTTCACTGGCGAACGTGAGCGCTCCCGCTCTGCTCGAATCCACCCCAAAACCTGAGCGGCAGCCCGGGCCAGGCGGGCCCCGGAACCAAAGAGCGCGGCCCGGCTGCCGCCCGGCCCCGCACGGGACGGACAGAGGCGGGAGGCGGCCAGCGCGGCCCCGACGGCGGGAGCCCCGCTCGGGGCGGCGGGACCCGGCCCGGTGAGTCCCCGCTCCTCTTACCTGCGGCGGGGCCGGGCCGGGCCGGCTGAGGACACCGGAGAAGGGCGGGCCGGGGGGTCACAGGCCCGAGCGCTGCGGCGGCCCCGGGGCTGGGGGGTGCTAAAGAGCTGCGCACTTAAAGGGACCGCGCCTGGAGCCGCGCGCGCAGAACGCGCCCGCTGAGCTCTTAAAGGGACAGCGCACCTCGTGCTGAACTCTTAAAGGGCCAGCGCACCTTGTGCTGAACTCTTAAAGGGACAGCGCATCTTGTCCTGAGCTCTTAAAGGGCCAGCGCACCTTGTCCTGAACTCTTAAAGGGACAGCGCACCTTGTCCTGAGCTCTTAAAGGGCCAGCGCACCTCGCGTGCCGCAGGCTCCCCGTGCCGGCCTGAGCGCAGGGCCAGTCCCTCCAGCCGCCCAGGGCAGAGCAGCGCCGGGGCCGGGCCTGGGCAGGGCTGGGCGGGCGGGAGGAGTCGCTGTGGGCCCCTCTTGGTGTCAGGGTGGAGGTGAGAGCCCGGCTTGGGGCACAGCCGGCCTGGGATGCTGCTGTCTGAGCCCAGTTCCAGACCCAGTGGTCCTGCTGCTGTGGATGTATAACAGTGGGTTTTTTCCTGCTGCCACCGCCAGAAAGGAAAGATCCGAGTCCCAAACACTGCCCCAGCGAGGCCCAGTGCAAGGGGCAGCTGCTGGGCGCGTGTGCATGGAGGACTCTCATCCTCTCATCCTTCCCTGCATGCTCATAATGGTTCTCATTGGTTCTGGGGTTTTTTCCTGATTGAAATTTCCCTATGGAAATCAAAGGTCTGATTTGCTTGGGAGCAAATCCAAATTGCTGCCTGGGAATGTTGAGGTGGTAAACAAACAATTCATTAAATGTGGGGGTTGGAAGGTGGCTGTGAGAAAGTGTTTCCCAGCTCCTGCTCTGCCCATGGTGCCAGTTTGTTTTTTAAATTAATGAGAGCATGGATCACACTGGCCTGGGGCTGATGGACGGGGGTAGCAGCTCAATGCATCATCTGTTTTCCAAGAGTAAATTGGAATATTAAAAATTCATCCTTCCCCTTGGCTTGTGCCTGCTCGCAGCATTTTAAGTAACAGGGTGATGACTCGGGGAGGACGTTTTGTTCTGCTCACTGTGGCTGCTGTGTCCATCACCCCTTGCCTGTGTCCATCTGTGGTGCAGCTTCTCCTGCTGGCTCCTGGTGCCATGGAGTGACCAGGGAGTGACCACGGGGTGACCAGGGAGTGACCATAGGCACAGCCCTGCTGCAGACACGGCCCCAGGCCCCTCCGTGCCTGCCCCAGCGGGGTCAGCCTGATCCTGCAGGGACAAACAGCAGGAGCACAGGGAAAAGCTGCCTGGGGACACTTGTCTGAGGCAGCTGAGGGCTGTCCCTGTGCCAGCTCCCTGCCCAGGGCTCCGTGTTGGGGGTTGGTGAAATTCCCCGAGGCCACGGCCGTGATGGGAGATCGCCAGAGCTGGTGTGAGCAGGGAGGGAGTTTACCTGGAGCAAGTGTGCCAGGGCTGCTGGCTCAGGCTGGAGTGGAGGATTTTGGGGCTGCTGGGCAGGGTTGGTCCCCCCTGGCTCTGATGTGACCCCTCCCTTTCCCCAGGAGCTGCCATGGCCCACAGCCGCTCGCGGAAGCGCTCGCGGAGCAGGAGCAAAAGCAACTCTCGGAGCAGGCAGGAGAGGAAGGAGAAGAAAAGGAGGAAGAGCAGCAAGGACTCGCAGCAGGGCAGCAGCTCTCCACTGAGGAAGAGGATCTCTGGCTCTCATGGACACACCTCCAGCTCGGCAGCAGCCAGGGAAGGTGGGGAAGGCCCCTGAGCCTTTGCTTTCACCACATTTCCCTGGGGCACGTGCACAGAGAGGGCCCAGGGGAAGAAGAGGGTCCCTGGTTTCAGCTGGTGTCTGTCACCTTGTCCTGCACTTTGTGCTCATTTTAGTCTCGTTCTGACAAGTTCAGAGCTCTCAGCCCCTCCATGAGCTGCCCTGGTACCACAGAGGATCCTGGGTTGAACATGGGCACAGAGGGAAATTCCAGGCAGGAAAGGAACCAGGCTGGGAGGGGGATAAAAAACATCTCTGCTGCTGCAGGGCCAAGGCTGCTGCACTCACCCTCTTCTTGTGTATTGCAGAAAAGAAGAAGGGAGGAAAGGACAAAAAGAAGAGGAAGGCCAGTACCTCTTCCTCTGGGACGTCTTCGTCCACCAGCTCTTCCTCATCTTCCTCTTCCTCCAGCTCCTCTTCTGATGATTCCAGTGACAGTGACTCCAAAGTAAAGAAGAGTCAAGACAGCAAAAAAAAGCAGGGGAAACAGAAAGACAAAAAGAAGAGGAAGAAGAAGAAGAAAAAAATAAAGAAGAAATCAAAGAAGAAGGCAAAGGAGAGAGCTAAGGAGGAGAAAGCCAAGGGAGAAGAGGTGCCAGGCCCCTCGCTGGAGCAGTGGCAGAAGGAGTCAGTGGTGGACTCTGGGCCAGGTAATGAAGCTCTTTCCCTCCTGCTGGAGCCTGTGCTGGTCCCTTTCCATCTGGGATGTGTGAGGGAAGCAGGGCTGAGTACAGGCAAGAGCCCCAGGCTCCCCTCCCTCCTGTGTACGGTGCTCACCTTTGAGCCACACTCAGAGATGGGTTTGTTCAGTGTTAGGATGTGGTTTATAGATGGGAGTGGGGAACAAAGAGAATGGAAGGACAGTCAGCAGTAAAATCCCGGCAAAGCTGGTCCAAAGGGATGTGAAGTGTCCCTTTCTTTGTGAGATTTGGCTCCACGTCCCGAGCACCACCAGGAATGGGGTGTGGAATGTTGTCCATGGGCTGCAGCCCTGGTGCTGTGCCCTCTCCTGGAGCACAGCTGTGACTGAGCACTGCATCCAGTTCTGACAGATGAACAGAAATCCCGGATCCAGGCCATGAAGCCAATGACAAAGGAGGAGTGGGATGCGAGGCAGAGCGTCATCAGGAGAGTGGTGGATCCCGAAACGGGGAGAACCAGGTATGACCCTGGGGAAGAGGGAGATGGGTTCTCCATTCCCTTCCATGCTGAGTGGGCTGGGGGCCTGGAGGATGCCTGTCCATGGCACTGCAGCACCACACCTGAACCCCCTTCAGCAGCAAAGGCCTGAGCCAACCCCTCTCATCAGGCTGTTGTGACTTACCCAGAAAGTGACACCATGACACCAAACCATTGAATTGTGCTGGGGCTCCACACAAGGGACTCTGGGCTGTGTCTCAGTATCCTGTTGCTGCATCCACTTACATTTCAGCTCCAAAGCCCTGGGCCCTGGTTAGCACCCAGGTGGGAGTGAGGAGCATGTGCCCTGTGGGGTTACAGACAGCGATCAAACCCAAGTTCATTTAGCTGCCAAATAGAAATGACCCAGTTTTTAATAAACTGCATCTTCTCAGCAAGCAGAAAACGTCATGCTGAAGAGAATTGGGTATGACAAGTCCAGTCTTAAAATAGAAGGCAGCCTGCAGGGCTCAGGGAGGTGTGGAACAAAGGTCGGTTCCCTGTAAGGCACGTAATGAAGACAATTAAATTTCTATTCATGTCTGGAGGTGTGAGCCGCCTCCAACACTGCTTGGAATTTGCTCAGCAAGATATTCCCCAGCCTGGCTGCATTTCAGGCCCAAACTGGCTCCTGTTCCTGAATGGCTTTGCAGTTTCCTGGGGCAGCCAGGACCACACCTGAATTCTATGAAAAAAGAGGTTTTGCATGGGTTGAGGCACTGTGGATTGTAGGGTGACAGGGGATGCTTTCATTAGGAGTGTTTTGCTGTGCCAGTGTGACTGCACACATCAGGCAGTGCCCACAGCCTGGGGCAGAGCCAGCTGGCCCTCAGTTCTCAGGGGAGCACTCCTGTCCTTGCTGCAGTGTGGTGACATTAATCCCATGGGAGCAATGGCAAAGCCTGCTGTGCTGTTACAGCTTGACACAAAAACAAAGTCACAAAATGCAATGTCAGGGGTGGGTCAGCACTGGCCTTGCCTGGAGGTGCATCAGCCCAGCCCTGCTCCTGGATTTGGGGGAGCTGGGGCACAGCGGGTGCCCTCGGGGTGGGGGTCAGCACCCTTGCAGCTGCAGGAACTGGCCAGTACCCTCAGGGCTCCTGGGCCTCTGTTTGTCTTGCAGGCTCATTAAGGGGGACGGGGAAGTCCTGGAAGAAATCGTCAGCAAGGAGAGACACAAGGAGATTAACAAGGTAGGGGGAACTGGCCACCAGCATGAGCTGCACGGGGGTCTGGGCACAGCCAGGGAGCTGCTGCACCCAGAGGGGTTCTGTTTCCAGCCTGGAGACAAGCTGAGCCCTGGCAGCACTGCCAGGGCCCCCAGGGTGGTGCTGGTGGTCCTGCAGGCCTGGGCAGGGAGCCTGTGAGTGCTGTGTGTCCCTTGCAGCAAGCCACGCGCGGGGATGGGCTGGCCTTCCAGGTGAGGACGGGGATGCTGCAGTGAGGGCAGGCACCAGCCAGCCTTGGAGCCCATCCTGTGCCCCTGCCAGCCCGGGGGGAGCCTCTGCCTCTGGACCACGCAGACAGCACCGTGTCAAGATGTTCCCCAGGGGCCCTTTCCAGCTGCTCTGTAAGTTACTGACTGGGAAGGAGAGTGACTTTTTAGTGGCTCCTCTCCCAGTAAACAGCTTCTCCCCTCCCTGTCCCAGCTCAGGCCAGTGTGGCTGTAATGTACCTGAGCCATTTGCCCTGATGCTTCTCTGGATGCTGGAGGAGCTCAGCAGCACCCAGGGCACAGGCTCAAGGGCTGAGCACCTCAGGGTGCTCTGGGCTTTGGGGGGCAGGAGCCAATGCTGTGGCCAGGACAGGGTGTGTACCAAGGCCACAAAACACACAGCTGGTTGCCACTTCTGCCCCTCAGGGGCTGCCCATGGCCCTTTCCCTGCTGGATCTGGCTTACAGCCCCTTTGCACTCACTGAGCCTGCTCAGGCTGCAGCTCCTCTGCACCCCTGAGTGCCACCCTCCACTGTGCCCCAGGGCTTCTCTCAGCCTTCCTGCAGCTTCACCTCCTTGGGTAGGGGAGCACTGACCTGGCACACTGCACTGGCATCTGTGCAGGTGTGCTTTGTGCAGGGGTGGTTTTGCCTTGCTCTCTGCTCCTGCATGCAACTCGTGTCCCTTCCCCACAGCACAGGCCCTGGGCAGCGCTGGGGCTCTGGGCTTCTCGGGGCCCAGGGCTGCTCTGAAGTGAACACAGCAGCCTTTTCCCTTGCTGGGAGGTCCATAAATCTGCAAACTGTAAAAAAGAAAAGGACAAATGGGTTAAAGGACAAATGGGTTCTGCAGGACTGATCTCCACAGAGGGTTTCCTCATTCTGTTCATGGCTGTAACCCCATTAAACTGGCACCTGCTCACATCTGATGACTTGTCTGTTCCTAGAGTATTCCCCGCCCCAAAAAAAAGCAGACAGAGAAAAGCCTTCCCGTTTCTTTAATCTGTGTAACTCACAATGGTACTGTACACGAAGCACACCAGGCATTGGAACGATGCACTAACAGCAAGGAGGAGAAGGAAGTTGTACACAAGGTTTGCCACACACACGCGAGTCATCGGCACGGCACACGCGGGGCGTACCCGGCGCCCTCGGGCATCCCCCCGCTGGTTCCCCACGCACAGCTGGTACCCCTAGAGCAATTTTTTATAAATAAAATATAACTAACATTGTTGGAATATAAAATTGACAGTCGAGGGTATCAACAGGCAGAGGGAGGGGACCGTAAGGCTTCTAGAACTAATAGGAAATGCAGCAAACAGTGGCGATACCTGAAGAAGGGGCTGCTACAGCAAGCACGGCGGCTGCTGGGAGGGTGGTGGTGACCCTTTGGCTGATTTCTGCTCTGGGCTCACGCCCCTGACACTGTAAACGGTTTTTGGTATTAGGATTTTGCCTCATCTGACTGAGTGATCTGAGCAAACCCAGGAAAACGACTCGGAGGGAATGCACGGGCTCCTCTCACTGGTTTTTTAAAAGACGTTAAAGGGACAGCGTCAGGTAGAAAGTCCGGCCTAAGGGTGCAGTAATATAAAAAGCTGCTTTTCATAAAAAATCTGAGCTCCGCAGCAGAGTTTGATTCCCATGGAAACGGAAAAGCAACCCCAAAGCCCGAGGCTGTGTTGTGCTGATGTGCAGAACAGGACGTGGGCTGCCCAGACAACGGCCGAGGGAGGAGGACAAGAAACTTCCCATTCTCTCCTTTCAAAGCAAACAAGTTACTCGTAACAAGGATAAATTAGGTCTTTACCCTGACAGTGCCCCTTTAGTAAGGATGGAATATACATTCATCTTTCCCTCACCACGTCCAAACGGATCCTCTTCCATACACATGGAAAGGCGTCGGGTCACATGCACTGCTCTCCAAAACAGCTCGGGACAAACAGGTTATAAACACAGAGTGAAACTATTGCTATTGTTCTGTGAGTGTGGATCTCTGCTTCAGAGGGATGAGTGCCAGATGGGGGCGGTTGAGGATTGAGCGATGGAGACGGGGATGGGACTGAGTTGGTGAAGAAAAACTTAAGTGGCATTATTTCCTGGTAACTACACCCCCCTCCCAGGGTATTATTGCAGCAATAAAGGTCCTGCTCTACAATTGCTTCTCCGTGTTGGATCCGTACAATGGCAACGGATGGGGGGCCAGGGGAAGGACCCGGGCAAGGTTCAAGAAGCTCAACAAAGGATGAGGATGGAGGTGCTGTGATTGTCAGGCTAACTGGTCAGGAGCTGTTTAAAACATGAAGTGATGGAGAGGGTGAGTATCATATTGCACTTCTGCATTCATTGACAGTTACATTAAACTTGGTCCATAAAATAATTGCTTTGTACATAATGCCTGAAACAAAAAGCTACATTTTTAAAATATTAATAAACCCTGAAGGTTCCAGTCCCTCCAGACATTTTTTTCCCTCTACATAAATAAATAACTTTTAATTTTATATATCCACTTTTTATGTTGAACATTTACATTCGCCTCTGTTTTACACTATCTACACATAAGAAAATGTGAACAACTCGTCAACTGGAAAATGTACAGGTCATGCCTCGGTTCTGGACTTGGAGGAAAGGTGAATTTTGCAAAGGCCATATCCAAATTTGCAGAAATTATTTAGAGATTGGTTTGGTGACTTCACAGGATGGATTGTGGCTTGGCTTCCTACTCAGATGGCATCTGTTTGATAGAACATTCGGCTAGCAAAAAGCTGGGACAAATTCTCATTGTTTTCAAACCCAGTAAAAGCTCTGGATGTACATTCAGAGAGAGCCAAGCTGAGTCAGCAGAAAGGGAAGTCAGTTTCTGGTAACAAAAAGTCATCAGGTACATTCTGTACTCGGATAATTACCAAAGAGAAGTGGTTAAACATTTTGCAGTCGGGTCTGAGCGCTCCAGGGGCTCTGATGCCGGCGGCAGCTCCGCACTGTCCCTGCTCTGCCTCGGCCTGGACCCTCCACACCACGAACACATGAGTTGGATGAGTTGGATTTGTCCAGCGTGGCCCAGAGGCAGCGAGCAGAGCAGCGTTCACAGTGCTGTGTATCTCAGTGCGGCCGTCCTGCACCGTTCTTATTGAAACTGGTAAGAAAATGAAGCAGCCAGTCTAAAAAATTCTCTGTTATAAATAAGATCCTCGTAAGTAGAAAGTGATACAAAGACAGGAGAGTGTGGTGGGGAAAGCAGGGTTACACACAGTCAGGGAGCTCGGTAGGACTAGAAAATCTCCACGTGAAGAGGCCAACTGGAGTCTGTGAATGGGCACCGTGGAACCCCTGTGTGGATGCCCCTCCACCCTGGGAGGTGTGTGCAAGGAGGGAACCTTTGCTGGCCCTGGGAGGGACAGGACTGAGGGGCTTTTTGGCAAGCCCTGGCTCTAGGCACTGTTCTCTGTCCCTGTCTGGGTGTCACTGGGGTGCCAGCTCTCTGCCATGCGCCCGCCAGCTCGCTCCAGCAGCACAAACCCAGTGCCTCAGGCACATCCACTGAGAAACACACCAGAAAAATTAAGATATGGCCTTTTCTTAAGGTTGCCTGACATTGTTGGCACACTTCCTTACAGTCTCCTTACTGCTGGAAAAACTTCTGCACAGATTGTTGTTTTTTTTTTAAATATATACATATATATATGTGTGTGTGTGTGTATATGTATAGATATTCACACACACCCTGGCTTAGCAATATTTCATTGTCATGCACTACAAACACTGGTGTAGCTACATGAGATGGTAACAGGTTTCCATTCTAAAAATCATCAGTGCAAAAAACAATGAGGTTTTACAGTTCAGTAACTATAGGTAAAAGAAGCAAGTCTAGTTCCCATGAAAGCTGCTACTGAACTTGGAGAGAACCTGGGAAGAAAAAAGGTCTCAGAGGTGGACGTTGAGAGAGTCAGACCCTGCATTTGGATGAGAAGAACTGCAATGCAATCCAGCTGCTGAGTGCCTTCAGCTGCTTCCAAATATATGGTGGTTACTGCTGGAAATAATACATAGCGAGACTATTTGGAGACTTTAACAGCAATTAAGTGTCTGAGGTTTGTAACAGCTCAAACAAAATAGCTTGTATTCCTCTTTTAATAGGTCACCACATTAAATTCCATCGGCTTCTAAAAGATCTGTTTAAAAAATAACAGTAATAACAATAATGACCCCGCTGTCTTGGGCACGAATCTGCTGACATTCTGCCTCTGCCAACGGCCTCGATGCAGCTTCAGCTTTGCACTGCACCAGCTCCTCGAGAAGGTGGCTGCACGTGGAGCTCTCTGTCCAGGAAAAGCTCTCGGTCGCTCTGCCTGGCACAGCCCACAACAAATCCCTGGCTGGGACCGGGGGAGCGGCGTTACCCAACCCCAGAGCCCCCACCTGACTCCCGGGACAGCCCAGAACAAGCTCCCCCAGCCTCGTGCCCTGTTCCTGTGGCTCTGAGGACAGCGCTCGGTCACCGTGTGGATGGCTAACAAGGCGAGGAGGCGCCTATTTACAGTCACTGACCCTGGATGAGAGAAGGAGGCAGGAGAGAGCGCCATCCTGACCTGGAGACTTTCCCCCCGATTTCCAGCTCTTCCTCGGGCTCACGCCGCCCAAACCCGACGCTCCCGCTGCAAGGCCTGCACGTTCTGCGTGGGAAACATCCCGTCTCTTCCCAGAACACCGTGTTATTAGAGTAGCACCATATTTACCCTTCCAGCCCGAAACACTGGCCTCGTCCCTCTTTCCTTTTATTTTCTCCTCCGGTGGCTGCAGCTGACAATCCTGGCTCTGGCCTGGCTACTTCTGCCCCAAGAGGCCAGACTCCAGCCGGGACGCGGCGCTGCGGCCCCAGCAGCCCGTGGCGATGCTCATGCTCCTCTGGCTGCGCTCCCTGTCCCTGTCCTTGTCGCTGTCCGACTGGCTCTGGGTGCGCTCGGGCCGGTGGCCGGCGGCGGGCTGGGAGGAGATGGTGCGCAGCAGGTGGTTCCTCTTGCGCAGGAACTCGGCCTGGCTGGGCAGCCCGAAGCTGCCCTTGCGCAGCGCCATGCGCGTGGTGTTCTTGGCGGGGCGCGCGCGGTGGTTGTACTCCAGCTGGGCCAGGTGGGCCGCGTAGCCCTCCGTGATGAACTGCAGGGTGAGGGCAGGCGTTAGAGGGGTGGGACACGGTTCCCCGAGAGCCACTGGCAGCCAGAGGTGTTCACTCTGCCAGGTTCTCTGGGGTCACCAGCCGTGGAACCGCTCAGACCCGTTATGTGGCCCTGCTACCTGGGACAGTTCCCTGTTGTCCAACACTAGCTCAGTCTCCGGACTTGTGATGACCAAATTCCCACCTCCCTCCCATGGGACGCCCTTGGCAGCACCTCCAGTGCTCAGCCAAGTTGGCTCCTACCTGACACTGGCTCTGCAGCTTCTTGGTGGGTCGGCCGACGATGTAGATGTGCGTGGGCGGGAGGCTGATGGAGCTGTACACGGAGATGTCCTTGGTGGATCCATACGCTGCGTGGATCCTCATGTGCAGCTGGGGGGACAGAGAGCAGCACAGGGTCAGAACAGGCACCCCACGCTGCTCAGCAGGCTGGGCTTTGGGTTTTCCAATAGCATTTGTGGGAATCTCAGGTCACTGGAACTAATGCAAGTTCCCAGCTGCATAATGAACCACCCAGGGAAGTGCTAATTAACAGAGCTGGGATGTTTACAGGCCGTGACAAGAGGAGTGACAGCGATACAAGAGCAGATCTCCACTTGCTGATCCATGGCCTTCCCTTGAGCTCTGTAGGGGGCAAGGATGCTGCACACTTCCCTGCTGTCACTGGGGGAGAGGAGCTGCAAACCTGTGCAGGAATCATTAGCCAGGAATGTTCCCCTCCCCAGCCAAGCTGCTGTTACCTGCTGGGCAGAGGGAGAAGGGACAGGCAGCAAAGCCTGCTGCTTTTCAGGGATAACTCTGCCTCTACTCCAAGCAGAGAGCAGCTCCTGGACAACCCTTTCTGTAGTGGGCTGGAGCAGGGGAGGTGTGGACATTGGTGCCACCACACACTGGCCAGCTTTGAGCCCTGAACCACAGGTCAGGGAGATGGAAAAAGAATTTCTGACCCTGGTCCCAAACTTGTGGAGGACAAGAGAGCAACTGAGGGCCAGCTGCTCCTTCCACTGACACTCAGGCCAAAAAGGGAGCCTAAGAAAGTTAAGGAGAGGCTTTTCCTGCAAATCAAGGCAGGGAAAGTGCCTTGGACACTGGCAGCTCCTTCACCTGGCAGACACAAAAAACTTTGTTCTCTCTGGAGCTTCCCTGAGGCTCTGGGCTGAGCAGTATCAGGACCTCCCAGGGGTCAAACACCTGGAAGATCTCTGTGGAGTCTCCCAGCAAAGCCATTTCTGCAGCAGCTCCATCCCCTCTCAGCCCTGCTGTCCCCACCACAGGCAGCCAAAAAGCCACCGAGGAGGTGAAAAAAAGTGCATGTGGTGGGGGAAGGGAGGCTCTACTGCCTCAGTTCCATTAGGGGTTTGAGGAGCAGTGATGAAATGGAGCAGTGCAGAGCAGAGACAACACAATTTAACAGCATAGACACTTTTGTAGAGCAATAAAGGAATGAAAATAAAATGAACAGATTAATCTTCCACTGCAGGTCACATTGCTGCCAAGAGACCGGTGCTGACAGTGGTGGCTGGACGAGAAGCAATCTAAACCCGTGCCACGATCCCATTTCAGCAGAGACAGGCTTACATCAGTGATGAGGGATTTCAGGAAGTTGGCCTTGTGCCGCAGCGGGTCGTGAACCAGCCCGTCGCAGAAGGACACGATCCCGTGGGGGAAGTTGTGCTGTGCTAACCACGCCACCACCCTCTGCTTCTGCATGTCAGGGCGGCCCGTGACGTAGATAATGAGGTAGCCGAGGTCTTGCCAGTGCCTGGAAGGAAAGGCAGGAGTCAATGGACTGCAGAGCAAGGCCGGTGCCAGATTGAGTGCCCCAGGCCCTGCCCTGACCTTACGACGTCCACGGCCCCGGCGCGGACCTTGGGGTCGCTGCCCATGATGGAGACGCTGGCTGCGAAGGAGCCATCGATGCTGAACACCACAAACTCCGTCCCCTTGGGCAGCACCGTGATGTAGCTGTCAGCAAACGTGTGGTCACCCCTGAGGGAAGGGATGCAGGTGTTTAGAGGCATCAAAATATCCAGAAGGCATCACCAGGACCTGTGGAGCACCGCGAGCCCAAAGCAGCTCCCACAGTGGCCCAAAGGCTCCAACAGTGATGCCACCCTTGGTTAGAGCAGGAGCAGGCACTGTGTGAGGGTCTCTGTGTCCAAGTGGGGATGGACTAGCACTCCTTGGCAGCAGGTAACTAACAGTTACCCCCAGAAAAATATTGCTGGGTTCACCACCAAGAAGATGCTCCCCTCCTACCCCTCCCAGAGCCCAGCACCAGCAGTGGAACTGAGCTGGAGCCCCAGGCTGTGAATCAGCACGAGTACAAAGTCCTGTCCCTCAAGGACAAGTTTATGGTCTTTAAAATATGCTCAGTCGTGCAGTTTTGCAGATGGCCACGAGGCCCTGTGGTGCAGAAGACCTGCTCCTGCAGCGTTCCCCTGCTGGTGGTGATGCAGGAGCCAGAATAAAATGTGCATTTTCCCCTTACAGCTGCAGAGTACAAATGGCTTTGCCTCTGTTGCTGGCAAACCGGGCTCTGAACCCACCCAGCAACAGGAGGGACCATGTTCTACAGCCATCCAATTCCTCTTGGCTCCTCCTGCAAGCCCCAGGCCCCTCACCTGACCACCATCTTGACGGGGTAGACACCGATGCCCAGGCGCCGCTCCTCGGGGATCACGTAGGAAATCCTGCCACTGCTGTTGCTGATCTCCGTGTCAAAGTACACCCACTCCCCCGACGGTGGCTGGGTCATGATGTGGATGTCCACCTGGGGACAGCGAGGCTGTGTCACCCCCAGCAGGACAGGCTGGGCACAGGGACATCCCACCCGAGCCCCTTTGGGTGGCAGCGGGGTTGGTCCTGCTCCCACCCTCTGCACTTCACGGATCTGAGCTGGGCAGCACCCGAACATCAGGGGCTGCAATGAAACCTGGCCTCGGTGGGGAGACCTCTGTGACAAATGCTGTTCCTGGTGGGAGGCACCCACAAATCTGAGCAGGAGAACCTGGCCAGGACACAGGTGCAGCAAACCCCAGCAGGGACCAAGGGAGCACTGACCAGCGCTACCTCTGTCCCACAATTGTCACCACATGGTGACAACCCCCCAGCACACACGGTACCTTCTCTCCTGTGAGGGTGACCATGTCTAATGGACCATACATGAACCTCCCAGTTAAGGTCTGGGGCCCATCCTCGTTAGCAATGGTGTCGTTGATCCTGTGGTTGGCTGTGACATTCTGCACGAGGCAAGAGGGGAGGAGGAAAAAAAAAAAATAAACAGTTTGCAGCAATGGATAACATCACAGGGAAATGCCAAATATAACTGGACAAATTGGAGCATGGGTTTCTCTGTGCCATTCCCCCCCTCCACTCCAGCCTCAGCTCTGGGAAAGAATTTGACCTGTGGCAGAGGTGAGGCTCTGTGCTCTGAACTGATGGGTGGATTGGAGTGCTGAAGAGCCAATTTCCACGGCAGGTTGTACGTGCAATTCTGATACTCTCTATTAACTCTCACACTTTGGAATTAAGGGAAAATACACACAGCTGCCAGAGAAATCTGCTGATACTGTTTCAGTTCTAGCACAGAACTGCCCTCTAAGAAACTGGAGACTTTACTGGGAGCAAAGGGCATTTACTGAGCTGAGAACTGGTATTATTGGACTTTAAAAGATGTTCCATTCTGACTCGTTCCCTGACCCACAGCCAACGCTTCCTGTGGTTTACAGACTCAAGGCTAAGAGGAGACCTTGCTGACACACATCTTTAGGGCTGCTCTTTTACAGGCACCCAGGTAGGATATAACCATCAAAACAGCCCAGCAATGCAGCACAACCCTCTGTCTGTGCCACATCCTCAGAACAGTTTGTGCAGCCCAAAGAGAGCAGTCTGTGCAGCCCCAAACCCCCCCTTACCCGGAGCTTCACGTTCGTCCTCTTGCGGAGCCACTTCTCCCGGGGCTTGGAGGGGGTGAAGACAGACACCTCCTTCCCATCCAGCTCCAAAACACTCGAGTTCTCGTGTCTCATCACCTGCAGGAGGACAGATCCCCCCAAGGCATCAGCCCTCTCCTCCTGCCTGGCTGTTCTGCATCTCCTGAGCCTGCAGTGATGAAGGGCAGTGCCTGGAGAGAGGCCCCGAGTTTGCTGCTGGGTGTTTGGCTTGTGAGCTTGAGGGTTTGACAGTGGCCAGCGCTGACTTAATCCTGGCTGGGATGTAGGCTTTTTGGATTGTCAGGAGGTACAAAACTGACTCAAATGCACTGAGATACCTGCCCTCCCTCCAGGGATTCCTTAGTCCCTTCCCACGGTCTGCAAGGGAACACAAGCCTTCCCCATTCCATAACCGATCCAGCACCAGCTGCTCTGACTGGCCCCATGCCGACAGATGCTGTTCCTTCAGCTCATTTCCAATTCCTACTGAACCTCCCAACTCTTGTCCCGTGGCTTTTGCTCCTCTCACTGATCTGACCCCTGTGGAGGCACACGGGGGTCTGGCTTGGCTGCATGTGAGGCAGAGCCCAGGCTGCCTGTCCATCCTGGCTGACAGGACTTTGTGCTGGTGGGACGTCGCTGCCAAGCAGCCAATTCCTGCCTGGCCCCAGGGCATGGACAGGAACATGGAGAGAGGAGGGTTAACTCCTACCTAGGTTGCTCTTCTAGAATGGAAAAGGAAGAATAACACCCAAAGGCTGGGGGACACCTCAAAGACTCTGCAGGACTGGGAAGTGACCCTGTACACAGAACTCCAAAACTGCCAGTAGTCCTTGGTGACCAAAAAATTAAGAGGCCTCCTAAATGTGGTCTCTTTTACAAGGTCCTGAACATGTCCTCTCCAGCTGAGCTTGGCTGACACAGGCCAGCTCTCTTTGCAGAGTTGAAGCTGGTTTTCATCCAGGGAAATAGAAAAAGGACCCCAGGGAGGATGAGCTTGCTGGGGCGGGAGCTCATGGAAATCCAATGTAAACAAAATAACAAATTTTACTGAAAATTATTTAAATCAGGAATGTATTTTGGATCCTATCTGGGCTTGTTTTAACAAGATTTAATCTTTGGAGACTAAAACTATTCAACGGCTTCTTTTTACATTTTGTCCAGAGATGACTTTCAAAGGCCATTAGAAACAAGTCCTTATTAGGGGAAGCAGTTGTGTGGTGCTGGCAAAGGACAGCGAGAAGACAAAAGATGAGAAAACCCCTGGTCTCAAGCAAAGAGGAGTGAACACAGACAGGCACTGGGCAAGGGGGTGCCAGACTACCCAGGCAGGCACCAGCGGGCTTAGAATGGATGGAGAGACACCTCCAGGTACTCAAACCACACAATGCTACAGACCCAGGTTTGGGCTGAAACCTGAGTAATTGGCTATTTGCCAAGTGGAACATTTTATGTATGAGACTGTCATGACTGTTCCCCCTCGTGCACAATGAGAGTTCTCTCTTCTTTCCAGCCCTGTTAGGCTGGGCTGGATGTGGGACCATCCAGCCAGGAGTGTGCAGGCAGAGCTGGACACAGCCTGGGAAGAGAAGGGTCTCAATGGGTTATCAGCACTGCTCAGCTGCCACCAGCACTGACACTGCTGCTGTTTATGGTTCTCACACTATTTGGAAGATAACACTGAAAGAAAGTTTGCCAACAGAATCATAAATAACTGAGAGCTGCAGCAGAGGAGTTGGAGGAGAACAGGGAGGATTTAACAGCGGAGGTAACACAAAGCAAACCCGGCGGTGAAGTGGGCAACACAAACCACAGAATTGCTTTGAGTTTTGTTGTTTTCCAGCTCCATGCTCTAAGTGTCATTCCCTGGGGAGTTCATATTTTTTAAGGCAAATAACTCCCCCTCATCCCTGAGGAACTGAAGGGAAAATATTTCTCTTAGGCAAAAAAACATGGTTTAGACAGTAAATTTGAATTTTAGGCCATATATAGGTTGATAAAATCTGAGGTGTCAGATTCCAGACACGAGCAATCCCCCATTCTCCTGGCCCTAGAACTGCTTTGTGCTGCAGGAACAAGGACTAAATCCCAATGAGTTCCTAGAGGAGACAGCAATAGCTCAGAAAGGCAAAATGGAGAACTGCATTCTGCCTATCAATTCATGTTGAATTCATATAAAACTTCCCCTTAGGTTTTATTGTATCTGGTGCTGGTTTTATTTGTCCTTTGAGAAGTTTCAGTTTCACACTTGAGATCTGACCTGGCACAGAGATCATTTCAAGAAACAAGTGCCACTGACCTTTGCCACTATGGATCTGATAGGAAACTGCCCTGGGTTCTCTCCATGGATCCCCAGTGAGCCCATCTGAAACCTGCTCTGATGATAAGAGCCCAAAAACCAAACAGCCCCAAACCAAACCAGCACATCCATGAAGTTTGTATGTGTGCAGCTCCACCAACACCACAGGTGAGGAAAACAAAGAGAAAAAAATGGATCTGCAGGGGCAAAGGATATTTTTTCACCTCTATGCATCAACAAGTCTTATGGAAGGCGCACTGGAAAGAACAAAGAGCCCAAGCATTTTTCAGCCCAAGGGAGATGAGGGAGAGGGATGAGTGTACCTGTCTGAGCAGGAAGGAGACAACATCCGTGGACTCCCAGTAGCTGGCGTGGAAGAGGTGAGGCAGAGCCACCGTCGGGAAAGCCGTCAGGGCGTCGGGGCAGTACAGGGCGTAGTCGATCCGTTTGGTTCCCCACCACTTGGCAGCAACTACAGAAGCAAAACACTTCTTCAGACAAAGGGGGTTCACAGAAGGGGTTTCAGGGCTCTGGCTCCTCGCTCCAGGTGTGCCAGGACACTGCTCCCTGGCTGGTCCCGCTGCTCAGGGGGAACAAGCGACCCCGGGCTCGGGGTTTGCTCACACCAAGGGAGGAACACACCAGCAGTGAGCTCTCCCTTGTTTAAGCAAAGAGGAAGGCACTGGAGGGCAGGTTAATTGGCTGCTAGTCCAGACCCCAGGGAAGGGGCTCAAGGCTCCTCTGCAACGAGCCAATACATAAAGACAGCAACAGATCTCCCTGGAGCTGTGGGAGGAAGGAAGGGAGGTGGGCTCTGTCCGTCTCCAGCCCTGCTTCCAACTCCTTTAGCTTTCACCAGGGAATGGAATCCAGGTATTGGCCACACTAAAGAGGACTGAACACTGGGAATCCACAGGATGCTAAAAGGCACCACAAGGCAGGGAATATGGCACGTGATGATGGGACTGGTAGTCCCCAATAAATCCTTATTGCCCTCCTGGGCAGCCGAGATGTGCAGCCCAGCCTCCTGGGCTCAGCTCTGTGGTGGACCACAAGACAAGTACCTGGCAGTATTGGGACTTCACTGCATGGGGCACTGAAAATACACTGGGATTTAGAGGGGGGCAGGGATACAAACAACACAGACAAGTTTCTCCCTCAGGGAGCCCAACAACTCACAGGCAGGTGCCTGACAGCCACCCTTCACCCTGGGACACCCCCACACCTCAACTGCCCTGAGCTCTGCCCACACACGTGTCCTGTCCCAACCCCTGGGAATGAGCAGGTCTCAGTCCAAAGCCTCAGACCCCAAAGCCATGGGCTGCTTTCCCGGCAGCGAGGAGTCCTCAATGCCTGTGCACTCCAGCCCAGAGAAGCAGCCAAGAAAAGAAAAGATGGAGACCAAGAGAGCAGCAGAAGAATTTTGTTTGTGTTTTCATGCAGGATGCAAGCTGGGGCTTTGACAAGGGCTTCCTCAAGCTTGGTTTGTCTCTGTGACAATGTTCCCTTTTTAAGGACTTCCAGGAAAGCTGCCAGGTTTAAGGTACAATCCAACACACCCTTCTGCAAAGGGAAATCTGGCTGGTGATGAGCACAGATGCCAAACTGAAAAGATGGATCCATCCACCAGCTCCTTCCAGAGACCTGCACAGAGCTCCCACCACAGCAAATGCAGAGGGATGTGGATTCAGCACATCCCCATGGCCCAGCACTGGCTCTGCCAGGTGCCAGGCCACCCTCACCCTGATAGTCCCCACTTTTCTGAAGAGCCATGGGAAGGAGGAGCAAGGTTTGACAGATCAATGTGGCTTTTCCAGAGCTCACAGCATCCTCCTCACAGACACTTCTGATTCCCTGCCTTCCAAACTGACAGCTCCTGGTCATGTCCCAACTTTCATTTCTCATGCAAGTCCCCAGCTTGGATAATTTCAGATTCTTTACAGGAAGCAGACAGGATTGACTCTTCCATGCTCAAAAGATAGTGGTGGAGGCAGAAGCGTTGTCCCCTCAGCTCTGCCCAGAAGAATTCCTGCTCCTGCCAAGTTGTTAGCTGTGTTATGATGGATCTTCAGGGCAAAGTGACAGAAATGCTTGTTAAGATGCAATCAGAAACTGCAAGTGCCTCAGTGTGAAGCGCAGAGGTTTGTTGTGAAGTTCTGTGACTACCAAATGAGAGAGGAGGCCGACAGGAGTGGATCTCTCCAGAATACCTGTCTTGATGTCCAGGTCTGGTATCCGAAGAGCACAGCCTGCAGCCCGGCTCCGCGGCCCTTGGAGCTTCCTTCCCTTGGCAGGGGCTGTGTGTTTGTGCTGCCTACGCCTCCTGAGCGAGGTTTGGGTGGGGGATTTGTGAGGGAGGGCAAGTTGGGACAGAAGGCTAAACCCCCTACAATGATTAAGGTGGTGTTTGGTTTCTAAAAGGAAAAATAAAATATGAAAAAAAAAAAAAAAGCAGAAATCACTCATTATTATGGCACACACTGATTTCATCCTCCACAAACTCACAGTACCAGGGGAGCTGCACCCCTAGGGAGGCTCCTGGGAGGGAGCTGTGGTTTTGCAGTGCCCCTCCAACCTTCCTCCAGCTCTCCCTGGGGATAAGCACAGATCACACCCAGCCCTCAGTGCCACAGCTCCATGTTCCCACCACACCAGCGAGGCTGAGAGCAGGAGCAGCAAAGGCAGAGCCGGAGCTCGGGGGACACTCGGAGCCGAGGGAAGACTCTTCCTCCCTGATCTCAGGAACAGGCTTGGATGGCTGTGTGAAGGAATCAATTACACAGAGAAGAAGCTGCACAAGGGGAGAGAGCATGGGGAAAGCAGAGGTGAGTGTTGTGTGACCCAACTCTGCTGCAGCCCAGGACAAGATCTCTCTGTGGGACACGCCAGCCTCGGGGCATCACCCTGGCACAAACACCTCCCCAGGAAGCACCTCTGTGTGCCAGCAGCTCCCCTTGGGTAGGAAAGCAGCACAAAAGAAACACTTCTCCCCCAAGAGCTGCTTCCCAAGCAGATTCCTATTTAACAGTGCTTGGCAAGATGTCAGGACAAGTAAAAGGATGCACTCGGGGAGTGCGGTGCCGGCTCTCGGACACACTTTGAGCAGGAAAACCTCGTTTGTCAGAGAAGGTATTTTAGTTCTGCTGCTGAGTGCTGCCTCAAACAGGGCAGGAGGTTACAGCAGCCCCTGAGCAGCGCCCACAGACCTTCAATAACTCATACCTGCCTCCAGGAGCATTATTAACCTTAGCAATTAATGATGGAGTGAGTAATTCACAACTCGTGCCAGGAATGTATCTCTAAATTTTTGAGACCTTCTGGGAATAGAGTTTGGGCTGAAAATTTCCTCATATGCATGGTTTTTAGTTTTTGTTTTAATTTTTTGGTGATTTTTTGAGGGTTTATTTTGAGTTTTCAGCCTTTTTTTGACCTGAGTTACCAGAGGTCCATGAGGACACAGCGTTCATCTCATACCTGAGCTGAAATAAAGAAGGGGCTGAGCCATTAATAAAATCTGTTCTTCTGCACTTAACAAAGTCTGTTCCTCTCCACTGTACTAGTTAGGAAGTTATACAGATCTTGGGAAAAATAATAAATTAGAAATCCCTTTTACTCCTCATTCAGCTCTGGGAAATGGGTCAGAAGTGACTGGGAGCTGCCCTGCAGGCTGCAGAAGAGCTGAATTTGAATCTCTAATGCAAAGTAATAAATGTTCTGTTCTGAACCAACCTGTCCTTGCCTTTCAGCGTTACAGAGGGGCTTACTCATCCCTGCTTTTGTGGGCCCCATTTGAGGGATTTGCACTGAGCCACATCCTGCATCACCCATCTGGTCTCCAGTGCTGATCCTGACCAGTTCTGCACGACTTACCATGGCAGCACAGGCACATCCCTCGGGATGAACCCTCACCACACACAGCTCACAGTCACAGTTATCATCTCTGCTTGAACAATTCACCACCAGCAAGGTCCAACACGAGCAACACACCCCCTGTTCTTGCAGGGGATGTGGTACCACAGGCTCTGAGTGTGGCAGAACCAGAATGATTCCAAGCTTTTGGTCATGACTGGGAAGCACCCCCCGGACAGACGGACGGACAGAAGCTGCTCAGCCCGGAGCAGAGCAGAGTCTCAGAGGGGTGCAACACTTACTGTTGGCTATGTTGGAAGCAGTGTAACTGTCTGCCATTCCTGAGACCTGGCTGGCAATGCTGATCTCACTGGCTCTCCGGAAGCCCCTGAACTGAGGGGCTGAAATGGGGGTGGACAGGGACGCGTTTTCCACGAAGACGGCACCATGAGACTGAACAACATCTGCTACAAAGTTGAAACAGGGAAATCAAAATATTAGACCAACAGACAGAGGCTGGGCAAGATGAACTCGGGGTGGGGGGGATAGGAAGGAGGCAAACAAAGCTGGTGGGTGCAAAAATCTTTCAGAGCTGATTGGAATGAAACAGAAACACCCCACATTTCATTGGAGCTCTGGTTAGAAAAGAAAGCAAATAGCACAGCAGGCAGAGACATGTGGCTGGAGGAGCAGTCTTTGATTGAGAGAAGCAAAGTAAGTAGCTCAAAAACCAGATCCAAAGAAAAACCCAGGCAGACTTATTCAAGCAGCAATAACAAGCATGTGTCATACACACAGATGTGAATATACACAATTTTATACATTCACATCGAGACAAGATAAACAAGGTAAGGAAAACAACAAAAAAACAACCTCACAAAGAGGTATTTGTTTTCTTGAGATATTAAAATTTAAATGAATCTCTCCCAGATAGAAGCATTATTGAAAAGCAAAAATCAAGAAAACATCTTCATGCCTGGCAGGGACTAAATTTGGACTTGTATTTTACTGCTGAAGGACACAGCCAACACTCATTAATCTGGAGAAAGGGCTGCTGAAGGGAGTCTGGTGCTGAGCACTTGTATCTCCCATCAGAGTCAGCAGATCAGGGAGTACTCAGGCTCTATGAAAACAGAACTTTTTTGGTACAACACGCAGGTCTGGATTTTTAAATCCCAACCTGAGGTTTACCAAGTTAGGCCAAACCCCTCAGTACATAAATACAGAAAGGAGGGTTTCAAATCATGCTCACATGGACCTTACATACGGATGGGAGGGAAAAAGACCTCAAACGCTCAGGAGTGGCAAAACGAGAGATGCTGAAAGCCACGTTAAAATCTCTGTATTTCACTTTTGTCTCTTAACAGTGCTAAGAGCACCCACCCCTCTGTGGATGCTGGGGCCCAATTAAGTGGGATATCCCAAGCTCCTGCAGGGCAGAGGTTTGTGATGCCAACACCAGGTGCTCACAGCAGGCAGCACCAGCGTGGCACTAACATGCAAAAGCAAAGCAATTCATCACGGGTTTAAGGTTGCCCATCTCTGCTGCACTTGAGGAGCAGCACCTGAATTTATTCCCAGGTATCAGGCAGGAGATATCACAAGGAATGTGAGCACATTACTCCCACACATCAACACCCTCCACCTATTCCAGCCTGTTTCGTTATCCCTGGATTTAATCCCTGCACACGGCTGACACGGGGCGTTGTTTTAGCAACTGGTTTATTTTAAAATCAATCTTTTTTTGCTTGGGGCTACTGAGTTTCTCCCTCCAATCCCTCAGTTTGCAGCAGCAGCGTCTGTGCCCACACAAATCCTGCTGCAGCCCAGGGAGAGGGAACGTATGAAGCAGAAAATGTGTGGCTAAGTGTCAGTAAAAGAGTTCTGTTCTCTGCAGGGAAAATCAGGCCACAAGCTGCTCTGTGTAAAAGCTTCATGGACTGTGAGATCTGAGCCTTAGCGGGAGCCTGACCTGATGATGAGCTGCACACGCAGCCCATGTTGTGCCTGAAAGGCCCCCAGCAGCATCACTTTCTCAGCACTTTCCCCCTCTTTCCACCTTGCCTTGAGCTGCTGGCTGTCAAGGCTGTGACCAGGATCCACAAGCCAGCTGGTCCCACCGGGCCAGTGCTGCTTTCTGACTGCACAGAACACCGGCATGAGCAAGAAGAGGCAATCCAAGTGGAAAACAGGAGCTGTACTGAACCCCACAAAGGTCTCAGGGGTGAAGAGTCTCATTCCCTCTGCTGAGGGACCCAGAACAACCCTCCCTTCTCTGGTCACCCCTCCCTCTCCATTCCCTTGCCTATGAGATGCTCCTGTGCTCTTGTGTCACCAAACGGGTGCCCCAACACAGGTGATGATCACCAGCTTCCCTGAACCTCCTCAGATGTGAGGAGAGGTTTGGCTTTGTCTGTGTCAGGAAGAATGCCAGATTCAGGTTTGACCACCAGGGAAACCTGAACTTCTTCCTCTGCTTTAACCTAAAGCACCTGTGCCTTGAATAAGGAACAGTCAGCTTTGACTCCATTAGCCCATCTGCACTTTTAGCTCTGCCTGAACTTCAACTCCTTTTTCAGAACCCAGAAAGTGAATTAAGGAAGAAACAAGGAGATTTTGGACCTGCTCTTTTTTAGCCAATCTTGTTTTCCTGGGCTGACTAGGGATTTTGGAATAGAATGAGTTTGCAGCAAAAGCACCCAAGCTCAGCAGCCCTTCCAGCCCCATCCTGGCGTCACCAGAGGAACAATTCCCACTCCTGTTAAAGGCTGAGGTGTTTCAGCATTGCTGAACAGTTCAGTTCAGCACTGCCTGTGCTGGTGGCAGGACTCTGCCCTGCAGGGGACAAGGACTCTGCCCTGCAGGGGACAAGGTGCCACCCCACTGCAGCACTCCCCTGCTCCTGCCCACTCAGGTGCTCTCGTGCTTCTCCCTTTCCCCAAGCCACACACCCTCTGTCCCTGAGAAAGGGCAGTGTCTGAGAAAAACGAAGGCCAGGAAAAGGCAGGGTGGGAAATGTGGAAAAAAACCCTGTTTTATGCATTACAACCCACTCAGAAAAGCTTCCTCCACACCAAAGCTGCAGTGACAGCAACTTCCACAGAAAATTCTGAGACCTGACTTGCAGAAAAAACCCACAAAGCTAACAACCTATTTCCTGAATTTGTGCATTCTCTGCATCATGTCTCTTGAGCAGCAATTTTGAAGCCAAGGGGGCTTTCTTGGGGAGTGTGGTGACCAGGGTGGGATGTCACAGATGCTGCCACTCTGGCACAGACAGGCCCTAGCACCTGCAGCCAAGTGTCCCTAACAGGAGCCACGGGAAGCCTCCTGCCAGAGGAGCATCCCCAGGCACAGCTCAGGTCCTGACACCACAGGGAGATTCTCCAGGCAAGCCCAGATGAAGCCAGAAGGTCCAGCAGCAGCCAGACCTTCATCAAGGTCAGCTGCTCCTCTGTCACTCGGTGAGGACAGAGGTGTCCTTGGTTCCTGCACTCTGTCTGTCCTGTGACTCAGGGCTGACTCAGGGCCACTGGACCAGAGCGAGGAAGAGGAGCCTGAGCAGTGCTGAGCACCCTCCCAGCAAAGCACCTGCTGCTGCTGGAGCCACGTGGCACAACCTGTGCCATGGCCCAAGGTTTAATTTAATTGCACTTCCAGGGGAGTGGACATGGGAAGCCAAATCACTTCTTTTGTTTTGGTATACCTACAAATCTTTAATACTCATTTTGGTGCTGTGCTCTTTCACTTTTGGCCTCATTTATCAATGTTCTTATAAGGGAACAGCCCTGAGCCATCCTCTCAGGTAAGTCCTTGGGATACCTGAAAGACAGATTTTGGTATGTGCTATTTGGAGACTGAGCCATTGCACCAAAGCAGGAAATACTGAAAGCCATCCAAAAATATGTACAGGTCAATAAAAACAAGAAGATTAAAAACCACAGAAAAGCCAGGCAGCTGCTCAGCATAGGCCAGGACCTGGTCAGTCACCTCTGCAGTCACTACCCTGAGATCAAGAGCAACAGATTTCTGCTGTCCACAAGTTTTGGTGATTTTGGAAATCTCCTGCAGTCCAGTGGCTGAACTGGGATTCAGCACTTGCTACACTGACATCAAGAACTGCTTGCACACATTGTGCTCTTGACCCACACTGTAAAAAGCAGAAAATCATAGAATCCTGTAATGGTTTGGGTTGGAAGGGACCTGAAAGACAGGCAAGGGATGCTTCTACAAGCTCTGTCCTGACCACAGGCAGTAGCAGCTCACAGGGAAATGGCATTTCACCAGGCACCTCCAAAGTGGTTAAATAACAGCACCAGATCCTTTCCCTCTGCTTTACCACAGAACCTCAGAGCACAGGCAACACAGCAACTGCACACCTAAAAAATCCTCTCCACCTCCAGGAGACAGAGGAGAGACCACTGGGAAAACTCAGTGATGTTGCCATCCTGTATGAGCACATAAGAGCCCAAACTGCTCAGGGACAGTGAGGGTCAGCTTGTTAAAGACAACCAGGGCAGCAGAACCCAGCTCTCAATGCAAAACACTGAGAAAGGAACGAGAATGGGCAAGTGAGACACGCGGGGAAGAAAAAAACCAAAACAAAGGCAAATCTCATCAAACTTGCAGATGTAGCACCAGCCACAATCAGAATAAATGAGGCCATGCAGCATTGATGGTGGAAAATAAGGCAAAACAAATGCATCAAACTTTGCTTTTAAGGCAGGAGACAAGAAATTAATTTAAATAACCAACACGCAGAGCCACCCTGGGGTCTGAAAGCCTCAGTGCTGTGCTCAGCAGAGCCATGAGTGTCCAAACAGGAAATACTCCAAGGGACAAAATCTGCTGTGACATGGACATCAAGTGGAGTTCTGGGCATGGTGGCTGCTGGGGAGCTGCACACTGCAGGACACCCTTTCCCAAGGGATCCTGCCCTTGGTGAGCACCACATGAGCAGGGCCAGTCTCTACCAAAGGCTCTTTCCAGCAGCAGAGAGCAAACCAGTCCGTGCATGGCAGCAGCTCCCCTCCAGCATCAACACCAGAATGGGACAGAATTTATAACCCCAAGCCCTTTTTCCACAGTGGCTCTCCCAGAGCCAGGTGTGATCCCCAGTGGTGATTTTGTGCGGCACAGCCTGAGACACAGCACAAGGGTTTCAACTCCAGGAGGCAACAGTGTGATCTCCAAAAAAAGGACCCCAAGAACCCAACACCACAGACAATACAGAAGTGTAGATTACACACACTCAGCACAACCAGCACTTTTATTGGAAACATCTTGCCAATTCAGTACGGGAACGGGGATACTTGTTTCCATGAAGCTGTCCTGGTGCTGGAGAGCACCCAGAGGGCTACTTTCCATGAGGAGGATGGGATTGTTCTGGATTGTCTCAACTAGAAGCAGATGGGAAAAAAAAAAACATAACAGAAGGACAAAGAACAACAGACATGCGGCCACAAAGTGTTAAACATACAAACAGTTACACCCCAGCACTTAATTATGAGTCTTCAATGAACAGACAACCTTCAAATAGAGTAAAAGAAACAAAATGGGTGATTTCCAAACAGACCAACATCAGAGATTAACTGGGAGCAGAGGAGAACACAACGATGGCACTTCAACAACAAAAGGGAGGCATCTTCACCCCCTTCTAAGCCAAATCCATAAATACACAGCAGATCCAGAGAAATATCTTTTACTATGAGTGGGAAAAAATATGCTGTAAGGGAAGAATCAGACTCACAGCCTACACAGTGCAAAGCACAGGAGTAAGCAGGGATGTGAGTTTGATTTTACTCTGCAATTTCGTTGAAATGAAACAGGGACCAGCATTTAGTACAGATGGGAAAATGGGGGAAAAAACAGCCTGAGAGGCTTTCTGATTTGTGGACTCCCAAAAAAAGCTACCTGCATGAGGAGATGCGCACGAGCAGTGTTACACAAGGTTTTGTACAAAACCAATTATAACTGAGCACCTGAATTTTACGTGATCTGCAGAATATACAGCTTAATTATAGCAGCAATTAACTTTTCTGGAGTGCCCTCCAGTGAACACTAACTTCAGGAGCAGCTTGGTGAATCATGGTTAGCCCTTCTGGGTAATGTGTCCATCACAACACGGACTCTAATGGAAAGGAATGGCCTGTTACTTTCTGATAAGCAAATGAAGAGGCTTTGTCTTACAGGAAAAAGAGAATTTAAAGTTGGTTTTTGTCAGTTTTATTCATGAAGGCAGAGCAGTATCTCTTAAAATAACAAGGCTCGGACCTGGAGGTTTTGCCATCACTCTGCCCTTCTCACAGGAGAGCTAATTGCTGTTTAACTTCACTGCATAGCAAGTGTCTCTCCAAACACAGCCAACTCAGAGGTTGTGTGATCCAGGGAGGCTCTAATTCCTGCTGCTGTCCAGATGTTAACCAGAACACAGGTTTAGTGTCAATGGGGTCCCAACCTCTGAGTACAGTGACAACAGGGGCTCTGGAATGTATTTAAGAGAAATAAGGTAAGATGTTTAGCTGCATTTTTTTTGTAATAAGCCCCTTGCAGCTGATACCTAGAATACACCCAAAAAGCAAGTTGCTCTTCAAGTTGCTATAGATTCCCTGAGCTGTTGTAACTGGCCTGGGTACAAATGCAGTTGTGGGTGGATCCATTTTTAAAAAGTGTTGCAGCAAGATCTTGGCTAAATTTGACAAGTGAGTGGGGCCTGCAGAAAGCATTTTATTCACTTCATTAAACATGGAGTTTAGTTTGTGCCCATCTAACAAATCAGGCCTCTAGATTAAGCAATTACAATACTTGAAAACACTGAACATATAGAAGGCCACTTCTTTGGACTTTCAACTTTAAAATGATGCAGAGGGGATCACCAGAATTATCCAGCTCTAGTTATACAGTCTTCTTCATGTAGTCCTGTATGATTCAAATATTAGACAAAGGGGATGCAAACAAGTAAATCATCTCATCATCTCACTGTAGACTCTGCTCCCTCCAGTCTTCTCTGGCCCTCCAAGTCCTAAATTCTGCCCACTCAGTTGTGTTTCATTCACACTCCACCACAAGCACCAGTCTGGGTGTAAAACAGAAACCTTTACAGAGAGATCACCACCTCATGACCCTCAACAGCTGGAGGCCCTTGTGTGACAAACAGAGGGCACACAGCGCACAAGGAACTGATTTCACTGCAAGAGAATTCCTTTTCTGGTGAATCAGGAACAAGCTAATGCTACAGGGCCTGTTCTCCTTCTCACCATTTCCAATTGTGTTGGTAACTTCATGCCACATGTGGCTGCAGCCCTTTAACAGCTCATGTGGATCCAGAGGGACTCACCCAGAACTGCAGAGTTGCCATCGCCCAGCGGGAACCTCTGGTACCGGGGGATGTTGAAGGGGGGCAGAAGGTAAAATTTCCTCTCCAAAAGAGGCTCAAGGCGTGAAGCAGATGGGTCTGCAGGGTGGAACAGGTTATAGACCTGCTGACAAGCTGGTCTGAGCTGAAAGACTAAAAAGACAAAGAAAAAAAATCCCTCAAGTATCAAAATATTGCTTGTTAGAATATTGTAAATATTTGTCTTGAAAAATGACAACTGTCAGGTTATAAAATTGCAAAAGATTTATCATTTATCACTCTCTCATCTCCTAGTTTAGTCAACTGAAACAATTTATTACAATGTTTACAGAGTCAAGAATTGCCCAGTGCTTTTCCTGTTTGGAAATGGTATCATCAGTGGTGCATGGAGCAAGGGAGATCTGCTTCTTTACGGTGCAATAAACATGATACAGAAATGTTTGGGTTTAACCAGACTCCTGCAAGGGCAGCAGGAGGTGCTTATCCCACCCACCAAGGGAGCACTTTGCACCAGGACTTACTGTCAAGAGCTGGAATTACAGTTTTCCTCAGAGCAAGCACCAGACCCAGAGGAGACCCAAAGAGGAAGAAGTCTGTGATTTCAAAGTCAAACTTCCCAATATTTCCTCCATCCAGCATGGTGGAGCTGCTGGATCGCCTGGACGTGGGGTCGTTTCTCAGGACACTGGAATGTAAACTGGGACAAGAACAGAAAATAAAGTCTGAATTATATCCTCACTGTGTTTTCAGAATTCATGGATTATGATTGACAGTGGATATAATTTCTATCTCTTCAGTGAAGGAACTGTGCTAATCAACCCACAGTGGCCCCCCTGCACTGACATCATTTATATGTACAATTCCAAGCTTCAGGTGAGTTCATTTATACACCATCTCCCCAAAATGCCTTTTCTTTAAGGAGTCAAAATCATTGAACACATCCAGCTTTCCCTCCCTCTCTCAGGTGTCAAATCTGTTTGCAAAATTCCATCTCTGTCTTGTGCAGGCAATGTGCAGGTTTAACACACAGATTTAAATTCACGTTGTCCTTGGACACTGAAGAAGAAGAAACAGCAGGATTGCTTAGGTGAAAATCCTGGGGAACCACCTGCACACGTTAGGGAGAGTTGCTTTTTGCAGTCTGGGAAAAGTGAAATGACAGATGTGTAACACTGAGAGCCTGGTTCACAAAAGCCTTTCTAAGACGCTTCTATTCCCACCCAAAAGCACAAAGCTGCATATTCCTTTGCTCTCCAGGTTGTGCAGATTCCAGTGGCAGCTCTAGTGGGTTATCCCATTATAATTAGTAGCAGAGAGTTGAAGGCAGTAGCAGCAGTGCCTTAAGAGGGTGTTTGCAAACACTTAAAAAAGCATCAGAACAGGTTCTATGAAACATGTAGGAGAAATGGATATCATAAGAGATGGGCTGAATAAAAGGTTTACAGGCCTAGAGTTGGGAATGATGCAGATCAAACAGTCTCCTGCTGGCTCTGTGGCCCCAAACAAAATCCCAGGTGGTGACCAGCACTTGTCACATCCTCATGTGCAACAGCTCTGGCTCATCAAGGCTCCTTCAGGACAGTGACAGCCCAGCACTGCTGTGGTCCCAAACCAGGGCTGTTCCCCCATCCTCAGCACAGAGCAGTAGCTCACACACCCCTCAGACACAGCCATGGGCCGGGAGCAGCTGCAAATGCTCACACTTTTGGGGAAGAAAACCAAGGTTTCAGGCAGACTTTGCTTTGCAAATAAGGAATAATCCCAGTGACAGCTCCAGTGCTGAACGCCGTTCCCAGAGGATGCTGAGCCTCCTCCTGCTCCTGCTGCGCTGCCGTGCTCCCTGTGGAGCTGCACACAGGCACATGCACGGCTCTGCTCTCCGCTTCCCAGCCAGGGAATGATCAGTTACTTATGCCAGACACACACACATCACGGGGAGTCAAAACAGTGGTGTCAAAAGCGGGAAGAACAGGAGGTTACAGCAGTGACAGCTCAAACGAGCCTACTCCTGTTTCTGTGATGCAAACGAGGCTGCAGAGCCCTGAAACAGCTCTGAGAACAAGCCACCTTTGGTGGAGCTACAATTGCTTTAGCTAACAAGATGCAACGCTTCGAGTTTGCTGTGTGTGAGGAATGCAAAGTCATTTAGAGCACTCTCGGTTTTGCTGAAGGCAGGGTGACAGCAACAGGATCCCAACAAAGGCTCCAGAGGAAAAGCTATCCCCATGGCAGGATGGGTGCAGGGGCTGTTTGGTGTATTCCACACAGCTTCCCACAGCATCTCTTCCTGGGGAAGGGAAGAAGCAGAGCAGGCACAGCACGGAGCAATTTGGGCATCTTCGCTCCTTCTGCCGGGAACTTGGTATCGCCTTTTCGGCAATCAAAGGAAATGAGAGCCAAGGGGAACTCTGGATCTGTCATGCTCCAAGCAACCTGCAGTGCCCTGTTCTCCCTTTAAAGAGCAGCAGATGTACTGTGTGCATTAATTAAACAAGAGCTTATGGATTTCAGAAGCAAATCAACTCATTTACAATAATACAAGTACGGCACAGCCAGAAATAATGTAGTTGTGCAGAAGGACTGAATTTAAAAATAAATGTGTGATTGTAATCTCCAGATGCTGCTCTGGCTTGCTGGGCATTATCCCAGAGAAGTGGGTAGGTCTGATACATGAATAAAAATGAGTGTCTTTGGCACAGGCTGAAATCTGCGGTGGGCATGGACAGGAAGGTCCCTGTGTGCCAGGCTGCCCGTCTGCCGAGCCCTGGAGGGAAACTTGGCTCTGTTCTGCCAACCTCCTGCTCGAAGCCACGACACACCAGGGCTTGGTTTTTGCATGGGAAAAATCATTCCTTGATGGCAGAGGCCAACGAGCATTCTGCTGGTGCTGGCTGGGAGAACAAGCCCAGGCATGGGTGTGGGAGCAACGTCCTGCTGACAGGCAGGAGGGGATGAGTGAATCCCTGCTCCCCAGCCTCCTCTGCCCCAGGGATGAGGTGAATCCCTGCTCCCCAGCCTCCTCTGCCCCAGGGATGAGGTGAATCCCTGCTCCCCAGCCTCCCCTGCAGCACAGAGCTGAGTGAGAGACATGCAGACAGAGCTCCTACTGCAACTTCCACCTGCCCCTTTTCCTGAGGGAATCCTGGTTTTGAGCTCTGAGAAGAGATTAATTTTTAGCTCAAGGTCTAAAGGGAGGTTTAAAAACACATAAAACTCTTAAGAAGTGAAGATGCACCAATCTGCCACCCCACTGAATCCCGACAGCTCTTGCCAGGGAGTCACAAGTGCTGCATGTTGGGTGCAGGCAGAGCCCTTCAGAGATGGAACAGGAAGGACCAGCACAAAGCTATTTGGAACAACAAAATGAGCAATCCATTACCAACATCAGGCCCAGCACTTATTCTAAAATAGGTGTAAAAATGCATCAAGATGCCAGCCTGATTTCCTTAACTGAGTCTGTGCCCCTGAGGTCAATAACAAGGAGGAAAATCAGCACATTTTTGCACAACTCATATTTTCCCTGTAATACAGGAGACTGTTTTGAGGAGGCAAGAACAAGAGCCTGATTGCCTTTTATTAACCTGCTGGAAATAGCCAAGGACCTCACTGGGGATTTTGTAAATGCAGCTGTCTTTCTGAATATCCTATCACAGTGCACCAACAACATTCACTTCGATACCTTCTCTCTCCCATAAATCATTGACCAAAGGGCCCTGACATGGCAGGACAACACAAATCCCTGTGCTAAAACAGTGACTCCAAGTAGTGATGGAGGGGGAGGAATGCAGGGAAAATCTCAGCACAGGGCAAAAGGAACAGCCTTGGATGCAGCTGCAATGCAGGTAATGGGGTTTGCTGTGGGGGACACTGCTCCCCAGTTCCTGGGACGTGAGAGAAGAGGGATTAAGAGCATATTTACTGCAGTTCCTCCAGGCCTGCAGGAGAAAAAGCTCTGGGCTGTCCAGTTCCAGAGGCTGAAGAAGAAGATTCAGTCAGAAAAATCCTCTGGATTTACAGAAATAATCCCTGAATGACCAGAGGCCATGGGCAGACTGCTGTGAAAATTCCATGGGTTATGTTAACAGACACATTTCTGAATGTCCATTTGAAAAAGCTTAAAAATGTGGTATTGGGGGCTTCAACAGTGAGTAACAAATTTGAAACATGTCCTTGGTGCAATGAAGCAGCCCTGGCAGGGGACAGAATAACTCAAAATCAGGTTTCAGAGATACTTAAAATTAATACAATGCTGGGTTCCCAGCTCTGCTGCACTGAGCTCCCTTACACGATTTCTCCATTTGCTTTCTGACCTCCATCCCACACTTGGAGCACAGCAGAGCAGCAGCTCCCTGACTGCCTTGGCTGTCACACAACAGCTCAAAGGGCTTCTTGCCATTGCACCACTGATGCAGCAGAGAAGCTGGATCATCTCAGTGCCACTCAGCAAGAAAGCTGTTAATTTTTTTTTTTGCAAATACAACACACTGAAATCGATAACTCTCTAATCTAAATTGTTTTCCTACATCTTGCTTATCACAGGATGACAAAGCAACATTCAGGCTCCACAGATACACCACCCTCAGCTCCAGGACATTGCTGGATCTGTTCCTTCCAAATCTTAAATCTTACCTTGAAAGAAAGGCTTGATGCTGCTTTATTGTGTCCAGCTCATAGGTGGATGAATCACTCCTTTTTCGTGGCAGCTGCTTCTTTGGATCTTCTCCATTGCTACGAGGAATATCAATGTTGCTCCTGCTGAGGTGTCTGCTGGCTTCCAGATTAGAGCCACTGGAACAGTGGCTGTTGTTCACCGTTATCCCAGGAGACAGGAGGTCGGTATCCTGGGATTTGAAATGTATGGATTTAGCTGAATTAAGAATACACCCACATGGTAACACTTCCCTCCTAGCCTCATTTCCCCATTTACCCCAAGATCCAGTTGAGGCCAGTACAGAATCTCAGGCCCAATCACTCCCTAAAGTGTGGGTGATGCTTCACACCAGAGGGTGAAACATCCCTGTTTAGAGCAAACACACCCAAACTGACACTCATATGCACCCTAAGACGTGTCTGCCACTGATAAGGACCAGAGTCTTTGCTGTTTCAGGAGATCCTCACTCAACCCAGGCTCTGTGGAGCAGCTGGGAGCCAGCATTACCTGGACACTGACGACGCTCCCTCGCCGGCTGCTGTTCTGGCTCTCGGACACGGTCTGGTTGCTGTAGCATAAGGCATCAAATCCCAGGATCCCTCCAACACAGTCCCCTACCAAGCACACCTGAGACAGGAAACAGAAGCAGGGGAGGACAGGGAGGAGGAATAAAAAGGAAATTAAGAAAAGAAGCCCCCTGACTTCAGTTCAGAACTAACAGTTATACACAGAGACTGGATTCCAACTGGACGAGCTGGAGTGACAGGATGCTCAGTGCCTTCATCAGTAAAACTGCTCAGCCTGTGAAATCCATCACTGCCTGCAGACTCCCATTCTCTCACACAGCTCATCTGTCCTGGCTGTCCCCACCAGCCAACTGGAGCAACAGGACAGCAACACAGAGCCCTGATCCTGGTGCTAACTGCAGAAACCAAGCTGGATCCCCCTTGCCAGCTCCTGTGCTACCTCAGGGAAGCTTCTGCCCATTTGTATCCCAAGGGGTAACAGTGTTCTGCCTCCAAGGGTATGAGCAGACAGGCACAGTAAAGCACCAAGATCCCTGGGCAGGAGCGGGCAGGCTGGCAAGAAGCTCAAGGTGAATAAACCACATGACAGCAGTGCAGTGTGACAGCTCCTCTAATGTCCCTGCCCTTGTGGGGCTGGGGAGTCACTTTGCTCAGAGGTGTGAGCCTCAGTTGTGCTCTTCATGAGGTGCAGCAGCTGCACAGCCTCACAAAATAAACCCATGGGTGTACAGCTCCAGCACGAGCTGCTGAAGGTCCTTTAAAGCCAGGAATGCTTAAACAGCCTTGGTTTGCAGTGGGGATGAGACCATGTTTAGCAACAAAGGCAACATTCCTGCTCGGGCAAGGTGAGTCACACTGAAACCTGATTAACTTCACAGCTTTGGAGCTTCATTTCTGAACACAAACTCAGGCTTTGCTTCGAATCCCAAAGGTCCAGGACAGCACACAAGCAATAATCTCTCCCTCTCAGAAAGAAAGAAATGGAAAGCACAGCACTTCCTTATTGCAGCCCAGCACTGTCACATTCCCGTCCCTCCTGAGAGATTTATGGCAAAGAGAGTTTCAGAAGGAAATTGCTTCCCTTGTTCTTGCTCTGGCTGTGGCCTGAGCAGCCCCTGGCTCACCTGGCCATTGAAGGAGGTGCCCTCCTGGGATTTGATGAACTCACTGTAGGCCTGGTTGGCTCTGACAATGACAGTGGCCACGGCTTCCTGGTACTGCGGGGAGGACGTGGCGAGCAGGGGGAGCGCGGCGAGGGGAATGTGATCCTGGCTGTTGGACAGGCAGCCCTCATCATAACTGTATGGGCTGAGGCTGCAGGAGGCAAGAGACAGTGGGAATATGGGGAAAACAACTTGCAGGCAGTACAGTCAAGTGTTGTGGTTCATAAAAAAAAGCCTCAAGACAGAAAGGCCATTTATTCCTCTGTGAATGGCTGAGAGCTTAATAAATCTTTCTCTCCCATCAAACGTAAATCTTCAAGGACAACATACTTACACTGACAGAACAACCTCCAGACAAGGAATTAAATCCTTAGTATTTATTGGATTAATTAGAATAAATCAATCTCAGAACTTGTGCTGCATGATTACTGTATTCACTGCAGCTAAGTATGAAATCGAGATTGAATGCCTGGCTGGTACATTAATAAAGGCATTCCCAAAGCATGGTCAGAGCTCCCAGTGCTACATGCACAACATCTCAGGGAAACAAACAAAACAAAACAAAACAAACTCCCCCAAAACCCCCACTCCATGATAAAACAGCATCAACTTACCTGGACACCAGGGAAAATGCTTCAGAGCAGATGGCTGGGCAAGGGACAAGTTTGATGGCAATGTGTCCCAGAGCAGCTGGGTAGTGCACCCTCATCACCGTGTCAAACACAGTTGTGATGGTGTTGACATCCCCTTGCTTGGAGCTCTGGTCACCACTTCCTGAGTCCAGGATGTTTCCTCCATGGAGGACCAGGAGGAGGACATGGATTTTACTTGGCTGCATTAATGGCTGCGCTGATTCATCCTGGATAGGGATGGAAGAGAGCACACAGAAATGCTCATTTTTCAAAGAGGTGTGACTTGTGCTTAATTTATGGCAAAGGCTATTAGATACACCACAGTACAATGCTAAAAACCTGAGTACTCCTTCCAGGTCTCTTATCCTACACTTGTACATGCACAAATGCACACACAGCCTCAGTCTGACTTGTTAGAAGCAGAAGAAATGCTGAAAGTAAAAAAAAAAACCTGCATAAAATTGTATCCAGGTAAAACATGGCAGCAGTGAAGACATCCTTGTGTATATTAGGGTGGAAAAATACAGAAATAAGAGATGGGTGTTGGTTTTTGTGGGGTGCTGAGCTCAGCTGAAGCAGTTGGCGGTGAAACACATTCAGCAAAATTAAAAAATGAGATCAAACAGGTCAGCAAGTGGCAAGCTACTGAGAAGTTGTGGGAAGTTCAGTCATTGCATGTTTGCCTAACACAGAAGTCATAAATAAGACTTCAGATTTGCTTAAACTGTTGCAAGAGAGGAACTGAAAAAAGTTCATGACCCCATAACCCAAGGAATGGCCAGCCTGTGGCTGGGAGTCTGCTGCATCAACACCGTGAGATTTTCATTTGGCTGCCCAGGTGATTTGCTTATTGTGTTGAACCAATTCCTTGCCTAAACAGACAGGCTGTAATTTGGGGGAAGGAGGGAATTGCATCCTGATCATTAATGCCTTGCCAGAAGAGCTGTAAGCCCAGTCCTGATGCCCCAGGCAGGTACAAGAGCATCCATGTGCACATCCTGTAACACAGCAGAGCAGTAATATTTTTAATATCTATTTGCTACCAGGGCTTTCAGTGTTTACAGCTCCCACACGGACTCAAATCCTCCATCCTACATCTGTGAGATCTGTGCAAACCCTTCTGTACCTGACCCCTGTGCCAGCAGAGACATCCTGAGCAACTCCCTGCTGCCATTGACAGGGGCAAGGAAAGGATGGAGGGCAGCAGTGTTTTCCAGCTGGCAAATAGTTCTAATTCTAGCATCTTCAGTCACCTGTTGTCCTTGAGCAGTGATTGAGTCCCTGACAGACCTGCTGGTGGGAGGAAAGCATGCCCAGGCACACATTAGCAGCCTAACAACTACATCACATTTTTGCCAGATAATGTTAAAGCTTGTCTTACTACACAGCCCACCAGAAGTATTAAAATTCTCATCCAAGTCTGTAATAACGATTTTTCCAGACCTCCTGCATAAGAATGGCCTTGAATTATTTAGCACCATTCCACTGTATTCATGCCTGCTCTTCAAACCTCCTCTGACTCCAGTTTTAGCACCTGCACAGTGAACCTTTCCCTGGCTGGAGGCACAGGAGGAGCCCTCAAAGCGTCTCAGCACCTCTCCTGCTTCCAGACAAGTGTTTTAAGCGTTCATTTGGAGAACAACATGAGTCACCAAGCTCAGGTCATGCAGACGTTTATCAGCAGTGCTTTGGAGGCACCTTTCAGTTCATTACCCTCTGCTCTGAAGGAAGTGGGGAGCTGCTGATCAGTTTAAGGGTGGAGGTAACTATTCAGAATTTCCTTGTAAGATCTGCAGCCTCTTAAAACACCTAAATCCTGAACCACCTTCAAGTGAGGGAAGCTTTTAACCTGAAAATCATTGCAATTGGTGGCACAGGAATTTCATACTATTTTAGCAGACAGCTTGTGAACAACTACAAATAACTGTCTTTTTCATCTTGCTTTGAAGTCTGTTCTTTTTCTAAAATGAAGGCAGAAACAGGAGGGGGTTGAGTTTGCACAGTCTTCTGAGGAAGACAAGTTTCCCACACCATCTTGAGCTCCAAGACAAATCTTAGGGGTGTGACTTGCTTACTTTGAGGTGGCCAGAGCTGTTCCCCTCCCAGCCACCCACTCTGCCCACAGCCCTTGAGCTCTCAGTCTATTATGGAAAAGCCAAACCACCATGAACTTAGAGCCTGGCACAGACACTAATTCCAACACTCATGATCTTTGATGGACCACTCAGACTCGGTGTAGGCACTCTGCAAAGCAGCTGCACTGCCCCTGCAGCACAGACAGGCAGCTGCTGAAGGGCAGGACGAGAACAGCCAGCCTGGGGTGTCTGACCAGGACTCTGATCTGCAGAAAGCTGGGCTGGCTTAGTGTGGTGTTATTTATTTATTATTTCACCCAGAGTACTGACCCAGGCTGTGGTATAACTGGATTCCAAAGGGGACTCTGAGCAGCCCCATGCTGTGGGCCACAGCTGAGTGCTGTCCTTTGCACCTTGGTGCTGCAGGAACCTGTTCTCCCACTCCCACAGCCACATTTGCTCATCTGGCATTGCAGGATAGCTCTACCCTTGAGCTGCTCTGATCCCCAGAGGATTGCCAGTTTTTTCCAGCTGCATACCTGATGCTGCCTGCAAACTACACAGCATTTTCTATATGATGTTCCAAAGATGGGTGAAAAATCCCATAAAGCTGAATTACAGAAGGACACACACAGGTGTTACTGGGGCTCAGCAGCACATGGAGACAAGACACTGCTCCCAGCAAAGGGACCCATTTATCCCACACAGAGACATTCCAGCAGCACAGATCTCTTCACAAGAAGCCCAAGCACTCACCTCGATGATGCTGAGCCTCTCCACGCTGGAGCCAACCTGATACTCTGCTGATGTCTCCTGGTACAAGTCACCTGGAAGACCAGAGGTGTAAAATGTCAGCACTGCCAGATGCTCTTTGGCAAAGATATTCTTCCATAAAGAATTGTTCCAATGCCTCACATCTCCTTCATTATTTCATCAAATCCTCCTCTCCCTCCTTCCTGCCTCCTTCCACCTGAGAAGCCTGGGCAATGCTGGGTCATTTCTTTTCCAGCAATTTCTCATAACCTGGCTAAGAGCTGAGGACATCAGTGAGCTCTTCTGTCATTACAGAGATCTGGTACTGCTGCTTTATTAAGGATGGCAACAATGGGAAATCCCTGCACGACTGTCAGAAATGATTGGTTTGTGGGAAAATAAAAGGAATTGCTTGAACTATGCTGGGGAGTAGAGATCTGATGTATTCCTACATCTGTGCCTACACAGACTGACTTTGTAGGAAAAGCCTGAGTGTCACCTTCCACCATGAATCGCTCTGGCTGAGGAGCTACAGCTTCCTTTCACCATTTCATAATGACGAGCAGAAAATAAAACTGAGGCAGGTACATTCAGGAACAAAGGATGGAGCAAAAGGAAAGAAGAGCCAGGAGAAATTCAAGTAATTTGAGACAGAGCTGGGATATTTCATCATTATATGAGAGAATCCTGGCTGTCACACAAAGGAGCCAAACCAATGTGGAAAATAAAAGAGAATCAAAAGCCATCCCAGCTCCCACTGAGCAAATCTTTTCCAGCAGCACTGGGCAGTCATTTTTATGCTCTGTCTCAGCTTCTCCCTTTGTGAGATGAGGATAACAAGTTTTACCTTGTTCACAATGAGGCTGTGACAATTGCCTGGAAACACTGTAAAATAGCACATGCAGTTTGTACTTGGAAAAGAATTACCCTGGACATCATCGCATTCGGGGGTTTCAATTTTATCCATCAGATCGTTGGAACTCCATTTGGTTATTTCTTTCGGGAACATTTCCTCATTGTCAGACAAATCCTCTTTAAAAAACAGATTTTTTTGAGAGTCACAAACACAAAAATATGTATACAGAAAAGAACAAACCCCAGAATTTTAAATAAAACCCACAACTCTGTGCAATCTATGTACATTTGGATAGCTTAAGTCAAAATAAACCATAAACTTTACCAGCTTTTGTTATATAGAAACCAAAGCACTTTTTGAAAAGTAAACAAAATGTTTTAGCTGCATGATTTAAGCAAACAAAACTCCTAAAACGTGGAAAGAAGTAATTTGGATATTTAATGGTACCATGTCTGGCCTTTGCCTTGCCATTCTCTCTGAGGATGCCAAAGCAGCCAGAATGCTCCAGCAGAGGAGAGGACAAAGCAAGGATTCCCCCTGGGATCCTCCCAGCCCAGTTTGAGAGCTGTGGGACTTCTCTGGGGGAAGAAGGGACAAGGATCACTGCTGCTCATGGGACCAAACACCTAAAAAGGCAGGAGCAATAAAGGGAATGTGAACTCCCCAGGCTGATTTCCTCAGGAGATGAGACACAGTGCATGGATCTGCCTTTTCCTGCCTCTCTCAGTATTTTCCAAATCCCCTGGCTCAGTTCAACCATACTCAATAAAGAATAAGGGTCCCTAAAATATTATGTTCGTAGAAGTGTAATTAAATGAAGAGACATACAAAGGGGAGCTCTCCTTTCTCTCTCTTTTTTTTTTTCCATTGAGGGTGCATCTTTTGCTGCTATGATGGTTAAGTGCTTTATAATTTATTTATACCTCTGTGCTTAGTATGTCTTTCCTGAAAATTTTGGGCTTGTAAATTTAATAAAGAGTTATAAACATAATAACAGCAGTAATTACAGATGTCTTGAAGATCTAAAAGCTGTAATCTTCAGAGTCCCAGACTAGGATTTCCCCTTTCTTATTGCTGTACAGTTACTAAGAAAATAATTAGCTGAAAGAATCCCACAATGGGGAACAAAAAAAGGTTATGAAATATATTAATCTTTTCAGCAAATCTGAGCAACAGCTTAAAAAAAATTGTATGAAGAGCACTAGGTGAAGATCCAAGCAAAGCCTGATTATTTTTAGGAGTTTTTATTTCAACTTTGACCATAAAAAGAGAGCAACCTGGAAATTTTGTACCAGCATGCCATTTCCTTTTTCAGCCATGGAAAGAATTTGAGTAAATCCCAGTTTCCCTGCACACAGGAGTGTGGAGCTGCCTGTCCTGAGCCAGTGGAAAGCACAGGACTGTAATACACGTGCTGGCAGAGAATTAAGAGGACGATTGCACTCTAAGCTCCTCCAGCAACTAAATCTAAATATTAAACTTAATTCCTTGAGAGGTCTAATTACAGCCCTTACTGCTGCTCAAGTGATCCCTGAATGGGATATTACTCCCATTATCAACATTTATTACAGGATAGATATTCGATATTACTGTATTTGTCACTATCTTTACCAGGGAATGAGGGTGAGTGGGAAGCTGGAGACAAGGAATCTTCTCGGGCTCAGGTTACGCCCACTGCACTGCGAGGAAATGTGTGTGTGGGGATGGGAAGCACTTCTGAGGAACTCTGCTGGCTGTTGACTCACATCCTGAGCCCTGCCAGTTCCCATGGTACCGACCCCGGCAGGAGGAGCTGCGAGCGGAGCCTCATCCCTGCTCACAGACCCGGAGTCTCTGCGGGCCAAGGGGCACCCAGAGGTCCCTCCTGGGGATGGGGCTCTGTTCAGCTGCACACACATGCCAAGGCTTTGACTCACGAGCCAAAATCCCACCAGATTTAGGGACAGATTTTCAACCCAACCGTGCTGACTGCAGAGGACAAACTGTGCGTACGCAGAGACTCGCAGGAGAGGCGCTGCCTTTAGTCTTAGCAACCTCCTGCAAGTACTGCCACAGAGGTGCACAAGGCTCATTTTTGATTATTCCCCTTCCCAGGCCTGTTAGGAGCATGCCAGGGATTCCCTGGGTCCTGGATCCCAGGCAGAGCTGTCTCCAGCTCAGTTTGATTACTGAGTAATTAAAAAGGCAAAAAGCGTGTGGATAGTGACGGTGCCGTTTGATGACTCACTCCCCTTCCCTTACATTGCTCCAATAAATCCCTCACATACTTGTTGTAAATGCTACGTAAGTTAATAAATAGTGACACTTAAACTAAGTTGGCCCTTCCCTTTCCCAGCAGGTGACACACATTTATCCCAATTTACACATGTCCCAGCCATTTCAGCTGCTGTTGTGCAGCTCACTGCACTAACACACCCTTTTCTACCCCACAGTTTGAGATCCATGCTTAAACACTCATGAGAGAATTCTTCTGGAACATGAGACTCTCAATTTTGGGAGGTTGAACTTCAGCTGAGCATCAGCTTTGCAAAACTGGGGTGTCATTTTTTAACAACTGCATTTCCCAACTTCATCAGCAAATATTGCACCTCTCACTTCCATCAGACAAGCCAGGAGGAGAGTCCATCTGTTGTCAATAGAGATGGAGCCCTTCAGGCTTAAATTTGCATAAAGTAGAATATATAAAATGAGTGCAGTGGAACAAAGCTTCTTCACACACACATGCACAGAGGAAAAAAATATAACAGTGTGCTCTTAATACAGATAATCAAAATTACTTTGAGAATTCTGGAATCAACACTGATTAATTTTGGCACCTGAAGTACCTTGCTGCATTTGCTGTTGGTATTTCTTGGAATGGGAGAATGAGGAGTTAATAAAGGCAAATTTGGGTCTCTTCGGGCCCAGACAGGACAATTAATCATACCTCTTACTGATTAAAAAACAAATTAGAAAAATAATCAGTCACAGTGAATCATTAGGACACACCCACAGTCCAGTTAGTACTGCTGGATTTCACGCACACTCATTTGCACCAGATAAAATGCAGCCCCTAGGGCTAAGACTGTTCAAGATCCCCTGTTCTCAAACAGCTCAGACTGCACCTGAAATGGTGCTGCATTAATGTAGGAGTCTGCTGGGTGATGCTGGAAGAAGCTGCACGTCATGGTTAGAAAGGAAAAGACTTCAAAGCAAAAAAGTCTCGCTTCCTTCCCTGCTCACCCCCCGCCCTTCATGCCTTCCGTTCTCTTACCCCACCATTTCAGGGAAGAAAGGATGGTGATTTAGGCTCCACATACCATGTGCATCAAAGAATTCATCATCTGAGCTGTCATCTGAATCCCTGGCAATGCTCTGCATCCTCCACTCGGAGATACTATGGCGCGAGGGACTTGCTGGAAAAAACAAAAAAGCTTTATGCGAAACGCTACATCCACACGACAGAGAGTTCCCAACATGATCTTTGCTGGAGGAAGAATCATGTGTTCTCCAAGAAAATTCACTGCTGCAATATTAAAAAACACAAAACCCCGATGATGCTGGTGTGATGTCAGTGTACTGCTTTACAGATCCTGTTTGTTTACTGTTGGTAGAACCTGCCAGCAAGATGCTACATTAAAGCAAAGCTGCTTGGATCACTCTTCTGCTATTTTGAATGGCAGCTATTTATAATTGTTAGTAGGACGTGCAAAATCAGCTGGGTTTTAAAGTTTGCAATTAGGAAGGAAGCAGGCTGATTGGAAGCTCTCTCTGTGCCTCTCATCAGCACACAAGCCATGCCTCTGCTTTGCTAACTTTCGGGTGGGTAGCTCAGCAGAGCAGCCTGGAGAGGAATAATCTGTTTTCTGGAAGGAAATTGCTTCCACACAAATTGGATTAGAGATCTGTTTAAACTTTAAACTTGAATGATTTAAACAACATGCTATCTGACTACTTCAAAGGAAGCTGTCGGAGCGGCGGTCCTGACAGAGCAAGGAGAAACCCCAAAGTCCTTTTAGTGCTGTTTGCCCTCCTGTTCCCACACCTACCTACTCCCTTTCACTTTCGCCTCTAGAGTTCTCTGAGCTAAATCTAAACACATTATGGCTTCTTCTTTTCTCTTTTTCAGATATAATTTAGCAACCATCCAGCCTGAGCACTTCTTGGCTGAAAGTTGTCTCAGAACAGCCGCCTGCTGAAGGGAGCACTGTCCAGAGAACGAAGGGAGAGAGGGTTTGTCCCCTCGTGCCTGTGACACAGAACACACAAAGCACTCACAGCAGCCACCTAACCCAGCAAAAACCTGAGGAGACTGACAAGTTCTCATTTAGCATGTACAAGAGCCTGAAAGGCTCCGGTTACTCTGACAGCCGCACGAGCCTTTTCGTGCTATTGTTCCAACAGAGTTGAATATAGAAGTAAAATTCTCCTAATCTCCCACCCGGCTGTCACAAGGAACAAGGATGGAGACCCTGTGCAGAGTCATGTAATTACAGCTCAGCAGCCCCCAGCACCCACCCTCGGAGCAGCCAGCGAGGAGGTGGCGGAGCAGAGCTAATTCACGCCCGAGTGACGTCAAGGCACTCGCATAATAGTTGCTAAAAATAGAGCACCTAATAACACATGGGAGGGCAACAAGGGTCCTGCCATCACCAGAGGTCTCGCTCGGGTGGTGGAGAAAAGGAAAACCTTTTGGAGAAAAGGCGTTTTTTCAGCTGGAGGTGGCGGTGCGTCGCGACAGCCCTCCTTGCTTCCATATGGTAATGTGCTGCCAGCATGAAGGAGGATTAAAATATCTGTGTGACGTACTTCCCAGCACATCACAATTAATTTCTTTCATTACTTTTCCTTGTAAAAGCTGAGACATTCTGCAGTTGAAAAGAAATTTGCTTTACTCCCAGTGAAAACCTTCAAGTGAAATCCTGAGAGGTCTGAGAACTCCAGCTCCCAGTGAACATGTCGGCAGTGGAAGAAGGGGTTTGTGCAAAAGAGCATAATGGGAGATGGGTGCATCAATATAAAATCCTGGTGCAGGCAAAGTAGCCAGTATTTTTATCTTTATGCAGTGATTTATGAAGCATCTGGTAGGTTCTTCCCTGGGGCTCACTCGAGTGAGTCATCGCAAGGTAAAACTACTGCTCCTCTCTCATTCACCCCGTGATGAAACCAGTGATGGAGTGGGAAATAAAAATGGAGACTCAGCTCCCAATATTTAGTGCATATGATAGATGGAGAAGCTTCACTCACCCAGATGTTCCTTCCAGTGTCACTGGAAGAAATGCTGCCCCTTGGGGTTTTCATGGGGTTTTTTCCCTCTTGCAGTGAGAGCTGCTATTTCCCTGCTACCAGCAGCACTTGGCTAATCAGAGAGGGAACTGCTGAGGGTTTCAACCTTGTGGCTGTAACTCACCAGGGAGTCACCCCTCTGTACAGAACAGTCCAAAGAAGGGAAGTACAGCAAAATGAGGTGAGTCCCAAGGGAGAGGTGAGTAACAAAATCCAAGACTCAAAGCTGAGTCCTTACAGGGTATCCACAGAAGAGCTTTAACATCAAAATCCCGAAAGCTTCCTGAATGGTGTTTCAAAGGGAATGTACAGTCCCCCCAAATCCCAGGGTGAGGTTTTGTCTCCAAGCAGTTGCTGCACATCATCACCAGGGGAAGGCAGCAGCTCCCACACACCTTTGGGGGTTCCTGCCTTAATCTCCCCAGTAGCTGACAAGATGTTTTACTGTGTGCACCTCCATGGAGCCAAACACCCCTCTTGAAATGGCAGGCATGTGGTGGCACAGAGCTCTGGCCAAGGAGCACAGGTACCTGCTGTGACACAGGTATCAGTGATAAGCAGATATCCAGAAAGGAACAACATGGAAGGGCCTCAGAAAGCCACCAGTGGCTCCTGAGTAACAAGGACTAACTCTGTGCTGCTGGCTGTCTTTTGGGCCCCAGTGCTGCCCCTGCCTGTTTCTCTGCGGTGTTTTTACAGATCCTGGGCTTTTGACATTGGCAACTCTGCCACGTGACAGAGTCACAGTTATGGGATGACTAGAAACCTTCCCAAACCCAAACCAGGTCACCTGAGAAGACCGAGCCTGCAGCACCAGCAAAGAAACCACTGAGCTAACAGGACTCCCAGTACCAACACACATTATCCCAAAGGAGACATGGCCCAACCCCCCAAAAGCCCAACCTCCATGAGTTCAGAAGAGCAAGCCATTGGCAGCATCTTACCTCCCCTCTTTGAAGAGCGTGAGGACTTGGAGGAGGTGGACCATTGCTTGGTGAGCGCCCTGCCGGAGGCCGCGTCGCTGTTGGCAGAGGCGTCCTCGGTGTCTGCAGGTGACCCCGTGCTGGGCTCCACGACCTTCTCCCCAGGAGTGTCCTTGACACCGTGCTGCTCTGGGTCATTCTCACCACAGAACTGGGCCATCTTCTGGGCCAGCATCAGCTGGGCCTCCTTCTCCAGCTGCCGGATGTCCTCGATGGTGAGCCCGTACCACTCGTCCTGCCAGCACCAGGCCTGGCGGTGGGCCCGGACCATCACCTTCCTCAGGCCTGCAAAGCCAAAATGTCCCTGTCACCAGAGCCACAAACTGCAGCAATCAACGTGCTCCCCTCCCAAAGCCTCTCAGCACCATGGCAGGGACATTACAGAGACATCCAGCCTGCAGTGCTGCAGGGCAGGACCGTCACACAGTCGGGGTGGCAAGCTGGTCACTTCATCTACTTCATCTTCACAAATCTTTCTAATCAGTCTGAAATCACTGAAATCAGCCAGTCTTCTGTCACTGGAAGGGGAAAGGGATTTTAACTTGGAAAGGAATTTTTAACTTTTAACTTGGAAAGGGATTTCCTAATTTTGGATGGAAGACTTTGCCTGCCTGCTCCACCACGGAGGAGCCACACATACACCCCACAGTTTCAACTCCCTGAAGTTCTGGAAGTTGCAACATTTGGATCCTGACTTCAAAGTGAAATATATAATCAAGTAATAAAAAAAAGAAAATAGAAAAAAGAAAAAAAGCTACTGATTTTTTTTTTTTAATCCTGGAGAGTTTCAAACCATTCCTTGATGGATGCTCCACAGCCCTCCCCAGCTGTTACATTACAGAAGCACATCCCACATTCCTGTCCTTGGAAACCCGTTTTCTGCACCTGGTTTCTATGTATCAGTACAACAGCATCACAAATTGGAGCTTCTGAGATAATGGGATAGAAAGCAAAGTAAGGGAGGGAATAAAGATGCTTTATTTTGCAGATACCATCTGTCTTCTGCTGCTAGAGAAAAATAGAGTGGGTAAAGCCAATTTAAAATATTTCAATGTATCACATATCTGAAAGGAAGAGCAGCCTCAGTATCAACACATAATGCACCTGAACAGGCAACAGATACTCTCCCTAAGACTCAGACTCACTCACTAACATCATCACCCCCAAGACTTTTATAACATAAGAGTTATTCAGGATTTTCACTAATATTTTTACTTAAAAGCTCACAACAGGTCAAAACTCCAAACTGCTATTTATTCTTGATGGGATCACACAGCAGTAATGATGCTTTCAAAGCTTCTCTAAATACTGACCAACTGATCTTCAGGAGCTTTTTCTGACAATAAACAATCAATTAATATTGCCCCCTCTTTAATTACTAGGAAACTGAGGCAGAGATGGGTTGAAGCACAAGCCAAAAGCCCCAGTGGGATTTGCTGTCAGTGGAATTATGAGAGCAATCAACAGGCTACATTAGAATAATTTAGGTTTTGGGAGCTGCAGATTGAGCTCTCTAAGCACCACCATGAGGAAAGACATCCCTCACAAGCCGCTCTCCATCTCCAGGAGCGTGGCCAAAGGGGGATGGTCCCACCATGGGCAGGGTTTCTAAGGTGCTGCCAGCAACAGGAGCTTCCCTGCTGCACAGAAAGCCTTTGATCCCACCACTGTCACAGTTTCTCTGACGTTCTGCCTAAGATCCAGCTTGTTTTCAGCACTTTTTGTTTGTTTGTTTTCTTAAACACACGAAAAGCATGTTTTTATATGTTTATCTCCTTCCAGATCTGAGCACTTTATTGTCTGTTCTGCTCTTTGGTCAGCCCTCAATGCCACCAGTCATCCCAAGCCAGGCTGCCAGGAGGAAATGGCCACTGAGATCAGCAGCTAATGCCATGGACCAGCTCAACCTGAACTTCATTTACACAGTAAGATTAAATCTATCAATATTTGATGTATTTTGCTGACTGACTTTCAGAAGGGAGAGGAAAGTTTGAGCCAGCAGAGTGTGACCTTCTGGGGCAGAGTGACAGCCTTCAGCACCTTAATTCTGTTTGACCTGAGCTGAGATTCAGAGTTATTTCCCCTGCCAGATTACTTTTTGCAGAACTACAGGAGAATGTTTTAGCCTCTTCACCTCCTGTTATGATTGACAACCAGCAGAGCTTAAAAACCAAGATTAAATTTACATCACACCCACACTGAAAGCCAAGAAAACATTTCTCTTGCTGTCCCCAGCACCCTTTGCACTTCCACACCCACAGTGTCCAATTCTACCTTGCTTGGAACACCTTGAAAACAGTCTGTGATCAGCCACAGAAGTGAATGTTGCTCTTATCCCACAGCTTCCCCCATTCAAGGGCTCAGCAGGCTCCACTCCTGCTCCTGAATCCAGCCTTGATGTATCAGTGCCCCAACTCCTCAGAAATTCTCTGTGTAGAGGCACAGATGCCACCAACCACATATCTGTGTCTTAATGGACTAACATCACAGGGAACATGAAAACCACCTGGGGGTAAAGAAAAGTCTCTTGAAGTTCCTCTCTGCCTTCTTAGATCTCAAACATCACCTGCACTGCTTCCTGCCAGCCCACAGACCTCCCCATGCGCCCTGCTCACATCCCTTTGATTAGACATCCCAAACCATCCTTCCTTAAAGCTCTGCTCCTTTGAAAACAGGATGGCACCACAGGGCTTCAGAGCTGCTGTGCCTCTACCCCTCCAGGTTAGTTAAGAAGTCCAAAAACCAGATTACTTTCCCAGCATTTGGCCTTCACCTGGGATGTGCCAGCAGCGCTGCATTTCTCTTTCTTAAACACGAGGAGGGAGAGGAGGGAGAATGAGGCTGTGCAGGTACAAAAGAAATGGAATAATAAAAGTCATGGCTTGAAGAAAAGGCTTCAGTGCTAGGGAAGAGAACTTGAGGGGCTCCTCTGTGCACAGCAGTAGGCACTGAATTCCTGCCCAGCAGAGACCCAGGGAACACAGCAAGTGTCCCACACAGCTACAGGGAGCCAGGACCCAGCTACAAATGACTGACCTCACCTGTCCAGACACTGCTGCTCTCCCTGTGCAATGAAAAAATAAAACAAATCTCAAAGCATTTTTGTATCAAATTCTTAGAGAAAAACAATTTTTTTATTGGGAAGTGAAAAGGAGGGGAGACATTAGATCCAGGAAAGAGCATAATTGGGAAAAACTCTCTCTGGAGCAGATGCCCATCAGAAGAGTGCTGAGGGAATCTGTGGCCCAGCTGGCTTTCCTTTTTCTCCCGGGAAGGAGAGAAGGTGTAAATGTGTCCTACTCAGCCACAGAAGTCCCTGTCACACACTGCCCCAGCTGCAGCACAGTTGGAAGTTTGCCTTGCCAGAAGGTTTTCCCCCTCCACCAACACACCCCAAGCTTATCTGAGACTTCTTCCCCAGAATCAGAGGAAAACCCCACAGCCTCATCAGGCACCTCACTGAAGTCACCCAGAAAAAATGGGAAGAGATTTTTTGACAAGGATGCAGCTACCAGCTGGTTATCAGTCATTAGATAGGCTATCATTTCTCCAGAGTGCAATGCTTTGTTTAAAAAAACAAACAAACAATAACACCCCACATGCACAAATGTGCAGGCTGAGTTCAAAGCACCCGTGATCATGTGTTGATTTAATTATTGCAACATTTCCCACTGTGCTGTGCAGAAAGATCATCTGTGAAGAGCTGAGCAGGGTGCAAACATTTAAATAATTTGATTTCTAGCTCACCACCCCAACAACTCAGAGGCTGGTTGTTGAATCCTTGAGGTGTTGACTGCTGTAAATGATTTGTGGTGTTGGACATACAAAAGGAAGTGTAAATGACCATTAGACAAGCCAGGGCAGAGTGGTGGCTTCATGTGAAATTTAAAAGCTTTGGTCTGTATTTCTGGGCATGTTTTCCAATGTGAAATTAAAGAAGTAAATGTTATAAGAACTCAAAAGAAATAAATCACAAAACCCACCAACAAATTCTGCCCCTAATGCCCTCAATATCCAAATAAAGCAGCTGTTCACATACCCATTGCCTCTGTACCCAGAAGCAACCTCCCAAATAATTTTATAATTCACAATTTCCTGACAGCAAATACAGGATGCCTGACTGTCCATGTGCAACACTATTTCCCTGACACTGCCAAGAGATCCTTTAACCTTGCCAGTACAATCCAGCCAAAGACCACCTGCAGTCACACCTGTTTGCTTCCCTGCCCTCCCTTACTCAGAACCCTCGTAAAGAAAAGCCTGTGGTCACATCCACATCGTGCCAACAGCAACCTGCCTCCCCTTGGAAAGACAAAACTCTACCTTTGGGATCCAGTGGGCAGTGGATGAACTGAGTCATTTGAGTGCTTTAGAGAAGCCAAAGTTCTGCAAAAGAGCTTTCAAAAACCACTTCACCACTGTGCAGCAATTTGGGCATATTTAGCCTAGGACACAGTGGCTTAGACAAAGCTCCAGTTACTGGGATGGAACACACTTTGCCACAGTATATAATTAATAACCCATACACAGTCAACACACTTGTTTAACAACAAAAGACTCAGAGCCCACATGCACCATTAGGAAGCAAGTGGGAGCAGAACATTATGCAGTGCCAGTCCAATTAAACTTAAAATCTATGGGAAAGGAGTAAAAAAGCATACAAATATTACAGCCAAGCAGACTAATAGCCCACAATCACAATTTTAGTCTGTGTCTCAGGCTGTCAAAGCACTGAGTAACTGTCCAATTAGTCATGGGAAAGAATGGCTGCTGCACTCAGCACGAGTGAGAACGTTTCAACACCGTCCCCCAGAGTTCCTCCCTCTGTGCTCAGCAGCCCTTCCCCATTGCACAAACCATGCATCACTTACCTCACACCTGCTCTTTTTTCAACCCATTCTCTAATTTTAGTTTCCTCTACTAAGCATTGCTCCCCATTGGGCAGAGTTTAGATCTTGCTGTTTGTTTCCTTGCTGGCTTGGTGACCCTGCATGGGGTGGGCTAATTCCCCAAGAAATAAAGTTGCTCGAGTTGGGAACAGAGGAACCAGGAGGAAAATGCCAAGGGCTGACCCACCACAACAACTCTGGCTCCTGGGAACGTGGATCACCATCAGGTGCACGATGCACAAAGGTCTCCAGCTGCTTTTGGCCGCCAGCTGAGAGCCCCACACAGGGATCTGCATCTAAGGCTGGTCAGTCCTGCTGTAACCTCATCTTTCCAACTTAAACATCTCATGCACTGGTGGCTTTGGTACAAAATGCTGTGGCACTTTGCTCACTCATGGCTTCCCCACAGCTATCCCAGGGCAGGGGGAGGACACACACCTCCTGCAGATACCCCAAGCTTTTACTTTCACTTTTCACTCACTCTACATTGTCTTGCCTAAAAGACTTCCCTGATTTTATGCATCTTAACCACTTTGAAAAACACTATTTGCCATCTTTATAACAGGCTGGAAAAGCTTTTGAAAGGCAGACAATGAGCTGGCTCTGCTCTCTGCAAAGCCTCAATCAAGAGGGAAATGGCAGGCAATCTTTCACGGAATACAAAAGCAATATTTCTAAGGGACCACAGTTAATCTATGCCAAACACCTCTGAACTGGAAGAGTCATGTGCTCCTTTTTCATTTAACAGATACAATGGAGTTGTTATTCTGCCTCTGTGTTTTCCAGCATACACTAAATTAACCTGTGTCACCGAAACACCAAGGGAGTTCGGTGCAGAGAGGCACTTGTAACACAGCCTACAGCAGGAAAAGCCTCCATCCCTGCCCAAAGAAAAGCAAAGGAGCTGTAAGAAAACAACCTGTGAGCATTCAGAGAGAGGGGCACACTATTCTCCACAGCTCTATCAGTGTTTTTCACATTAGCTCTCAGGAGCAATGTGACTACAAAGAGCTTGAAAATTACTTATGCTAGAATCAGGCACTTCATGAAGACTTGCACATCAAAAGCAGAGTTGTAGAGGTCATGCAGGAGGATTTACAGTGCACTGGAAGGTGGTAGCATCCTCTACACATCCTTTTTTTTGCATTTGCTTTGCCAGAGGACAGCCACAACTCTGCCCTTTCAGGTGGGAATGCTCCTTTAAAACACTATTTAGGTTTTCCACTTGGCCATAGAACCAGTCATTTGTGGCAAGGCTCAGAAACTGTATCAGGTGTTTTATGGATTTTCTGCAAAGAATAAATTACTACCGGCACTGCCAGCACCTGTACTGTCTCCACTTAGTTACTCCCAGACACATCCAATTCCTTCTTAAAAGCCCTGACCTAACAATGATGCATCCATCAAAGAAGGACGTTTGCTCACAACTCAGAGCCACACAGAAACCCACCAGCCCTGTCACAAGGCAGGCAGAAATCGGGGATGCTCCAGGGAGTGGTTTTCTGGAACCACTCAGGATGCTGAAGTGAAGCTTATTTCTTTAGGCAGCCCTTCAGGATGGATTTTGGTCACAATAAAGAAGACTGGCAGAGTTTAAAAATGATCTGGCAAGTTTATCTTCAAAAAAAATTTAAAAAAAGGAGAATGCAAGATGTTGCCTACACAGGACTTGAAACCTTTTCAGTGGGTACACATGGCTTGGATTTGTACATACCACGACTATAAGTGAGAGAATAACAGGATTTTTTCTGAGCTGACCCACAGAGTTATCAGATCTGAGAATCTCTTCACAGACGTGTCTTGGAATGTGATGCATTGCACATACCTCACCTTCATGTTTCAATTCAGTGCCCACATTAAGGAGTGAACTCTGCAAGGCCAGAAATGCTCACCAACATCGTGGATAAAGCGCTCGATTTTCGACTGCATCCCCCAGTATCTGAACTCCACTTTACACAGTTTGTATGCACACATGATGGGGTATTTCCCAGGGTTGTTCTTGTACTCCTGAATCCAATCTTCTGAGAGGGGTCCTCGTTTAGTCTTCACTGATTTATAGAGCTTTGGATCCTCCTCAGCTTTGTATTCATGGGGAGGGATAGGATCTTTAACAATATCAATAGGATCTATAGAAAGAGAACAGAAACTGTTAGACGTTTCCTTTTCCTGAGCAAAACACAAAACCATCATTTTTCATGAGTTATTTCTGTTTTAGTAAGTACCAGAAGCTTTACAGCAATTTCATTTCTTTTTACTTACACTTAAACAACTGATATTTAAATTGTTTATACACTGCTGCTGGGCAGAGATCAGCTCTGCCAGAGGAACGAGCACACAGAGTTCCAGCAAATAGAGGCTTTGCTCCAAAGAGATGTTTTTGCCCATCCACAGCACTCTGGCAGCTCTGCACACTCTGTCTTTCCAGGCTCCACACAGATCTGTTGCACATTCCACCTTCCAGCTTTTCTAATACCACTCAGTGCTGCAGCTGTCTCAGCCAAGACAGTTAAACACACCTGCCCTGCTATGGAACAGACCTTGCCAATGAACATCTCAGCTTTGGGTGCACCAGAGGAGGGGACTGGGAACTCCTCATCTGCTATTGTTAGACCAGATGGAAAGCAGAAAGTTTAACTCAAGTCCTAATTAACAATCCAACAATGGGGAAGTGGAAGCTGCAGCAGGAGAGGAGTGAATTACCATATTTTAAAGACCTGCAACCCCCAGAGCTCAGCAGAAGCATCTGAAGTTTGGATTGAAGGGCAGGATCACACTTCCCCAGAAGTGACAGCTCTGTGACACCTCTCAGTGCAGTGGTGGGACTCGAGCTGCTCAGCAGTGAAAGTCTGGTCAGCCAGGGCCAGCAATGAGAACAGCTGAAGTGAAGTACAAAAGTACTTTTTTTAAATACTTTTGCCTTTTCTCATTAATTCCTTACATTAACTCAATCTTCTAAAGGCAAAGCTGAGAAGTGAGTCTTAACTTACATGAGGGTAGGACTAAAAGAAGAGGGAACAAAAATTAAATGCAACTTCATGCTTCAAAAGTGCAGACAGGAATCATTTTCATATACATGAAGGAGCCACACAAATAAACAGCAATATTTTCACAATTATACAGCCATGTTTTCCTCTTCTATGGTTATTTCTACTTATTACCCCCAAATTCATTAAATGTCTTACTCCTCTTGGGAGCTGCATAAATAAGATGAAAAAGCATCAGCTTAAATTTACAGATGGGGGATTCAAATTATTTCCATGGGATTTACATCAAACCTAGAAGAGAATTCTGGTATTCTCACCCTACTTGATGTAACCCTACCTGCAGTGACAGTGACAGGGATGCAGGTGTGTGTTTAGGGAGGATGGACAGACAGATGGACACACCAAGAAAAAAAAAAAAAGAAAAAGACAAAAGCAGGGAAAATTCGAGGGAAAATGCTATTTACCTAAAATGGTTTGTCTTTTTTCTGCAGCAGAAAGGTTGAACACGTTGTTATGGTCTCCTGGGTCAGTTTTGTAGTAGGTCTCAATATCAATAGAAAACTTCTCCACAAAAGGACACGTGTACCTGGGAGCCAGAACAACACAGCTCAGAGTAAATCAGCCTCAAATCCCAGCCAGCCTTCACTCATGTTTTCCTTCAGATATGCTTAAAATACCAACAAGAGATTGTTCTTGAATAACTTCTTAAGACAGGAGCTCACCAGTTTTCAGCAAGGAGATAAATTTTGGGCCCACTATATTAAAAAGTTGTGACATGGATACTGATACAAAGATACCCAGGAAATGCACCTGTGCAAGGAGAAAAGCAAAACTCCTGCCTGGAACCTATAGCAGAATAAAATATGAAGCAGTTCTGTGCAGCACAGGTTTCCTGGCCAACTGATTGACTCACAGGCATTTCAAGAGAAGAGATAAAAACTGACTGGAAGTGAACTTTAATCACTTAAAAGTCAGGCAGCTCCATTATATTCAGTCACTGGCAACAGCCCATATGCACACACAGACTCCCCACCTTCCCAGGAATGATGTTACTGGCAGACACCAACTAAAACAGAACCAGAAAATTTTTCCAATTTTTTTGTAAAAATCAAAATACCCATTAAAGCCTTTTTATTGTGCAAGATGTCAGGAAAATCAGATTTGCAAATGTAAATGTGAAAAAGAGTAAATGCTCTAAAATGGAGTAACTGGCACAAAGGTTATATTTTTCCAGGGTATGTGAAGCCCTCTCCCTGACAAAATCAGATGAAACAAGGAGGTCCCAGAGGGCTCCACAGAGCCTCTGGCTCTCTTCCCTCCTCAGGGTGAAAACCATAGGATGTAGGTTTGTTATTTTCTAGTTAAATGTCTGACAGTTCTCAGAAAAGAAGTGCTGTGATTATTTATTTATTTATTTATTTATTTATTTATTTATTTATTTATTTATTTATAAAGGGAAAGAAAAATCCCCTGTACAAATGCATCCTGTCTTCCCTGACAGGATTCAGCATGACATCTGTCCCAGCACCGTGCACATTTATAACTTCCCCAAGCTTGCAGAGATCTGCAATGTTAAGCAGATACAAGGCTGAATAAAAACCATTCACGATTGCCCAAGCTTTGACAGACAAAACAGCTCCACATTTTACAGCAAGGAGCCACAAATTCTCAGGCAGGTGTGCAGTCATCCCAGACAAACTCCTAAGACCAAGCACTGCACAGGAATTTTAGGACTCGACCCCAGTTGCTCTGAAGGATATTACTGGAGAGGGAAATGCCACTGCCAGAGGGTGACACCAAGCCCTGTCTTTAACCCAGGGACACAGCTGTGGGCAGTGTGGCCAGTTTTACCTTGTCCTTGTGTAAGGATAAGCATTCCAGGACTCCTCCTCGACACGCAGAGCCGCCTTGGGCAGGATGGAGCGGAACCAGCTGGGGATGTGCATGCCGATGTGGTAAACCTTGTGAGTGTACTGCCCACTGCCCCCCGGGCCATCCACGTAGGGCCTGTTCTCCAGGATCTCCACTCCACTGCCTTCCCCACATGTCTCCTCTCTGCTCTTTTTCTGAAAGGGAAAATACATCACAAATACATCACAAAAATTTTCCAGGGCATCATCCAAGGACCTGGCTCCCAAAGCACCTGGACACTGGGGGTGGTTTCTAGGACTCTTCCATTTGGATGCTCAACTTGAATGGAGCTGTAATGACACTGTTCCTGGAAAAGGTAACACAGCACACCCCAACCCTTGGCTCCAGCTCTGAACCACCCAACAGCACAAAACCCTTTTGCATCAGCAGCCAGGGGGTCTGTCCAACCTGGCACAGCCCCGTGGTGGTGTCACACACGCTCGTGGTGCAGCAGCACTTCAGGCTGGACACCAGGAAGAGTTTCTTCACTGGAAGAGTGGCCAGGCATTGCAGCCACCACCCCTGGAGGTGCTCAAGAAACGACTGCACGTGGCACTCAGGGCTCTGGTTGAGTTGAGAAGCTGGGAATTGGTCACAGGTTGGACTTGATGATCTCAGAGGTCCTTTCCAACCTCAAGGATTCTGTGATCACAGTGATAAAGACCATTCTGTGACCTACACCCACAGGATTTGGGGGTTTGTTGCATGTGATCTGGCCCAGCAGAAGCTCTCCAAGAACAGCTTGGAGAATTTGCTCTGCTAATTAAGATATTTTGAAGAAACAACCCAAGTTTGCCAGAACGATCACTGCACCCCCTGGCAGCCTCCGCATTTTGGCTTATTTGTAGGACTGTCCTTCAGAGAAAACCTGGCAAAAATTCCCTCAATAAAAAAAATAGTAATTTCAGTGCTTCTAAGATGAGCTAGAGACAAACCAAATATTTATTAATTTCTCATACATTTCAGCAGATTGGATGATGTATAACCTTCATCATTTCCAAACAACAGATTCATTCTGTTAGCATTTTGAGATTATTGTTTGTATTTGAGAGCATTTTGAGAACACAGTACTTTGGAAATTAAGGGGGCAAAAAAGGAATTTTATACCAAGAATCAACTGTGAAATGTATCACAATAACAACTCCTCATTTTTGCCATACAAACAATTCAAAAGATAACATGGTTTAACAGAAAATTATTAATAAGATGCAAGAGATCAACTTCTTATCTTTTGAGGACAGGATGTTAAGCCAACAGAGCTGCTTAAAAGTAAATAGCCATGTTTATAAAGACCTCTCAAGTGATTTTAAATTTAAACAGCTGTAACTGACAAACCTAAATAACTGACAATCTAAATAATCACTTTTTTCCTGCCCCACAAACTGCAATAGAAAAAAAATAGAAAAGCAGAAAGTATTTTTTTACAGTTTATTTCTAACACTCAGCTGGCAGTTCATTAAAGCACACATCCTCTTCTAGCAAACTACTGTCTTTCAGTTCTTATATAAGCACTGACCAAGTCCTGTACAAATATTTATGACAATAACATTAAATAATCTTGATGACCCCAAAATCTGCTTAATTCAAAGGTCTCAGAAAAGGCAGTAACCCAGCCAGCACAGTGGAAGTGTCGGACAGAATAACTGCAAAGCATCTGCTCTGAACTGTTGATAGAAATTATAGAGATATAGAGTTTTATTATATGGCAGAAGCACATGGAAATCATAAGCAGAGGGAAGATGAGTTTTCTTCATGCCAGGTTATTCAAAACTCTCTTCTAGATTGCAGTCACAGCAATTCCAGGCAACTCTGCAAGCCCTCATTTGGGACCAAAACCCACTGTGGGGTTTTACTCACTAAAACGAATTCCCCATTTCACTTTTCCCTGTTCAGCCAGTTTGAACAGAAACTTCTCTGCATGGAGGTGAACTGCCTGATTCTGACCCTCCAGCTGGAACCCTGAAGAACCCACAACACTGCCCAATTTTTGCTGTGCATGAATAATTCCATCAGCAGCTTCTCCACACAACCTGGAACTCTGATGGTAGATAACACAGTGTCATTGTCCCAGCTCAGTGTGAGAGAAGGAAGGAAGGAACAACCAAGCTCACTGAGACTCTCTGTGCAAGTCAGTTCACATCCCACTTCTGAATTGTGGTTATTTTATTCACTTCTGTACAGCTGCAGCACACTGCAAACCCTATTCTGGGAGCAGGGTGTGCTTCCTCCTCCAGCCTTTCCAGAGGACCAACTCCAGCCCACAGTCTTTGTCACCCAGTTACAAACCCTAAGCAAGTTTTGGCCCTTCACATCCCTCCCACTTGTCACTTATCTACGTAAGATATGACGAGGACAGCAGGACCATTTTCTCAGATGAATGTGAAATAAGAGATGTAGCTCTGCTGACAGAAAAAAAAAATCCCAAGATTATATCCCAAACTATCTTTAGAGCCAGGACTTTTGAGTCAGGCCAAATTTATACTCATAACACACCACACTGCTGGGAAGGATAGTATGATCAAAGAGAAACTCCCCAGGATAAACCCACACAAAGCTGCTTCCCAGCCCTCCAGGCTCTCACACTTAGCAGCTGGCTTGTTGAGAAGGCAACGAGCTGCAGTGAAGTAAGGAAGGGCCAAGAGTCAGCAGAGATGGTGAACAGCAGTTACTGACCAGGCAGAAAGACAAAGAGAAAATATGTTTCTCATATAATAAAAATAAAGACTTTAGCCACATGCACTTGAGAGACCAGGATGGTACTCTGGGTATAAGTGGTGCTGTGAAAGTGAAGCACTTGTGGGAGTGAAGAGCAATTTGCTCTGCAGCCATGCAGCCTCTTCATGCCTACTGTGCCTGAGCTACAGCCTGGAGTGGGCTTGTCTCAAAGAAGTGGTCTGTAAACAACAATTAAAAATAACCTTTAATTAGGAAAACATTTGGCTTTGTGAAGTGTGTGGCAGGCCCTCTCCAAGGAATATCTGCTGGAGGTGCTGATGTGCGGGCACTTGAGGGTCAGACTCAGAGGTTTCAGCCTCAGAGAGAAGTAGAGACTTTATTTAGCAGATTACCTGGGTCACTGCTACTCACTACTGACACAGCATCTTCCCCCTCTATAAATACCTGAGGAATGGTCCCCAACAAAAATCAAGGAGTAGCTGACAGCCTCTGTGTGCAGGTTATCTAACCCATAAGCACAGTAAACCATCTTACATTGTATTACAAGAGGAAATCCAGTCATCCCTTTCCAAGTCCCTCTCTCCTGCTGATGACACTCCATGTTCCCCACAGCCCCATCAATAGCTTTTCAGGACAGATGGTGACACAGATCCCTTCTAGCTAAAGTAATAGCATTAAATTACTCATAACAGGGAACCCAGAGAAGCAGATGCACCATGATTAGCAAGAATGCCAGTTACTTAAAGGCTTCTATTAAAATAAATCTCTTGGCACAGCAGCATAGCATGGGACACAGCACATGACCTCAGCACAACAATCACAGATGAATAATTCCCATGAATATCACTTAACCACTGGGCCAGCCTAACCCCATTTATCATCTGCCCTCAACAGCAGACAAACAGCTGTAACCAGAGCCCTCCCCAGGCAGGTTCATCAGTTCTCAGATCATCCATCTCCTTTCCCAGTTAGAAATGTGTCTCCCAACCACAGCAAAGCCTCAGTCCAGGAAATGACCCGGCCCAGGTGAACAGAACCAGGTGACTCAATGCAATGTGTTTGGTTTTCCAGTGGAACACAGCTCCACAAAGGAATGATGGTTGATGGCAACAGAAACTTCACAGCCCACGGAGTCTCAGCACAGCTCAAAGAACAGCATTCCCAGAACAGGAATGCATAATGTTGGATCCAACAGTTAAGGATGTGGTTTATTGGATCAGCTGGAGAAATACACAAGTCAGGCTGTGGAAATTAAGATTGCCTTGTAATGTTTTGCTTTTGGGGAATTAGAAGAAAAACAGCCCCATCAACCAACTCAGAACACCAAGAAGAATATTAATCTGAATTCCAGAGTCCTCCTTGTGCTCCTGCCCTGGAATCCAGCCCAGGCTGCTCACAGGCTCAGCTCTACAAGCAGAAAGTCTCTGCACAGCCAACAGCAGCACTGCACACAGCTCAGCTGGTTTAGCTTCTCCTGAAGTTGCCTGTTTTTATTGTAACTACTTTGAGCACTGCAATGCTCCTGCAGAGAGCAGTCAGGACAGGGCAGGCTGCACAGTGATAATGGGTGATCCAGGCATGTTCTAGCTTTCCAAAATGGATTATAACTACACTCTCATCTTGCTTACCACTGATTATTGTTCACAGTACAACCTCTCAATCTAAATAAGCGAGACAGTGCTTACAAAAGGCTGGGATGCTTTAGCTTCCTGATGTTGTTCTTACTTCCCCTCAGCAGTGCAGTCACACTGCCACAGGACCCACGAGAGCTCTGATTTGAGATTACTCCAATTATGAAGACTGACAGCACCCTGCTTGACAGACCTATCATCCATGGGTAAGGAAGACACAAATCATTGTCTGGAAACAATAACCAGAAGATTTTTTGGGGGGGGGATGTTTTTTTCCTCCAGCTCCCATTTGGAAAAGGAGTATTTTGATAGTCTGGACAAAACTCTTCTGGGACAATGCATTAAAATAACACTGAACTCTCAGGATTTTTTTAGCCCACTTAGACCCAGATAGGGATATGAGAAGTTTCCAGCTGGCTGATGGTTTCGGTTAACAAGAGCTGCAAAGACATCTCTGTAACCACAGAACAAGAACATGACAGCAAATATCCCCAGAGGACCCTGCTAACATACTTGCTCATATTGTTGTGGCAAGGGAGGCTGAGAAAACATTCTCTATGACCAATTACTATTTTTTTATTGTTTTGGATGCTAAGGCTACCACAAACACCAATTAAGTCTCCAGAAACAGACCCCTCTTTTGGGAACCAGAGAAAGCATGAAGTGCCTCACACAATCCATCAGACCACAAAAATGCCTGAAGCTGCTCAGCAAGATGACTCCTGCCATCACTGGAGAGCTCTTAAGACCTGTTTTCACCAACCAGACCTGTTCTGTTCAGTTTTAGAAAGGAAGTGTAAAGGCACCCAAGGTATAAACAAAATTTAGGCTGGGGGAGAGGAATAAACTCTTTGCTCTAAATCTCTTCCATACGCTAAGGGAAAAATATTCCCAACTATCTCCAGCTGAACATTATTTAGGTTGAGGGATATTTCCCTCTCACAATTGATTTTCCAAAGTGGTGTCTTCTTCCCACCACCAAGAGCCTTCCTTGCTATGCTCCAGCAGCAGCCACCCTCACTCCCACCTGCAGGCACCAGGTACCAGTGACACTGTGACTGGCACCTTGCAAGATGCAAACACTAACAGGAAAGCTGGGAGAGGTTATGAGAAAAGCAGCCTGTTTGTCTCAGCCATGTAATTTGGCCTGTTGTGACAGTATCAGCAAACACCACAAACAAACCAGCACAAAATACAACAGCACATTCCAGCCGTAGCTGCCAGAATTAAACAGCACCAAAAACCAGAAAGCCAGTGATGGACACACTGGGAAACACCAAAAGGTGCTGGAAGGAATGCTTGGTTTATTCTGAATGGGTTTTCCCAGCACTGGGTACCATGCCCAGGGAGGGAGTGCCTGCTCAGGGTGTATCTGCTCTGCCTCAGCCGCCTGTGCTGCGGAATGACTCAGCTCTGGCTTCTGTTAACCACTCCTTCACCAGCATTTGAGCTGACATCTAATTCATTACCAGCAATCTGCTTTCACCAGCAGTAACCTTCTGCCTGCTGATGCAGATATCTGATAGCCCAGGCCCCATTCATGGTCACTCTTTACTGCAGGTAACCAAAACCTATCTATGAAAATAAAATGCTGGGTTATCCTAAAAGTGCTGTAGTTTCATACTTTACAGCTTGTTCTTTTCTTTATGCGTGTGTCAAAGACCTGAAGCACTCAATTCAAATCCTATCACCATAACCAGGGCAATACCTGAGTAAAAAGCTTTGTTCCAAGTGAAAGAAAGGAGCAAAAAAGATGGAGCTGTTCCACTCTTAGAGAAGCCAAAATTCAGAACTTCTCGTCACATCAAAACCAACATAATTTTATCAGTGCACAATGTTCTAAAAGCAAACAGAAAGTTAAAAGAACTAAATTAAAAATAAAAAATCACCCCTACTGTTACTTATGCAGGAGAGTGCTGAAGTACAATAGCACACACAACTTTGGCTGTCAGAGGCTTTTGTGCCCCAGTCAGAACAGCAGAGTGCCCTCACATTAAAGATCATGGAATCAACAAGAGAGCACCATTTTGAAGAAAGAGAAAGTAACCTGAAGACACAGGCTGCTGGCAGGGCTACATCCAGTACCCACATCTTTGAATCCCCATTTCAGCACCCTGACCATTTTGTGACAGTGCTCTTTGCTGCAGTAGGGACTTTAACCAAAATATAGCAAAACAGTCCTCAAACAGGGAAGCTCCTCTACTGTTTTGCAGGAGTTGAGAGCAATCTTAATTGTTATATTAGAAAGACAATCTTAAAGGAAGGTAGGGGCTTACCTTCAGTAATGGGAACCCTGCTATCCCAGGGATGGTTTTAACAGAACTTTTGAGCCTGCACTTTGTAAGGTCAATTCAGAAACAATTACATCAAGCTGGACTGGCAATCTCTCAACCACAAAACTGCTCAGGACAGCAAGGGACTTGTGAATTTTGCTCTTGTCCCTCAAAGCAAGGCTCACTCTGTCTCATCATGCACGGTAAAGTCAATGGGAAAACAAGTCCAACCACAACAGGATTCCCCACTCTGCCCATCACACCATTCCTGCCCTTCCAGAAGCTGTGGGCACCACAGGACCCTGGTTTTGTTTCCACCATGAGCACCACATTATGCATGCAGGCAACTTTAAACTGCATCCTCTGTTTCCATGGCAACGGGAGGGGCCGTATCAGCAATCCCCCAGTTTGGGCCATCCTCACTCCAGCTTCAGCTGCACTGAATCCTTGCTGGGAGCAGCAAACCAGTGATGTCACCAGTAACCATGGTGCCCACAGCTGAGCCTCCCCTGTGCCCTTTGTGCTCTAACATGCATCCTTCACGCGTGACAATTACTTTAATCCAATTAGTGCTGTTAAAAAAAACCAAAAAAAAAAAACCCATGAAAGGCCGTGTCAATACTTATTTTGGGAGGGAAGGTTAGTTTGAGTCAACAAGATAACGATCAGAACACGAGGCTTTACAACAGCACTTTGAGCCTCACTGCTCCCAATACACAGGAATGACCTGAAACCCTGGGGAGAGGGGAAAGAAATCTGTTCCTCATCAACGGCTTCATTAATAAAGGCAAAAGAGCAGCTGTTTTAAACATCCCCCTTGCAGGTCTGATCAATGGGCTGGGCAGTATGCAGGGCATCATTCCAGCCAGGCACTGCCCTGTCCCCAAACACTGATGCCTCACCAGCTGCACATAATTCTGATAGGAACCATAGAGTAGTTACCCTCTAATAGTAACTATAAAGTAGTTACCCTCTGTTTTCCCAATCCAGCATTGATCAGCAGCAACTTCCAGGAGGATTCCCATTTGGGACCTTCCCAGCTCTGCAGGGAATATTCCCTCAAGTTTACCAAGCAAGAATTTGGACTAGCAGACAGGCCTGTAACCACTCTCAATGCTGCCTCCAAGGGGACATCCAGCACAGGAGGAGACCAAGAAGGGTCTTTGTGTCAGAGAGGCACATGCAGAGCTACACAAGCAAAGCTGGGTGTGCAGGAGGCCCTGAGGAAGGGACCTCTCTCACATTACCTGCACTGCAGCACCACCAGCACCAGCACTCCTGGCTGTTTGCTTGTAATGGAACACACATTTTTCGTAAAAAGTCCTAAAAGCTGCAGGCAGGCTGGGCTGTCAGCATCAGGATCCAGAGCAAGGCAGAGCAGGAACACACACAGCATCACTGTGTACAAGTGTGGTAGGCACTGCATTATTTAGAATCAAGGCTAGATATTAATGAAGCTGCTTGTACAAAAACAGGATATTTTGGGGACAATCAATTGTGCAGGGTCATAAAAAATTTATAGCATTAAGAGAACCTTTCTCATGGCCACTCATTAATCACTTTGCCTTACAAAGACACACTGTCATAGTCCTTTAGAGTCAGGGCTGGATGTGCCACAGGCACATGAATTAGGGATCACTTTATTACGGAGATACCTCAAACTTGTTTACCCCACATGCCTCATCTTTCAAAATGTCTACTACACTTCCAGCTCAGTATTTCATCTACTCCAAGTATTTCCTTCCATGTCTTTAAACTGATTTTTCACTGCATTAACTATTCCACAGATACTGCTTCTGAGAATTACTGTCCCTGGTTTAAAGGGAGGCAAAGCAAGTTGTCCATTACTATATTGTGAGTCAGAGACAAAATTTCAACTTGGGCTTCTCTGGATCAAGTCTAATCCTCTGACTACATCCCTTGTAATTTAGGAACCCAATGCAATTGTTCACTAACAATGGGCTGTGTGCTAAAATACCACAGGACTGGCTTAAAGAAATCCCCATAGTCTTCCTAATACTTAATTCATTACTTGCCTTCAGGTATTTGAAAAAGGGAGAACCTAATCCCAGTCAATATTTTTGTCCTTCTTTCATAAGAATAAAAAAAAATACAGAATGAAAAAGGGTTTTTGACAGCTAACAAGTTCAGTAGGATTGGCAGTGCTGTGTCCCGTATTAAAATCAGCGCAAATCTGAAGTTTAAAATTGTTTGTGTTATAACATGATCTCAGCTTCATTCACCTTTGTTAAGAGAAAGAGAGCACATGAACTGTCAAGGCAAGATCAAGTCCACTACCCTAAAATCAATCTTTTTTGGAACACGATATGGAATCCCAGACAATGTAAGAATTCAAGGATAATGACTACAAAACAAGAAAAAAGTAGATGCAGAAAAGGTGTTTGCTCCTTCTGTATGTTTTCCCAAAATGATAACCTGTATGGGTGTCACTGTCACCTGTGCAATGAGACCCCAAGTGTGGTACCACCCTTGTCCTCAAAACTAAACACCTGTAAGTGCCTTACTCTCCTCCTCCAGAAGGATGCAAATCCTCATGATCACAAAGAAAAGGTTATGAAAACCAGAGGAAGAAGAGAGCATACAGAAGCCACAGGTTTTAACACTGCAGCACAGAAATCAGGGGAAAATCTTCAAACCAGGCTTTGCTTTTAGACTTGTGAGCCTTCCAGGGTCTCTGGAGCTGTCAGCAGCATCACCTGCTTTAAAACTGAAGCATAAATGTCTGTCTGTGCAGATGGCCAAGGCATCTGCATGCAGAACAAAAATAATCAGCCATCCAGTTTTCAGTGTCCAGAGATGAAGGGTTAGTTTGCTTTCCCCCACTCAATCAATCCTTCACCATCTGCTGAGCCTGCTGGCAACTGCCAAGTGGAGCTGAGGGTTTAAGGGACACGACTTTTGCACCTGGGTATCACAACAGGGCCTCAAGAATTACCACCAGCACCAAGCAGAGCTTTAAGTCTGTTCTCAAAGGTGCTTCCTGAGAGCTACATGGAAACAAAGGGGAAAATAGGACAGTGCAGGTGTCTGGAAATTGAGATGATGGACAAACCATGATCCTCCGGAAAGGAGGAAAGTGACTCAGGATACTCCACCAGCAGTCAGGACAGGAGAGCACAGCACACTGCAGATGTTTGGAACACGCTTTGATTTTTCAGGGAAGACAATAAATGCAAAGCCCTGGAGGACGGTAGAGGAGAGGCTCATGTTAAAACATGAGAGAAGGCCTCAGTGCCCAGGATTCTGCCTGAGTTCAGCAGGCAGTGTTGAGCAGATGGGTTATCTTCCATGCAGTGCCTCAAACGGGGCCAGAGGCCTTTCCCAGTCATGGACCCTCAAAGTGATGAATGACAAAGTATTAACGCTATTAACTCCAAAGGATGACGCTGCATCTTAAAATAAGTCTTATCCTCAAAAGGTAATCACAAAGTCCAGCAGAAGAATATTTTTAAAGCGCGCTATCTTTGGAGGAAGGTCTCAAATACCCAGAGAAATCTGTGCAGAGAAAATGAGGAGCAGAGTTATTTACAAGAGACAAGAAAGCTGTGCACACTGATATAAAAATAAGTTTTAATAACAAGAGGAATTCTCTTGTCTTATGAAAGGGTCAGAAGGGCAGCGGTCTCTCGGAATCTCATGGCATATGGAAGCACAGTAATGAACGTTATTAAGATGATAAAAGGACTGACCTTTGGCTAATAACATCCCAACAAATGCATTCAGGGCTTGGATTTCAAGCTTTTATGAAACAGAGCCTTTCCGTTAATGTGTGCATTGTTTCTGGGGTGAGGAGGAAGTGTACAGAAAGAAAGGTTCCCTGAGCACACAAGGAAAGGATGCCAGTGTTCCAGGAAAGGATTGCTGCTGAGACCAAAATATGCAGGATTCAGGAGAGGAAGAATTAAGAGACCCTTTAATAAGATCTCTCTAATGGGTAACACAGATCCCTTTGTGCCAAACAGGATTCACCTCACAGAGACTGAAATAGCACACACACCTCGGATGTGATGTGCAGAGTCTGAGAAGACATCCAGGACAGAGTCCTTGGCCCAAAACTTCTGCAGGAAGAAACAAATCCCTATAGATGGCTACAGTTGTTCCCTCCATAAATAGTTTGTGTTTCACAGAACTCATTCCAGTGCTTATCTCCAGTTCCTCTCTGCTTACTTTAGGACATCAGCCTGCAGCTTCCCCAGATCAAACCACTCCCAGACCCATGGACAACTCAACTCCAGGCTGAGTACATTGAGAAACTCTCACCCTTGGAAGCAGGACCGGCTGTTAAATGTGCACACAAATTTCAGGGGAAAGTTACATTTATAGAGGTATAAAGAGTAATTTCACTGTTTTGAAATATTTTGCCTGTTTTATGCACCAGAATAAAACCAGGAAGGAAGATTGCTGGTTCTTAGTGAGATACAAAAATGAGTAGGTTTTAGTTTGGACCTAAAAGGAGACAAAATCTCAGCAATGATGCAAAAAGGTCTTGTGCTTAAGGAAAAGCTAAACCAAATTGCTCTGGATGGAGCAAGGGCTCCCAACCTGGAGAGGCTGACAATGCTGCGTGAGAGGTTTCCCGTGGAAGGATATTGAAAGTCTGAAATTTAATAGAGAAAAACAATTCAGATCTGCTAGGCTTCAAGCAAGTCGAGGGTACATTAAGTCCTTGCTGTAATGTAAAATTAACTTATTTAGGGAAGAATTTAAGTGCTACTTAAAGTACTGAAACCACTGACTGTAGATAATATTTCAGAAGCCAGCAGAAAGCAACTTAGGAAACTTTTTGCTCTCACCTCAAATTCAAAAAAAAAAAATACTAAAAAGCAAAGCAGCAGGCCACTCATCTCAGTTTTCACAGCTTTATACACCAGCCTGGAGAACTTGTAGTTATAAGAGGAATTACAGAGCAACGCAGGCATGCACACAATGATTTATTGCACGTCTCGCCTGCCCAGTGGCGCAGAGAAGCAAGAGAGATGTGGATTATATACTGCACAATTTTAATTCTCCCATCCAGTAAACACAGCAAATATGAGTACAGCCTGTTCCCATTTAATGGAAGGATCCTTTGCTATTTGGGCATGATGCTGCTTACATCAAATCTGGTGGAAAGTTTTGTTGAGACTTCTATGAATAAGAAGGGATTGTTCTCTCATGAAAACAGATGATTGATGCTTCCACTGCAGAGCAAAATCTTCATGGAAATGGCTTTGAAAAGTGATGACAGTACTACAGCTTGAGTCTGAACATCCCTGCCCACATGGCTTTGAGGCATCACTTCCATCACAGGGCTCAGGGGAGAAGGGCCTTTTGGAAAACTTCCATTTGGACAATGCTGGAATCTAGGAAAATGTATACCTAGGCAAAAAGATTTTAAAAAAGAAATAGGCAGCTTTGTACCAACTGGTTTGGAATTTAATGGGAATTTTCAGTCATGAGCTCAAAGGTAAATGAGTGATCAATTTCAGGTGCATGCTTGAGGCTCCTTAAAATCCTCAAGGAGCAATTGTGGCATCTCCTTTTGCACTGCTTCTCACAGGACCAGGCTGCCTGGTGCTGCTAGCAATAATGCCACCATTCCATACATGACAAATGTCTTAGAAATTAACCTTCTGCCTTTAAGAATTGCTCCTCTTCCCAGGAACTACTTCAAAACATTCTGTTCCACATTTCAGCCACAGATTTCTCAGAAATGCCTCTTCAATGCAGCTTTGCACAGATATCTCAGCTTGTTGTAAGGGAGCTCAACACACAGAACTTACTTCTCCTGTGGCCTCTTCAGGCGTTCCAGAGGAAAAATAAAAGGGCAGACATGAAGCACTTTCTCATTCTCTGAAAAGGACAGAGTCACGCTCCCCACTGCTCCTTCCCCACTGCCTGTCTCAAAGACAAAACCTCCACTTCTAAATCAAACTGAAGAAAACATTTGACATCCTGGTCTAGGAAAAGCTCACACTGAAGCCAGCAGGAATCTTTCCACCAGCTGCAGGAACAATTGAAGCAAATCACTACCACCAAACTATGAACTCTAAGTGGTCTTTGTTTTGTTATTGCTTTTGTTTATTTCAAACTTGAGCTGAAACAAGTATTCTCAAGGAAAAGCACAGCTAACTTTTCCTCTTGTGCTACTTGCCCAGGTAACACAGCAGTCCCCTGCTTGTCATGCACTCCTCCAGCTCCCCCAGAGCCTGGGCTCCATGAAGTGTTTCCAGCTTAGCCCCCTGCTCCAGGAGAGTGCAGGGAGAATTGAAACCTGACTTGACACCTGAGCTAAGAGGAAACTTTACTCTGCTGCCTGGCAATGCAGTAGAAAATTAAAGCAGGGCTGGATGGCAATTTGGAGATGTAGTTTCTCAAGCTGGTGAACTTCCCCTTGCATGAAACCCTTATAGTTTCTCATGTCCTTTTGATATTAAGATATGGCCAAAATCCCTGTCCAGTAACAAAGCAGAACCCAGTGTTCTGCGTTAAGGAAGTTAAAATCAGCAATTTAACTTCTGAGATCAAAAAGCAAATCTGACCTGAGTCCTCCAGAATTCCCAGGAGGCCCCACAGACACTCCCCAATTAAGGAGTCATCCTCTGTTTAATCAGGTGGGCTCCTCCCTCCTAAGCAGATCACTCTCCCCTATGCTCTGCTGCTCACTGACGAGTTCTGCACAGATAATACTCTGCTGCCATCCACCAGCTCTGCAGGCAAAGCAGCTGAGACAAATTAGGAAGACAAAGTTGTTAACAAAATAATTAGACTAATATTCAAAGCAGCTACAGCATCAGGAAAAAGTCCAGAAAAATGAAGCTACCTAAGAAAAATGTTTACCTGTTTATGCCAAGATTTAGGTTAAACACACAAAGATGACACATTTGTGTCAGAAAATGGAATTTGACCATTATTGCTGCAAAATACACACCATGCATTCTTTTAGCAGTCAAGCCCAAGTGCATGAATCCTTTAGGAACACACCTGGGTGGTCAGGAGAGAAATGGGGGAGTTTGGTTTGGGGGGTTTGCTTTTCCCCCTTATTTTAGGCTTTAAGCCAAAGCAGATTTTTCTAGCACTGCTTCAGAAAGAGGAGTTCTCCTGCCAACTCAGTATTAGATGTGTGTTTTGCTGGATGAACAAAATTACATTTTATTTAAAGTGTGGGACAATGAAATAACACTTCAGTTTCATTTCCTTTTATAACTGCTCCTGGTTGGATTTCAAACACTGGGAGAATATGGGCACAGAGGACTTCAGTAACAAAAACCCCACATTTTAATTAACTGCTTTACTGCAGACAGGGAATTCTGCAAAAATTCCCATCAGTATTCAGAAGCCTATTTAAAATAATCTACATTTTATGCCTAAACTGATTAGTATCTGTTTCATTGTGGTATATGAGCACAGATATATTACTTTTTTTTTTTTCCTCTCCCTTAATTCCAAATTATGCCTTTGGTTTACCCTCTCAAGTTTATATTATACTGTTGCTTCCCAAGAAAAGAACAGAATTTGGTTTGCAATTGGAATTGGCACTACCAGTAACCACCACCCAGCTGGGAAGCAGTGGCTGTTTGTGCCCTACAGCTTGAATCCTTGCAGTAGGTACCCACACACTTGGGCTGAGTGCTTTAGGAACGCGTTCTTGTTTCCCCCCCAGGTCAGACAGAGGTTCTCCAATTTAAGCAGAAGGAGGAAGCAAGTCAGAAATTAACATTTGTGTTACTTTCCCCACTGCTCTTTCATAAGCAAACAGCAAAACCCAAATTTAAAACTTCCAATCCTGCAGGAATTCTCCCCCAGAGAGCCCCCAGAGCCTGCAGGGAGCAGGATGTTCCTGACCTGGATCATGTAGAGCTGGGCGATGCGATATTCTTCCACGCTCATCGGGAGAGGAATGCGATATTCCTTTATGAGCATTTTGGATACAAAAATCTCTTGTCTGCTCAGAAACACAATCCAAAAGCTTTTAGTAAAGGCTCCTTAAATAATGGCAAGGAAATGCATCGAGGATCCCTGAAACAGACAGAAAGGAGGGGGGAGGAAAGAGAGAAGTGGTTATTTTCCATTCTTATGGCAGAACATCCTATTTAGGAAAAAAAACCAAACCAAAACAAACAACAACAGGCAAACATTAATTTTTGTAATAGCTATAAGCATAATAGCAGAGAGAAGAATCCCTGGAGTGCTACCAGACCTTTGATATCAAATTGAACAGAATCTTTCAGAAGAATTTTGATTTGCTTCAGGGGATACCATCAAAGCTATTACTCTCCTGACCTTTGCCATAGTATCAATCAGACTTTCATATGCAACAGCATCTCCACGGAAGAGATGTGACAAAAGCTCCAAATGAATAGGCAGATCTGCTGCTGCCCACAGTCTCCAGTGTCAGCAACACACTGGAGATGCATCCTCTCAAAAGCATCAGGTTTTATCCTCTCAAATTCATTTAGCAGCAAGAAAGGGCAATTATTCAACTTCCTCAGCCCTCAGTAACAATCTGATGAAGAAAGACCTTTGGATTCTAAGAATAAAGACAGCAGAAATGTACTTTTCTTCCCTGCTTTATTCTGAATTATAGTCTTGGTAGGACCCTTTCTTTTTGCACCTCCAAAACAGTCTGCTGGCAAGATCCTCCTGTCACTTCTGTCAATGTCAGGCTCATTTTTACACTCCCACTGCATGAGAATACAGTCAGAGATCAAACTGCAACAGAGAAAAATCCCATCGTACCCCACCTCAAGGCACTGTAACAGAATTACCAGTTAAGAATTTCAGGGAATACAGCATTTACTACACCACAGGTCAAAGCTGGAACTTTTCAAACACCTTAAATTCCCCATATGGACTGAGGATAAAGACAATAACTTTATGTAAGGAAGGGGGAAATAAAAGGATGACTGGTGAGGAGAAGAGGACACAAGAAGCAAAGTCTTTTATCGGCCCAAGTCAGCCTGGGCAGGATCTGGTGATGGCTCTCACAGCACACAAACCATTCACTTGGCTCCTTCTTGTCACCAAAATCCACCTTTCTGCTGTGCCTGCTTATTGGACATCTTCAGAGAGAGCTGCTGGAGCCAAACCAGCCCCAAGCCCTGCGACTGGTGAAAACAACCAACAGAACAAACCCAACCAATTTATCTTGTGGATTAAACCACGACGTGGGAATCAGGAAACCGCAGCGCTATCAACAGCCCTTAGTGCCAGTCGGTGTTTGCACAACACTTCACCAACCTCTTACGAGGTTTAGAGAGGCTCAAGCACATGCCCATGGTCACAGAGCAACCAGGGACAACATTCAGTGTTTATAACCCAGGTTTACTGTGAGGGCTGTGCCAGAGCTGCCCTGGTTCTGGGGACACTGCCCAGGGACACCCAGCCCCACGCCACGGTGCCCCCAGCTCACCTCCCTCCTTTAGTGCCACATTTCCAATCTGGCACTAAAGCAAATCCACCCCAGACCGACTCTTCTGGAATAGTGATCCGTCTGCTGCTGCATCATCTAAACAATTTATTTCTAAATTCAATTCTCTGCTGCATTTTATTGCTGTCAGAGCAATCTGTGCCCGTGGAGGGGAGGATAAAAAAGTCTCTGCTATGGCAAAGCCTGTAGAGAATAATTCTGGGAAAACTCTGCTTCCCTACACTGCCGAGCTCTGCACGGAAGTGTGTGCATCCACACACATATACAGGATTTCCTCCATCAAACTAATCCTCCAGAACAGGTGAAGAAAATCTCATTAAGGGGTTTTTAATTAGTGTCATGGCAAGGAACAACAGTTACCATCAGAGGATGGATCTCAAGAACTGAAATGGTGCAACTCCAGGATCCCAACTCCTTGGAGCTAATGGCAGTGGGAGACTCAGCTACACATCTTGAGCAGTTTGTTGTGCTTTAGAGAGCTTTGAAAATTAGACTTAAAAGCTTCTCCCCTTGTTCCCCAAATGCTCTGCAAGTGATTCTGCTCCATCATAAGGACATCAGTCATGTCTGTCCTTGCTACTTGATAAAAACAGGATATTTCTATTGATTGGAAGAGATTAATAAAACAAAAAATGGAACCTAAGAAGCAGTAAAATGGCAAGAAACCAGTACCAAAATGGAAAAAAATGTGTTTATAATGAAGAGCCAGTCAGGTAATAATTCAGATGGCTGAGACACCATTTTATTACAGACTAAAAATCCCAACATTTTGGTCCCAAGCAGGCACGACAGCAGCCTTGGCATGTGCAGCCTGTCTGGTCACAGCACTGGCTCCTGCTCCAGTTTCCTGCTCAGCTTTTGAACTGAGGGTTCAGCATGAACCCTCCAGGTTTCTCCCACCCTGTGGTCAGTGATTAAAAAGCAGCATTTGAGCTCAGCCCACAGGACTGCAGGCAGCAGCAGACCTTGATTATGTGCCCACTGGAAGTGACGCACTCCAGCTACTGCAAGCAGCCCCTGAGAGCTGGGTAAAAAACAACCCTGGAAACACACTGGGCAACACCACTGAGCAAATCCTAACTTCAAACCAAGGGAAAGGCACCTGGGATCAGCAGCCTGACACTGAAGGAGGCACAAAGAGAAAAAACCTGAATTGTTAGCCTTATTTGTGGGACAGAGGTGACAAAATGGCCCTTTCAACTCACAGAGGACGGTGGCCTCCTTCCAAAATCCTGGGATTTCATAGAGAAACAAAGACCACTCATTGTATTGTCTAAACAAAACACAGAAGTTTGTCTGCACAAATGATGGGAGGGAGGAAAAAGTGCTTCTGGAAGCAGGGGAACCACCACACAGCTCTGGAAAAGAGGTGTCAAAACCCCAGCTGTGTCCATGGCACTCTCTGCACCCAGCCCATTGCTGGAGGTGTTGGAGCTGCTCCACGTGCTGGGATTAGCAAACTGCCAGGGTTTCACCACTGGATTTTGGCTACACCAAGCTGGACTTTTCGTGGATTTGCCAAACCCCTGTGGCTGCACAACTGGAAGATGCAGAGGCTGTTTGCAAACCTCAGCCTGCAGCTGGCTTCCCAGCAAGAGGCAAGCACAGTGACGCAGGACATTTCCAGACTGGCTGCTGTTCCTGCTCCAGCCAAGTGGCACATTTGTACAGCCCCTTATTCAATTTATACCCTGAGCTGTAGTAACTGGGAGAGCCAGGCGCATAATTTTATACCTCAATTATTTTAAAATCAGGTTCTCAAAGCATCATAATTATGCTGCAGAGTCAATATCCTGCTGAGATGAGTCAGGTCCACCTCTGAGCCATTGCTCCAGGCTGTCTAAAGGCTCATGCACAGCCTGCTGCATTTACTTCCAATTTTAACAGTCTCCCTCACAACAACAAACTCCCTAAAAAAAGTGCCCCTGCTTTAAAATCAGGGGAGGATTATCTGGATCTGCAGAAGCTGAACAGACTGAGAGACCCAGCAGAATCTCTCCATTTAACCCATGAACTTGGTTCACTTCGGGAGTGTCCGGGCAGCCTTCCTGGTATTGAAGGAGGTAGCAAAGGGCTGATAACAACTGACAGCTTGTAATTAAGGAGTAAGTTCAGTGTGTGAAGAGTGGTTAAACTGTGCTACTGGAACGCTGGAGGCCAAATCCCAGCCAGGCTTCCCAGGCTAGCCCTGAGGAGATGGAAACTTGAGTGTGACAGCAGAAATCCCAGCTCCTCGAGGGGTTCAGGGTAAGAGAACCACTCACACTGCGGGTTCAGGCTACAAAAGAGCTGCTATGACTCTTCCCAGCTGTCACCTCAATGACAAATTTTGACCAGCTCACTTTTTCCATGCTCAGGCTGCTGAGCAGAGGCTTTTCAGGGCTGCAGTGAGCAACGCCCCAGCAGCAGGAACCCACCTCGGGCCATGGCTGCTGCGTTCCTTTTCCAGCAGACACAACAGAGAACAACAATAATGAGCTTTCTCCAGCCTCACAAAGGAGGCTCATTTTATGCCATTATAAAGTTAAAATGAAAACCCATCATGGAGGCTCACACAGCAGCTGGTAGCAAAAGCAGGTCCCAGCCCCAGGTCTCATGTTCTGATCACCCACTGCCTGCTCAGGGCTGTGCTCTCTGTAGAAGCTGAGAGAAGTCTCCTCTATGAAAGAGCACACTCGTGAGCTAAGGATTGATATTCTTGACTCAGCTGTTGACATTTTTTCCCTGCAATATTTTCACATTACCAAGAAATTTAAGATAATTAACAGAAACAACTGTAAGAAAACCAAGCCAAACCTGTAACAGCAAAAGGATGAGCGAAGGCATTACCTGAAGACCTCACCTACCTCCCTAAAGACCTTCCTTAGGCTCTCTACATCACCTTTAGCCCCCAAGAAGATGCTTCCTTGAAGAAAGCGATATCAAAGAGATGTCAGCACTGATCCCAAGTGGATCAAACACTTGGACTGTGGAAGCAACACCAGGCTTAGCAGCCCAGCCACCTTCCCTCTTCTGCAGAGCTCCCTGGAGGAGGACACAGCGCTCTCCCATGACTGGAAGCGCTGCATACTTACTGTGCTGGGATTTATTTATGCCTTTAGAAGCTGCAGCATAAATGGGAAACAGAATCCCAGGGCCTAAGTCAGCAGTTTTCAAAGGCAGCCTCGGTGCTCACACCTTGATTAATGCGGCAGTTTCCCTCCTGGCCCAGAGCAGTCTTGCTCAGCTTTATCTGTCCATTCCCTGTCACTCAGATCCTGATTGTCCACAGTGTCCCTGCCTCTCAGAAGCTTTCCACGAGGATCTACAGAGCCTGGTTGCCAAGCCTTGCTCAGCCCTCACTCTCCAGCCCTGCCTGCCCAACCCTCTCCAGGAGCTGTGGCACACACGGCCCAAGATCCACCGCAGGGACCAGCACAGCCTGGCACAGTCCTGCCCATATCCCACTGCTGGCTCCACAGGAAGGAGACAGGACAGGGAGGAACTTCTTGGTTTGTGAGTGCTCAGCACACTCTAGGCTGGAGTGTGTCACCATGAATCTCTCATGACTGATCACTGCTCTGTAAAGGTCAGGGGCAATCACAATTAATGAGGCTTTTCCAAGGAGATGAATAACGAGTGCTCGTATTTTACCATTCCCTTCTCTCCCCTCCTCGCCCAACCCCACCAAAGTGATCTCTCCAGTGGGACTGTTTCAAGCCATATCTACATTGGAAGGTTAAAAAGCCTCAACATTTCTATTTAGTAGTTTTGTGGCCACAAACCACTCATCACTACTCTCAAAACTGTCTGTCTCTCTCACACACACATGCACTAAACTGAAGGGAGAGAACGAGCCTTTGAAAATCAGCAGTTTTTAGTTTTCATAGTGTGGGTCGTACCTGCTCACTGACAGCTAAGCAGATTTAAAAACTCATCAGGCCTGGGGAAAAAAAGAAAAAACTGATCAAAAGTTAAAGCTCCTTAAAAGTGCACAGTTCACACGCTCTCGGCTCCAAGGCCACTGTGTCAGTGTGTGACTCTCAGCAGGGTCGTTCATCCTAATCCCCCATCTCATCTGTCACATCTTCAGAGAGAAAAATTACCATGCAGATGTTTGGATATCCCAGCTTCATGAGTGAGCTTAGATCCCATCCCACAGTAAATCAGCAGCTAATGAACAAGAGCCCACGGTGCATAACTGCAGCAGTGCTTGCAGGGCTGGAGCAGCTGGAGCTCCCGGTGGGGCTGGCCACTGCCTGCAGCACAGCCAGGGGACGAGGCAAACCAAGCATTTGTGACAATCAGCCTTTCCCAGGTGTAGGACAAGCTCCAGAGCCCTGGAAGGCAGCAGCACAGCAAGGGGCTGAGGACAAACACTGCTCGGTAAGACGCGGTGAACGAGTCGCATTTCCAGTACTTGATCTTTTTGCCATTATTAGATACAATTTGACGTCACTTATAGAATTTAAGAGCTCATTGTAAAGTAGATGTTTATTACAACTGAAGGATGGAAGCAGTCCAAATGCAATATAGTGACACTGGAGCTATTAAATCTTGTTATAGTTCACTGGGCAGCCAAATACTGGCTTGAAGCAACGTGAGGAGAAGGGGAGGGGGGGAAAGTAACACCACAGCAAAGCGTGCACAACACCCACCACCTTTTCTGCTTAAACATTCTCAGATATTGTGCTGGTTTTTTTGTACTTTCCATCCTATTACTCCTTCAGCACCTGGGAGAGGAAAAACTGACTCCCTTCATTCTGCTGCTTAAGTGATGGTGTGGTGCAAGGCCAGCCAGCCCTCCCCATGCACACAGGGACTCCGGGGGGGAGCAGGTGAAGTCCATCAGCTGAACTTTGGTTGGAAAATTAACATTTCAAGCCCTGCCGTGCCTGGAGGTTATGCAATAACGAACTAATAAAGAAGCCATTAAAAGAACTAATAAGCACACTTGAGCCACAGATGAGTTCAGAGGGAAAGACAAACCAGCCTCTAATCCTTTTGCTGATACTGGGGATAAAGATGAATATTAAAAAGAACGCTGACATTAAAGTTTAAACGTTTCCAAGCAGTCTGCATGAGGAGAGCAGCCACAAACCCCAGTGTCCTGCAAAGCCTGGTGAGCTAAAGGAACTGGGCAGATCCTGCTTTTAATGGGGTTGCTCTTAGTCCAAGACTCAGCATTATCCACTGAAAACAGGCCAACATTACACACACAAATACATAAATATAGATGTGAAATATATATATATATATATGTAGACACACATATATATATAGACATATATATACACACACTGGGAAACAAAAATAAAAGCAGCACTGACAGTGTGACAAGTAGAGCGTGCTGGCTGAAAACAGACTGAAAATTGCTGGCAGCTCATTAAACTACTGTAAAGAAAAATCTATGGAATGCCACAGGCAAACAGCATGGACAGGATTTTTCTTTGGTTGTGGCACATCCATTAGGGCCACTGGCATGCAGAAGCCTGCACACTGTGGGCAGCAGTGGCAGGGAGATGGGAGGCAGGTCAAGTTTAAAAACAAAATAAGCATATCTAATTTCCCAGGTAGTCTCTCTGAGAAGTTATTGCATTTACACTTTACAGCTCCAGGTGCTACAATCCCTCTTCCTGACAGAAATCAGGAGAGGGAACACAAGGGAGCTTGGTGCAGTTCCCACCAGCTGGTCAAGGCTTCACTTGTATTAAGTAGTAAAATCCCAGCCACAAATCCATCCAGGCTCTTAATGTCCATGTCCACACCACACCTGTTCTCTTTCTCTCCATCAGTAGCTGCACTGGAAATCACAGTTTTCTATTCAAACATCAAGAGCAGAAAGTCATGAAAACTACTCTTTCATCTTACCAGTCACTAAGCATGAAAGCAAGAAATTGAGAGCAGGGAGGCTGAAGTCCAAAGCTTTATGTATTTCCTGTGCTCTTGTTCCTATCCTGCTGCACAAGGTACTTGAAAGCCACTCAGTCCCAAACCCATTACATCCATATCCCACCTCCCCTGCAGTGGCAACCACAGCACTCATTCCCCATTTTATAGCTTATTTATTCATGGGTCTTTATGCTCATCTTTTCCAACCGACAGCCCATTTCAGGCTATTTCTCAATGTTAATTTGAATTTTTATCTCCAAATACTTGCAGATCCACTAAACCTGCTTTTGAGACACAAAAACGTAATTTTGGGATTTGAGTCAACATTGGACAGACCGTGGATTGCTTCCTCAGTAACTCCCCATTCAAACTGAAAAGGGTCATCAACAGCTACTTCACTTTTTCAGTAGTTACAGTCCTGATGGAAAAAACATTTTATTCCCTCACTTATGCAAATATCATATGGAACAGGAAATGAGCATTCAAAGCTGGTTTAAGAAGACTATTTCATGAAGGAAAACATTGTACATTGCAAAGGCAGCATTAGAGCACTGTAATACTTCACACTGGTTTCATTAGGCTGAGACTTGCCTTGCCTAAAGGCAAAATGGGGATAAAGAAAATAAGTCCCACTCCATCAGAAGAAACTTGTAATGACACCTAAAATTCTTTCATGGGGAGCAAGATAGACACAGCAGTGAAGGCTGATGAATAATGGTGCAATTGAGGTGGAAACTACAGGGCCATTTTGCACAAGAGCAGTAAATGTTTAATATCTCTGTTGCGTCTTTCATCCATAACACCAACAGATTAACAAGGTTTCTGTGGCTGGGTAATTTCTTTGGAGTTTTGATCTTGGAAATAATTACAGTAAATATTTTATAAGCGCCTTTGAAAGTTTTTGTTTCTTTTTTTTTTTTTTTAATAAAGAAAAACGAATCGCTCGCTGCTCTCGGACTGCAACAGGGTAATGAAAGTGTACAGCTAATCAATACCCACTTTCAGTTCATTAGTCAGCACATTTTTGTTCCCTTCTACCATTCCACATCCCACATACAGAGTGATGGTGCATTTTTAAAGCATCACATCTTACTGCTTTTGCAAATCATCCTTAATGCTAACCACAACATGGAACAGCCAGCCTCTAAATACCACCCACACCATTTAGAGGCTTCCAGGGTGTTTCCAGCTGAGCACTTTTGCCAGCTGAGACAGAGGAGGCCAAAGTGCCAGACCAGTTCTGTTCCTTCTTTAGTCTGGGTAACAAATTGCTGGGTCATTTCTGTCCCTCACTCCTCTTTGAGAAGTCTAAAGAAGGACAAAGCTTTGTCAGTCACTTGGACAGTTCCAGCTTGAGGACAGGCAGCTCCAGGTTCCTCTCTGGGGAGCTGCTGATGGCACCAGAGCCTTGGCTTTGCCCAGATCCAGCTGCTGCCCTGGAACCACAGCTGCACCTCCACAACACCCAGGACCTCTGCACATGATTCCAAACCAGGATGCAATGGTCAGTTCAGGCAGCAGAGAACCCAGGAGTACTGCCAGGTGTTACCCACATCCCCAACTCTCACACCCTCCAGGAAAATCCAATATACTCCCTCCCCACTCTGCCCACTCCATAGAAACTACAACCTAAAGGACATACTATGATCATTTAAAATAGAGCTGAAACTGGCAACTGAATCCAGGACTTAAAAAAAAAAAAAATTTAATTCACCCAAGTCAAGGACAGGAGTTGTACCTAAGGAGACAAATGCAGGTAGTGGCAAGAAAAGAGGAAACATTCTCTGAGTCACCCTCCCAGAGCAGAGCCACAGGAGTGCCTGGCTGGGGCCCAGCTGTGCTCCTTGCAGCAGCTCCCAGTGCTTGAGGGATACATTAAAGTTCTGCCCTGGCTTCAGGGACAACCATCATTATCCCTCATTTGCAAGGAAATTGAGACATAGGGAGAAAAATTATCTGGTCCAATATCCAAGACAGAATCGGTGACAGAGCAGGTTCAATATTGGATCCAACTTTTTCCACAAAATAATTTTTTATAAAGAGAGGAGGGAGTGAAGGAGCTCAAGCAAATTCAATTTCCCTCATAATTGGCATGATTCTGCAAGAAAAAAATGTGAAGAATTTTTTTTTCTTCTTACCGCCTGCCTTTCAAGATATCAGCAATTTCTGCAGAAAATAAAATGATTCTTGAAAATATCAAATTTCCCCAAGAGCCCAGAAGTTCTCAGCACACATCTCACCCCAACTCCTGCCACGCCCAGAGAAGCCCTTTTCCTGCTGGAAAACACATGGGAGCTTCAAGAACTTTTCTGTTTTGTTGAAATCTTGGCAGATGCAGTAACTTGAATGAAGACTGGCAGAGCTGTCCAAGCAGCCTGTGACACTCAGACCAGCATGGCCAGAACCAAACACCCACCCTCCCTCTTCCAGAGGGGCTACAGACCCCCTGTTTCTACAAAGGATGAGGAAAGAAACTACTCAAGATCAAAAGATGCTCAAACCCTCACTCACAACAGTATCCCCAAAACCCCATGCAAATAATCCTTGCTGGGGAAAATATTCTCAGATGTAATTAAGTGGTGCTCTGAACCCAATTTTTGCATTAATATCTTGGGCATCACAAACCAAACTCACATTTCAGCTGTCAAATCCACAAGACAAAACTTTGAAGCAAATCCTTTGGCCTTTAATTCTGACCCATTTTGCTGAACCCCTCCCACAGTCCACTGGTTTCAGAAAGCCAAGATCTGGCTTCACTCAGAATTCTCTCCAGGAAACAATTCCCTTTTCTACAGAAAATTTCTGGATGTATCAAAGTATTTAACAGCCATAGAGCACATATTGTGGTTTCAGCCTGACAAAGCAAGCAGAGAGCTTTCCCAAGGGTGGAATTCTCCTGTTCCTTGAGGACTCATGTGTGGTTTTATTCCTCAAATTAAATGGGATTTCAACCACCTCCTCCTACTACAAATTCAGCTTCACAAGTCCATCAGGGTGTCCTGCAACAAGGTGTCACACCGAACACGTGGGTCAAAAGAAAGCAATTTAATGTAAATTAAAACAACATTAACAAAATCTGTTTTGTGACCCCCCCAAGACTCATTCAAATAAACTCTTCCTTTGTTCTCCAACAAATATCCACACTGTTTCAGGGGTGTTTTTTTGAAGTGCCCCTTACAAGACAGTAGCAAAAGCCAGCTTACTAAGACTTCAGGCACAAAATTTTCCTTTTCATGAGCTGCTCCATCGGAAGGAAACCTTGTTCCAGCCTGACAGCAGCTGAGGAAGCAAAGCACGGAGCAGAAAGTGTCCAACCCCCTCGGTTCAGATTTCAGGGATGGCTCAGACCCAGTGCTGCAGTTCCTTGTCCCAGCTCCCCAGCTCCTGCCATGGCCTGGCCAGTCGTTTCACACCTTGAGAATTTCTCCATCCTGGCTGACCCAGCTCTGTCAGCTCTCGGATTGCAGGAGCACTGCACAGCCCCACATGCCCTTTGCTAAAGGGCATTACAGCTGTATTTATATCTGACATAAATCTGCTTTGTAAACAGTGACCTGATTCAGGAGCTGGGCTTTCTTAGACAGCCACGTCCAGAGCACACGTGTCTGCTGCTCCTGAGGGACAGCCTCTCAAAAACCCCAGGAGTGGCAGGTGGGAAGACAAAACCACCAAAGCTGGAGGGTTTGGGATATCCATGAAGTGTAACAGAGGAGCCAAAGGACTTCAACATTCCAGCTTGATCACAACATAGCATGAAGGACAATTAGTCAGTCTGTGCAAAAAAAGCTGCCTGCAGTCTACTAGAAATGCAATATCTGAACGATATTAAAGTTTGGATAGTTTAGTCCAAAATTCACTGCAAATGCTGGCTCACAGTCAAAACAATCAGGAGCTGAACTGAAAATAATACCAAAGTTCTCACTCCAGGCACCGGACCCTGTTTTCTCATCTCATTTCTATTCTTCTGTTTGCTGCCAATTCAAAGAACTGCAACCAAAAAAAAATCAGCCCATTAGTCTTGTTCTTAGAAGTGTTAAGCTCTTATTCACAAAGTCAGTGTTATCCACTGAGTCCATAAATTACAGCTAAAGTACATAAGGAAGCAGTCATGACATAACCCCAATTTAATCTGAACCAGGCCACCACAGTCAAAGAAGTGTTTTTCAAAATGTTAATTAATTTTTAAAAGAATGGATCAAAGGGGGTTCTCAATTAAAAGAATACTTTAAGGAGACAAGCTAGAGAGGATTGTCCACTTTATTAATACAGCAATTTAACAGCTATTCAACATGTAATAACTTCTCATTAAAAGTCAACCCTCCCCCTTCTCCAATAGATTAGCCACCCATTTGTCAGACACAATACAGCTTCATTAGCCTAAAAATTCCATTTCTGCTCTTCTGCAGCTTTGCTTTTATTTTCCATCCGTCAGTAAGCAAAAATCCTGAATGACAGCAAAGTCCAGAAATCAAGAACATAAACAGGGCCTTGGTCTTTCACAGGTTCCAGAGGGTGTTTGGGAGCAGCATTCCCAGCAAAGCCAGCAGTGACACTCAACTCCTGCAAGAGCCAGGTGGGAAACCTTGGGATCAACCTAAACAACGATGCCCAACTGCACAGCAAAGGCTCATCCATGAGCTGGACCTTGTCTGGAAGAGCTCACAAATGAAACCTTTTCCACCCAAGGATTACCCACCAGCACCTCACAGCCTGCTTGCAATGGAGCGTGTCACTGAAAAGAGGACATACAGTCATTTTGCCAAAAGGTTCCCACTGCAACCTTGAGTTTTTGGGTTAAGCATTGTCATCACATGCAACACAAAAGCAGATGCTTCCTTCTGGGTGGGTGTTCAGCCAGTGCTGAGGCTCCACAGACCTGTCCAGAAGCAGGTGGGAGCTCAGACAGGGACAGCAGGGACAAGTCCTGGGGCTGGGCACCAGCAACGTGCAGCTCTCAACACCTCTGAGAAATGTGCACCCAGGTGTCCTGGAGACACAGTAAAGCTCCTGTAAGGGCAACCTACAGCTCAATAAATCAACGAGAGGAGCCTTGTGATTCCATGGAAAGCTGGAGCCCTGAGTGGAGAAGCTGCACACCAGAGCAGCACAGCAGCAGCCCCGTGCTCCGTGTCAGCCTCACTGCTGCAGCCACAGCCAGATTCTGCATGGATCTCACTGCAGCATCAGAGCTCTAGGAAGTCCTTATTAAAAGATAACAGAAAGAGGTTACAGCTAAGGCTAATACCACCCAAAAGCTAAAGCAAACAAAAACATTCCAGTCTAAGATTTATCTGCCGAGACCATTCATGCTGTTCTTAAGACCATTAACAGCCCCATGCCCAGGCTTCAGTAAAAATGGACACCTTTCCTCCAGCTCCTGCAATTTTCAGGAATGAATCCAGACATCAGCAGAATAGGAAGTTCAGGATATATACAGCATGAGTTTCCAAGAGAATATTTATCATGTCACGTGAGACCAGCATTTTTAGCCAACTTGGGAGAAAATAGACAAGCTGCAAAGCTGCCCCAAAAATACCAGTCACGACAATTACAAGGAAGAAAAGCAAAGCATAAGCAACGGCAGCACTAACAATCCATACTTTTAGTGAGAAGCTGCTAACAATTTTTTTTTAATTACACAGACCACTGCCAGAAGATTATCTCAGCTGCTCAGGTGTGCAATTCGTGTTTCTAGTTTAAAAAAAAAAAGGTATCAATGCTTATGTAAATCCAGGACTTTATCCTCTCTGTTCTCCCACTAAAACACAAGCTTTTGCCAAGAACCAGCTGGCCTCCTTCCTCAGGACAGCACTATTCAGCTTCAGCATTTTTAATAAAATTGATAAAGAGCAAAACCATCCAAGAGGTAGTAAAAGCTTAACAACTTATCCTAGGCTAGAGGTGGAGAGAAAAGAGCCTGGCTGACAGGAGCCACCCTTGGGTGAGAAGCCTCCCTGGCCATGTGTTGGTGACAGTGGCTCTTCCCAAGGCACAAACCAGCTCCAGCTCCTGCAATGAGTAACTGCAGGGCTTGCAGGAGTCAACAGTTGTAATAGAAGATTTATTTTTGTCACTAGAATCAGCGAGGGTGACTCACAATAGGCTCAGGGAGCCTCGTTGATGAGTTTCATTTTATACAGTCACTTTTCACCCTTGATTCTCAAAAATACCGAGTGACAACAATGACAATAGAGTATAATAGTCCTAATTAGCTAATGGGAGAGAAAATTTCCAAGTTCCAAACGAACCAGAATTGTTACTTCTAAAAATGCAATGCAGTTGATCCCTGTTGATCTCTGAAATTAGAAGAGAAAGAAGAATGGCCATTCTCTTCTGCACATTCAGCAACAACATCCCCACAGCCCCATCAGGAGAAAGAACACGAGCAAGAGCTGTTCAGAGCCCTGGCTTCAGGATGATTTACTGCTAAATGCATTAGCAGCATCTCCTGCTGACAAAATAAATAGGTCTGACTGTATCAAAAACCAAGCAAATCATTGCCTTCTCTAGCACAGGTTAATGCATTTTTTTCCCAGCGATGCTAAAGAGGACAAAGGGACAATGGGCAAGCTTTGAAAATGACTTGCCAACTAAGTGATGGCTCAATAATTACATTTTGGAAAATTTTCCTTGCATTTCACACTACTGAAGCCACTCTCAAAGCAACTGAAAGCATCGGCAACAAAGAGAAGCCAATGTGAAACTTGCTCTGTTGACTTGACCAAAGCAAAGGGCTGTTCAGGAGAGTGAACTTGGTAAAGCCAAATTCAGGACAACCACTACTGCTCTTTAAAGCACCAAAGTTGGTTGGAATCTTTATTTAGGACTGAAGTCCAGTAGCTTTCCTCTGAATAGGGGATCACATGGAAGCTATTTTCTTTGTGGAGGTTATTTTGAGCTGAAAATATTTTCCAGTTCCATGCTGACAGACAGATTATAACTACACTGTTTTACAGAATAATGGACAAGTTTCTGAAGCCTGTCACAGGGGAAAGTAGAGAAAGCAGCATTTTTTCTCTTTACAGTATTTATTCCTGCAAGAGTTTACTCTTTCAAAATAAGGTCATGTGCTCCTTTAGCACAAAAGGACCCAACTGAGTAGAGCACAGCTATCTGTTCCATTTGTCATCCCAGGCAAGATGAGATAATCAGATTAGCCAAACAGTTACAAATTGCACACATCTGAAGGAGAAGGAAGCAATTTTCTCACATTCCTCTCCCCAGCAATCACCTCCAAGATTTCCAAGACAGCACTGTCAGCCTCCCTAACACTTCCCAGTGCTGAGCTCCTCCAGGATTCAGGGACAAACTCCTCTGGAAGCCCCATGTCAGCTTGTCACATTTATTGGAGAAAATGGTTTGCTAAGATGATGTGGTAAAAGCCTGCATTAATACCTCCAGTGCTATCCACACCTCCAGCAATGTTCCCTAAGAGTGTTCTGGGATTGGCTATAAAATCCCTCCTGGGAGAGGCTCCTCCACTCTCCCCATCCAAACCAACATGGTCTGGGTGCAGCACAAGGGGTGATCCCAGGACAAGGACCAAGGGGATCATGTGCTGTACTCCTGTTGCATCTTTCACCCTGAGTGGCCCAACAGCTCTTCCTGCAGAAATGCTGCCAGACCAAGGGCAAGGGGAGCACCCAGGCAGAAAGCTATGGAGCATAAAGAGGCTTTAACACCAGAGAAATCAGCAAAGTGTGGTATTTGCACCACAGGCAATTGTCTCCAAAATGCTACGTGAACCCCTTGTTTTGGGTTTGGGGTGCCCTAGCACTGAAGTTATCACCTTCTAAAGGGGGAAGGGGTTTATTTAACTAAATTCCTTTGTACCTTTGCAGTTCGGTTCTTCACCCAAAGACACTCCCACAATCTGCAATGAACAGTCTTTGGAAGAAGCTCCCTGAGCCAGAGCAGCAAATGAGCACAGAGTTACCAGCAAGTACAACCCTCTTCCAGCTCTTCAGCTTGCAGGTGATTGACAGCATTTCCACATCAAAAGCCTGGCACAGCACAGACCCATCCGCCAGGCAGCACCAGACTTTTTTCAGCGAACAGTAAATTGCTCATTTGCCGGAACACAAGGTGCCTCATTTTCCTCCCTAAGACACCACTAATCCCGTATGCAGGGCTAAAATATCTCTGCTGCCCAGCCTGGTGCTGTCAGTGCTGAGAAATACTGGAAACCAGAGTGCTTTGATTCACACTAAGGACAGCTGAAAGAAATGTCAGCAGTTTTTATTTTTAAATGCATGGAGTGCTGTTCCCAGGGCTAGGAACGCTCCCAGTTCCCTCCGATGCTTTAGCACCACCAGTTCCTCTGAAGAAGGTGGTAGAGACAAACCTTCCACACAATAGTGCCCTTCTTGGGGTCAGCCACAGAAATCTCTCTTCTCCTTCATTCCCCAAACCAACTTTCCAGCTCTGGGATGGCTCCCAGTTTACATCACACCCCAGGGGGCTGGGGATGGTAAAGGTCTATCCTCAAACTTGCAGGGAAACAATGGTTTGTGCTTTTTGACTTAATTACTTCACCTCCAGAGGATGGAGAAATCATCTGTGACTGCCACCCCTGTAACTGGCACCCCCAGTTAAATGTCAGACATCCTCTGCTCCTGTCCTGCATCACAAAATAAGCACAAAAAAAAAAACCCAAAAGTTAAGCAATACAGAGACAGACTGTGCTGCAGTTGGGAGAGTTACACACACCACCCAAACTCGTGACATTCCCATAGAAACCACGGAGGGAAAAGAGAAAAGCCTCAAAAAACTGACAAGATAAAACACACATGGTGAAATCTGTAATTCTGGTAAAAAAAATCTGCATGTGCAAGTTCCTCCTCAGCTCTCCAGCAGCTCAGGCACTCAGGGCTAACACAGGTAACACACAACTGATGCCAATAAAGCTTTTTGTCAGATCCCTCAGGCTGCCTGATGGGAATAACCACACATTCCCAGTAGTGGTATTTCAGAGGACAAAGCTGCTGGGTATGAGAAGCAACTTTTTCCCTGTTACTTAAGGGCCAGTTCTTGCAGTTAAGTGTCACTACAAATAAAGGAAGTTCCTCAACTTTTCCTTACTGTGTGTAAAGCCTTTCAGAATGTACATTTTCCTCATCAGCAGAACCAGTTAAGCAAATAAATTTTCGGATGTGCAATAGAAGCCATTGATTCTTTCAGTCATATGCACATCACTGTAGGGGAAAAAAAAACCATGAAAAAACCCCAATATTACTACCAAGAGCACACAAGTTCAGCTAATGAGCTAACTGGCCACTTTCAGAAAAAAAAAAAAAAACAAAACCCTGAAGTTTAAATGGAGTTTAAATGTTCTGTCACACACTTCCTCCTACTCCAGACAAGTGGTTTTGTGTGACATCAAAAAAGGGAAAGAGAAAAAGAAGAAAAGGGAAGAAAAAGACGGGAATGCTTAGCAATGGCTTTTAAATCGCTCAGGGTGCTCTGCTCATGTTCAGGAAAACCAGTCATGTTCCAGTGCTTGGCAGAAGCAAGGCAGCCCCACCAGGAGAAGCACAAACATGCATGGAAGGAGGTTGGTTGTTACAAATGGAATCATTCCCTGAGATGCCTGATGCATCTCCAAACCCCTTCCAGACAGAGGAATAACATCCACAGCGTGCCTGGTGCTAAGCTCAATTGACTGCACATCCCTGAGCTCTACTACCAAAGCCAGAAATAAAAGCCAAGCCCAAATCCAGGAGGTTTGGAAGTGAATCTGGACACCAACACTCTTCTGCTCATCTAAGTTCCCCATCCCAGCAGGAATGCCATGTGAATCTCCCCCTCCTAGGATGGCTGGGAAGTTATGAACCCATTGCCCCTGTTTTCTCCCCAAAGCTTTACCAGCATCTTTCATACAGAGCACATGATTTTCTGCTTAAGAAAAATAAAAAACAGGATTGTTTTTTCGGGTCTTGAGAAATACTTTAGTCTGACAGATGGCTTTTTTCTGGAATTAGTTTCTAAATATACACTCTACCTACCATGCCATCAAAGGCAGGGCTAAAGACACTAACCAGTCAATACATTAAACAGTTTATCTTGTTAGAGGTTTTACAGCTACTTAATAATGAGTTTTGGTAACCACTGCCTGTATGTGTCTATTACTGTAAGAGAGTCTTTAAAAATATATATAATCTGTAATAATATAACCTTTCCCTTCAGCTGCATAAAAACTCTGTACTCCAATCAATATCATCCGTAGCAAGAAACTAAAAAAAGATCAGCAGAAGCCATAAAGCACAGTAAATTACGCTCAGGGAACAGCTCTACTGCCACCATATTTTATAGAAATTCTATTTAAAATTCACACATACAAAAAAAAAAAGAGATCTACAGAAAAAAAACCCAGATCTGGACAGGAGATAAAGCAACTAAGTTGTGCTGTCTGACAAACAGGATAAGAAAAGCAGAAGGGTAGACTGAATCTGACCTTTGTGGGTCAGTCACATTTTCCATGTGCTGCTACAGATCTCTCCCAGGGGGAGGAGGGGGCAGCAAGAGAATCAATTCATAAAAAAACCCATCAGTGTTTACACAAGGTAGCCAGTGAGAAATGATTATTTTACAAATCAGAGTAAATCTTCTATCACTTATCTGGTCAAGAGGAAAGTTTAGCATCACCCTACCGATGTTTTGGCGTTTGAAGGTTTTACACATCTCAGAGTCTGAGAACAGCCAGGCCCTTCCATCACACAAAATAACAAGCATTCCTCCCACTCTGAATCCAGAGGCACTGAAGGGCACCACAGCAGCTGAGTTCACAGAGCACCACAAGAGCACAAGCATTTCTTTAGCCAATAACAACAACATTCAAAACAAAGCTACAAATATAAACTCAACCTGCTTATGAACCTTCCATTGCTTAGGAAACAAGTTTTATGCTCTTTAGCCTTACTGACCTTCCTGAGCAAAAAGTCATGAAGAGATGCTGACATGAGGAATCAAAGTTGCTGCCACCTTGTTACCTGGACACAGGAGCCATAGACTTATACCCCAGAGCCTCCACCCCATCAGCATCTCCAAGCAGAAAGGAATCAGGTGTTTATTAAGAATAGCTGGGTATCCAAAACAAACAGGTTGAAAATATGGATAAACTTAGTACAGCTTAGGGAGCAACAACAAAAAAAAAAAAAAAAAAAGTGCAAGCCCCCCTGCTTTTCCTGCTTACTCCTCTCACAAAAGCTTGGAACATCTGCAGGAACTGCCTCTCCAAGTATATCCAGAGTTTACTTACTATTTATTCCCAGGCAAATCTCAAACCACCAGCCCTTGCCAGAGCTGTCTGAGATGACCCCGTGGCTGCCCCACCTCCAGCTGCATTCCCGAGCGTTCCCAGGCTGCAGGTCCTGAGAAAGGTGCCAGCCAGGGCCCTCCTCCTCTGCAAACGCTGCTTATCTCACCTACAGCCAAGAGCTCTTTCTTTTCTGCTCTAAGGCTACTCCCAATCAGAGTAGGGAAGATGAAAGGAAAGCAGATACAGAGGCATGGCTGGAAGTAGAAGTAATTAGGATGTTGGAAACCAAATCAAAACAGAAGATACAGCTTTTAAGAAGTCCTCCTCTATTAATCTCAGGCTCAAAGAGGGATAAAAATGTTTCTATTCCAATGATGATCTTTGAAGAAAAAACTCAGTATTTGGCACAAAGAGTAAAGGTAACTCTCAAACTGGAGAATTAAGCAGTATTTACATTTATTCCCATTTCCTTAGCTAAGCCAGGTACGATTACCTCCAATGCATGTTTCCATGCACAACTCAAAAATCAGAAATACCCCTGGTCCAAATCTAAAAGAAGGACTTGAGACACCATAGGCAGGTGATGCTCCCCATAAAGAGCAAACACAGCAATACTGTCATTTTCTTTGAAAAGCTGGTGGTTTAGGGTGGTTGTTTTTCCAGGGATTTTTGTTTAATGCTACACTTTTTTCTTTCTACCTTTCTGCCTAGAAGAAAACAAAACAAACCTCTATGACTAATCCTTCACTTTGCCAGCTGACAGAAACCACGGTGTTACCACAGCACATTTAAAATAAAATTACAATTTTAAGGGGAAAATGTAGAAGCACATTCTGGTCCTTTGCCTTCCCCCTCACCCCTGAGCCCTCACCCTGCACTGACATCCCCCATAAGCAAGGGCTGGAGCTGCTCCCTTTGCTTGGGGGAAGCCTCAGCACCCCAATGATTCCCTGACTGGACAGAAAATCCACGTCAGGACAGAGAGGGAACTGCTTCTGCCACCCAGAACTGGTGTGAGAAGTTGCCATGGAGGAAAGGGAACTGCTCAAGTGTCTTGAGGTACTGCAAGACACTACAGCCAAGCCAGAGGTAATACAGAAGCAAATTCAAGCGCTCCCACAAACCTGAAGCTTCCAGACAAGAAATTTCAGTAATTACTAATAATATAATTTTCATGCAGCACTCATCAGCAAGAACCAGTTCTGTCCTCACAGCAAAGAGGAACAACAAAAGCCACAAACAGTTACTGAATTAGCTTATTAAGATCTCTGGGATTTTTTTGAACCTTCATAACCATCAAAATTGGTCTGAATGCAGAAACATGATTACAATAAAAAGGCCCAGATGTCTTCTGGACAGATCCAACATCATACTGCAGAAACCTCACACTGAGGAATCTCTTCTGAGGGATGAAGGCTGCTCCTCTGGAGTCACTGCCCATCCTGGTCCTTCACAGGAGGCACTGCAGCACGGGAGGAATTTCAGAAGCTGCTACTCCAGTTTCAGACATGCTCCTCTTTTAAAAGAGCACACACTTATCAAATGCCAGGCGTGGCCAAGCAGACCGGCCAGGGCATAGCACAGTAAAACAAACAAGCAAACACAAACAAACAAACAAACAAACAAAAACACCTAAGAGCAAAAAGAGAGCCCAAAGGCTGCAGCTGATTTTCCTCCTGTGGCTGTCACTATTTCCCATCAAATCACAGCCCTGTAAGGCAGAAAGCCCAACCTCCATCAGATGCTCTGCTGGTTAAGAGCCAGGCACAGGCAAGGTGACCTATGGACCAAAACACACTCGTTTACATCAAAAATTTAACCTCTGGGATGAGAAGATCAGGAGGCCCGTCCTGATGGTGTAAAAGAACCAATCACTTCATCAGTGAGGTGGTCCTGAAGGGAAGAGAGGCAAAGCAGGACAGAGGCTTTGTCCAGCTCTGCAGAGCCCTTGGCACTGCCGGAGGCAGAGCCAGGGCAGCAGGAGGGGAGAGGAGCCCTCCGGAGGCCGCAGTGCCCAGCCAGCAGGAGCAGAGCCAGCAGGACAGGGCTCATTCCAGAGACATTTTTAGCACAAAGAGGGGAAGAGCACAGCAGCTCTCCTGTACTACTGCATCCACCCAGTTTCCAGAATTTCCAACTCTGTAATGATATGGTTCCTGGAAGAGCTCTTCTGACTGGATCAGAGGACATCTCATGAGCACACCCTTGGCAGCACCATGACCATGGTGTGGAAAGACTCCTGAGTGCATGATCCAGGCCCTCTGTAATTCAGCTACATCCCCCTTTTTTAGCAGAGGTGAGAGGCAGCTGTTTTAAAAGCAGCTTGCTCTTACATTTGTTTTGCGTTTGAGGGGTTTTCAATATTTTTTTCTTTGTTACCTCCTTACAATAGTAAAACAAACTGCTGGATTTTGTCCAGTCCCAATATTGGTTGTGCTGCTGAGAAAGCTCATATAGCAGACCAAAACTCAACTCAATTAAAGATGAAGCATGGACTCGGTTTTCTTTTGAGCAGGAAGGACAGAGACTCCCCAGAAGCTTCACCCTGCACTAACCAGGTTTGGCATTGCCCAGACACACTTGCTTAGGGAATTTTTATGCAGTGGAAGAAGTGTTTTTCCACAGCAACAAATACTTTATACAGCTGTCCAAACTAAACCACCCATTTGACAGGAGATTCAGCCCATCCTTGCATTCATTCATTCTCTGAACCATGCCCTTAAAAGGAGAGTATGTTATTCTTTTGCATTAAGCAAAGCTGTGTTAAAATGTTTGTTTCTGATGGAACAGGGAGACAGACACCAGGAGGAAGCAAGCTGTGTCTGAAGAGCAGAATTCCTGGCAGATGGGTCAAGAGCAGCAGCTGTGTTCACAGAAAACACACACGTCTTTACATACTTGGGGCTGCCATGTGGAAAACATCACAACGAGGTTCACAACGAGGGGAAAAGAGACTGTTTTTGACAGCAGGTATCAGGATGCTGCTCTCCTGAGCCTCTGCAGTGGATGCTGCAGATGGATGTCTCATCGGGCAGGGAAAAGGTCAACATTAATAATGGAGCTGCACCAGTTCGTGACAGTCCCAGAAATATCATGAAGAGATACTGATCTTTACTGCAGTGTGATCATCACATGCATGAGAACAGCCCCACCTGCCCAGGACCAAGTTGAGCCACCAGTGCTCCCAATCAGGTTTGAATTTCCTTGGCAGCACCCTGTCCCTGAGCACTTTTCTGCCACTACCTACACAAGAGACCTGCAAAGGGAGAACCAAAAAGTGGCACATCCTGGCCTCTGTCCTTGCTCTAAAGCAGATCCTTGTGCAGGGATGACCAAGGAAGACTGAACCTGAGCAGCCAGAGCCCAACGAGACTGAAATCAGAGTTCACACTTAATAGATAAATGACCCAATTTTAGAGTGCTCATCACGCACCACTTTGTGCAGCCAATTCAAAAAGCAGCTCCACATCTTCTCTGCGAGTCAGGCAAAGGGCTGCTGCTGGATTTACTAAACTGTGTCATGGAAAGAGCTACAGATGCCTTATCATTGCTGAAATGTTACAGAGATAAGGTCCGTGTGTCAGCTGCCTCCTGGAAACACAGCTAAGGGCACTTTATGCTTATTCTGAACTGAAACCGGTGCATCAAATCTTTTATGCTAACGGGAGCTCCAGACACCCAGCAGAAAATGAGCATCAACATTGCCACCACATACTTTGAATTGCCCTGGCCTCAGCAGGCTCTCTCTAGCCCTTCTTTCAAGATGTTTTAAGTGGATTATTTTCCCCAAGAAGGGCCAGGGAGACACAGAAATTGTTACAAGCAGAACGAGTAATGAGTTTAGCAAATCCCTTATGCCAGTTACACTTAAACTGCTGCCCTAAACACACTAGGTAGTAACAGTAATTAAATAAGCAACAGCATTGTGCTCCAAGGATTTTATCCGCTGAAGGGCTGGAAAGCACTTGAAGCCTTTGTCAGGAAAGCATGTAGGTGCAGCTTTGTTCTCTGCTCCTGGTGAGGATGGAGAGGCAGCTCTCCATTTCCAGAGGAGCACTACACAGGTTAACAGCACTCTTGTTTTCTCCTTTATAGCTCAGCGATAGAGGGGAACACAAAGTGTGATGTGAGCACCTGGTGAAGACACACAGGAGGGCTGCAGTAAGAGGAAAAATCATTGTTTCTGTTGCAGATGCCCTCAGCACCATTTCAAAAAAACTACCCTGTCAGGATCAGCAGAACTCAGGAGATCATTACCTCTGGATGCTGAACTTGATTCTTCAAGGCAAGTCCCTCAACAGAAACACACCCTCACCCTCAGGGGGACCAGCAACCAAAGGAAAGCTGTTTCCTTCATCACATATTCCACAGGGTCATCTCCTCCCGATTGTTATTCTGAGGACTTGGTCCTTCAGCTCTCTGCTATTTATGCACATTGTTAATCTGAGTACTCCGAGCATTCACGAGTCCACAGATAGGACCTGCTCTATTCATAAATAGCAGAGCTCCTACAGGGAAAGATCCCAGGATTAGTCAGAGCTATTGAGAGAAGGGAAATTAGACAGCAGGTACAGAGAGAAAGCCTGAGTGTGTGTGTTACATATTTAAATGACACTGACATTTCTTCAAAGCCTTACTGGGTTTTTCATAGGTTGGGTTCTTTGGGGTATTTTTGGTTGATTTTTTTTTGAAAGGCTGCAGTTGTAAAGGAAAAATTCTTACAAAAAAATGATCAAGCAGCTGTTATTGTCACAGTGGGAGAGGTTGAATACCATATGATTAATATCCAAGCTTACTGTGGAACAACAAGAAAGAATGGCTAAAAGGAGAAGGAAAGTCAAACTAGGGAAAAAAAAACCAAATAAAAATCACTCACCCAATCCATACAGTTTAGACACAGAGCATATTGTCATGAGGGACAGAAGAGAGTCCCCACAGCTGAGGAGGGACCTGTGTGATGTGCTCACGCCCAGGAGCAATGCCCATTTTGCTCTGTGCTCAAAGAGAAACGTGAGGGAATTCAGGCATCCTCGAGAGCTGGGCCTGGCTGAAGGAAAACACAAAGCTCCTGCTAATAAATCCCTTAATTTATTAAGATAACTTCTCATCATTGAAGAGAAAGAAAAGCCATACCCCTGGAAACCACACTCAGTGAACACAGCAACTAATAAATACAAAGGCAACTCAAGAAATGTATGTTGTTATATCTTCTTAACTTCTTGCTTCATTAGCTGAACTGTAAATTAGCATCTTTTTCCTCTTCTGTGAAGATCTTTTTTCCCCCCGCCCCAAAACTGATATAGCTTCATTGCTGTTCCAAGGATTTTTCCTCCTCCTCAATCTGAGAATTAACTTGTCACTTAAAGCCCCAACCTGTGAAAACACACATGGACAGAGCTTTCCTGATCTCAAATGCAGGTAGGTAACACAGTTCTCCTTTGTGCTGCTTCAGGAGAAAAAAAAAAGAGAGAACACAAGACCTTTAGAGAAACCCTTTTCTTGCTCTACCAACCACCTGGACTAAAATCAAGCTCTGCCAATCCTCCTCATATTGGTGAAAGCCAAGCCATCCATCCACCTGCAGCATCCCACTGCACCAAAGAGACTTTTCTTCCAAAAGCACCCGCTCTGCATTTTCATCCTCTGCTCTACATGGACACAAGAGCCTCTCTTCAGCCTAAAAAAATGCATAAATAGTTACAGGTTGAAGAACATGCAGGCACAGCAAAATAAAACTAGCATTTCTGACATTATTGTGCTGGTGAGTCACCAATTCATTCTTGTTTGTCAGGTCCTGTAAGGACCAAGATCTTCAGAAGTGGCTGAGGCCAACTGAGGTGGCAGCCAGGCTTGAGCCCAGATGCCCAGAGCCAGAAATGCCTCTTCCCCCTTTAACTGCTGGCTGCCAACAAAAGCAAGAAGGGATCAGAGAGGAACTTCAAGTGACAACATCCCCCTCTCCAGCCTCTCTCCCAAATGCCAACTCCAGCAGCATTTCAGCCAAGCTCAACACTGCCCACCAGTTCCGTCCCTTTGGGGAACCGGCTCTTCCCTCACAAAAAACCACCAAGGTTTACTTTCTGTCCCTGCAGTTTTACAGACTCAAAGGACCTTTGGCAGCACAGCCAGGAGCCCTCTCCACAGGTGGCAGGACTGACAGAAGCCCAGACCCCTCGGAACAGCAGCAGAAGATCAAAAAGCACCATCCCAGTGACACGGAGCAACCCAGGCTGTGCAGAACAAGCTCGTCTCAAGCTGAGGCACAAGTGGTTCAGGGAATTTGTTTGCATAGCTTGTCCTTCATTAAGATTCCATGGGCTGGGATGCAGAGGGGAAAATCAGGGATGTATTTGTACTAATGGCAGGGACCACAGCATAATTTGCAGTCTCTGTGCCTAAGGCTCACACGTATCACTTGTATTGAACACTTGCTTTATTTCCTTTATTCTTTCTTCCCAGTTTTTCTCTCATATGGCAGCCCACTGTGTCTTTCATACACTTTCACCTTCTCCCCTACCATGAGCTCTGTTTGAACAAGGTTTTGCAGAACAGAAAAATCTGTCTCCTGCTGGAACTAGCCAGATCTGACTCTTTTGCCTAAGAAAACAATGTCCAAGTATAACAGTAACCCTCCACAGCTCAGAGCTAGGATAGTAGGTGATCAATAATACCAAAAACCCAAGTCAGCAGGGACCAAGAGTCAAGTTTCTAATCACTAAAAACAGTTACCACAAACTCCTGTTGCTTTGCAAACCTTAATCAGTTTAAAAAGAACCACCACAAGGGGGATGGAGCTTGTGCAGTGGGCAACAGAGTTTTCTCCAAGTAGGAACAGAGGTAAAGTATTCAGAAGTCCCATTAAGGAAGGAGCAGCCCTTTGATGTTTAAGTGACTTCATGCTTTTGGAAAACTGGGCTTGGTCACATTGGTGATCCAGTATTCTATAGAAAAATTGTCGTTCTGGTGCTTAAAATCTTGTGTTTTGAGGAAAATTCAGGTTCCAGGATAGGGCTGGAGCAATAAAACCTCACAGTGAGCAGCTTGAGTTTCCTTTGCTAATCATCCAAAGCCACTGTTGGCAAGGAGCATGACAGGCTTATCCAATGGCTTCCATAAAAGATTGCTCACTCACTGCTGCACATTTTGAAAGGGCAACCCCTTCTGCCTCGCCTCTCTTTCACTGTTATATTTAAATACATTAATATTTTAAACTTCTAAAAGCACAAGCAATTTATCTCTTCTTTAAAAATAAATAAGGTGGGGACTGTGATCGTATTTAGAAAGCTGTACCTTCTACCTACTTTCATGTAGATAGAAACATATTTCAATGCCCCTAAAGCACACAGAAGGTCAGTCCAAAGTCACAAGGGAGCTGCAATTTTGGATGCCCAAAGTGACACCTTCTTTTAAAAGGAGCAGTTTTAAGAGATAAGCCTGCAGCCACCTACTAATCTCCTAAAAACAGAAAGGAACAAACAGACTTCCATCACTCCAGAGAAAAACTTCCTTCCATGTTTGACAATAAAAAAGATAAATAATAATAATTATTATGATAATTAAAAAAAAAAAAGAGACAGGAGACAGACAGACATCTGGGTTATGTTCTAAATGTAATTAGAAGCCTGACAACAGGACAGAATAATGTCAAACAAATTACAAGCAATGTGTTTTCATTCACAGGGTGACAAGTCAACAGGCAGGCAGTTAATTTTAAGACTGATTATGTACCAACTCCTTAAATAACATAAACACACTCACCTCCACGGAAAGCAACAGGGAGTCCAAACACACCATCGATCTCCCTGTGGGAGGCTGAGCATCTCAGCTGTGTCTGGGAAACGAGGAGCGTGGATTTTAGGGGGGGGGTTGTTTGTTTTACAAGGTGCTGGCATTGCTCAGTGGGTGCCCCAGCCCGTGTACCTTGGATCCCAGTCTGCTGGGGCTCAGCTCTCACTGACACGGACACATGGAAGTACACATACAAAACCACACTCTAAGGTCCTGCCCAAGGTGATTGCCTGTGGGAGGAAAAGCTGTGTGGTTCCTAACAAGGGCTTTTCAGGCCAGTGCCCTCACAGCACCTCAGATGATTCCTCACCCAGGTTCTCCAGCACTCCAGGACCCCACAGTGTGCAGGCAGGGAAGGGCTCGGCCATCTGAGCTCAGGTGAATTTCCAGGGGCTGAGGCACATCCGCTGCCCACTCAGGGGCTCTCAGGTGTCTGGTTTGGGCAAACTGTGGCATGTTCTTACAGGAAAGCCATGGCTTTCCTTCCCACCATGCCCAGGCAGCTCCTGGAGATTTTCCAGCCTGGACTTGCATCCCTGCTCCAAGGGACCCAATCTGCTTCCCCCACCAGCACCTGCAGGGACCAATTTACACAAAGCTTCAACTTTCTGAGGCGCTTCAAAAACACAACAAAACAAAAAACTCCAAAAATCCTTATCGGCCAAGTGGCAAAGGCAGAAGATGCGCAGCCTGGGGAGAGAGTGATTGCAGAGAGGAGCTCTTCATTTTCCTGCAGCAATAAGAACCACCTATTTGTTTGAGTGATGGTGGCTTCACGAGAACACCAGTGCAGAGCCAAGCGACGACAGCTCTGACGTAAATAGAGGGAGAAAGCAAACAGAGGCAGAGCAAAGCACCGAGCAGGGATGGGACACGATGGTGGAGACGCCAGGCTGCGAGGAGAAACAACGCAGCGAGGCAGGATGACAGATGAAAAAAAAAAGGTTACAAAAGCAGAACAGACTAGAAAGGCATTTATAGGATAATAATCCTTGCCTGTGTTTCTAATTATATCTGTAATAGTTAATAGCTGAAAGGATTTTAGAAGGCAAATTTACTTTTTGTCCTCTGTGCCATTTTCTGGCGGCATTTGCCCCAAATGCCTGAAGACAATGGTTGGTTTCAACACCTACTGATGTGTGTGTAGCTGGGGTGAAACTTCCCAGGGAACTCTGCAAGGGACAGAGGAGAACTGGTTAAATCCCCTCACCGGGCAGGGACAAGCTGGGCAGCCCCTGTCAGTGGAAATGCAGACTAAGCAGCTGCAGTAATGCCAGGAACCTTTTGGGGAACATTTTAACAAACTACAAAATGGTCAAACAGCACCAGGCTGCAAGTTAGACATTGACACCAGATGCTCTGAATAAATAAATACACACACAGCTGTGGAAGGGCTGTGCTGCAGGCTGGTGGTGTCACTGGAACGATGACAACCCAAAAGAACCATGCCTGGAGAGTAGAGGAATCATCTGGTTAAATTTCTCTGGACTCTTCCAGTGTTCCTTTTGAGCTTCACATTACCTAACACATCTACAAGCTTACAGCTGTGAACAAATTCATTTAAATTAGACTTCTGAAGCATGAACTGCCCCAAATTACTCAAATTTGAAACAAAGAGGAAATAATAGGTATTAGATTAAATAGGTAAAGATACATCCATTTTAATTGTAGAGCTATACAGTGTAGAGTACACTGGAGAGGAAAAAATACTTAGCCTATCTCCTTGGGAATAGTAATACTTAGGTTTAATCTGTAGTGTTGTCACTCTACAGAGATGAGGCACACAGAATTTTTATGCCATGTGCCAGACTTCAAGAAGTCAACCCAAATTCCAGAACACCTCTAACAATAGTCAATCAGGACAAACATCATAACTGCAAGCACCTTCAGTTTGAAAATACACAGATATGATGATAACTGCAGCATCACTAGCAGTGCACTCTGAGAATTAATGTTGCTATCCAAAGGGAAGGGGAATGTCTTAGCACTCGCTCTCTGATGCATGATTCAGGAGCTTGAAACATTTGCTGACACCTAAATCTCTGATTAGTGTCTTCCACCCAAAATGAAGGGAAGGGAAGGGAAAGACTTTTGGAAAAGAAAAATTATGCAGAGATGTTGTTGTAAGAGTTCTGAATATTTCCAGTAATGCTTCAGATGCTGCAGTGAGAGATCTTACCCAACAGCTTTTAGAAATAAGGCGGTGATATTTAGCATCAGCACCTTCCCCAGCTCAGCATGCTGAATGCACATGGAGAGAGAAATCACACAGCCTTGGAATAGTTAAGTGTTGGGGTAGAGGGGGCTGGGGGTGATTTTGGGAGGGGTTTTGCTGCCTTTTTTTTTAATTACTTGTAACTGAATCAAACCGGAAAACCATCCCAAGAGCAGAGCCCTCACAAACCACCCTGGACAGCAAAGATAAACACACTTTGGGAAGGTTAAAAATTGGTCCAACATACTGAGCAGACATTCTGGACATCTCTGACATGTTTGAGTGTCAGCTGAAGGGGCTGAATCCCAGACTGAGCACGAACAACGTGACCCAAGACTCCCCACAATGCTGCCTTGGGAGCTTTGGTGCACCCAGGATATTCCTGCTCTTGGGGAGGGCTCCTTTAACTGCTGCTTTCCAAAGCTTATGAGCAAAGAGCCTCACTGCTCTCTAGAATCACAGAAACTTCCAGGGACAGGGCAGCCACAGCTTCTCTGGGCAGCCTATTCCAAGCAACTGCCAAAAGTCAGAGCCCAGACTGAGGCCAAGTGAGAGCCAGTTCAGAGCTGGCATGGAGTGGCTGGAGGCACCCACAGCTGCTTCCCACAGCTGCTGTAAAAACCATCAGCCCTACCGTGTTGCACCTGCAATTATTTTAACAATCAGCTTTGGAAAAACACTAAGTAACATTCATTCCTCCTTTCTCATAAGAGTACAACTTGTACTGAGCCTTCCTGTTGCTAAAGAAATATTCCATTTAAGAAAGCAGCTCACTATCAGTTTAACAAGCAAGCAAACAATGCCTTTGTGTTGCTATGCCTGTTAACCTTTGATTTACAACCCCGTTGGTCAGTTTTGGTTTTGAAATTAAGATGTTTGTGTGCTGAAGGGCAACAGAGTTCACACCATTAAATTAACATCTGCTACAACTAATGTGCTACACGAGAGTCAAAGAACATGTACAAAGCACCATAACCAGGTGAGTGAACATTAAACAGCCTTTTGCTGAATAACTTAAAACATTAAAAGATCACAAACATCTGAAAACAAAGCTCATTTTTTTGCACACATTTTTGGTAGAAGAGTCAGCTCCAAACAATTTGCTTTGTGGTGGCTGTCAGGGGAGATCCAAGTGAGATTCTGGCTGTGCTGGGGAACAGATGATGTGGAAAACAGAGGCTTCCAGGGACAGACAATTTGTTGACCCCATCTGCAAGTTATTATAACACTGACTGATCTCCCAAAGCAATTTTCATTAATAAGAAGTTTCCAAGACCTGTCTTTCTCCCCTCACACCCTAGAGGAATATTTGCATGAGATTCCTAGAGACCAATCCTTCCCTCTCTCCCTCTTTTTTTTTTTTTCTCACCGTGGGTGAATCAAGCTCAGTAATTTCTTATGCCATTTGGGTAAAAGAGGAAAACAATCAGCAGGTCATATAGCATCACTTCCCTGCATGAATTCCCTGTACATGCTCTGCACAAAGGTTGTGGGATTTTTTTATTTATGTGAATCTGTGGAGCTCACTGCTATCACAGTCACTTCTGCAGCATTTTAAAAAGGCAAAGGAAATAAAAGGCATAAATTACCTTCTAAAACAAGCACCTTTTTTTTGGTGCAAAAGTCTTCAATGAAGAAATATAAAACACAATTGCAACAAGAGCTGAAATTGCTGCTTTAGACTCTAATGGCTTCATAACAGTAATTAAGGCTTCTTCCTGACTTCATAACTATGTCATAATGCATTTATCAAAAGCACATTACCACAATGGACACATTCACTCTTTCTGCAATGTTTCGACAGCTCCCTTTGGATGCTATCAGTAAATAAAATCTTATGTGGGCCAATTAAAGAAAGCATAAATCCAAATTCTCTGTGGCTATCTTGTTTTGAATGCACTCCTCTGTCAAATCTTTTTAATGGGAAACGGCTAAGTGCCTTGAATCCAGGAAAAAACTTCCTCCCCAGAGCAGCTCTGGGATGCAGAGTCTTTCTTAAGAGCCGCAGGAAGGAAGGAGAGGAGTGTTGGAGTGTTTCTTGGAGCTGTGTTTTTATCACAGGAGGAGGAGAGGTTTTGACAGCAGAGAGACTATTGTCAAGTACATTTGGACTCACGTCAAGTCTCTGCCTTGACAAATTGGACTGGGAGTCCTTCCACAGTCAAAGTGCACAACGTGCAAGGCAGAGCCATTTCTCCACTTCACTGAAGAGCAGAAGGGAATTACAGAGCTCTTTTCCCCTCGCTCCCATCCAATTGGCTCCAACAGGCTGCAGCCAGCCCGGTGCTCTGCAGGGACACATCCCCAGCTGTGAGCAGCCTCCCACCCGCCCCTGCCCCACGCAGACCCCTCTGTTTGGCTGAGGGAACGCAAATCCCCTCTGCAGGAGGAGTGGCACATGTGTGAAGCTCACACTGTGTAATGAGTGCTATCCAAAGTGCAAATGCAAGTGGGTGAATATTGGCATGAACCCTGCAGAGAGAAGCTAAAATTAGGGCTTGCAATATGGAAATCTGTAATATCCTCTGCACCTGGGTAGCTCAGTGTATTCCATCCCAAATGCTTTAACTAAAGGGAGGGTAAAAGGGGCAAGATGCAAAATACACATGACCTTCCCTCACCATTTTTATCACCAAAAGAGGTTTCTGGATTAGACATCCTGCAGCAACAGCTCAAAAGATTTTACAGTGGAGATAATTAGGAACACATCACCCTTTCTTTGATCACATGAAAGATTATTTTAAACCAAACAGGAACACAGCTCTTGCAATGATCCTCAGTCTTTGCCATACACTTCTCTCTCTTATCTCTTAACTGCTGCAGGGGGGAATGATTGGCAGGTACTTTAGACATAGGATTATAAATATGAGGTCAGTATTCAAGCCAGAAGTAACAAACTCCACTTTACACAACAAGGGAAGCTGAGTGCTCAGCATCCCGCACCAGTTAATCTGTGTTGTTTACTCCCTTGGTGTAGAAGGTTTTACACTGATAAATTCTGACTGCTCCTTAGCAGAGGCAGAGCCGTGGGCAGTAACCTGAGCAGGACTCTTCAGAGCACAGATCTGCCACGCCCTAATTTTAGTATCATTTGCAAAAAACACAGAATTTCTCTAACAGCATCAGCAAGCCAGGCAAAGCAGCCAAGCAGCACACAAAGGAGCTCCTGGGTTTTTGTCTCTGGGCTGCTGGGGGTGGAAAGGGAGATTTGTCAAAAAACCTTCTAGAAACCCTGGGGGTGAAAGGAGAGGCCTGGAACTGGCTAGAGTAAATGAAAAGCATAATTCAAATGCTGACATGTACTTCACAAAGCTCTTCATTCAACTACATGGGAAGGAACGGCACCAACCGCAATTTAAAGTAGAAAAAAAGGAGAAATCTAAAAAAAACGTAGGTACAGCATTACACAGGAGCTGTTCCCAAGGCTTCCATCCAGAAACAGACTACCAAGCTTTCATTCAATAAGGTACTGCTACAACAAAATTACCTCCTGGGCACTAATGGTCTCTTAGTTATAAACAACCTCTTTAAATAAAGGGGAAAGAAAAAATGTGCATTATAAAGGAATTCGCAACACATTCCCTTCAATAAATCCTTCCTCCATTCAGTGCTTCCCAACAGGAGCTGCTCTACCAACTATCATCACCAGTAATTCTCTCCCACTAGGGGGAAAGTAAAATAAAAAATTCAGACTATAAAAATATCTCCTTTATCATAGAAGAAAGTTATTATGAGCCTCCATGCTGCCTGGCTGATGCCTGTGCACACTGATGGTTCCCTCTTTCTCCAGTAATTGCTGGCAGAGGCAGAAAGGAACAAATGCTGACCATGTGAGGTGCCTCCAGAGACTCCAGGTAATCATACTCATTTTATTTATAGTAACAAGTATTTTATTTGATTTTGTTTACACCAAGAAGAATAGGTCCAAAGGTTCCTGGCAAAAGTATCCTGTTAGGGCAGCTGGGTAAGTTGGCATAATAATGTGCCAGGTATTCCCCTTCTGAACCACCTACCCTTGGCATATGCATGAAAAAGGGGAAAAAAATATTCCCTTCTATTTCCCAGAGCTCCTGACAGTTCCTACCAGCTTGGTTTGTCCTCTGCCAGCTCCGTATCACTGCCAGCTCCAGATTTCTTGGCCAGTGCCCTGCTTTGGAGAAAGTCTCTCTTTGGGGCAGCCAAGGCTGAGTCAGAGCAGAGGGACCAGCTGCAGGAACCTGGGATGAGCCCTGCAGGACACTGTGCAAGAAATGCTCCTACAGGGCCCTACCCAGAACTCCAACTACTGCAAACCCCCTTGGTTTCCAGATTTCCCCAGCCCAGCACACATGGCAGAGCCAAGCGTGGATGTGCCAGCTCTCCCCAGGGCTGCTCACTCATTCCAAGTGCAGGCAGTGGCAGAGTACATCCCAGACCTCCCAGCTGCCACCCCCTGCCCAGCAGGTCAAGGGATGAGCCCAAGGGCACCAGCTCTGCCAGCCCACAGTCCCCTCTGCAGGGCTCTTCCACCACCTATGGAATGACAGAACAAAGAGCTTGGGAGAGAAGTGGTTTGGACTAAGCTGGACTGGTCAAATCTACCTCCCCAGGCCTGGCCAAAGAGCTGCTGTGGAAGGCAAAAAGACACATTTACCTTAAGCAAAGCCAAGCCAGAGAAATGAACAATTTTGTTGTCCAAATGCACAAGCTTATTGCTCATAAAAGGTTTACACTGGCTGGAGGAACCTACATTAATGAAGTTTTATCACTCCCTACACCAAGTCCCCAAGGGAGTCTGAGCAAAGCTTTGGAGGCAGCCACAAAAGTCTGGGATTGTGCTGCATCCCATGTGAAGGAAAAACAAATCCTGCTGGCAACCTAAAACATCAAGCAGATATTGAGGACATATTCAGCCCTGAACCAGAAAAAAAAAAAAAAAAAAAGAAAAGAAAAGAAAAAAAAAATCACCCACGCTTGTAAGCTGGTCACACCCTTAAGCTCTCCAGAGAAGTTTTACAGCTTGTAAAACCCTCATGATTCATTTGGAAATAAACCACAGACCGTGTGTAGCCACAGCAGTGTAAGCTTTCACCAGGGGAAGAGATGCCTCAATCAACTGGACTTCAACAGGCTACATAAGGAACAATAATACATGTCTAGCTACAAACACCAAAAAAAGTGTGTGGGTATGTGCCCCATACCCACAAGAATTTATGCTGAGAAAAGCAGGTTATTTATACAGGAGCTTTGTTTTCAGCATCACCACTCAGCTATCCATTATCAGCCCCAAAACAACAGGGCTCAGGAGACTAATGAACAGCATGAGCAGGAAATACAGAGATGAGAAGCAAGATTTAGAGAACAAATAGTTCAGGCACTCTTGTATTTTACAGAAGGTCATTCACTGGGCCTTTATACTTCATTTATCAAATTAGATCTGAATTGGTGTAGTCATCCTGATTCAAGAAACCATCACACATCTTTTCCCTTCAAAAGGGGAAATAAACACCTTATCTCTAAAGCAGTTTCCATCAGAAGATCTCTGCGTCCTTCCCTGGCACTTTGCCTCACAAAACCACCCAGGCAGAGCTGCCTCCCCTACAGACAGCCTTCAGAGGTGCAAAGTGTTTTGCCGGTAATGGCTTAGACCAGATCTCAGATCCACATCCCCTCCCCCAAGATGCACCTGACTGAGCCAATTATCCATGTGCTGCCCTTAACCAGTGGGATTTTATAGCCTCTATTTTTCTACTGCTTTCCTTGTCATCATAAACATCCCAGTGTTTGCTCACAAGTTGTTCCATTAAAAACAAATGTGCTGCCACTCCACGGCTGTGGAATTTGCTGCAGAAAATCATCCAGAGAACAGCCCTGCCTTGCCAGCCACCTGCACCACCTCCCCCTTTAACTCTAACCCAGAGGCACGTTACAATTACATTATTGCAACTAAATAAAATTATTTTCCCCTGTTCCAAGACATAAAACAACCACATTATTATGGCCATTGCCACTGTGATTTAGTAATTTAAACAAAAAGACACACACAATGATAACAACATAGTAAGTAGTACAGCACTTCATTACAGCTGGAACCAGTATTTATGACCCCTGAAAGCAAAGATGGTCATGAAAATTATATGCCCAAACCCGTCACTTCAAAAGTACAACTTAATCATATAATGCTCAGCACAGAGGTGTCAAAGACACTGATGATATTTTGGTTTTTTCCAGGTGAAGAAAAGCCCTGAGAGACAATAAATCGTTTAAGGTATCGGTGGAAGCAGCTTACTTACGAAACAGGATTTGCAATGCAAAAAGTGAATCAGGAGGCATCACTCTCACACACTGCACCCTTCCTCAGGCTGTCTCTCTCCAGCTGCACCCTGCCTCCCCCTGAGCAGGTCAGGGACAGGGGCAGTGAGAGCCACCCAGGGCCACAGGAAAGGGTTCGTGTGCTCTCAGAGCTGAGAGAGGAGCAGAGATGCGGAGCAGCCACTGGAGAGCTGAAAGCGCTCTGAGAGCTCCTGACCAGGCTGCACAGGGAAGTTAATCTGGTAAAAATGCTTTGGACGTGTAGCCACAGCCCAAGCACAGCTCTCTGCCAAGACTGAGGACAATACATTATTAACTAAAGTTTAATTATATCCACAAACATACATTTCTAGCTGAGGCTTACAACCACATCTCTGTAGAATTGTTTGTTCTTCTAGTGGTCCTGTTAAGAAATGAGTTTCATGATCACTTTCATAGCCCAAAACACACACTCATCTAGTATTAAATTTACTTCTGTTTTGTTTCCATAGGAATTTTGCTGGTTCCATATTAATTAATTTATGTCAGAAACAGACAACACTTCACAAAGGACCCTCTAATCAGTGGCTATTAAGGGTGGGCTGCAAGATGGTTTCTTTGTAACACTGGTCAGAGTATTTTCAAAAGGCAAAGCCCAGTTTTAAAAAAGAAGCTATTATCTCCCCACCAAATGAGTATGGAAATTAAGGAGTACTTAATGATTACATTTGCAATGCTCTGAATTAGTCAAGATAGATTTCCAACAAGTATCATTCCCTGTAGAAAATCTGGCTACTTGTAATATATAGACCATGTTTTGTGGTTTTAAGAGAAATTTTGCAGGAAGAATGAGTCAGCAGCAGACAAGCAGCCGGGTCTCTACGGCCAACCAACAACCTCAACATGGGCTTCAGTGGGGAAAGCCTCACACCTCAAAGACCCAAGTATAAGGCAGCCCCACTGAAAGGCTGCCCACTCTTCCCAGTAACCTGATGGCCATAGAAGCCATGCAAGTAGCTCTGAAGACTTTATCTCCTCTTCTCTTTCACGTACATCAACCATATGCTTAAGCAAAAAGCACAGTCTCCATTCCAGAGGAAAAGCCAAAATTCAATTAATGACACCAGTCTTTAAAAGCCAGCTGAGACTGCACAAATGGCTCATTCAGGAAATTTTTCTTTCTGAAAGCTTCCATGAACTGTAATAATGCAACTATTGCTGGCATTTATTTATTATTACAGAAAGATTTATTTATGAGAGATCTGCAATCAGCTTAATCTCCAAAAGCTTGATGCAGTTTAGCCCCTGGCCAGAGTTACTCCTCTGCTTTGACATCAGGAAGCAGCACCCCACAGCTCAGGGGTGACTGGGAATAGCCCAAGGAACACCTCAGCAAAAGCAGCAGGCACCCTGCACTCCCCCAAGCTGCACTTTGATACCAGACAGTGATAAGGAAAAGAGGCAGATTCCACAGGCAAGGAAAGCTGGTAAGTGGAACAGTCATGGGGTGTGTGATGGCATGGGTGGAAGGACATGGAGAATTGATGCTTTCCCTTAAATCAACACAGCAGGAAGGATTATGAAAGGTTGGTAGTGTGAGTTACCAGATCCTGCTCCTGTGCAAAAAGAAGGCTAATGTCAGATGGTCACAGCACAGACTAGGCAGCAGCAGCACATCTGTGTCTCTGCTGGGCAAAAAATCCCCCTGAGCTACCAGCAACATGAGTTTGGCAACACTGGAGCCACTTGATTTCAGGCAACTGGGATATTAAATTAAAGTATTTATTTGCAGTAGAGACAAGTTTATGTTAAAGAAAGGGAATGGCACAGGGAGTATTTTGATTCATAAGAGGCAGCTATGAAGACAGCACTAAGATGTGGGGAGGGAGGAAAGCTTTCCAATGGTTTTGCTACTTTGTCCCATCATGATTTCAAAGTCTGAGTAGTCAATAAAAGTATATTTCAGATCTTCAAGGAAGCAGATCCCCACCACACCTGGACTCTCTCTGCTACAAGATACAATTCAAATGAAAGTGTTGCCCTGTTCCCAAGTATCAGGATCCTGGTTCCTCTTCTGCTTCTCCTTTATCACCAGTGAACAGCCATGGTGATAACAAGAGGAGTGAATGCAGCTGTCTAGAGAGACGGCAGGTACTGCCCTGAATATCTCACAAAATTAAACACAAGCTTTGCCAAGAGCACAGAGCCAGAACAGAAATAAGAACAAGCACAACTTTTCTACCAACAGGAGCTCAGGAGCACAAAAGTGCTTCCTGCTGCCCCACCTCCTGCACTTCCTGCCACCCTGTCCAGGGACTATGCCTTTTCCCTGATCATGACCTGCAGAACACAGCCATCCACTCAGACACGAGCATTAAGAATGCCCCAGCAAAGTCACAGTGCTGGGACAGTCCCTCCCCTCAGGATTATCAGCAGCTCAGCCCTGCTGTACCCACCATGGCCTCGAGAAGGGACACCCTCTGTGCCTCCTGCTTCTACCTCCTCATGACAAAATCCCTGGTACCGGGCCAAAACTGAGCATCCGTGCCCTGAGAACACGGGGAAGGAGAGAACTGCTCATCACTGCCTCTGAAACAACACAGATGATGTTTTGCTTATTAAGCACACACAGAAAGAAGAATTTGAGCTGTTAACATTTGTCATTGCTGAATCTCCCACTGAACCCTGGGGAACACAGATGGGTGCTCAAAGCAATGGGCACCACAGGCCATAAGGGTGATATGAAACTAAAGACAAAGGGCTCCAGGAGTTTGTTTCACACGCAGAGAAAGCTCCCAGAAGGAAGAAGAAATAGTATTTTGAAGTCCATCTGAAAGAAAGGCATCAGACAACTACCCAGGAGACAGCCAGCTGCCAGTGTCACAAGACTTGTAGTAGCTCTGCCACATGTTCTTAGCCAGGAGTCTCACACTGAGGCAGGAGCGCTCTTGGGTACCCACCCCACCGGCCACACGACTGCCCCTCAGCTCCACAAACCACAGGGACACCTTTGGCTGCTGCTGACAAGGCCACAAAAGGGTCATGAGGGCCCATGCCATCCTGAAGAACTGAGAAGCTGCTGGGCAGGACCCTTCAGGGTGCAGAGGAGCCCCTGAACCACTCAGCCAGGAGCTTCTCTGCCCACATCCTCCCTTTCCATTTCACGAGGTGGCTCCTCACTGGCACAGCTGCTGATTAAAGCTTGCATTGACATCTGAAGACTCAAAGGCAAATTAAAATAACCTTACACTTCTTAATCCAATTCATGCTTTTTTAATGACTAGAGTTTCTATCGTGTGGAAAGCATCTCTTGCAGGAAACTGCTTTGACCACTGCTGTTCATAAAAGTAAAAAGACTTGCTAATGCTCTCCAAACTTCCCACAGAAGTATTTATATCAGAACCCCTCTATTTTTTTCCCCAACAATAATCTAATTCATGTGACTCTTATCTTAACTATGAAACAGCACATTAAATCCAGGATCACAGCTCATTTAGATAAACGGAATTGGGCACATCCAGCGAGTCATTCCTGCTGTGACATTTCTACTATTGACAGAGTTATTTCCAGGCCCAGCGTGGGCAGGGAACGGGGAGGACTCTCACCCTTCAGCACAGTCACTGCCCCTTGCTGAGAGTGCACAGAAGAGCCAGATTTTCTCAAGGGACTCTACCTGGGTCTAGTCACATGTTAATAAACATTCTGGCAGCATTTCCCAGAAATAACCTTCAACTGTTACCTAGAAACATAATCCATCAAAATAAACCTCAAAATAGTAAGAAACGAAGAGAACGTTTATTGGTAGGCTGTATTCTAGCTATATATACAAAAGAATTAGTGGACAATGTAGAGTCATTGATCAAGGGGATAGCTCAAATTAATTTCAAGGTTGTTTTCTTTGTTCTTTTATATATGCAAACAGTGTTTTTAAAGTTTCCTTTACCTCACTCTTTCCTACCCTCTGTGAGCTCTTAGGAATAAAGCTGAACCTCATGGGCCTCCACAGGACTTGAGAGTACCCAGTGGAACCAAAGCACTTAGGAGGTGATGAGCTGAAGTGAATCTGGAGCTTAACAGCTAAATCATCCAGAATAGATTAAAATTTCCCATCAAATAAATTGAAAGTTCTGCTTCAGCACTGAACAGTTCCCCTTCACCCTACAGCTCCATCCCCACACTCCTTTTTATCTGAATAAATACAGATGGCATTTGCCTCCCCCTCTTTTTCTATTTTTTTAATAAACTGCTGGGATGATGCAGGAACCACAGCCAAAGGATTTTCTCTAGGTACTCAGAGCACTCCTGATCTGCATCTTGATTTCAACTTGTAACTCTTCATAAACCAAACAGGTACATGGGTCTGTCAGTGCATGGGCTGGTGAATCCTCCTCTCCCCTCACAGCCCCTGCCCAGGGATTAACACACAACACGCTGCCTCAGTAGGAACTGGAATTTCCTGGAGCTTCCACTGGAGGCTGTGAAGCTGAGACACCATCACAAGTGGCTGGGGTTCAGCCAGGTTATCTCCCTGATAACCTCCTGCAGCCTGGGGACGCGTGTGCAGCGTGACACCCACGTGCTGAGCTCCAGAGGAACCAGACTTGGCTGTAGCTCATCACTTCCCAGCACTGCCTGAGTGCCACAGGGAGGGAGCTGGGCTTGGTTCACAGGGATGCCTGTGCTCTGACTGCATCCATAACAACGAGCTGCTGCCCATTTACAGCTCCCCTCCTTCCTGAAAAATTGTATTTTCAACCAGATGACATGCTTCTGATTATTAAGAAAGATCTCTGTATACCCCAGAAATTAATAATTTCTCTACTCTGCTAAAACTGATGACAATGTAGTCTTGGCTCTGGAAAATTAACTGCTATAGGTCAGTCACGAAGATATACAATTTAAAATTTTCATACCTTCTTTTACTCAGGTAGAATCCTCTCTTCAACCCTTCTCTGCAATCATCAAGGTTTTATTGGAACTGGCATAAATATTCAATCCATGCTGCTCGTCAGTCTGGTTAGAGAGAGATGGTGGGGGTTCACTTCAAATCCCAGGGCAGGTTCTTTTCACACACATCAAATTTTGCTTTTAACCCCAGTAAAAGCAGGGTTAGATCCTAAACAGGTCAACCCACAATGACATAGGGGAATTTGAAATGGATCAAAATACAAGGAAAGAGAACTTCAATGCAAGATAGTTAATCAGACAAGGGTGTAGTCTATGCAATAAAATAAGCTAATCACCTTCATCTACATTACAATATCTTTTACTTCCAAAAGTCCTTAAGGCTGCAGAGTTTTCAGTTACCTTTTCCCTCTGTTTCCTCTAGGACTAATACTCTTCTTTAGCAGTCTGCTGCCAGCTGCTGCATGACCTCTCTGGATATCATGAATTAAATTCTTGGGTTTTCTGACTTCTTCCACCATTAGAAGGACATTTATCAGGTTAAGCCCAGATTTCTTTCAATGTCTTACCAGCAGAGTTTTGGATGACTAATCAAAGGACTGAATATATTCTAAAGATTTCATTCTCCCTTCACTATTTATACTAGTCAATGTCACTTTGACACTATTCTGGCTTTTCACTGCAAAAAACTTTCCAACTCAAATTCCCTTAGAACAAACATGCTCTCATAAGCAGACAAGTGCCATTTGCTCCATCTTGCCCTCCCCCAAGTTAGCTTCAGCTGTCACCAAAAACACAGTAAGCATTTTCCTCCTTGGGAACTATGTGTTCCTGCAGTTATAGTCAATGGACCAGAAGAGTCTGGCATTGGAAAAAGAACTATCTGATTTCTTGGATTCACTGCAAGAGAACCTGGCTTGGCCAGGCACAGTTATAACCACCAAGGATTCAGTGAAATTAAAGATACCCTGGGCGATGAATACTGGCTGTACAAAAAGTGATCAGGCATTCACCCACCTCAGATACAGCTTTGGGGCTCTGACTGCTCTCCAAAGGGTGTTTCTCCCTGCAGTAAGAAATAACAGTGAGTAAAACACTCACTTTGTACGTTAGCATGAAGATTTTCGGAGCCACCATCTATGAATCGCCTCCACTATTTCAGTAAACAGAAAATAGTCAACAGCTCTTGAGAACCTTTCACATTTTCACCTTTCTGATTCCAGTGTGTTCAGATCTGAAAGCACGTTTTTCAGCTTAATTCAGACTTCACACTTAATATCTACTATTTTCACCATGATCCATGTTGCCTTTTTTGACCTATATTACCTAGAATTTCTATTTCTATACCCAGTTCTAAGGAGGGAAATATGCCCTGAAAAAGCAGCTGCACCTTAGACCTATCCTGAGATACTGAACCTTGCAGTGCTCCTTTATGCCAGGAACTGCCACACTCAGATGGCTGATCCTTGTGTGGCAATACCCAGACGTTGCAGAGGATGCAAGGAAAAAGTGCAAAAATGCAAAACACACTTAAACCATCTTCCTAAAACCTGCTTAGGGCAACAGTTTGTCACAGATAACTCTACATTTCCATCTTCTGCCTCCCCATGTGCCAAGCCCTGTCCTCAGGGAGAGACAACTTCCAAGCAAGTGAGGTTTCCACCCAGACCTGCCTCTGCCCTAAGTGCCCTTCTCTCACTTTATTTATTGCACCTTTCCATCCCCCTGTTATGACATGGTAAAAGCACATCTGGAACACATCTGCAGCCTTCTGTCCCCTCCAGGAAGGGCCCAGCATCTCACTGGAACAGCATCAAGGGGAATGGTATTGAATGTCAGGGTGAGTTGCATCACATCTGCTCTATGCTGTGCTCAGGACAACCTTCTTTCCAGGAGAGGTTGTTCATCAGGTCTTATTTTTAAAGAATCTGGGCCAAGTCATCCCTGCTGTAGCTTTAATGACGTCAATGAGCTACAGCAGGGGTGAAATTGGGCCGTTATTTTTTATGTCCATATGTCCTGTGCCTATTAAAGAAAAAAAAAACGGGAAAAGAAGATCAAGGAAGAAAAGTTATTGAATCAAAAGACTACCCGGTGCAGAGATTAACATCTAGATGTGGAATGTTCCTCTTTTGTTCCTGCCGTACATTATAAATATAACAGTTTATGGAAAAAGAAATACTTCTGTAGTGTCAAGGTACAATGTGAGTTCTACAGTGACAAATTATATTCACATTTTGTATCCTGTTTTGATAAAAAAGCCAACAGAAAAATCATTACTAGGAAAAGGTCTCTTCAGAACTCCACTAAAGTGAGCAACACAGTTGCCAGTAAGTGTTAGTGTCTCCTCTCGAAACCAACATTCATCACACCCAGCATATCAACACCAAGTAGTAAAGCCCAGTGGACCTTGCCCTGAGCTCATTTCTTACTCAGTCCAAAACATGATTATACAAACACCAAAAGAGGAAAACACAACAAGGTTAAGCCTAACCAGTGTTTTCTGTGAGTACAAACAGCCTCAACCACCAACATGAGAAGGGACACGGCTGAGGAGCCCAAGCCTGCAGATGTGGGACAGCAGCTGTGAACAGCAGCAGTGCCAGCCACGATTCTGTGGGGGTTTTCAGAAGGCTGAGCTGCACCACTGATGTTGATAAAATGTGCAAACTTGTTTCCCACCCCCCACGCCCCAGTCCACGGGTACTGCCCGGGCTGTGAACGCGACTCCAGCTCACCCAACCGCAGCCAGCAAGACCTACAGCCACAATTTCTCAACTCCACACTTAAAGCCCACTTAACTGACATTTAAGAGTATGAGTAACCATATTCAGAGGGACACAGGTGAAACTACTCCCCCACATGCCTATAGAGAGTCAGGCTGATGCACCTTTTAAGGCAGAGAGCGACTGCCCAGCAACAGCCTCAGATCACAGGAGCTGCTGTTCAGGGCCTCTGCTTTGTAGATAACTTTTATTTCAAAGCTCTGTAGAAGATTCCTTTGATAACTTTCACCCTAATTATCCAAGTCGCAGCTTCAGTCAAAGACTAAGTCCTCTCTGCAAAGGCCTTTTTTCCAATTGCTTCCCCTTTGCATTAATGAGCTCTTTTTCCCACAATAAGCTACAACAGTTTGAGGTTTTGTTTTTGTTTTTATTTTTATTCCTCTCCTCCCTCCTCCTCTCCCATTCCAGCTCTGGAATCAAAATAACTTGAGATGGAAAACGTGTGACCTCCCGAGCCTTTATTTACAGTATCACAAACCACAAGGGAAGGTTCTGTCCAAGCCTTCCAGCTGGAATGGGAACAGCAGGGAAAAAACGTGCTCCCATTTCTGCAGCTGTGATATTTAACACATCACAGGGGAGAAGGGTGGGAAGGAGGCAAGAGAATTAGAAGCCAGTAATGATGCCATGGAAATATAACATGAAGCATCTCAGCCACACAGGCAGGTTCACACGATGACATCTTTTCTCCTCAGAAATAAACAGAGCTTTGTACATGCAAATGTAACCAGTCTGATTCAATGGTGTTACTTCTTCACTTCTACATTAAACCAGACTGTAAAACACAGAAACTTTCTGGACTCCACTAAAGTTTGTATCAGTGCTGTAATGATCTCTCTTCATGCCACCATCCTCCAATATTATAACAAAGACTTTGTCAAAAAATAGAAGCCTAGCAGCAAGAGAATCTTCCTCAGATATTTAAACAGCACAGAAAAACAAACACAAATGAAGGAGGTTTAGATCTATACAAAGTTACTGCAGCAGGAAACTGTCAGTTAGTTTGTGGTTACAACCACAGCAGCATCACAGCCCTTTTCTCTCAGTTAAAGACGTATGTCCAAACAGTTCCTTGTGTCTTGTGTTTCTATTGTAAAAGGAGGAAAACCACCAAAAGAAAAACTCATTCCTGTTTCCATGAGAAATTTCATAGTGCCAGATTATACAGAAGACTAAGTAGATCCCTTCTTTTTGAAAAGGGATCTTTCTGTACCTTTCCAAACATCTGTGTCCTGGCAGATCCAAATGGGTTTACCTGTAACTCTCCCACCTGTACAAGATCCCAGTCTCCTTTCCTCACCTCTCAGCAGCTCCCCCTTCTCCCTGCCTGGCACAGTAACAAGTCAACCTTTACACACTGAGACAGGGAAATGTCACAGTTGTGCTGCTCCATTATGCTGCCAAACAGGGCTCCTCTCCTTGCCATCACCCAGCTCCCTGGAGGGTTATCCCCTTGATCTAACTCTTTACAGTGAGTTTTTCATTTCAGCTGATGAAGGATCCAACATGAAGACAGATTTCTCTGCATTTAGTCAGTTTCCACAAACTCAGCCCTTGCAAGGGGTTCAATTCTCCTGTCATGGGTCCCACACTAAGTCCCCTGGTAATTACAAGGTGCAGAAAAAGTAAGGTTCAGGCCCAATTTGTGTCCACAAAGGACATAAGGCTCTGGAAGGAGAAAAGCTGGTCACATCACACAGCCAGGGGTGGAAAATCACAGCCCAGCATGACACAGGCACAGGGACAGGTGCTGCAGGCAAGGCAGGGAGTGCTGGAAGGACAGTGGAAGGAGGCAACCGCAAACCAAAGCTGTGCTTCCTCTTGACAGGACACAACACATTCCTTCAGTGGCGTTACAAATTGCTTAGAGGGGACATCACTTCTTCAGGGCACAAGTCCCCTGTCCCCAGCCTCCCTCACATCTTCTCAGGCACCCTTGGATTGAACCTCATCTACCTTCCCCTCTTGTTATCCTCCTGCCCAATGTCAGCCTCTGCCTCTTCTCCCAGACAGCAAACACTCATCCCATCCAGGCTTCTGCAGCTGCAGGAGCAGTGGAAGCACAAGAAGGCAGCACAGTGCCCAGGACAGCTGGAAATGAGGATGTGAGGGACAGAGCAGCAGGTCCCTCCCCATCCTACATCAACACTCCATCTCCTCATCACACTGCATTCCCCCTGGCTGCCTGCCAGGTCCCACAGCTCCCAACATCACTGGCACACACAGCTCATGTCTGCACACGCCTCCCTCGGGCTCTGCTCACGGCAGGGATTGAGGACACTCTCCTAGATTTTGAAATAGTTCTATGCAAAATACTCCCAAGGATGACTTGCAGAGGAGCATTCTCCCAACATTTTCATTCTTTCCAGCAGTTTGGAATGAAAGCCTTCAGGTTTGGAGAAACAAAGGGCTGCAGAGTGATGCTGGCAGAACAGAGGGGGAAACTACCCCGTGCCTACAGCATTTTCCTGGACATGGTGGTTCAGCTTTTTGTCTCCATGAGCACTGCATTCCCTGACAAGGTTTAAAACCCATTTCTCTCCCTACATTCCCTACCTGCCAGCTCACAGACATTACTCCTCTCTGGTGACGCAAGAGCAGGGATTCATTTTCCTGTGAACACCATTCTGGAGGCAATTTCCCCTCACCTACCCAGAGAATTAATGACCACTTGGGCACCTCATCAGCCCTGTAAAATCCTTCAGGAAAGCGAAATGAATGGAGCCTCAGCCTTGGGGCAAAGCAAACCCTAAGCTCTGCCAAGGATTGCATTTCTTCTCTGCTGTTACGGTTAATTCAGAGAAAAACGCTCCCTCTGCAACAGCCTGTGGGGGAGTGTGTGACCTAAAACAGGAGGCAAAGCTCTTGGGATACAGATGTTCCCCCTCAGCACAGCAGCACAAACTCACATGGCAATTAATGCCTCTCTGAGCATAAACTCCTCTGTTCAAGCTGCTGCTGGCAGCTTTTGATCCCAGAGAGACGTGGCCACAGCTCCTTTGGAACTGCATTGGGCAGGCAGGAGCTGCTGGGCTCTCTCCTGAGGGAATCAGGTATTACACAGAGGGACAAGACAGCACTGGAGCAGCCTACCCAGCCTGGCACTGGGCTCTGCTAATCCCAAAGAGAGACTTCAGGAAGGAAATCAACCTGGAGAATGGCAATGAATTCATTGGGAGCCAATTTCCTGACAGGAGACAATTAAGGCATTCAAATCACCCCTAGTTTTCCATAATTTCTGATAAAGATATTGCATGTTCATACAGAGCTAGTGTCACTGCAATCTCAGTGTAACTGCTGTGACCCTGAGGTATAAACCCAGAGAGACTGAAAACATATTTCAGTCTGGTAAGTGAACAGTCTCAGATCCAAACTCGTTTATTCCTTCTCTTCTTCTCAGCAATTCATTGCTCTTGAAGCAAAACCTGACTATTGTTAAGTTTTAGTATCACCCCAAAGAAACATTTGGTAGAGTCAAAAAGACCATTTCTGATAAAGGAAAAAAACACTTAAGTGCTGAGCAATGTACTGGAAGAAAATAAGATGATGCAGAACTGTGCAGTCAGGCTAAAGGCTGACACCCTGTCTACCAAAAAACTCCAGCCACTAATTTTGTAGTGAGAGCTCACACTGTGAGATTTCTAGAATTCACACAAGAGGTTTGGAGGGAGCTGGACACACACAGCAAACCCCCAAGCAACACTGCAAAGGTTACAGCATAAGGGTGTAGCAGGTACACACATTCATAAAAAACTTAATCTCTTCACTTTTCCTTGTTAAAAGCCACCATGGGTAACTGCTTCCCCTTCCACACTGTTTATTGGGAAGTTCTGCATCTCAATCCTATTGGCAATGCAAAACAAATTCAAAGTTCAGAGGACAAAAAGAAAGGTAGAAACTACAACTTGATGATAGTAAATAAGGCTGTACTACTTTTTATTTCAATACAAATAAAATCAACAAGGTTAGGATTTTTTTTGAGGAAAAAAAACATACCCAAGATTTAAATTGAAAATTATATGAATTGCACATCCTATGCAGCCATCTTCCCTTTTAATTTATTTATTTGAAATATTTTAAGCAGGAAAGGATGTTGATTAAACAGAAAAAGGCAAGGAGTGTGAGCTTTCTTTCAAAAGAAGTTTATTACCAATGCACTCATCTATGCAATTTAAGCCAACCATGTCCTGTGACTGCCAAGCCCTTCTCAAAGAGCTCCTGCAGCCATTCTCCAGCCTCCATTTCACCACGTTTTCCCCAAGCATTTATTCAAGTGGAACCCAAGCTAAGGTTAATCTCCTCTCACCAACAGCAAGTTAGTATCCCTCAGATAAATTACCATTCTCCCTAGTAACATCTAAATGCTTTTTTCTTTTTCTAACCCAGAAGAAAAAGAACAGCCATCCAACTGAAATGTCAGAACCTACCTTCTGCAAAAAATCTTTCTAGATGTTTCTGAATGCAGGCGGGAGCAAAAACAGCATTGCTGAAAAAGGATGTCACTGTTGGTCCACATGTGTCAACATCCTAGAAAAAGACAGAACACAGTTGCTGAACTGCCATGCCCATGGGAAATCAAGAGCAAGAATAAAGCTGCATTATTTTTCCAGTTACACCATGCTAATGGCTCCTATGCAAACAACATAAAGCTACAACATTTTATAATTGCACATCAGAGTTTCTCTGCAGACATCCCTCCGGTATGTCAGAAATTCAATACGTGATAGTAGGCGGCAATGAGCACCTCAGGGATTTAAAGTGTGTTCCAAACCATGAGTCATCGTCATCTCTAACTCATGGAAATTAAGAAGGAAGAAAAAGAGAGAAGAAAAAACACACACGTTGCACTGACCACTCTCACGTGCTCCCTCTGTACAACACTTCTACTCAAAGCATCTCCCTCCTTCTGAGCTTGGAGCTCTGTGGCTTTCCCAGGAGACACCACAGACAAACCCAGCACATCACAGACTCTTCCAGGGAGCCCCAAGAGCCTGGGCAGGATCCCACATTTGAGGGTGAAAGCAGAGCTGGAGCTGCCCTTGTAATCCCCACAAATCCTTCCACAACTGGAGGAGCAAGGAGTCAGCGGCTCCCACAGGGAACAAAGGCAGGGCTGGTGAACCAGCAGCACCCAGGAGGGCAAACCCAGGTGGGGAAAGCCCAGGCACCCCATTTACACTCCTGCTTCAGGCACCTGCTCTGCCCCAAGGCTGACTTTTGTCAGGAGGGCTGAGGGCAGAAGGAACCTGTAACGCTGCCTGCAGAGCAAGTTCCTGCTTTGCCCGACATTGCAAGAAGCCCCGTTGCCTTTCTAAGAGATTCCTTTGGGCAGTCTCATCTTTACCTCCAACCACTGCAATCTGCTTTTAATGCTGCTTTTAAAGCAGCTGGGTTGCACTTTAGGGCACACACATGTGCTCTCCACTCCCCCCTCTACTGATGATATTCCCAAGTATATCCAAGTTCCTTCAGGTCTTCTTTAATGTCTTGTTTCTCTGTCCTCCAAGCAGCAGCCAGAGCAGAGCCAGGGCTCTCACAGCACTGGTCTAACAGGGTGATAGAGTGGGGAATGTTGTGGTTCCCCATGCTCACATTAAAACTGCCCCTATCTCACTGAACTCCCATTATCCCTTTCACCTTCAGGTCACAAAGGGCACAGCTGTCCTTCCCTGTTCTCTCTCCCAGCAGCAGAAGCTGTGTTTTGCACTAGAACATGCAAATCTGGGTCCACAACCACACAAATAAAAGCACATCTCCTTGACTGGGACTTGGATCCAAGCCTCAACACCAGCACCTGCTACCAAAGTGTTACACAAAAAATAAATAAAACATCAATACACTCTGTTCCCTCCCCTACAGAAACTGAAATGTTTGGAAAAAACATCAATACCTTGAGCTGCAAACACTGCTTCAGTTAACATAAATTTATGTCTTGCCAACAGCTTAAAAAAACCCCAGTAACTGATCTTCACTCTTGTAACTTCTTGCACAGCAATTTAAAAAATATAATAGTGCTTGCCCAGGTCAGATTCATCCTGGAGGAAGAGCAAATGTGAGTAACGCTTCAGGACCATTAATCTCAGAAATCTCACCAGGAGCAAGCAGCCAGACAGCTTCAAAATATATTTAGTCCACAAATGCTTATTAACGTCATTTGCTGATTCACAGCTAAGCCAGGCACAGAGAGCCCAAATGGCAATAATAATAATAATAATAATAATAATAATAATAATAATAATAATAATAATAATAATGAAAGTGTTGGGCATCAAGTTGCTTAACCTATCTCAAAAGTTTCCATGATGCACCTTTTAGATTGGATCTTTCAGAACTGGGAACCACAGGTCCAGTCTGTGGCCCTGTGGTTTAGGATCTGATCAGAATTTATCTGAAACTGAATCTTTTCTTTTCTTTCATTGACTATTGATCTTGCTGCCAACATTAATACAGTCAAGATCAGAAGATAAATAAAATTAATTCTTCAGGCTTACAACAAAATAAACACTGAAAATCACCACTACTTTTGAAATAACATTTTCTTTATAACTGAAGAAAAAATACCAGATGATTTGATACCCGTGCCAGTATTTTGTGTGTGCACTTTGGGGCAGAATTAACCCACTAAATACTTAATGAATGCTTTAAGTAAAAACTCTTTTCTTAAAAGGAAATGTAAAGTGTTTCTTCCCCTACTGTTATATACAATATGACGATGCAAAGCTCAAAGGACTTTCTCTCTAAAGCAACTATTCAAATCTGTATGATGGAAATATATTTAAATACAACATTTTAATCTTGCTTTGCCTTTGAATTTTAAATGCCTTTTTTTTGAAAGCAAGTATTTCAATAGTCCTTTAAGCCATTCTACCATTATGATTTGCAAGTAAACAAGAATCCTCACACTACCTTTCTCTTTTAAAAGGATTCAGTACAGCTGTGTAGTTTTTAACTCAATCCACATCCAGTCTGATTGAGCCTTACCAATTTTTACAGGTTATACAATAATTCATTCCTCAAGCACATTGGGATTTGTCCATATCCTTTCTTTCCCCATTTTACACAAGCAAGACAAGTTTCTCCAGGTGCTGGATAAGCCAGACACCATCCTCCCAAAAGAACCATCCACTACAACCCTCACTTTGGTAAATAAATTGTAAAAAACTGAGCCAGAGCAGGGCCCTGCTCTGTCTGCCTTTGCTGAGCAGGGAACAGTTCTCATAATTAGCAGGGCTTGGACACAGGGCTTCAAAGGGTTTCAGAGTTTGGGTGAAGCCAATCTCAAAGCCTCCCAGGGTGGGTACCTGCAAACCTGGAAGGGCGGCCACAAAGCCTCCTCTAGGTAAGAAAAATCAATCTTCCTACCTCCATTATTCTTTTTTGTTCTGGGGTTGGGGTTTTTCCCTGTATTGTACATGAGGGAAGGACGACAAAAGTTCTTTTCTGTCACACTAAGTCTGTAGCAATTGTTCCAAACAGAAAAACTTCCAAGCACACTTGTTAATGGTACTGCAATCAAAAGTGATTAAAAGCAAAAACATTTCTGTACAAGAGAAACTGAAAGTATTGCCTATGGGAAAACAGAAACACTGGCATTTTCTCTGCAGCAAACACTAAAAGTAATAGATAATTAATGTAGCCTAGGACATTATGACATTTATGAAACTTGTTTTCTGGAATAATCATAAACAATTCACCTTGACTGTATTCCCAAGTCATCACTTTTTAAAGTCACTGCAGTTTGCAGAGGCCTTGCTGATGCTATTCTTAATTTACTTATTTTTAGGTGTGAGAACAGATTACCAAGGCAAAACTTAAACTTAAAAATTGTCAGGTTTTCATCCTCTTGTATAATCATTAACCCTGTCTGCATTTCAGAAACATGCTGTGCTAAATGGAAATCAATTACACAGTTAAAACTGCTTCTGCTTTAAAATTAAACTTCTGAAGTGTGGGAGGATTGAGCATTGTTAAACAAGGGGCACATTTGTCCAAACCACCAGGAAAAAGCAACGCAACAAAAACACAGAAATGTGAGTTAATGCAAGAGCTCCCAAAAGGCTGCAACAACGTTTTTATTGTGGGTGATTTGCAAAAAGGAACGTTACAAACTCCCTCCCTCCCTTCCTCGAAAGGCTTTCAGGGAAGCATCTGGGCACTGGAGCAGCACAGAACCAAATCAAAGACCACCTCTGGTTCTGGAGCAGCAGGACAGCCCAGCAGCACCCGAGGCACAGGAAAACAGACCACAGCTATTAATAGACAGATTCACATGTAAATATCTCTTGCAAAGAGGCAGAGGTGCCACACAGCTCGTTTTTAGCACCAATGTTGAAAACACCACATTGCACTAACAATACTGGCATTTACCTTTCCATGGAGGATGATTAATTAATTATAAGATGCTTTCTGCTGGCTTCTGAAGGCTTCTCTGCTGAACTGATGTGCTGCACTTCACTTTCCAGTCCTTCCAGGAGACACCATTGCTGCCACCACTAAATCACTTTATACTGATAGGACAGGCAGAGCTCCCTCCTCACCACTGCCTGGACAAACACACCTACTGACAACCCCAAACCACAACTCTCCTGCCTCGAGGACCAGACCCTGCCAAATAGAGGCAATAAAAAAGCTTCTGCAAAGTCAGAAGCACTGACAGCACCATTTTGCAGGGAGAAATGAACCAGCACAACTGTTCCTCATGATCACCACAGCTGGTCTAGCTCAGCCTCCTGCTTTTGTCCAATCTGCATGAATAAATTCTAAGCCCTACCGAGTGTCAGCTGTGGTCAAACACCACATGCCCATGGTTTGGGAGCATCAGTTTCAGACCACAGAGAGTCTCCAGAGCCCTTTATCCTCAGAAAAGGTGGTTTCTGTTCTCCTACCAGCCACTCTAGAGCACTAAGGGGATACAAGTGAGCAACTAAAAATCAACAAACCACAGGGAAATAAATCCAAAATCCTAAGAACTCTAATCGGAGGAACAGGCTCCAGGACGTGCCAGGAAATTAATCAACATGCAAGAGAAATGCAGCAGTTAAGTGGAAAATACAAGCAGCTTGGAAAGGCACTGAGACCATTTTTCCCTTTCTGATGTTTGTAGCATCTGGACCCTCCAAGTGCCCCGGGGTTACGTTCCCAAAGGAGCACAAGGTCCTGGCTGCACTGTAAGCAGCCAGACCCAAGGGAAAGGGAGGGAAAACAAACAGCAAAAAGCTTCCAGAAGCTGCCTGGGCTCTGGACCCTGCTGTTGCTACAATGAGCTTTTCATTTGCCAAGAGCCCTCTCCCTTCTTCCTTAGAAGTCATTAAACCTTTCCTAAAAGTCTTTATTCCCTTATATGAAATGGGAAATGTTACAACCCATTGCTCTGATCAACTGCAAGAAAAAAATATTTCAAAAAAACTCAAACCCTACATTCTATACACACCCTTATAAGATTTTTAGGAACCTCACACCAGTCTATGTAAAACAGGAAGAGTCACATTTAATATCACACAAAGGTGGAAACCTGTTCCCCACACACATCACCTTCCAGGATGGGGATCCCAGGAACCACCACCAGCAGCCCCTGCTGGGATTGCTTTGGGGTGGGCAGATCTTATAAAGCATCTTTCAAGGGTCCATTTAGAGTCAAGCTTCAGACTCCCCTCTGAGAGCAGTAAAACCAATGGGATTTTTTTTTTTTTAAGGAAGGAAAAAAAAGAAGAGAAAAAGCCTCTGGGTGGGTTCAGCACCTGTGTATGCCAAAGGCACTTCATGTTTTATTCATGAGAATGCTATCACCCCGTGAAGGTTTCTAAGTGACTCAGCCAGACAGGGTCTCTACAACCAGCTTTCAGGAGAATCTTTTATGAAAAAAAATTACTTTAATTCAGCTGTTTGATTAATATTATTTTCCAGTCATTTCTAGCCAGGTATATTTCAAGCAAAGAACTCTATGTCAGCTTCCACGTTGCCCCTTCCCATATAACTGTAGCAATTAGCACAGAAAAATTAGTCAATTATGCAGTATTTCACCTTAAATAAAGCAGCTCAAGAAATAAAACACCATTTAATTGGTAGCTGACAGCCAGAAAGGAACACAGTGGCTCAGCAACGTGCTTAAAGAGCATCTGAAATGCATTCCTAGCCCTTGATGGAAGCCTGTCCTTGTCAATGAAATCCACAATCCATAATAATGCTCAGTATTGTGCTTTCATCCTCTGTTTTATCAGAGCTCATCTGCTGATCAATGAGGAGTCCCACAGAATAACACTCTGAATTTCAATGTCAACACAGCAGTACTGTGGTAATGATCGAAAATATTTACATATTGCCTCATTGATCGTGGGGTGTTCTCTTCCAACCATCTGGCTACTGGGCACTCATCTTTTTTATTATTTTATTTTATTTTTTAGGCCTTTACAACTATTTCAAGCAGGTTATCTTGACAGTTAACTTCCAGCATTCCACCTGAATCAGGTTTTCCTGTTATTTTTAACCCAGAACATCAGCAACACCATTAATCAATTTCATCCCATCTCAGCGAACGGGAAAATAATTTTCTAAACAAGGACAAACCCCCAAAAACCCCAGCAAACACCTGCTCCATGATGTGCCAATTCAGCTACAAGGTCTCGTTTTTAATGTGACTCAAGGGTGTCACCATCTCAACAACAGATGAGTCAAATGGAAATCTGTCCCTGACTCTGCTCCCACTGCCAGCCTCGAAGAAAGAAAGGCTGCCAGGGTTGTTTTTCCCACCTCCAGACGGAATTTCCCTTGATCCCTGCAGTGCAGAGCCCTGGGCACACAGCACAGGCCTGGGGTGATGCTCCCTTAGGAACTGCTCGGGTTTTCTGAGCCTGGTGGTTCAGAGCAGGAGCTGTCACGGGCTGCAGGAATAAAAACCAGCAGCAGCCAATCTCCATTCCCTCTCCCAACTGAGCCTGTGCACCCTGAGACCCCCCCAGCCCATCCCACTATCTCCCCTGGTGATGGATTTGCTGCACCCTCCACTCCCATGCAGGTCCAGAGACCCACCTGGAGTCAGAAACTGCGGGGAGAAATTGGGATTTAGCCTCAAGAAAACCAAACAAAAGCAAAAAGCATTTCCCTGCAAGGTGCTCTGAGCACCAAAATGCTGCACTCCCCAGCACAGCACAACCAGTTTCCACTCAACTCTCATCTTGCTGAGCCCAGGTTTCCATGTAAAAATGAATTTTTAAAAAGCTTGGAAAAGCTTATCCATGTGCATTTTCCTAGGAAGCTTATGAGCAAGTTAAAATAAAATATGCAGGAAAGACTAACATCTACAAGATCTACAAGGCTGCTGCAAGAGACCTCAGCAGGGAACTTGCTGAGAATATTAAAAAGGTGGTTCTCAAACAGTTGTCAAACTGATTTCAAGGAGGTTTTTAGTGGCTCCAAATCTGTTTATAATCAGAAGCTGACACTCATGGCTGCTGCTACCATAAACTTGATTTAGGAAAAATGGGAGGTCTGAAAGCAAAATTATACTCAGTCTTTAAACCAGGAATTAAAATCCTCACTCTGCCTGGTTTAGTTGATGATTTTGGTAACAACGTTTAAGACAAAGCATCACCTTTTTTTTTTTTCCTCCAGGTCTAGTTTGATAACAAGAAATACAACACAAGTTCTATCAGCAAAATGACATTCAGACAACAAAAGACAGAGCAGGGAGGGGAAAAGTGCTCTGACATATCTGCCTTTGATAATACAGATGCTCCATTAGACAGTGAAATAAATCTCCCCTTTATGTCAAACTCCTTTTGCTGCTGGGGCACCTATACTAAGGAACAGGCAGGAGGACAGAAAGCTCCTTCCTCTCCATCCTCTCTGCCCAGATGTTTGGCAGACATGATGCAGAAGATCTGATCTAAAGATACCCAAGGCAAGTCAAACCATCTCTCCCTGCTCTAAACAAAAGGATAAATGAAAATTGGGAAGCCAGGGCAACACACGGAAGCTGAACAAAAAAGTTTAATCCTTCAAGTAGGCTTGTCCAAATATGCTCTTTCTTCTCACAGTGGCAGTGTGCTAGATGAACATGCCCTTCTGAAAAACTGATTTAGAGGTATTAAATATAAGCAAAAGAGAGCATTAAAATTGTTCTAGTCTCAATAGAAACAGTTGTGCCCAGGATGAACACATTTCTGAGGATATCTGATGGAAGATGTTTACTGTTTGTTGGAGTCAACACAAGGAACAATGGTTTACAAGCCAGAGACAGGTTAGACAAACAAAGAGTCCCCCGAGTCTGGATAAATGATCCTTAAAAAACAAGAGAGGGAGAACAAAACAGGCTATGTGTTCTCCATCAGTTCACTTTGGTGGATGAGAAGCCTAAAAGCCCCATGTCAAGCCTGCTCAAGAAATTAACAGGGAAACAAGGAAAGCAAAACAAAACCAGAGACAGAAATCTCAGGAATTTTAGTGTCTCTTCTGCTGAAATGTGCCTGCAACATTTCCTGTGTCTGCTCCTGGTTTACCCTTCTTTAAGACAGAAGTGATCCTCCACCTTTGCTTGTGAAGAGCACAGAGGACGTTACTGAGGAGATGGGATGGCAGAGAAAAATCAAGCGAGAGGCCCTCCTCCCCCTCCTGCTCTTTTCCACCAAATATCTCGAGTTATTTACATCCTCCTGTCCCAAACTCCCCCTCCAGTTTCACAGCTTGTGGTTTACTCTGCATTCTCGTGGAGACAACACATGTCTAACTTCAGCATGTTTAGGCTGGAACACCCTCTGAACGTGAGGCCAGGTCACAGAGCCCACAGAGGGAAGGATTTCCAGATGTAGAGACAGGATAGAAAATAAGAGCCAGAAACATGAGGTTCCATCTCTCCACCACCCTGGAGAAATCAACCTGCTCTGTAGAGGAGACAACTTAAACAGCTTGGCAACGCCTACAGCTGGTGCTCAACCCCAGATCCAGTGAAAAGATGTAAATATTTAGATTTCAATTTCATCTCATATGATAAATATAAAATCTCTATTTCCTTCTTTTTTTTTTTAAAAAAAAAAGGCAACATTAAAATAGGTAAGCCACCCACATAGAGAAAGCAATTCTACCATGTTTGTACCTTAAGAAGATTATTTCAGTTGTGGTATTGATCTTGAAACAAATTACAAGTGAAATTATTCCCATTGAATTGTCCTCTGATGTATACAAAACATAATTACACCGTGTTTATATACAAATGCATATGTGAAATTGTTTTGCTGTTCCTTCCAAACAGGTAGTAGCTGATGGCAGCCCATTAATTTTTTTACCTCTTCAGAAATGCCCACAGCCCTCCAGGTTTTGCTATGGATAACTCTGAATGCAACCCAAATCATCTGAAGAGAAACAGAAAATGATCCAAACCCAACTCCTTATGAATACCTGTTCAAAACACAGCTGAAGCTAAACTGCTGTTTACCACGGCTGCACCAGAAAAACCTGAAATCCTCCCATAACCTTCTAAAGCACATAATGGAATTAAGGCCCCTCCACACATGCAGAGTTAAGTCATGTAAATACCAAACTTCTTTGGAGCCGGAGATAAGGCGCCCTCGCCCTGCAGTGCCCAGATACCTCAGCATGCTGATGTGATTACACACTCCCACCCTCCAAATTGGTTATCGTGCCATTAAAATGCCTTCCCAGGTCACTGCTCTGAGGGTTAAGCCTGAATTAGTATCCTGAAGCTCCCTGATCGTTATGTAAGTGCCAGCAATCCAAACAAATCAGAGTTAGCTTCCCTGTCCATTACAGGAATCCCTGTCCAATGGTGAATTACAAATCTTTCAGCAGTTCATTCACTCTTTTCCTCCCCAAGTCCTCACCAGCTGTGCCTTCCCAGCTCACAGCAAACCACCTCTGTTCCACTACTGGATTTTCTGGATCTCCATCCCCCCCCTCCACCATGATGAGACCGCAGAAATTGGTGGAAAATCCCTGAGTAGAATTCCCAGGATCTGGTCTCCTACTGGAGACTGAGCTGTTTAAAGAAAGCCATGAGGGGCAAATCACTTTTCCTCATCACATCGAGGGACTCCCTCCAATTCACCTAATCCCACCTATTTTCCTGCCAAGGAGAGTTTTAAGGTTTGTGCCCACACCTCAGCACTCACCAACCTCAGTTGTCCAAACAAAAAGCCAGGACTGTAAAAGCTGTGCAGAGTTCTCGCTATCCAAGGTACTCAGTAGTCAGGCTTGGATTATTTTTGCAGGAAAACAACTTGAGGTCCAGAAGTGCAGACTTCTGGATGTTGTAGGTCTTCAAATCTGTCTGAGCAAGATTTTCTGGAGGCTGTTTAAAGTCAGGAAAAAAAAAATCTAATTTGAAGTTCTCAGCCACTACTTGGATCAGGAGAAGCCAAAATCAGCCTGTGCTGCTGTTGGGAGACCGAGACTCTGCTGTGGGTGCCCCTGCTCCTATCAGCACTCCTTCCTCAGCCAGGTGTGTGCTTTGTCCCTGCCCTTGGAGGCACCCTGGGCACACTCAGGGCGCTGGCATGCGTCCCTGCCCAGTGCCAGGTCCGAGACTGCCGGGACAATGACCCCGGGACAATGACCCCGGGACAATGACCCCGGGACAATGAGCCCGGGACTGCCAGGCCCCCACCCTGCACTGACCCAGCCACCAAACCCAAGGGTCCTGCTCATCCTCCTCACCACCCCTGGCACAGAAAGCCCAGGGGCAGGAAGGCACTGCTTTCCCTCCCATTTGCCTCCTGGATGGCCTCTCCCTGCAAAGCCAGCACCTCCTCAGGTGTGGCCAAGCTCCCCAGGGCAGGTTTTAGCCCTGTGCCAACTGGATTTCTTCCCTGCACCCATATTTGCCCAGAAAACTCCACTTGCCTGAGCAACTTCTCATTTCTTTTCCCCTCTGAAGCCTGACCCTGTCACACGCTCAGGAAGAGCTGCAGGAAGGGGAAGCTCTGTCTCCAGATCCTGCCATCCCTCAGGAGGTCCCCTGCACCTCCCCTCCCTCCTTCAAAATGAAAGATACCTTTTTCCAACTGGTTTCTAAGTTCTCCAGTGGGATTTACTGAAGCATTTTGCTGTGAGCATTCAAGAAATATTAGTTCAATTAAAAGGAAAAATTGAAATCACCATCCAGTCAAACCAGCAAACCCTCTTTCCTCTGGAAAATGTGCAAGCCTGACTTTGGGAGCTCTGTCTATTGACTTGGCATGGTGCTGATTCGAACTCCCTGTAGTGACAGGATCTGGGCCAGCCCCAGGCTAGATTGTTTTCTTCTTACATTAAGAACATCCAAATATCATCCATTACTTTGTTCATTTAAATTTTCCTAGGACTCTTGGCATGGACACCACAATCAGAGAAGCCACATTCCCTCTCAGTTCGTGGGTGAGCTCAGACAGACTCTGCCCCAGCACAATCTTGTGGCACTTGGATTTCCTCCAACACCCAGGAAATAAAGTTATAAATAAAAAGTGTTTTATTTATTCTCTCCTCCCTCCCCCATTAATTATTCCATCTCCATTCACACTGAAAAACTACAGAACATTTTTGTTTATAAGACACTTTTGGGCTCGAAATTAAATTTAGGCATATTTTACCAATTTGGGGAGATAAACAGAAATATTAATTGCATCACACCCTACGTCAGCCAGTTTTAAAATTAAATGAGAAAGCATCTTCACCATTTAGAGAAATTGGCTGTTAAGAAAACCATGGGTTGCTTTTTCCTTCTAAGAAAATAAAAATAAAGCAAAGCAACACATCGATGCCTGTTTCTAGCCTCTCCTCTTATTTGAGCCTCTAATAAGAGGAAGCCTAAAAGAAAAACACCTTAAAAGAAGAAATGTTTCTCGAGGGATCCTGCTTGTCCTGGAACAGGACATTATGGTGAATATGCATGAAAGGCATGAGTCAAACTATACTCAGGAGCGAGCATCAGCTTTCACTTGCCATTTTCCAAAGCCTTCCACTCAGGCTGCCAAGACAGCAACTGAATGACAAGGGTTTTATTTGAATGCAGAGGGGAGATAAATGCTCCTTAGGACTAATTGGAGGAACCTTCTTTAAATTAGCTCACTTAAAGGATGTGCTGCTTCTCTCTTTGGCCAGTTTGCAGAAGCAGTAACAATTTGTGAATAAAAAGAGAGTAATTATTTCAATTCAAAACCTTTTAGCCCCATTGTCAATTTTAAGTTTTGAGAATTTCTATTAGGGGTAAAAAAAAAACCAGGACAAGGTCTTTCCAAACTGGTTGCTGTCAAGTAAAATGAGAAGTTAGATAAAACTCCCACGTGCCAGATGGTAAATCACAATAAATGCTCAGGCTGTTAGATGCACAACAAGCGACAAAGCATTGACACACACCATCAGCAGCAAACCCAAAATAGAAAAGATATTTTAATAAGAAGTTGTCATTTGGGGAAAAGATCCTCGTGAAGCTCATCAGAATCAAAAGTCATACACTGAGGGCTTCTTATTTTCTTCATCACCTCACATAAGCTTGAAAACAGCTAACAGTATCAGGTGACTTACACTAGGCTCAGGGCTACAGACAGCAAGAGCCTTGGAGTTCACTATTTAGGCACCACTTCTGACCCTTTCTGCCAAGTTCTTAAAAAAATATTGTTAAAGGATACCAGGGAATTGTTTACTCAAACCATTATTGTTTCCCGAACACAGATGCAAGAAAAAGTTTTATTAAGAAGATAAACAGCTGCTACTGTACACGGTTTAGATGGCAACAAAAGCATCTAAGGGCCATAAAGGGAATAGTAAGGGAATTAAAAAGCATTTTTATGCATGAAGATGGCTAACATCTGTACGTTCATTAAAGTGGTATCAACTATGCTTTTAATTAAAAGTTAGTGACAGAAACTTAAATATGATTAATGAAGCCCAGCAGCCTAGCAGAAGTCTGCTCCATCAAAAGCAGCATAAGCTGCGTTCCCAGCCCCGGCTGCTCCTTTCTTCCCCTCTCAGAGACGCTGCCACAACCAGAACACGCTGCAAGGACCACAAAGCAGAAATCCTGAGACAAACAACAAGCCAGGACAAGTCTGCAACAGCGCTTTCATGCCTGGCCATCCTTTATCCTGTACACCCCGAGGAGCCGTTTCAATTACCGAGCAGCCCGCGGCCACAACAAGGAGCTGGTTACCTGTCACAATAACCAGGCACTCAGAGATCCATCGGAGGCACGAGGTCTGCCACAGGAAAAGAGGGAAAGGGCTGCCCTGCAAGCAGCAGTCTCCTATTCAACAGTGGGTGGGGGGAAAACCCCTCGCCCAGAAGCCAGTGCTGAACTCTGAAAGGCAGTCAGTCGTCTTGTGTTACCCGGAGCACAACGCAGTCACGACAAAAATAAACCAGGCGATAAAAATACAGCACGAGCAAAAAGATGTGGGCACGGAACAGGAATCGGTGCCATCAGGGGATAAGGAGTCCTACAGCCACTGATGTTCTCACATGCACTCAAACATCCGCCTATTGAAGTCCCGATGTCCACAAAGACAGATCTATTGTCACTTTCCTGTTCAGAGCTGAGCACTCACAGATTATGTCTTCAAAGACTGAAGACGCTTCCTGACATCAAATTTCCACTTAGCAGCTTCCAGACGCATAGAGAAGATGGAAGCCCTCACTGTAGACTTTAGAGCAGGTACCAACACACGAAGAAACTTTTTCTTTTTTTTTTTTTTTTTGGCTTAAACACACAGTTTAAATAAACTTCACCTCAGTCGTGGCATTTAAAAGTGAAATGTGACAGGACTGACTTGTGTAGCTGACTGAGCAGGGTGCTCCTCTGAGGGGCTCCCTGAATGATGCTCCCAGCTCCAGGCTGAGCACCTCAGTGCACTCTATGCTTCTGCTTCTTCAGTGGAGCAGGAGAGGCTGGGGAGGACATGAAGGAAGGGATTTAATCCTCCCACAGCTGGGCAGAAAGCTCGAGATGTTCACGCTGTAGCCATGGAGCAGCAGCACGCTCCAGGATGGACCCAGGGTTGTTCGGGAACACCAGGCAGGACCGCTTCTGTCAAGGGGTGGGGAGGCCAGGAGAAAGGACTGCCGGGCCCAGCAAAAAGAATCCCCTCTTGCAGCCCATCATCCAGCTATGGAATGGAATTCTGCTCTTTCCAAAGGGAAGAATCGCTTCCTCCCACTCCCGCAAGGAAAAGCACTGCCTGAGGAGCACGGCCAGCTCCCGGCCACCACCCAGCAGTGCCCTGACACAGGGAGGTCTCGAGCCCCGAAAGCTCACGGGGCTGTCCCTCAGCTATAACCAGTCACTGGCATTTATTCTTTGAGGCTGCTGCGGGTCTCGCCCTCTTCTCCCACAGGGATGGGAGGCACCCCCGGGCAGCCCCTTCACCCCCTCCCCACGGCCAGGCCCCGTCCGAGGCCACTGCACGACAAAACCTCCACCGGGGGCCTCTGCCAGAGCCGAATTCGGTGAAATTCAAGGCTCGGAGATGCGGTACTGGAGGAAGGGGGCCAGGACGGAGCTCTCCCGGGCACTGGCTCCGGCCCCGAGCCATGACCGCCCCGAACGCTCCAGGTGCCGCGACCCGGTAGGGAGGGTGCTCTGTCCGTCCGCTCGTCCCCGGCTGTCCCCGCGGGCACGGAGCGGTGCCTGCCGCCCGCAGCCCGCCAGCGCAGGGAGAGCCCGGCACCGGCCGTGCCACACGCCGGACCCCGGCGGCGCGGGGCTGCGCTCCCGCGTCCCTGCCGTGCGGTGCCGGGCGCTGCCATGGCCGCGGGGCCCTCCCGGTCACCGACTGCTCCATCGGGAAACTTTTACCGCCGCATCCCGGGGGAGGACGGACAGCCCGGCCCCGCTCAGGCCGCGGCAGCCTCCAGGTGCCGGCGGGGACCAGCCGCGGCCCGCGGGGGCCGTTCCGCGGTCCCGGGAGGGGCCCACGCGCCGCACCGGCCCCTCAGCGGAGCCGCAGCCGCCCCGCGGGCCCGGCCCCCCCAGCTCAGCTCCCCTCGGGCCCGCCGCGGTTCCCGCCCCCGCCGAGGCACAGCCGGGCCGGCCCGGGGGCCGCCAGGTGTCGGTGCTCGCCCCGCCGCCCCCCGCCCGCCCTCAGCGCCCCCCGCCACGCACCGGCTGCTCCCGGCGCGGCGGCCGCGGCTCCCGCTGCTGCTGCTGCCGATGCCGCCGCGGCTCGGCGGCTGCCGTTCCCTACGGGTCGCTGCCTGCCGGCATGCCCGCGCGCCGCTGGCATAATCCCCGGCGCGGGCGGGCCGGGCGCGGGCAGCTCCTCGCCCGCCGGCGCTGCCGCGGCGCGGGGACGGCGGAGGCGGGGGGAGGCGAGGCGGGCGGGCCGCCGCAGCTGCGGGGGAGGAGGGAGCGGGGAAGGCGAAGAGCCCCGCGCCGGCACTGCCCTTGCCCTGCCGTGGCACGGTGGCCGCGCAGATTTATCCGCCCGCCGAGCGAGCCGAGCCCCGCGCACCGGCAGCACCGGGAGCCGCCACTTCCTTCCCCGCGCCGCTCCGCGCTCCCTCAGGCGAGCGGGCGGGGTGAGGGCGCCGCCTGGCGGCCGCGGTGAGGAGCGCGGGGCAGCGGGACCGCCCCGCCGTGCGGGGAAGGCGCGGGAGGAGCGGGAAAGGAGCCGGGAAGGACCGAGGAAAGAGCAAGGGAAGAGCCGGGAAAGAGTCGGGAAAGAGCGAGCGGATGGTGCGGCGATCCCCGGGCTGGTACCACCTTGCCCCGCTCCGGGCCCGCTCGCTGCCGGTAGCGGTGCCGCAGCGAGGGTAACGGCGCTCACCGAGCCCAGCGCTGTGCCCTCACCTGCCCCCGGAGCAGCGCTGTGACTCCTCGAACTTCACTCTCTGCAAAGCTCAGTGGGGAATAATAAAAGTGTCAAAAAGTTGAGCCATCGTTTTATGCCGAAACCTCAGGAAAAGACCCTGCGATGAAATTTACCATGGCCTTTTAAACCTTTGTTAATTTCCTGCGGTTGTTTTTCATTCAGGACCCATCAGCCCAGCGCTTCTTCCCTCTCTGCAAAGTACTCGCAGTTTGTTCTGTAACTGCTCCCTGCGTTGCCATTTAAGTTGTAGTCCACATTACAGCCTAAACCTATCAAAGCTGCAACTTTTTAAATTTGCTTTCTATAAATGTGAACAAACAAATTTTATTTTCCAAAGTTTAAATCTCAGAGCTGGAGGAGTTGAAATGTTTATTATCATAGAGAAAAGTATACTTGGGAGTGTCTTGCGAGGGCAGACTGAGGCAGAGGAGAGCCTGGGGCTCCAGGCAGGACCTTGTAGATCTGGAACGGCGATAAACACAACATAGCTGGGAGGTGTCAGGTGAGAACACAAGAGGAAGATGACTAAAGTCCTCCACAGAGGAAGCAAAAGCCTCTCTGATTATCTGGAAATCCTCATGTGTCCTCAAAGAGAGAACAAGGCAATTTTCTGGTGTTAAGGGGAAGTCGAAAGGGGATTAAAAACAAAAGGACGATGTCCAGCAAAGGGCAGGGCCAGCACGAAGTGAACCTCTGTGTCCCAGTTTTTGGTGCTTCGGGTCTGATTTTCAGGAGCACTGAGCATTCAGGCCTCCCACTGATTTAATCTGGAACTGCAGAGCCTCTGCCCCTCTGATGAATCAGGCCAAAGGCACCACACTGAACAGGTCACACAGATATTTGAGAAGGTTGGCCTAGAAGTTTACTCAAAGCAACACTTTTTCCCCCCCTTCAGCGTTATAATAGAACAGAAATAGCCTAAAGAGCTCCAACAGATGGAGGAGGACTTTTGATTAAAAAATAAATTCTGACTCACAATTCAGTTTTCTGGATGTAATAAAAAAGAGTCCATGAATATGAATAGTGCTGGAGAGAATGAAGTGGAGATGAAGGGAGGTTACAAGGAGAGGCAGTGAAAGAGCTGAGCTGATTTACCTACTTGCCTCTAATGTCTGTCAGGAAAATTCTTTGGTTTTGCTGTAGCACTGATGAAAGAAAACAAGACCATTACTGGACTCATGAATTTTTCCTGTGATGGATTCCTTGGAAAAATCCTGCTGGCTGGCTGATATTTCTGAAGAATGCTTTAAAATTGTACTTGTTAATAACAGAATAGTGGGGAAACTGCAGCTGAATAGAGTTATACAGGGAAGAAAAGATTATCTCCCCCCTCCACCCCTTCTAAGTAAAAATTACCAGTGAGAACATGGAATGCCATCAGAATTGTGCATCTCTTGGTGGAGACTGGCAATACATGGAGCAAGTCCTCTCCAAGCATTCAGATCCAACTTCTGCATTTTAGAGTAAAGGAGAAAATGAGGAACTCCCATCCTTGACTTCTCCCCAGCTCTGATCTTGCACTGGAAGTACCCACAGGGTTGCAAAAACTACAGAATTTTTGAAAAGATCATGCATGGGTTGGACAATTCTCCATCAAATATCTTAAACCACAGCACTCTAATTTTAGAATCAGACCTTCTCAAGCTTCCTTTATGACAGCTATTTTGGCCCTGTAATCACATCATTGGTGGCCAAACATCTTGAACAAGGACAGAATTTGAAACACACAATATGATTAAAACCTACATTATCTCTGATGTAATATCCCAGAGCCTATTACTGTACTTGGGCAGGAGGAAAGAATCTAATTAAACATTTATTTAATATTAAAATACAAACCAAAATATCAATGTTGGACAGTAATGCAACAATATGTCAACTGGCAAATATGTATTTTTTTCACCAAGAAAAATTAATTTATGTTCACAAATACATGAAATGTACACGAACAGAACACTGGCACAAAACCCAGCCTGGCACAGGGAACCAAGTAACTTCAGTAAGGAGTTCCAGTCCTGGAGTGTCAGCTGGAGCTGAGTTGTTCACTGGGAGGCAGGAGGCTGCTGCCAGGTGAATCCTGGTACTCACAGTATCAAAACACCCCTCACTGTGACTGCACTTGGGAGGCATCAGATCCATCAGAGAAGGATTTTCCTGCCCCAGCCAGCCACAGTGCAAGTATTGCTCACAGTTCTGTCCCAAGGAGAAAGATCCATGGTAAAGGTTGAAGTTAAAAGGATTTACCACAGAACAGAGGTTCTCTTTAACACAGGTAACTCACATTGCTTTTTGTATTCAAGTCCAAAATCTCCTCTTGGCTAATATTTACATCACACCATAAATATTTATAAAATGGTGGAGGAAAACCAAGTGCAAAAGGGTAACACTATCATTTTTTTCTGAAAACAAGCTGCCTTTTCATTTCTTATTATAAATTGAATATCACTATTTAAAAATAATTAATATTTCTAAAAATATTACAATACAGGATAAACATTGATTTCTCAGGTGTAACAAAATACGTTTAAAATAGAGGTGGCTGTTTGAAGTACAAAATATTGCTGTTTGTAAAGGGTAACATGGTTGCAAAACTACTTTTCAGGGTTTATAAAAATACAAAACAATTTGCATTTACTGAGTGCATCGTTATATATTAGTGCAAAAAAAAATATATTTGCAGTCAAGAGAGAACTGTCAAAGATTTGCAGAGGTTCTCAAAACATGAAATCTTTTCAGAGTCATTCGTATTAACCCCAAATCTCTGTTAATTCTTTCCAAACGATCTTCCAGGGCTTCCTAAAAGGAGGAGTCAAAAGAAAGAACAAAAAGCATTAATAATATATAATGAAATCCAATGATCCTTCTATAATTAGGAAACTGCTATCATTCCTATATTCCTGGTATCCTTTTTGAGGCCTTGGGTGCATTATCACCCAAAAACCAGAGCCAGACCTACAAACTTGTCATGTTATTTTTATGGTATTTTTTTTTCTTTTTTAACAGATGACTTACAAAACTCCATGAGAGAAACCTGACAAGAATTAGGACAGGCTAATAATTAGGAATATTAGGCATATTTAGGAATATTGGGCATATTTAGGAAACAGTTGATCACTGTAGGAAATGGCAGTATTGATTTAGTGGAATGCACTTTTAATTTCAAATTGATAAACTGGTAACATACCCTGAGATTACAATTCAGGAAATGCTGAAGTTGAAGGCTTTGCATAGACCTCTAAAAGACAACTTTGAGACTTGTTTTTATTAAAACAGTCTGCAGAGTTTTCCACAGAAAGCACTTCCCTGTATTCCACCTAAACCAGTTATTTTTACCTTCTTACTTTCTTCTCTGTACTTTCAAGGAAACAATATCCTACCAAACAAAAAACTTTTCAATTTCTCCTACAGTACAACATCCTCTCTGCAGCTTCAGGGATCTATTTCATAGTCACTGCATTTTGTTAATGCATTGCCTTTATCTCCCTCCCAGTTCTAGCACAAGAACAGGCTATTCTTGGAGTAATTTGGCAAAAAGCATCCCATGTACAAAAAATAGAAGATATTAAACAATATAAAAACCCTAACATAAAAACCAATATAACAATTCCCTCAGTAATCACACTCACTACCCAGAGGATCTTTCCTCTACATTATGTATTCTCAATTGTGGAAGAACAGAAGAGAACAGTAGTACAGAGAAGCTTTTTCACCTGATTTAGTCTTGCTTGCAAGGTCATTCTTCCACCAGAACAAGGGATTCGGCTGAGTGCAGCCTCAATCTAATAACAGAAAACACTTCAGCTGTAAATTAGTTTCAAGAGCCAGTATGAGCCTTCCTAGCTCCTCTTACAGAAGGAGAGGTGAGCTGTATGGATTACAGCTACATGGAGAGTTTTGTTCTTTAACACCATAATACTGTGCCTACCCCCACCCACAGTGGGTTTATTACAGTGACTCTCCTTTAATGAATTTAGGGACAGGGAAGGACTGCAAGTAGAGCAGGGAAGGACAATGGCACATTCCTGATGTGACACTGAAGTTGTGGATGAATTTCAGCCGTGCATTCCATGCATAAAAGCCTCCATCCCTCACCTCTCACAGAACAATTACTATTTGTCACAACTTGAAAACAAAAATAATCTTTGCCTGTTGCTTTTCGTGAGTCAGCTCATCAAAAAGCCTCTCTGTTTCAGCCAGAGTTGGAATCCTTGCTGTGTACTTGAAGTCTTCCTCACAAGGTGATTGCACTGCCTCGTGTCTCTGGCTCCTCTCCTCCCAAGCTGCTGCTTTCTTCATTCCATTACTGACAGATTCAGTACAGGAGCTGTGCCTGACACCTGAATGCTGCCTTCCTATCAACAGAACAGGGATCTTTTTATTGGTTTTGTAATTATCTGGGAAATTGTTACACAGGACAGAAAAAGAAACTAATGGCAGTACAAGCAGTGTGGTTTTGGCAGCGCATGAACTGAGGAGAGGGACAAGCAAAGCCTCAGTTCTTGCCTTGAGCAGCTTCCCAAAGGAATGCAAAACCTTTGTATGGGTCATCTTTCAAGGGATTTTTGAAACACAGCATATTTTTTGGTTAACAACCAAATTCCTGTGTTGTACTAATTAGGAATTACTTTTACTGGTACATTTCTAAATATCACCAAGCTGACTTGGTTGTCATGCAAACACCAGTCTAAATAAGAGCATGGATAAAACCAAAAAGCAGAACATGGTGACAAGGATTACAGAAGTGAGGAAAGATCAATCACTTCAAAAAAATTGAAACAACTGGTTTTATTAGTTACTCTTTGCTGTCCATAATGCAATGTTCAGTAATAGGATTTTATTAGTATGACTCAGTGTGTACATCTTAATATAGACCCCACTAAGATATGCACTGTATAACTGAGTAAGCACAGGGAAATGTATTGCCCTTCTTTCTCAATTTAATTATTTTTCTTCTTCCACTGTGTTTGTGCACACATATATACATAAAAATAAAATACTGTATGAACAGGATTTCTCTGTCTACAGGAATAAGGCAAGATTTAAAGGATTTTTAAAAGTTGGACTTCACAGAGTAAAGAGTTAAGCAGCTACTACCACTGTGGAAAGAACTGTGGTAGAAAAATAAAGAACAGTTTCCCTCCACTTTGACAGATTACCTTCTACATCATCTAGTGAGTTAAACTGGAGCCTCTTCCTTGGATTATTGTGCTGTAAAGTAGAAGTAGCACCAGTTTCCAGGTCATCTAGAAGTATATCAAACCTACAGAGCAGGAAGCACACAGCAATTATTTGTCAGAAGTCATGTATCAAGCAATACATTCTTTTCTACTATTTCACCTTTTGGTTGAATAAACAATTTTTTTTTTTTAGAAGAAGAAGACTGTAGTCTTCTAAATCCTGTTCAATCATTCTACAATTTCTTGGCCAGATTTTAAAAAGCACAACTTAGCTTTATATTCAGAAATCTTCACAACTCATTTTCAAGGACATTTCATTAACAAGAAACAGCAGCATTAAGCCTGGATAAACATCCTGCTGCTCTAGAAATGATCAGAACACAACTGTATTCACAGACTCATACCTTGTCACTGTGTTTTCATTTCTGCTGAGCAAATGGCTAAATCCAGGAGAGAGGTTTTCCTTTGGAGATCGTTTAGGGCTGTATGTCACAGACACTGGTGTCAACATTATCTCTCTTCTTGCTGCAAAAGACAAAGTATGTTTATCTACCTCACACTCCCCAGTGCAGTACCTCCCACTCATGTGCTTACAGTTTAAGAGTGCTCTTCAAAGCTGTCTACATGGTTATCTGCATTAGATGAGAAATGCATCACAACATGCAAAAATGAAAATAAACTTAGGACTCTCATGTATTCTGTGATTACAGACATTACTTTTTTCAGACTGCCAGAACAATGCAGAAACCCTGTCCCTATTTTTCCATCTTCTAGAGCAGCCTTTCATGATCTGACTCTGCTTTTTGAGTAGTACACAGCAAAGCTGAGAAAGGCACTGACTGGGAGTGCTGGATTTCCTGTTGGCAGGAGGAAGGGATGACGACCTCTGGCCAGAGGGGGAGCTGAACCGTTTGGGTCTGTGCTGGTCTCTCCCTTTCTCTGGAGATCGGTTTGCAACCAAAGAAGGTTCAACAAACCCCACAGTCTGACGTCGAGTTGATGGTTCTAATTAAAAGAAAAAAAGTTCTTATATTAACCAATCTTTTTCAACACAAGAATTCCCAAATATGCCCCTGAACTGAGCTTTTTATCCCTCACATCAGTGTGTGTGATTTATGCTGTTCTGCTCAAGCCTCTCTTCTACTCACAGAACAGTTTAACTCATGAAAAAGGATCTTTGCAGTGTGTGAGGGAGAAATTATGCTGAGTAACACTGTTTGATAGAGAAACAGTGGAAATGAGGACAAAAGCATCTTTTGGGAAAGGCTGAAGAACCTGCCTGAGGCTCAGAACAAAAGATTTTAAGAAAGACTCAGCATTTTCTCTAAATCAGCATTGTTAGAGCTCAGGGCAGTCCCACTTCCTCAATTCCTTTCCCATACAACACCATGGAAACTGAAATGGATGTGGAGCAGCCAGAGCTTTCTTAGGACTCCATTAACTGTTTATAAATACTGAGATATTCTTAGAAAAGGGGACATTAACTAGTTTTCAGCTTGAGAGCTAACAACAACCTCTGCATTCCCCCATTCTAAACAAATCACTAAGATACATAACTTTGAATTTTCTTAGGAGAACCCCACAAGTTTGCATGTCAAAGCCTTTTTTATCCCACCACTGAAGCCTGGTGGACTTGAATGCTGAGAATACCAAAGCCAAAACCATGCAAACAGAAAAGCCAGTGAAGACATGTTCAGAAATATGAAAATAAGAGTTACTAGCTGGTGCATCTTCTTTTTCTGTCTGTGTACCCCAATCTTTAAGAATTTTTCCTTCTTCAAGTTCTTTAAAGGCCTTTATAATTGGTGCTTCTGACATCTCATTTTCTTTCTTTTGTATTGTGTTGGTTGAAGAGTCTTCCTGTGAGGAGTCTTTCTCAGGAGGAGAATGGTGCCTTAAAGAGTGTGAGGTGGTGGATGAAAAAAAAAATCAAGTATTTTATTTTATTTCATATACCCAAACAGGAACAGAATAAACAAAAAAAACATGGAGAAATTTAGTTCAGATTTTAGTTTAGTTCAGGTTTCAGAAACTAACTCACCTAGAAGGAATATAGGTTTCTTCCAGCCTGTTGTCTTTGGGGCTTTCCTGGCCCTCCAAAGGCTGCCCAGTGAAGATGGAATATTCAGCTCCTGGTATCAACCACTTTCTCCTGCTGACATCAGGAGTTCCCAACTTGCTGTGGGAATAAAAAGCTTCAAAATTATGAAAGGCTTTGGTTGGGGGAGGGGGGGGGTTATGTTTGTTTCTGTTTTGTTTTTTAAGAAAAACCTGAGATTTATTCCAGTAAACAGAAACAAATATACAACAAACTTGTAAATACTGTGGGAAAAGTAACTGCTTTTAAAAACATGCTTGTAAGGTAAAAATAGAATATTTGGGAGAAAAAAAAAGCCATATGTTGAGGTTTCAGTCTAAATTACACAATATGCTCAGAATGCAGAGCTCCACAAAGATCTTCGTGTAATTTAATGCTGCTTACTCAGAGCCAGGTTTGGGTTGCAAGTAGATCTCAACTAATTAAATGAAAACATTTGGTGGAGATTACTGCAGTAGTTCAGAGCATCTGATCCCAGTTTTCCTTTGGACAATTATTAGAAAAAGAAAAAAGAAAAAACAAGAAAAACCCAGCATTGATGACCTGAGAGGGATGAATATCAACTAATAAGTATCAATTAGTAGATCATTATTTTGAGATAGCAAAAGAAAATTGTGATTTCTATACACAGGAAAGCAGATAATTAGGAAAAAAGGGACTTGTATACCCAGGCTATGAACTATAGGCACTATTGTGTAAATCTTTCCTGCTGGGCATTCAATTGAAATGAGGCTTTCCTTGAGCCTCTGGGATCAGTTAGGGACAGATTAACTTCTAAATCCATATTGGCTCTTACATCCCCCCCTCCCTGATGAACATGGTCTGCCATGTCCAGGCCTTCCTTTTTTCTGTTCATTGTTGAGGGTTTGGTTCATAAATAAATATTAAAAGAGGTCTGAACAGAAATCTGTCCCTTTAATATATTAATACATAAATTATTTCTGGCTTCGTAATCATCAAAATTCAAACCTCCCCAAGATACTCCTGTTCCACCCATCCCAATGGGCATCCCCAAACCACAGTAATTGTCATTTTGGGCTCCACAGCATCAGTGCTGAAATGGGAGAGACACTGAACAGGCCATAACTGAGTAACAAAAAACCAGAGGGGGACAAAGCTTTTCAGGCCTTTAAAACTTTATAAAAAACCCTCAAACAAACAAAACCAGAGCACAGATCAACTTAAATTTCTTTAACATAAATTCCCAATTCAAAGCAGAGTGTTCATTCTAACTGAACTTCCACTCTACTCTCAGGTTCCCTGTACAAATTCTATTTAGAACCACCCTAAGCAGGAATCAGCCTTTCAAACCAATGACACACAAGGAAAACCTCCAATCTCTAATTGGGCTATCAGGTTGTATTCCCAAGATCTTTGTGCAGTATGGGAATTCAGCTGAGCACTTGAGACCTAGCAAACACTCCTTTGGGAAGAGCAGGGACAGCTGGGCCAAGTCAGAGATACATTAGCCAGAGTATTCAGTTGGGTTTAGTAATTTCTTGGCACATCCAATCTCTGGATTACATCACATGTGTTTAATCCAGCTCAGCCCATGGACTGACCTCATCTTGATCCATTTTTAGCCAAAACATGTTAAAAGCTATTCTAAAACACATTGTTTTCATGTCTTAATGTTCACTTACTTGGCACAAGAGGTTCTCAAACGATTTTCACTTATATGGTGAAGTTTCAGGGCATTTTCATGTTCCACCTGCTTGAGCTGAGCTTCAAGTTTTAAAATGGTCCTTTAAAAGATGCATTAGGAGATGATTTAAATAGCACAAAAGAAACATCACATTTCTTAGGAGTTTAGCTCATTTTATTCAGATATTCTGGATGAAGCAGGAGAACAAGAGCGACTGCTGCATTTCTGTCTATGCTCTATCTAAGTATGGATATAAATATGTATTTGAATTTGAAGTTAAATAAATCAGGTAATCTGGCCAGAAAGACAGGACCAGACAACACTGCTGTGGAAGCAGAGGAAATAGAAAAAAAAAAGCATATCCTAAATTAATGAGATTTTTAGTTTGTACCAGTAGCATGAAACAACATGAAATGTTTCATAACATGTAATTAAACTTGAAAGATCTACAGCCCTCACACTCTGCAAGCAGACATTTAGACCACAGTTTGTATTTCATATTGTTAAAACAATAATAAGTTTTCCAGTTACCTTTTCAAATCAGAAATCTCTGTGTTTGCATCAAGCAATTTGTTTTCAGTTGTATTTAATGTATCCTACAAGGACACAAAGAAAAATGTAAAAAGTCCCGAAACTACAGAAGTGCATTAAATTAAACCCAAGTAACTCCACATCAGTCTTGGAAACAACACATCAATTACACCTTCCTAGTTCAAAGGGTCCATTAAATTTCTTCAGCTTTCACTTTGCAGTATTTTTGCTGCCTATGACTGGAAAATAACAGATTCCAGTTTCCTTCCTTTCCCCTCCAGGAATCTTAAGAAGAAAGTTATCAGTAAAGATAAATATGGATCTTTCTGTTTGAGCTTTTTCAAAACATTTAAGTTAATTCATCTAATTCCATGGAATATTATCACAAAGTCTGCATGTTTGGGTTTTTAATTATCCACTGTGTGCCTACCTTTACTCTTTCATGTTCTTTTCCAAGGGATTCGTATTCTCCTAAAAGCTAAAACAAAACAAAAGAACACCAACCCACAGTGAGACCACAGTCAATTAACAGTTTTGTTGGCTGCTGTAAAATCATCTCAACAGCTTGGCTAACACATGCAGAAGCACTACAGGGGATACAAAATGTACTTTAATAGTATTTGTTAAGTTCTTATCATCTTCCAGTTGGAACAAAAAGTTATAGACAGGACAAGAGGAGACAGAGCTACTTATAGAATGTATTTCTAATTTTCAAATTATTTGTCTCTAAAGAAAGTGAATGAATGAACCACTAAGATTCCTCAGAGACTTTAAAAGTGAATTTGTCTTTTGAAATTTCAATTGTAAAAAAGAAGTTAAAGCATGAAGTAGCTTTTTCAGCTAATACCCATTCTACCAGTCCATTTAAACATTCCATAAAGCTCTCCCTAAAGAATCAGAGGAGCAATTCCTTAGATTCAGACAAAAATCATACTCTATAAACAGTTTTAGCAAGTTGGAATGAGGTATGAAAAGTTTAGTCCATCTCCAGCAAGCTTAAGAGAGGAAAAATTACTTTCTAAAATAATTTCATGCAATATCTTCAACTTAAGAGTAATAAAATTCCTGAGACAGACTATTGCAAGGGTTACCACATCAAGTATACACTTGCTGCCTTGAATTGTTAAGTGTCTTTTAGGTCCACAGTGCCCTCCAACACCCAGCCTAGTAAGGAGTCAGCTGAGGAATTTCTGTTTTCTTGTTGTGCCTTATGACTTCCCAGCTGTAAACTCAGTGTTTTTCATACCTGGGACTTGCTGTCATTCCCCTGCCAACACCATCATCCATTTTCTTACTCACATTTTGAAACATTTTGTTTTCTTCCTGGAGCCTTGTGTTTTTATTGTCAGATAACCTGTAAGCCTTCTCAAAAGCCTCCTCCAGCTCCCTGAGCCGGGACTGCAGGCGGCTGATGGTGTTGTCCTTCTCCTTGTGGCTCGTGCGCATTTCCTCCAGCCGCTCCTGCAGGGCCTTGGAATTGTCACTGATGGCATAGAAACGCTCCCTCCAATCTGCCTGCAGGACAGAAAACATCCTTCAGAGTGTTTGAAACATTCTTATTCCCTGGCAGACTAAATTTCTAAGATTATTTTTATCTCAAAGAATTATCTTGAAATCGCCCGCTCAGAAAACAAGGGTACACGTGTACATGAACTAACAAGATTTTTGCTCATTTCTTTGACTTGGAAAGAATGAAAATGAAGATTAAACCCAAAATGTATTCATTTTAAAGGATCTTAAATATCTAGAGGTGAGGCCTCCAATCTATTTGATTGACTTACTTCCCAGCATAGACAAATGCCTAAAGAAGGTGGAATTAGTCTCTGCAGGTGTCTAACTCTGACGACAAAGTTTAATTTTCATGACAAAGTGTCCTGGTTTTTTACTAATAATAATTAATTGAAAAATAATTAATTAATTTGACTAATAATTAATGCAGCTATGCATTAATTTATGCACAAGCAAACAGGTCTGGCCCAGCTAAAAAAAATTGCAAATACACCTAAAGACAGTATTTTTGCCCAAGCATAAGTGAGACTTCTTTTATCACAGATCTAATAAGAAAGTAATTAAAACAAAATAAATAAATTAAGAAAATTTAAAGAGCAACATGATAAACACATCACAGTATTTCACTCTTAGACTTTGTTTGATCCCTGCTAACCTGGAAAAAAGTTCATGAGCACAAGTGATGATGATTCAAGAAGGGAATCCTAAGAAACTCAGGTAGGAAAGTCACTGTGTAACATGTGGGCTGATGTTATATATTAAGGGAAAGGTTGAAAGGTTAAAAATAAAAAGAGATAAGTATGGAAACACTGATCAACTTATTAATGAAAAAGTTCATTCTTTTACCCTTTTACTTAAAAAGCAACTTGATTTAAGAACATATACTTACCACTTGCTTTTCTAGTTGATTATTCTTATTTTCAAGGGCTTTTATGTGAGCACTTGCTTCATTCAGAGCTGAATCTAACTGGTCACACCTACTTAGAACACAGAGATTACACCAATCTCTTGAAATTTTCAAATAATAAACCTACATTTTATAGCCTTTTTTCCTTCCTCAAGCATGCCCAGAAATTTTGGTGCCCAGCCTGTGATCTCCTCCCACATTTTTCAGCCCCAGCACTCTCTCTGCTCAGAAGGGCTGAGGTGGATGGGGGTGAGAAGGAAACTGGGAACACACAAATTTTGTGCAGTATTTCAGCTGTCTAAATGTGCAGTGTGTGTTTTAACTGGCAATAATGACACAGAAATCACATCAGTATTCTCTGTACAGCAAACACTCGAGCTGTAGATAACAGAATGCACAGCTGGGGCACACAGACTCCAGGGTAAAGGCACCAATGAACTCAGGACTGCTCCTGTGTCACCTGTGGTTGTGACATGGAAGGTACAGGAGGATGATGTTCACCAGCATGACAGGAAAGCAGAATCTTCCCAACACAAATCATTCCATTACAAATTGCTCAGAATACTTCTGCCTGCCAGCCATTCCTGAGGAAAGCTTGCACTGGCTCCAGAAAAAAACAGGTCAAACAAGAGCTGAGGTCCAAACACCACATTTACTGTCTAACAACAGTGAACTGATCTTCACAGAAACATGGAATAGTTTGAGTTGGAAGGGACCTTACAGCTCATCCAGTTCCAACCCCTCTGCCAAGAGCAGGGACACCTTCCACAAGATGAGGCAGCTCAGGGCCCTGCCCAACCCCTTAACCAGGGATGGAGCAGCCACAATTTAGCAACTGCATTAAATAATGCAAAATTTATATTTAACAGAGAAATATTAGTATCACAGATGCATGAAATCTTCAGAACTGAAGAGGGACATAAACTGTTCAAGATATTCCAAACAAGGATACTCAGTTTTTATAGAGAGCACCATGTAAAGAGAAAGACAAGAAGGACAAACAGCACCTGTCAGCAAGGCTTTGATTGATTTTCTTCAGCTCCTCAGATGCAGCAGTTCTGTGGCTGTTCTCCAGCTGCTGTTTCAAGCTCTGGATCTCAGAGTCATAGTAAGCTCGTAGATCAGCGATGTGTCGAGCGTGCTTTTCCCTCAGGTTCTGCCTAATCCTATTTTCAATATAAGAATTTTAGAAAATTCCAGCCATCCACATGACCATGTGGATTAATTTGTGGATTCTGGATTCATTTGGACATAATGAACTCAGCATATAAATGTCTCTTACAAAACTCTATTTGCATTCAACCTAAAGCAAAGGCAGAGAAGTCAGCTAAGGCAGAGAAGTCCTTGCATTAATAGAGATAAATATTATGATTATTATTATATACAAATAATATATACAAACACAAAATAAAGCTTTACTTTTTTACAAGCTCTAATACATGGAATATATGCCCTGTCTGTTTTTCCAGTGCAAATCATCAGAGCTTCAACTGTGAATGGAAGATATTTATTTTTCCTAAGCACAGTAAATTCTGTGCTTCTCTGCATTTGCTTCTAAAGAGGAAAATAACCCCCCTCCCAGAACTCTGAAATTCCCTGCCTAAATGAACTCCCTCACACAGCCTATGAGGAAATGATGTATTTTTATTTTTATGTATAAAAAGACATGACCAAGAGAACTCGCATATTTCGTTTGGCTTACTACTATTGTTTCATTCCTTTCATGAAAGTACCAAACTTCTGACCTCGAAAAAACAGAAAAATTACTTACTTTGACATTACCACAGGATCTTCAAGAGATGCCACTGAAAGGCTGTAATCTGGCAAACTGCTGTCAGCACACTGAGTAAGAGAAGATGGAGTTAGAGTCAGTGTTTCTTCCTCCTCAGTGTTGACAGAATTATCATTGCCAGCATCCCTGTGAGCCACTGGGAAGGGAGAGCTGGCCCTGTTTTCACTCTGGAATGGGTGAGTTCTCCACAGGTCCAAGTGCACAGCTCTGCTGCTGGCAGGGTGTGTTGGAGAATCATCCAACTGAGATGAATGACTTGTCTGGGAAAAAGAGTCTGTGTCACAATGACTTGGAAATCCGGGCTCTGCCATAGAGTCTGGAGAAAAGGGAGCAGAGTCTGCAGGAGTCCTGAAAAAACAGAGTCCCTCGTTCTGCTGGCCTGGCTTCATATGCAGGGTTGGGTCCAACGTCAAGATCTAGGAGATAAGTTACAATGCTAAAAAAATTGTGATTTAACTCCATTTCCAAGAACAAGATTTATCTCAAGGCATCAGTAAACCGTATAACATACTGCAGGTATTAGATTGAATATTATTACAATCATTTGGAAGTGACAAATAAAATGTCAATTCTGCAACACTGAAATGACAATACATATTCCAAATTATTGCAACTTGAGTTTCTAAGTTTCCATTAATAAAGGACATATCCAAGATCTGTAGCTTTCTATAAAACTTCTGAAATTTCAGTTATGCAACCTGAAAGACTATGATGTCTGTGTGTTGAAACAATAACCTTGCAGGATTACAACAGCAATTACCTAAACAGCACAGTCACAGAGCAGCCACCATTCCTGGGTTATGTACAGGACTGAGAGCTGTATAAAAAATAGATATGAAAAAGAATCATTTCCACAACCTGTGCCTGTTCTGTTCCACGGGTGGAACGAACTTGTCTTGTGGGAAAACCCTGGCACTGCAGTTCCAGGTGCAGCTCAGCAGCTGCAGCCCCAGCAGCAGCAGATCCGTCCCTGCGGCATCCTCAAGGTTGTGCAGCAAAGGTGCTTCTCTGCTCAGGCTGTTCTTAGAGGTTCCTCCAAGCTGGATCCTTTCCCAAGCTGCTCAAATTGCTGTTCCAGCACAACACTGGAGGTGGCAGCAGGGGCCAAGCCGTGTGAAACCAGCCCAACACATCCTCAACTGATCCGTGAAGTAAAGAAATTGATGTTACCTCTGGTGGGTGACTTGGCTGGGAAGAAGGCATAAAACTCTGGTCTGGCATCTGCTTGTTTTCCCTTTGTCTTTTATGATAAATATCCTTCAGTGATGACAACTTCCTTTCATCAGCAGAAGACAACTTCAACAGGCAAAATTGCTACATTACTTTTTCTGAACACAACACTCCACCCCCAATAGAGATAAGCAAGTTCTGGGGTGGGTTTAGCTAATAAACACACAGCTTTATTCAAGGGGTTTTAACAAGGCACATACACCTTTAACATACTAATTAGTCACTTCTCATCTCCTATACACAGCTCCTTTTGCATGACAAAAGGTCAGTAAATTTCAAGGGAGGATAGTGGGGTGCAGGAATAATGAAGAGCCAGGATATGAAACACTGAGATAACAAAATCCATCACAGGCAAACAGCAAAGACAAAAAGCAACTACATAATAACTTTTAAACATGCACAAAGTTTACCTGAACTGGTGATACTTTTGTGGAGAAAACATCAGGCAACTCACTTCTGAAATTCTCCGGTAAAGTGTGATACATCTCCTTTTCATCTAATTTCCAGTATGAAAGTCCTGATGAAAAAAAAAAATCAGAAGCAAATTAATTCTACAGATTTCAAGCTGGCAGCTGTAGAACAGGAATCCAAAACCCATTAGTAAAATGTTATTTCATCAGTAACAAGAATGATACATTAGTTATTTGTATTTAGTGCTTAAGGATGTCATTAGAGCATTTACCAGGCCAGGAGTTACAAAAATCTCAATGCAAAGCACAGGCAACATAATCAGTCTCACATCATACAGCACCAGGGACAAGAGCTATAAATCAGTTAAAACACATAGATTTGGTGTTCAAGGGGCAAATCCTCATTTACAACCAACTTACATTTCTAATGATTCCAGTATAGCACTTAAATCTGACACCACCCAAGGAATAATCCCAGGCAGCCACCTGATATTACAAACTCTTCACTTTGTGCAGCACTCTGCAGCATGCAAAGACAAACTACCAGGACTAAGAGGGATGGCACAAGAGCAACAGACACAGCCTCAATCCCACTCCAATCTCTTAAATGTGTCCCTCTCTCAGTGGCTTGTGAAGAAGCAACAATTCTACACAGTTTGCAGGGCTGCATCTCTGTGCCCCTGTCTGTTACTGAAATGAATCCACCCTGTTATGATCAAAATATGTGAATTAGTTGTCTGGCTTTGATAAAAAAACCCAATAATCACAACCCCCAAACCCATGCAAATCCACCACCAACCACCCCTCACATACACTCCAAAAACAACAAAGCCAAGTCTTACCAAAACACAAAAAAAAAGCAACCCTCCCCCCAAAATGAAAGAATCACCAGGTTACACACTGCATTATTCTGTTCTTGTCTATTTACACAGTTAGTGAATCATGCCCTTGGCTTAAAGGAATTCTGCCTCTATTACCATGAACTCCTGTAATTACCACACCATTGATGCTAATATTTCATATCCTACCATGATATTAATAGTAATTCCATTATGAAACAGTTTTAAACATGAAGTTCAGCTTTGAAATGCTGAGAAATTTGGAAAAAAATCCCAACTGCTGCATGTCCTACATCTGCCAGCAGCAATACACAGGAGCTGCCATCAGTTTGAAAACAGGAGCAAGAAGCAGAATTAATGCTATAGCAAAGCCTGTCAGTGCTCAAATCCTCCCCACCACCCTGAAGTTACTGGAGTTCCAGTTAGAGTTTTAAAAATGAGAATAAATACAAAGAAATTAACTATACCTGGAGCTTCTGACACTACAGAATTTGGACTTTCCTTGGGTTGATTGAGGTAAAAAGTGTATGGCGGCAAAGCAGCATCAGTAAGGTTTGTCTAAAATTATAATGGAAAAACAAATTCAGAAGGAAAATCACAAAGAAGGGGGGGGAAAAAAGCAGCAAGGGTATAATATTTAAAATTGCATACAAATGTTATTAGTCTTTTTAAGCAAAGAAATTAAATACAATTATACAGCATGATCCAAACCTAGAGAATTTGTATTGAGGGTAATCATAGCCAAAAGTGGAACTAAGCTAAGCCACATATTTTAACTGGTATCTCCTAAGACATGTGCCTGTGGTTTTGTCCTGAGCAAAGTGGTTAATGCCTTAACACACAAAGAATCCTGTGTGCCAGAAGAGGCATCACCAGCTGAAATCAAAGATCCTTCAAAAATTACAGGGCACGATAAATTACCATGACCTGAAGCCTCAGCTGAGAGTGTGGCCATTATCTCTACAAAGAGAGAACATCTGCCACTCAGGGAGGTGTTGAGACAAAAATTAGGTAATGGATAAAATAAGCTAAAATAGCTCTGTGCCTAAGTATGGAATGATCCAAGAAGTAAACTTTGCCCACGTGAACTTTAAATATGTGAATGGGAACTCAAATGCTTAAAATATGAAAGTATATGCTGAATGAGAACATGCTGTAACTCTGAAAAAATACCAGTTACAAGAATAGCATTAGAAAAACATAATGAAATAAAAAGAGACTTACATTCTCAAGTGGTAATCTCTTCACCCTCTCATTTTCTTGCATAGAGTTCACACATGCTTCATCTGCAGTTACTCTTTTAGGTTGGGATTGTTTCAACTTTTGTGCCCATGATGTTAAAGATGTACTAGATGGTAAGAAACACACACATACACTTTAAGGTATTTCCCCTAAATATATCTACAACAGCTGAACACTGGAGATGCAGACCTGCATCACTCAGAAACATCAGGCTAAATAAATATATTTATCTATCAAGCAGCAGAACATCCAGAGGTTCCACTCAACTCAGACATGCTCCCACCAGCTTTTACTGAATAGGGATTGTCTATAATAAATTACCATATTTACAAAGTTCATCACTTACCTGGGTTTTTTCCCACATGGATGATCCTCATCAGCTTTATGTTCCAACCCAGGAGGAAAAACCAAACTATCGCTCCTTCCCGATGCACGATTCTCCTCTGGTTTCTTTGCTGGAAGTTCTCCGTTATTCTGCGGGCTGCCTGCCTGCCCGTGCAGCCCTGCCCCGGGGGGAGGCTGCCCCGCGCCGGGGCCGGGCAGGGCAGGGCTCAGCTCCGATGTGGACAGGGAGCCGTAGCCGCTGTTCATGGAGGCCTCGCTGCCCGCGCATTCCTGCTGCACCCCCGTGGCCTCGGCCTGGCCTTCCCCTTCTCCGCATCTCAGCTGGCTCACCAGGCTCTCCTGCTCCTCAAACGCCTCCGAGCACATCCCCATGGGGCCCGGCAGGGAGGGGAAGGTGTGGCTGAGCTGGGAGGGCACAGCCCGGCTCCTGGCCCGGGTGCTGCTCTGCAACCTCACCAGCTGCTTTATCTCATCCTGAATCAGCTGCACGGGGGAAAAGGCACAATTCCCATCAGCTCCTGCCACAAGTCACATTCCTGTTTAGATGCATCTTCCATTTGTGTTATTAGTGGGAGATTTAGAGTATTTATTCCATATAACTCCAAGTTTTCATGTGCAGACATCTCATGCATAAAGTAGATAAATACATACTGTGCATAACAGTAAATATAAATAAAACAGTAAAAATAACAGTAAAATGTCCATGGGAACAATCCTTAACTCCATGCAGTGAATTACGAGTCTCAGTAGTCATTATTCATGTAAAAAACATGCATGAATGTTTTCACTAATTGCCCTCAGAACTAAAGTTACCTACCAGCCAGCTAAAGAAATACAAACTATCCAGGTGCTTGGCTAGATTTAGGTCTGAAACACTTTTTCACTTGGATATACATTTTTAAAGATCTCAAGGATGCTTTGATGGAAGTATTAACCATTACTCTATCATGAGAATAGGAATAATGTACCTCTGCAAGATTATTGCATAAAACTCGACTTTCAAAAACCCAATTTGGATGTTATGCTGTTAGGCTCATATGGTACAAAGTTCTACCTTTTGATTGTTTTGGTGGCTGATGGAGTGGAGCAAACCCAAAACTGCATCGCTAGATTTAACAGGTCACTTACTCTCTAGTCTGCAAGACTTATTTCAGTATATTAGGTAAGTAATTTTTTGAAGTTCTAAGTTTTAGAGCTGTGCTCTGGACATACTGAAACAGCTCTGAGAAATAATTAATGCTTTTGCCAAGGGCTGTGAAGAGATTTCACATTTGTGCCTGTGGCCAGCACTTCTGCAGAGTTCAACTGAGATTACTGAACTGCAGGAACACACAACTCTTGCACGACAGGACAGAGCAAAGAATTGTTTTCAAGAATATATTTCAAACTAATTCCCTCAGGAAAGAAAGAAGGAAAAAACTTGCAATAATTTTAAGAACATGGAACTCAAGTTTTTTCACAGAACTACAGTACATTACTCACATGTGAATAGCAACTGGAGAGAACAAATTGAACAAAAATTATTTGTTCTCTCAAAGTAAGAAATAAAAAAGAATACTTAATTTCAGAGGAACCTACATATAATGCTAGTCAGGATCAAGCCTCAGATTTTATTAACTTGCAATAGAACAAACAACTGAATTTCAGTTCAGCCTTTCCCTGCCAAAAATAATAAACAAACAAAAAACCTGGGATGAAGTTTGCTTCCACTACAAAGTTTTGTGTTCTGCTAATGATTTCAATCATGACTGCAGCAATCATTTGTATTTTCATTCTGTGATCCAACTCTCAGGAAGGTAGGGAAGGGAGAAAATAAGGGAAAGAACAGAACTGGAGTGGGGGGAAAGAAGATCAGATTCACTGCTGACATTCAATCTTTGTCATTAATACCCTGTGCAGGAAAAGTGAAAGGCTCCTATTCCAATTAAATTGCATTTTTACCTCTTTTTGCATAGTCAAAAATAACTGCAAGAGATGGAAAAAAAAGGGAAAAATAGGATGTACTTTGTACAGTTTTAGGATTGTAATTTTGGTTTTAAAATCTCTTTGATAAAGTCTGATCTTGGGATGATCCAGCTTGTCCCTGGCACAGTTCTCTTTTTTTATATAGATCACATAAGCCAAGGGCTGACCCCACTGATTCCAAAAGGAACTCAAGGTTTTTTTATCCCTGTTCTCACATGGATGGAGATTTTTATACAGTTGGTCTTGAAACCCAGCATGGAGCAAACCTTATCTCAGAGTCATGCCAGCGCTGATCCAGCACCTTGCTTTTCTACCACAAAAAGCAGATTATTATTAGTTTTGTGTCTTTTTGTTCCTCTCACTAGAATGTGTTGAGTTGCCTGTGTTTCAGTGTTTTCCCTAGGTCACTGGCACACCAGGGTAAGTTTGGGATAGCCCCATCTATTTTATTTAATGCATAAAATAGCCCAGCTCTAGCTGTTGATTTTGTATTCAGTGTGGCACCCCATGCAGTGAGAGAGCCCCTGCTGACCACACCCTCAGCTCTTCCAGAGGTAGCCTTTCCTATTTAAAAAAAAGACAAAAACCAGCAAAGCCAACACAATGGATTAGTAAAGACTATGATCAGCAACAAGTGAATCAAACCACTACAGTAAGAGGAAGGAAAAACAAGGGTAAGGAAACAGGAAAATAACAAGATGGGAGGGAGGGGGGGAAGGAGAAACAGGAGATAGGATAAAAGGACAGTACCTCTTGGTAATTCAGTTCAGGAACTGCTGATTACTACTAGTGTGGAGGGCATCAGGAAAGGGAAGGGAAAAACAGCAACCAAAATGATGAAGATATTAAGCATTATATATTTATAGTATTACTGTCTGTTATATATACATATTCATTGCTTCTGTTCTAATGGATAAATAGGGTTCAGCAAAAATATGAACCTTCATATGGATTGCTTCTCATTCTTAGAAAGGAAACTGTTCAACTGAAGGTGTTCAGCTATTACAGTGATGGTTTTCCTGGGCTATACACTCTCTGGATGAGGGGATGATAAGTTGTATAACATTTTTTTAATGAAAAGAAAGCTATATTGTCTCAAAATTAGAAATTATACAGTCTAACAGTTAATAAAAACCTCGTAGCTACAAAATCACATTATCAGGTGAGCATTTCCATTAACTGCCTCTCTACATTGTTTTGGAGAAGCATGGGGTTGGAGGGAGAAAAAAATCCTTCAGCTTTATCTAGCTCCATGAACAGTCATTACTTACTTGGATTTGATGGTGGAACTGCTCTTGCTGGGCATTTATTTGTTCCTGGCATTGTTTTTCTACCAGTCTCAGTAGCTGTATCCACCTTGTCTATTAAATCACAAAGTGAAATAATTAAAGCACAGAAATATTGCACCTCTTACCTTTTTCTCTGGCTACAAATAGCTTTGCAATCCTATCCTTGGGTGTTGACTTCATACAAAGTTGAGTAACAGCACTGTGGTTGCCCACCCCACAGCATGTTCAGCCCCCACCATGCCAATCAATGGAAACTAAAAGTAGGAACAGCTGCCAGCAAAGAACAGTCAAATTCTGGAAAGGTTGATTCCAGTTCCATCAATTACAGGCAATTCTAAAATTGAGAATTAAACACCCTTCTGTCCATCCACTCCAGTAAGAAACTCCTCCCCTCAGCAACCCAGCTAAAGGCCATGATGCATAATTATGTCATGGAAACTAAGAGATAATTTTTTTAAAAAATCAAATACACAGCATTCCTGAAACATGGCAAAATCTGATGTTTAAAAACTATTTTATGCTAATGTTTATGGAGCCTGGTGCTTGAAGCACAGGACACGGGACACAGACATCAATATTCTGTTCCTGGAGGTGTTAAAGAGAACCCAAATTAAGCATCTGTCAACACACACTTGGATGGATCCCAGCCAGGGAGCTCAAAAATCTGCAAGAACAAGCCCATGGTGTGGAAAACTGATGCTCCTTATGATAACCAAATATACTGATGAAATTTAAAATACCAAAGGACAAAAATGTTCAAAAAAGTGTTTGGGAGAATTAGTTCATTGAAATCACATCATTATTTTTGTACTGGTTTAAATCTGGAAACAAACTAATCACCTACACATCTTTACACATGGACTATATAAACAAGTCGAGGAAAACAGAACCATTTTTAGGAAAAAACCCTTCTAATCTCTAGGATCATTTCAGACCAGTTTGATGTGATACATTTTTAATGATTTCAATTTTTCAGTTCAAAAACTTGCTATCTTTATTGTAACTTTGGGGGAAAAATGTTAAGATCCATATTATATTATAATATATATATTATCAATATTGCATTATTACATTATAAAACACCAAGATATAAAGACAAATATTGTAAAACACTAAGATAAAATTGCAGTAAAATTCAGCCAGGTGATTAGTTCATTTATTGTAAAAGGATCTGTCCCATCATTAAGAATAAACACAGATCTTGCTGCTGAATTGTATCATTAGATTTGTTTTCCAAAATGCAAAGCAAATACATTAACACCACTTTTAAAAAATAAAATTTAATATCAAATACCTCACAGTTCCTCACAATTTCTGAATTAGCATGTCCAATGTTCTGGATATCTTGCATAAAGGAGGCAAGCAGCTCAACAGAACCAGGCTTTAACGAGGACCTGGTATTCCCTGAGTAACCAGAAACTCCACTGGGATTGGATGAAGGACTTCTAGAGAAACACAAGGAAAACAGTTCCATTATTTATTGTGTCAGGTGTGCAACACAGTGGCCCAAACAATGCACTCCATATGCCAAGCTGCCAGAATTATACACTCAATTTAGGACTCTCATCATATTGAAATAAAAACTTCACCTTAATGCCAATATTACTGTGAAGGCATGCTAACTAAGCAGAACCAAAATAATAAAAATAATTGTTGGTGATTCCTTCAGCACATTACCTGTTAGAATTCAAGTTGCAGACAGAGCTGTGGGTGTTTCTGCCATCAGAGTCTGCAGAGCACAAAGGGGTTTCTTGTACAGAATTCAGCACATCGCTGTTTTCCATATCTTAGTCCCAAGTAAGACATTACCCTGAAAACAGAGAGAAATAAACATCACTCTCTTTCTTTCACACACTCACCAAAAATAATAAAACTGAGACCAACTGACTTAGACTGGGGTCGACCAATTCTGCCATTTCTCTGTGTAATATTTGGCTTACTTTTTTCACAGATCACTCATTTCACTGTTATTATGTAACATTAAATCAGAAATCTTTGAAATTGAGCTACATTTCTGACCAATTAATAAAACAACAAACAAAGGAGTCAAACAGGAATCCCACAGTGGTTGAAAACAGCAGCTGGTTAACTGAAAGCATCATAAATAAATAAATACACAATACTTGGGCCACAGTCTTACAGCACTCAAAGCAGACTGGCTGTAGAGAGACTAAAATATTCTTCACTTTCTAGTGAAAGTTTGCCTACTTTCACTAAGAAAACCCTTGAAATAATTAATTAACCAGTTCTTACATAGGGGTTATTTCAGCACGTTGTACACCCTGGTGAATTCAGCCTGTGTTCTAACACTGAAGAGAAACCTTATGATCATTTCATGGATGGAAAGTAAAAAGAGACATTAATAAATATCATTTTGGTAGCCTGATAATGCTAGAGAACAACTTCATGCTGCCTTAAAGAAGCACACCACCTCCAAGGCACAACCATTCCTCTTTACAGGGCTTGTGGGCTCATGGGTTTTACAGATTCAAGTTTTCATCATTTGCAAGTTCTTGGAGATCTATCTCCAACACTTTCAGAAGCCTAAAATATTTTCACCAGAAGGAAACTACTGGACAACTGCCCTATTTTCTCATATTTTACTGGAGCCTGCTTGGCTTTAGCAGAAATGTTTTCTGGGTACTCACTCACTATCTCCTGTGGGTAGGGCTGAAAATGCCAGAATTAGAAGTAAGTTATCACAGACACACACATCCCTCTGGCAGGAAGAAAAAAGAAGAAAAAAACAGGGCTTTCTTCTTTTTTTAGAGGTCAGAAGCCTGCAAAACTTGCAGGTTATCAGGCTGCTAAGCTGACAGCTCAAGGGAGGCTGGGAGTGCCACTGGAGCAGGGGATGGGGGCTGCATCATTCACCCCGAATGCCCAGGATGGAATCATGGGTGGCCTATCTCGGCAGCACAGCAAATGGGTGGGACTTAGCTGTGACACAGGCTCGTTTCATAACCTCATTAGAAGTCTGTTCTCGATAAAAAAAATATTAGCGAGCAGTAACCGTGCTGCGGGAGCGCCGTCACCCATCGATCCCACGGCACAGCGCGGTCCTTACGCGGCCACGCAGCTGCAGAAAGGGGCACAATACAAGCGGCGAGGTGTTTTTAACTCAGAAATATCGGCGCTGATTTCGGCGCAAACGCCGGCGCAGACACACAGCCCGCGAGGTTCTGCAGCGCGTCCTGAGCCTGACCCGATCACTCAGCGGTGACAGGGCGCCCCGGTCCCCGCCGCCGCCAGGCCCCCACCTCCCCACGGACCTTGAGGGACCCTCAGAAGGCAAAACGAGTGCGGGGCCGCAGCGCCTTCAGGAGCCGCCCGGGCCCCGAGGGCTCAGCCCCCGTAGGGACCCCTCTCGCCACGTTCGCACCCTCGGGGCCGCCTCCCGTCAGTCCGTAACCCCCTCCCCGGCTCCGCGTGCGCCCCGTCCGCTCGCCAGCGCCGCGCTCGCCCCTCCGTGCCCCGGGCCCCTCACATGTCAGCCCTCACACGTCAGCCCGCACTCGGCGCGGCCCCTCCACGGCCCCGTCCCTTCACCGGCGCCCCCCCAGCGGCTCCGCCGCCCCGCCCCGCTCAGGCCAAGCCCCGCCCCCGCGCCCTCATTGGGCGGCCGTTCCTCGCGCTCCGCGATGTTGACAGTGCCGCCGCCTCCGATTGGCTGCACCGCCCGTCACTCTGCGGGAAAGGGGCGGCGTGCTGGGGGCGGCCTCGCGACTCCGAGATGGGGCGCAGGGATCCGGCCAAGGGCGGCGGCGCTGCCCCCGCCGGCTGCCCGCGGGCCCGCTCGGTTCCTACCCGCATCGCTGGGAGCCCACGGCGCCCGGCAGCCGCCTCCTCCCGTGGCCGTGAAGCGACGAACAGGCGCGGCCCTGCACCGCCCGCCCGGCGAGTGGCGGCCGAGAGTTTCGAACGTGGGGACGGAGGTAGAGGGCGCTGCGCACTGAGCCCGGCCCTGTGATTGGCCGCCTCGAGCGCGCGCCTCCCGCGCTGATTCGCTGCGCGGCAAAGCCCGCGCGCCGCCGCCAGGGGACTGGCGCGCGCCGCGGCGCCGTTCCCCAAGAGAACCGATTGGAGGGCGAGCGCAATCCCCGCCCACCTCGCGCGGCGATTGGCCAGCTCACATGCCAATCAGCTCGTAGCACCGCCCTCCCCACGGAGCGCGCATGCGCGGTGCGGGAGGGCCCGTGGAGGTGAGCGGGGGCCGAGCGGGGCCGGAGGGGTCGGGCCTGGTTCGGGCCTGGTTCCGGTCTCCGTTTCCCCGGAGCCGCTCCGTCCCGCTGGGAGCCGCGCTCCGAGCCTGCCCTCAGCCCTCAGGGCTCCTTCCAGCCGAGGGGGGCCGCGGCGGGGCGCAGCGCTGAGGGAAATGCAGTAAATTCTCCGGTACCTTCTGTGTTTGCTCCTGCTTCAGAGCTGCCGTGTCCAGCAGCAGCAGTCGGCTGAGAGGGATCGTGGTTTGTTTAACCTTATCAAGAGTTTTCAGTCCTGGTATCAAAACGGGTTCTGTAAGGGGTAGAGCTGGATGAAATCGTTAAAGGCTCGTTCAGGACTAGCCAGAAGCGCTGCTCGTTTTTCTGCATGTATTCTTCATTTTAAATGTCACTAACCTCTGTAGCAGCTGCCAATAAAAGTAGTCTTTCAATTGTTTTTTCATTTCGAGAGTTAAGTTCAAATTTTCTGTTTATTGCCAAGTGGCACTTCTTCACACACTGAAATATTTTCTTCTGAGTCAAATAAAGTATTTCAAGCATAACAGCATGTATTGTTTTAATTGCTTACCTAATACTGAAGAGTGACACTTGACAGGAGTAGGAGCTGACATTCCTCAGTATCCATGAGGAAAATGCACACTCCAGGCATACCTTTGTGCCTTTGTTAATATTGGGAATTCCTTGACCTGGGAAAAATCAGGTTCCCAGTGAGACTACAGGTCAGACTGCAAGACTGAAATAATCTCTTTTCCCTCTATTGTTTTGGTTTTTTTCTTTTTATATGTTTAGTATTTTCCAAGTGTTGGTAGGAGTATTCTTTTATTTACTGTTTTCCAAATCCCTTTCAAAATGTTTTAAGAAACATAATTATATTGAGAACCAAAATTCTATTCAGCATGGTAAATATTTCAAGGCAAATGAAACCAGTTCAGATAACCTTGAAAAAAAACCTGAATATTGAAATACTGCTCAATATGTGCAGCTAAAATAGCTCATCTTAAAACAAGAATTCTCATGGTAAACTCCTCTCTCCCATTCCCTTCCAGGTTTTGTTGCAGAGAAGCCTTGTCCTGGTTTCTGTATGAATGCTCCAGGTTTATTTCACTTTGCATTCTTACTGAGAGGGCTGCAAACACCATCATGGACAGGGTGGGTTCTGAGGAAGCAGCAGCTCTCTCTGCCCAGCCTGCCCCTGCTTCAGGCAGCAAGAAAAAAGAACTCTTTGAATCTCCTTGAACTAAGTGAGGCAGAATTAGAAGAACAGTTTGTAAGAGGTGATGGCCCAGGAGGTCAAGCCACAAATAAGACAAACAACTGTGTTGTCCTGAAGCATATTCCATCTGGGATTGTGGTCAAGGTAATTGGGTTTTGTTTTATTGAGTCACAAATTGCATCAGGACTTCCAAGTCTCTTTTCAAAATAAAGCATAATCACAGTGCAGGTGGCATGGAGGAAAAGTTTATATATATATATAGTAAAGAGTCTCAGCAAGAAGTAGTCTTGGCTGTCAGCAGATAAATAAACTTGGGGTCAGAGCTCCTTTTCCTGGCTTTGCCACCCAGTTACAGTTTTGTAGTTTCCAATTAAATTAATCTTCATTGTAGCTGTCACATTCCTGTCCCTCATGTGAATTAGAATCCCTTCCTTAGCAAGTTGATCATTCTGCAGATCCCTTTTCAGCATTTCTCTTACCTAATTCTTGTGGATTAATACCTTGAAATTAATCTTTGCTCCCTGTCACAAGGGGAAGACACAGTTAAGTTAAACTCAAGCAGCTTTCCAGGGTAAGATGGGAAGCATTAAAGATTAATGCAAAAGCCAGTCTGATGAGTTACAGCAGCAAATAATTATTTAAAAAATATCATCTGGATTTAAAAGGTGCAGCTGTTATTGGTGGGAGGATGCTCTTGGCCTGGGGAGGAGGGGATTTCCTTTAATAGTAGGATTGTATAGACTGAAAGGGAAAGCTGAAGAATAAACAGGTAAAACTTTCAGTAAAAATGTCCTTTGTATTTCTTCAGTGTCATCAGACAAGATCAGTGGAGAAGAACCGAAAGATTGCCAGAGAAATCCTGCAGGAAAAAGTTGACCTTTTCTACAAAGGAGAAGAGAGTGATGTTTTTAAAGAGAAGAAAACATCAGAGAAGCAAAAGCTGGAGAAAAAAAGAAGAGCAAAGAAAAACCTAGAAAGGAAAAAGCTTTTTAAAGAGATGCAACAATTGGATAAGGAATAAACATGTGAAATATTGCCTTGGCCTAGCAGGGTAAGAGAATTGTCATTAGACCCAAACAGTTTTCCAACTAACAAATGATGCAAGGCTTGGTAAGCACAGCTGAAACCCCAGTGCTGACCTGCTGTTCCTGCAAAGCTGAGGAGATAAAAGCACTCATGTACTCCTGCTTCCCCCTGCCATCATCTCATTAATCACATTCAGCAATCAGTTTTTCTGCCAGGTCCAGCAGATGAAGGAATCCTTGTTAAAGAGGAGCTATGAGCTTTCCACCATTGTTAGCACAGACCAAAAAAAATCAATGGATTTCCTCCTGTGCAGATGACACCTTGGGCTGCTTCCTGGGAGCTCCAGCCCATGAGAACAGCACTAACAGGTTCTCACTTCCCATCCTTGCCCAGGCAGTGCCTTCAGTGACATAAATCCTTTACAAACTGACCAGGTTTGGGCACTGGTTGTGGTGGTGAGAACTGAACTGCTGCTGGAAGAACACCAGTCACTGGTTCAGATCCTTCAGCTGAACAAATGCTCTGTCCTACTCAGCTCTGAGTGAAGTTGAACCAGCAGCTTTCCAGATCTTACCTGGAGTGGTGCTGAGCACTGGGGCACAGGGAGGGCCCTCCTGCAGGTCAGGGATGGTCACTCATGGCCCTCCAGTTCAGAGGTAAAACTGAGTTATTGCAGATAAAAAATTACCTGTGTTGGAAGCTGCCTCCCAAGGCAGCAGAGTCCAGTCCATCCAAGCTGTGAATTAATTAATTAGAGTTGTTTGTTATCTTTATGCTGTGCTGAAGTTCAGCTTGGCCTTTGGTATCTTCACTCATTTTGACAGCTTCCCATTTTATAGGAACAAATGCAGCTGTGTTTCCTCTGTCACCATTCCTCTGAAGCCACTCCTGAAGTACATTTGTCCTGGTTTTATCCTGTTAACAATTCCAGCAGCTTAACCAGAACTTCTCTTTCATTTTTGGACAGCACCCTCACCAGCTGCCACCATGTTTTGGCCTTCAACAAAGCCCCAAATCCAGAGTATGGATTTTGAAGGAACTCCACCTCCTTGTCCCAGAGACCAGCTGTACCCTGTGCCATGGATGGAGTGCTCCAGCAATCTGCAGGCCCCTTCCTTGTCCTTTCCTAAACTCCTGCAGGAAGGTTAAATTTTTATCTGCTGACAGTTCTTGCTCCTGGAGTATGAATCTGATTAAAGTGACTGTACATAGTTTTAATACAAACTGTTAATGAAAATAAGCTTTATTACGTCAAGTAATAAATACATACAAAGATGCAAATAACAGTTTTAGTAATTTATCCTGAATGTTCATTTTTCTTTTCTTTTTTTTTTTTTTTTTTTGCAAACTTTAAACTGAAATCTCCAGCCTTAATGTAGAAATTAGCTTTCCAGGACCTTGTTATTATTTAATAGGTTTCCCTATTTTCCATATAGCTCATGCACTTTAAGTGGACTTCAAAGCACTAACAGTCATGCAAATGTTTATGCAAAATGAACAAAAAAAGGAAAAATAAGAGAAGGGAAGGGTTATTTCTAAGCAGGGTCTATGCTGTATGACAAATTGTGACTTAGCAGACTACTAGGTACAGCATGCTATTCTGCATTTATTAAAAAAATCCTTAGAGCTTATGTCAAACTTTGAAAGATTGACATTTTGGGGATAAGTGAACATAGTCAAAGGAAAAAAAAAACAGAATGAGGCTGTGGCTGGATAAGAAGAGAACTGAAATATAGCCTGGGAGAGAAAGAGCATTCCTCTGCATGCACTTCAGTTTCCATGTTTTAGAAACATTTTAGGGAGTTTTAATGTCTTTAGAAAATGCAAACCCTCAGTAAGTTGAAAAATCCTTGGGTGTTTTTTTTTTTTTTTCCTTTCTTAACTGTACATTTTTGCAAGGGCAAAACAAGAACGGTAAAACATTCAAAATAAAGGAGTTTGTCTGAATGTTTCAAGAGTCAAAAAGAATAAGTGTTACTTTTTCTTCATGGGGAGATGGAGAGCCTTGCAGCTGAAGCTGGGCTAGGACCTCGCGTTTCGCTCCGTCTCGGCCAGGCATTCCCGGACTAATCCTCTAGCATGGATAATGCCTGCAAAAGAGTTGCTGTTTTAAATCATCCCACCAAAAGTGTTTTAAATCATCCCATTCAGGCCACACTTGCAGTGACAGTCCACAGAAAGGTTTATGTATTTCTGTCCCCAGTTGCCAAGGCAACCACAGAAGGCCTCAGCAGAGGGGACAGCCCTCGCTCCCCGAACATCAGCTGCCACTAAACAAGTCTGCCTTCCCAAAGTTGCATTGTAAATTGAAAAGGGACTAAACCAGGAATCAGAACATGGTAAGATTTGTAAGTCTGCAGTGGCAGGTAGATCTTAATGTGCAGTATGGGCCTCCTTAAAATCAAAGATTTAAGGGGGGGGGAAAAAAAAAATCTTACCTACCAGTGAGTTATTTTGCCAGTGGAGTGAAACAAATTACAAAGTTACTTGGGGAGTCATTTTAGCAAGCTCTTAATGCCTCGAGATAGCTCTCCTCTGGGAGGATGCATCAAAATCCAAGCCATCATAATACTGTTGAAAGCCAAGTTGTGTCTCTCATGTAAAAATAAGAGATTTTTTTTCTATGGCGTGTGCAGAAAGTTACCTCCTAACACTGGCTCAGCTCCCAGTGTAAATCATCACCCCTTTACATGCTGCTCTCATCTGATAGACATCATGTGGAATTTTCCACTACAAGTCCTGTTGCCTTGAGTTCCAGCAATCTGGACTTCAGTTCATAATCCTGGAACTAAATGTGGATTCATGCTCACAGAGCTGCTGGAAGAACAGAGCTTGAGAGAGGTGTTAAAATGAGAGGTGGACAGATTTTCCTACAACAAAGGCTAATATTTTGCTGACTAGGCAAGACAGAACAGATTTCTCTGCTCATCATGCTCCTTAACAAGGTAGAGAAAGGGCAGTAAGGCAATAGATGGGGGTTAATCTCTAGAGATAATGGCTTCTGTTTCTAGAAGGCTGCTAGCCCAGATCACAGCAGCAGCCTACTGCCCTGGGAGGACTTGGTGAGTGCAAGGCTTGGCAGAAGGTTAAACTGCCACGGAGGAGGAAAGCTGCAGCTGTGGGATGCAGAAACATGAACTCAAAGCAGTGTGTTAGACCTGGATCTGGTGGCAGGATGCCCAGTTCATGCAGCAGAACTACTCTGAATAATGTAGAACACTGGGAACTGGGCCAGTTTTAGAGGTCAGTAGTGCTCGGGAGCAGGCAGAGCTGGGGACAGGGACTTTATTCAGGGATAACCTCCATGGCCATGGAGGAACAGTCACGTGTTACCCTCAGTCATTCTGCTCTCACACTCGCACATGCTCCTTCAGCCACCAGGCTCCCAAAATGGAAAGAGAGGTACCTTTGCGACCAAAAGATGGCAGCAAAAAGTATTTATTCAGGATTTTGTGCAACACTGGCAAGTCACAGTGGCAGCATTGTATCTTAAACCTACCTTGTTGCAAGAGGCAGCAAAGCAACTTTTTCCTCACCAAACTAAACCATCCAGTCCAGAGAACATCTGCATCTCTCTCAGTCTCTCTCAAGCTGTCCCCATTAGCCTGTTGCCATTCATGATCTATTAATACTGACTCAGGCAATGCAATAAAGAGAGACTCCAGCAACATTGATTTTAGCTGGGCCAGATTCCACTTACCACTCATCAGCAGACTTTATTGCATCCTTTCCCAGAACAGCTACTAGTCATTTTATTGCATGTCATGGCAGATATATTACTCTTCCATAATGGTTGAGCCTTAAATAAAGCTTTGTAGTCTGGGGTAAGTGTAAGGGGGATTTGCAAGGTGCTGAACTTAGTCTCTTACAATAACATTCCCATTCTGGGTTGAATGCATGAGCCAATCTCATCACAAGGACCACAGGAAGGGAGGAAAAATTAACCATGTCATGCTAGAGAAAGGAGAGAACTGCCAGTACAACTGCTGTCTGTGGCCTTTCAGGGTCATTTCAGGAGCTGGAGCTGTGGAATGTCCCATGTCTGCTCCTTCAGAAATATCCCTGCACGTCCCCTGCAGAGGACAATGTCAGGCTGATGTCAGCGGTGGGACATGCAGGGGTTTCTTTTACACTCCAAGGAAAGGGCTTTATTACCCCTTTTAGCTGACAAAGCAAAGCTGGAGACACTCATCAGCCAGCCCTAAAAGCTGCTCTGTCCCTTTCTAGTGGACTTTAATGACATGCACTTGACAGGAGGTAACAGAGCCTAAGCAGCCCCACTCTCCTCTGCACAGTGTTCTGTTCATGTTTGACATCTCAGCCTGAACAGCCTCCCCTAACACCTTTTTGGGGTTTTTTTTTTTGGAGCTCTTTCCTCCACCAGCCTCAGTGAGAACTACCACAGTGTTGTATTTCTTTAGGCAAAATGCACTTCAGTGAAGATTCCTGGGCCAAGTAGATGGGAGATGTGTATGAGATGCAAACAATGCTGTGGATTTTGGGGAGTGAGAAGGAAAGGGAATTGAAAGGGCAAGAAAATCACCAGGAGCCTGAAATAATGTATCCATGAAAGGTTCTTCAATAAGAATTATTTGAATTTGATTTTGAATTATTAACTGAAACTCCCTGTATGCACACGAGACACTTTTTGCCACTGTTTATCTATCAAATACTGTTCAGACAGAGCATCCCAAGGTTTCAGTTGCTGGTTAATACTCCCACTTTCAGGAGGAGCTCAAGTTGTCTCTTTTCAAAGGAACAGTTGTCATTAAGCTGTATACAAGAAGTCAGTGCACAAAATGAATGGGAAATGATTATTTTTTAAAATAAGTTTAAAAGTTACCTCTTTTTAGCCTCTCCATCGCACTTTTACTCCCAGCATATGTAGGTCTAATCTCTTTTCCTAATTCTTCTATGATAGCTAGGAGTTCTGCATATTTGCTCTGTGGTACTTGACTGCTGCTGGTGCCCTGCAGTTGAAAGTAGATTAATCTCAGTCAAATACTGTAAAAACAAAACCATTACAAGAAACAGCAAGTGGAAGTTTATGGAAGACTGTAAATCACTTTTTAAAAGAACAAAATTTCAGGATTATTATATAAACATAAACATGATTTTTTTTTAATTGCTGCTACAGTTGGACACAATGCTACGTGCCCTTCAAAAATTGGGATCAACTGTGAGGATGCAGCTGCAAGCCTTGGACTTTGGGTGAAGCAAAGTTAAAATAGTCCTGCAAAACCAGCAAACCTGGAACTGCTTACTTAACCCTGTTTCTGGTTTTTCAATGTTTCAGTGTATATTTTGTGGAGAAGTTCACCAGGTGGGGAGACCGAGAAGAAAAAAATGAATAGAAATATTGGGCTTTTAACAAATAACTTTAAAATATGTAAGTGCCCTTACAGAACATAATTCAAGACATTTCTCTGACTCAGACAGGACAGGACTAGCAGTTAATTAGGAACCAACCTCACTCAGCACTCAGCTTAGCCTAATTTGATCCCCAGACATGTGCGAGGAGGCAGTCTGCCATTTGGGTTTGATTTCAGACCTTGGTGGGAGGGAGGAGCACCTCAGATTACAGGCCACAATCCCTGCCACTATGCAAAGGCAGGGTCAGTGATCTGATGAAAGGAAAAGAAGCAGAGCTGTACCTGCATCCCTTGTGTATAGCCTAGGGATGGGGGGCCGTAGTCGTTTATGAGCTGCCGGTACTGTGCCGATGTTGCCATACTTGTGGAGGGAGAGTGAACACCCCCAGCTGCAGAGAGAAAAGAAAAAAAGAAAGAAAACAAAATTTTTATTACCTAAAGATTAATTAGTCTGTCACACTGGGACACATTTTAATCACTTCTTCCTAAAGCTGTGACCTCTCACCTTTGCCTAAGATCACTAATGACATTTCTGAGTGTCACTGCTAGGAAGAGAATGGCTGAATTAATGCTTCTCTCATGTTTGATGAACACTTGGAAACAGCACAGCCTGCAGCATTATCAGTGCAAATTGTTTGCCTAAAAGTGAAGCAGAGTGTAGCATGACAGGTTGTTCTGCCTAGACAAACTGCAAGTATTAAGGAGCCCTATTTTTGCATATATACATTCCACACAGATGAGTCTAATGTGCCAGGCTATTTTTACTTTTTCAGTGCAAGTTATCTGAAAGTAATTTTGCAACTCAAAGTGTCATCACATGGTCAAAGCAAGTTACCCTCAGTACTATTTTCAGCCAATGCCAAAACTATTCCTAGGGAACAGTCAGTTGTGGTACATCAGATCTGCTGCTCATTGTGTGACATGGGAGGCGAGGAGTGCTACCATTATTCCTCTTTGTGTGATATCAAACATTTTTAGCCAGTCAAATTGTGTTGTATAAGTAGATCAAAGGGAAAAGAACATCACTTTGTGTTATGGTTACTTTTTCTAAAGTTATAAAAGATTATATTCACATCTAATGAGTTTTGAGTCAGTTACGAGCTGCAGAAACAGACTCTAATGTCATCACTGACAAACTGCTCCAGAAATGAGCAATCAAAACACTTTCCCCCCTTGTCCCACAATGGTAAGAATTTAGGTTTAAGAAACAACAGTTTGATTTTTTTTTTTAAGGGGCTTAATTATACTGCCCACTTCACAAGTGTGCTAAAAAACCTGCTGGTTATGCACTTGGGAGCAAGGGAGCATCACAGCACTGAACTTCTTCACTCTTGCAGCTCAAGTGCCCTTGCATCCATGGATGCTGCTGTCTTTGCCTGTAGGCACAGACACAGACTGCCTGCTGTCTGGAAATATCTCCCCCCTTACAAACTCCTTTGCTGAAAATTCCCAACTGTCTTTCATATGAGGAACAGATCTCATTTACCAGCCTTCATTTAAATCTAAATTAAAGTGATGCTAAAAGTCACTGGGGCTCAGAACTATGTAAATCTCTAGCTTTGTTTTAAAGTTGCAAATTACTTCATTCCTATTTTCCCCTCTCCACAAAAAGAAAGGGCCAGCAGTTACTCTGTAAAAAGCTCTGCTGAACATAGTGAAACGGACTCTTGTGCTCACATGGGAAGTCTCTTTCCAGTTCAGAGTTATCATAGGATATCTACTCATTACAAGAAGAGAGCATGTTCTTTATTTTTACTAGTTAACCAGATGTGAAATCTCAAAAAGGCAAACTGGACTGGTCACTAGGTCACCTTAAAAAAAAAAGCAAAGTTTCTCTTTGTCTTTAACAGAGCTGCTAAATTTTATGCCATTACAACCTGCAGTTTCATCACTGAGGTTTCACATGGAGCTAATTTTGTTTAAGCATAGTAAACCCTCCCCAAAAAACAACACACCCATAGAGTAGGACACTGTAGGGACAGCACAGTTGTCAGCCACTCTCTCAATTAGTTCTTCACATTATCAGCTCAAAATACATGCACAAGTGTAAGATTTCTCCATGTGAAACTCAGTACTTCAAGTCCAGATGACTGAATTTCAACATTACTAAACATGACACAACAGCAAACCGCATCTCTTTTCCAAGGACTTCAAAATGCTTCAAAAACATTAATGAGCCCCTTGTGCTGCAAGGTAAGAAGGCTTAATTACCTCAATTAAGCAGAGAAAGGCTTAAGTGATTTTTCCTCATGTACAATAAAACAAAAGACCCATCCTGCAAAGACTTGTCTCTGAACTGTTGTTGCAAGCAGTCACATCCAAGAGCAGGGAGCTCCAAACTGGATGTGGATAAGGCAGGGACTCCCATGACCAGGCACGAGAACCCTGCAAACCCACTGAGCAAAACTGAGCTGCAGCCCGTGCAAAACTCAGAGCAACTTACTGATCCCATATTGGTTGATGAAAACATACTGGTTAAGGATATCAGGAGATGGTGGGCATTGGAACAGGCTCCCCAAGGAAGTGGTCACAGCACTAAGCCTGGGTTTGGGAAGCATTTGGATAACTCTCTCAAGCACATGCTGTGAGTCTCAGGGTGTCCTGACTGTTGGACACGATGGTTCTGATGGGTCCCTTCCAGCTCAGCATATTCTGTGATATCACAGCACAGACAATTCAGCGATTGTTTCGCATTCTGTTGATTTAAGCAATGACACACACTTGGCTTGCAGGAGATAACACCGCGGGGCACATCTAGATAGGAGAGACAAACTCTCCAACGCAAAGCAGAGAGTCGGCTCCGCATCCAGCGGCTGAGCGAGAAAAGTTTCATAGGCGTGGAAACAGCAGGGGAGCTTGACCCCAGCTGTGACCGGGCAGCACCGAGGGACAAAAGCGGGCAGGGAGGTGGCGGAGGAGGCGGCGAGCGGGGCGGGAGGCGCGGGCGGCGCGGCCGGGGCGCTGCAGAGCGCGCTGCAGACACTAGAGGCCATCGCTGAGAGCGCCGGGCCCTGCCAAGTGACAGAGCGTGGTAACCATGGTGAGTTTACCCGTTTCTTTGCAGTCTGCATCAAAAATGTAATAAGACATAATGCCATGCGCCGACCACTTTATCAGCAGCAGCAGCAGGCCCGGAGAACAAAGGAAAGGATTTGGCTTGGCCGCGGTACCAGCCTCCATACATCCGTGTCAGAAGTTGTGCCAGTCAAACTCGGCTGGAGGGGGGGAAAAAAAGAAAAATCCTTGGTTTCACCTCAATTTTAAATGATGCGATCATTAAAATGAAATTAATTTGGGGGGTGGGGGGTATTAGTATCTCACAGGGCAACAAGCTTTTTGACCTATCACTTTGTATGTTAATCTCAGGGAGAAGCCCTGGGTCTTGGATGACTATTACTCAATTAACCCAAAATTCATCTGCATGTCTGAACAGTCTGTGTGTCTCAGATTTAAAAAAAAAAAAAACAAACCCACCAGATATTGCTATTATAGTTAGAAATTAGGCCAGGAAGTCTCACAGTCAATAACCAGTCAAAAATCGGTGTGATGATTAGGTATTCACTAGAGAGAAAAAAGGAGGGGGGATCTAAATTGAGGCTTGCTCTCTCCAACGTTAAAATGACAATGGAGACAGTTAAGAACTGACAGAATCGAAAAGGGAGTGTGCTTGGTACTGAATTTCAGTGGCACCCTGTATCACATCCCAAATTGTCTTAGCGGTTGCTGTTGTTTAAAACCTAAATTAATACACACACTTTCCTCCCTTCACTTTCCCAATTAAATGTACACAAAACCTTGTAGATCCCCACTTATTCTATTGCAAACAATGTCTTTTATTTCTGTATTCCAGCAGAAGACTGCCACAAGCATTTTTCCCCACAAAAATATAGTGATTTCCTTGTTAATTAATATTAATCTTTATTAATTATGGGGGGTACAGCAAACAGAAATGAGATTTTGGTACCAAAATCTCTTCCTTCCAGCAGTCTCTCTCAGCCCAGATTAACACCCTGAGAGACAAAGGATCTCAAATCAATCTTTGTTTGCCTAAACTCCTGCTGACCAGGAACCTTCTCATTAATTCCTGATAGGTTTGTAGGGATCCCTTCAGCTCCAAGCCTGAGCAATGATGACCAATTTGCTGCTTCAAGTTTTAATTCTTAATTCTACTACTGCTGCTTGCTGGAAAAATAACAGGGAGGGCAACCAACTTGCTGAGCACCCTGAAGGAAGCAGCAGGAGCAGGAACACTTGGGTACACTCACCTGATCCACTTTGGCAGATGCCAAGGCATCCACACAGCTCAGCTACCCCCCTGTTCCACAGGCAGCAAAGGAAAACCAGGAACAACTCACTGAGTTACTCAGGACTGACAGAGAAGCCAAGGGCCAAACCCACTGGATTTGTGCTTCCCAATCCCACTGGATGTGTGCTTCCCAGTCCCACTGGATGTGTGTTTCTCTTCTGCCCTGTACTTTTTAAAGTCCTATAAAAACACATTTTACAGACTCTTTCCACACATCAGCATGAGAGCATGTAAGAGATGATACCTGTAGCCTGGACTTCATCCAAGGAATGTGGTGCAGTCAGTGGAATCCCAACAGTTCTCCCTCTGTTCCACAGACCCTTCAAGCTGAGGCTGCTTGAACCATCAAGGCTGTTGCCATTTCAGTGGCTCGTGGTCACCACCCCTCCAGAGCCCAGTGCTGGAGGTTATTGCCCCTGCCACACCCTGCAGGGAGTCCTGACCATATGGGGTACCAGACAACGAGGCTGGTACTGAAGGGATATAAACTCTTCTGTCCTAAACTAGGCAACTTAGCAAGAAAACACATGAGAAATGCTCCTGAAGCTGCTTTGCCAACACTCACCGTGAGGCATCCTCGAGCACCAGGGGAGAGGTAACAGCTTCACCCAGCACAGCTATTTCTGCAGCGAGGAGCTGAACACAGCTGGAGTGTTTTGGCTGACTACAAGAATATTTTATTCCATAGCCCTCTATACTCTTTGGTTTGAGTTCAACAAGAGCTCCTTGCCATCCATGGGACACCACATGCATGTCTACACAAGTAGATCCACGGCACAGCCAAGCCACACACTGAATTCTAACAGCAGTTGCCAACCCAGAGCTCAAACAGAGCCCCCACACCCCCCAATCTTCCCATAATTTTTAAAATTTAAAATAATGGACCCTGTTCTCATTTGCACAAACCATTCCTTATAGCACTGGCTGTGAAAATTGTATTTTCACCCACTATTCCTCCCTGGAACAGCCCTTGTGGAAGGAACAGACCTTTCTTTGAATAAAACTATTTCCTTTTAAAAAAACGCAGCGCGCAGACACATAAATATGTTCTCAAGAACTAGGACATTCTTTATCGTAACAGCCAGAGGCCTTGCTCTTTTGATCTGTCACACTCTGGGCCTTTCCTCTACTACTCTTGTGCTATTTAATCTTTCCATGTGGATAACGGTCATGGTTTATGTCTCCTCTTCCTGCCCTCCTGTCTCTTTCTTTATCAGAAAAACTAAAGCCAGTCCCTTGACTCCCCACCATTCTTTTCTTGCTTAAGCTATTGCTACACCAGCAAGTTATCTGGCACCACAAGGAACAGATCAAGAGATTAAAGCATTTGGTATGTGTACACCACATGGAGTTGGCCTAAGGGGCTATGACTTAAGGTGAGATTTTAGTCTGGTCCCCCAGCCGAGGGGGGTATGGTTCAAAGCTGTGCCATCTTTGGTTTGGATCCCATTTTTTTGCAAGGGATGGAGCATCCATGTTGCACAACTGGAGCAGAGCTTCTGGGCCACTTTTATCCAACAGGAATCCAGTTAGCATGAACCCAAACCACTCTGCAGCAAAACCAAGGTGCTGGGTGGGGACCACGGAGATTTGCTGACTGTGAAAACCACACTATGAAAACTGCTCTCAAGCAAAACACTCAGGGAGGCAAAGCCAAAAGTGCCCGTTTTCTAAATGCCCAAACAAGTCCACTTGAAAATTCCTAATTCTGAAACATGTTTAGAGAGCTTTTTTGCATCATACTTAACTTCACATGGACTTCAAAAGATCATGGATCCAGCAAATTTCAGTCTGAAGCAGAGAGGGGAGCATATTTCCTAGAAATTATCCCCCCTGCTAAGGCACAAACACTTTGCTCTCTGTTCTGCCTACAAAGAGTATTCTTTCCAGTACTCCCACTCCAAAAACAACCTCTCAATATGGTCAACAATATCAAACAGAAGCTGTCTCTGTAAAGGGCGACAAGCAAGCCATGTGCTTGAGCAAGTCTGCACTGCAGTGCTGAGAACAGAAGGGCCGTCCTCGTGTGCTGGTGTCGTTTCTCAGGACTGAATGGAACTGGTCTCTCCAGCTGCCAGCTACAGCCCCAGACAGGGAAATGGTCTTCATATCACCTCCCAGTGAGAATTCACACTTTTCACAGGAAACTTGTGGTTGCTGCAAGGTTTGGCAGGTGCACTGAGAGCCCCTTTGGTCCTCAGCTACAGCAGCACTTGTTGTACAGGCCACGACTTGTTCATGTGCAGCCAAGACACAGCCCCTTCCCTTGTCACTGTCAGCTGGATTTGGTGTTTCCAGATCCCACAGATGACAGTTTTTGAGCTTTTTTACATGAACAGGACTTTGTCTCAAAACCTGACATTTCTGCAAGAATGAGATTGAAAGTAAAGGAAAATCCCAAGCTGTTTCTGCTAGCTTCTGTATCTTGAAACACATTTTCTCTGACCTGTGCTTAGTCTAAACAAAATAGGAATGCTGGTGAATATCCACTGAGCCAGAAAACACATGAAAACATGGTGAAAAACAAACTACAGACCTATTCACAGCTGGTGTAAGTGTCAAGTTCAGCTTAAGTCAATGGAGATGCTCTACTTCACCTCGGCTCAGCAGCTGGTCCCTTACAGAGAAATAGTCAAACAATATGAAACACAAGACAGATGAGGAGGAAACAGTACTTCCCAGGAATCAGTAGAATAAGCAAGAGAAGACAAACAAATCAAAACATGGTTGTTAGAAAAGGTAACAGAGGTTCCCCTGGGACACTGCAGGGTCAGGTGAGGCTGGGAAGGCAGAGCCACTGCAGGTCCCTAATAGAGCTCATTTACAGCCCGGGCAGAGAAGATGCTTGTGCAGGAGATTAAATGGGGCTCCCCAAGCAAAGGCAGCTTGGAATTGAAAGCTTGGGGTACTACATGTAGGAACCCAATTCCCTAAGCACAGTCCCTCTAGGAAGGTAACTTCAGAAAAAATTTGGATAAAACACCACGAGCCTGATTGCAGCCACCCTGGGCCAAGTGTCAGCACTGACCTGGGCAACGGGGAAAAGGAGCAGGCACTGAATTCTGCTGTGACAACACATCCTCCTTCCCTCAGCCTGGTGTAAGGCAGAGGAGTCAGCACCCAGATGCTTCCAGCATCCTGAGTCACTTGTGGAGCAGCTGCATTTTCCTCACCCGCAGTCATCCCCAGATCTGCCGACAACCCACAGAGGTTTCCTCCCCGTATTTCCTCCCCCACATCCAGCTCCTCTCCCTCTGGACTTCAGTCCAGGATTGGATTCCCAAAACATGCTCCCATGCAAGAACAGAGCCCAGGCACCCACCAACCACAACTGCTTCATCTCACTGATGAGCAGTTTAAGTATAATTTTGCAGAGTGGCTACTCTCAGCCTCAACTTGAGAGGAGTTTGCTCTGCAGCAAGGACGCGGCTCCAAGAGCTGAGTCGACACTGCCTTCCCAAATACTCCTGCACCAGAAGCCCTGCACTGCAGGGAAGCAGCATTACCTCCCAGAGGAAAATCCCTGTGAGATCCACAGCTGCCCAGAGCCCTCCGTCGGCCGAGACCAAAATATTCAGCATTCATATAGAGAGGTTTCTGCAGGGCTGATTTCAGGCCAAAAGGGACAGATTTCCTGTTTTCCTCTCCTCTGCAGGACGGTGGGGGGGAGGGGGTGGGGGTCCTTCACCCCAGTTTTGGCAAACCTCTGACTTATCCTCCTGGCTGGGGGGCATTTAATTTAGGCACAATAGAGAAGCAATCTCCTCCAAATCAGAATTAAGCTCCAGAAAGGAGGGGGCCATTTGCAGTCATATCACTCTGAATGCGATATGTGCAACTGCAAGGACTGCTTTGTCTAAGTCCCTTGGCCTTAGGCCACGGTGCTGGCAATACCACTAGCTAGAGGAAGAGCTGGTGCGTGAGGATAATGGCAGAAGACAGGGAGGGAAGAGAGAGCCCATTTTGGATTCAGAGGAGGACGTTCTTTCATTGAAAAGATTCTGGGGGTGTTGAGGATGATCCGAACTCAGAAGAGAGGACAACTTAGACAAGAATAGTTCCAGCATGACAGCAAACTGCTGCTAACTTGCCGATACAAGGGGAAAAGGAGGGTGGGAGAGAAGGGGGAGATAAAACTGCATGAAAGAATCCAAAGCCCTGATCGCAGCCGGAGCGTTGGAAAGCACAGACACGGCAGCGAGAGGGCTGGAGACAGAAACTTCACCGCTCGGCTCGCATTGTGCGCGGCATGTCTGAGCCGGGATTTTGCAGTCCCTGCTCGCAGAGCAGCCAGACTCGGATCCCCTCCACTGCATGACCTAATCCCCACCCCTCACCCACCATCGCAAAATACCACCTTTGTTTTCCCTGCAATTTTACGGCTGTTCCGGAGAGCAAGGCACAGGTTCTCGTGGGAGCCGGCAGGAGAACGGATTCCCTTTGCTGGGCTTTGTTTTGTTTCTTTTTTTTTTTTTAATTTTTTTTCCCCCCTCCGGTGACACTTCTGCTTTTTGTCACAAATCCTCGGCACATCCCCTGCTCCCTGACCCTTCCGCAGAGCAGCACTCGAGCCCCACGGTGCTCCCCACACACGAACCCGGCTCCCCGAGCCTTTGCACCCTCGCAGCCCCACCGAGCTCAGCTCCATGCAGGATCGAGGTGGCACAGCCACCTCGGCTCATCCACCAGCTGGTGACGAGTCCTTGCAGTAAAATGTGATTGCTGCTCTCCTGATAGCTAGAACAGAGATGCATCCCGGAGATCCCTTTCCCTCCTCAGCTTCCCAGGATCACAACCACTAACGGGGCTGTAAAAATCAACCAGGCACATTTCCCTCCCTCCTAAACCCAACTCCAAAACTTTTTCTCAGGGGAAAAAAAAAAAAATCAGCATGATTTGTGGCTGTCTGATGCCAGCCCTGCAGGCTGGGCTGCGGGGATGGGAGACGAATACGATTTTTTAAAGTCAGAACCAACTTCTCCATTTTAGTGCTGTTTAATCGGAGCCGACGAGCACAGATTAGCGAGATCCCCTCCAAATATCCCACAGCGAAGCAATTGCTGCTGCGGCTTTGTTCAGGCTGCACCGATTCACACACGGAGACCCGATGTACAGCAGCACCGCAGCACCGGCAAAAACCCGCCGGCTGATGCCTTCGGAAATCGGGAAGAGAAAAACGGGGGAACGTAGTTTAAAAAAGAAGAAGGAAAAAAAAAAAAGGCAAAAAGTTAACGCTGTCAAGGAAACTTTCTAAAGAGGAAAGTTGGAAGGACTCCTGTACAAATCCAAGGATGAGGAGTGATTTTTAAACAGGAGGTTTTAAGAAATAGTGCAATCCCTGTGTGCCCCCCCATCCCCAAAAAGTCTCCAGCGAGCGGAGCGTGCTCCTCCGCTCGGGATGCGGGGGAGACTCCGACGGGGGAGCGCTGACCGAGGGTCGCCCCGAGGCGCCGGCGGTGCCTCCGCCGGCGGAGCTCCGGGCTCCGGGGCTCCCCTCCGGCCCGCGGAGCGCGGCCCGGGGCGGCCCCGCCGCCGGAGGAGGCGTGAGGCGAGGCGAGGCGCGGGGCGAGCGGCCGCACTTGCGGCGTCCCGCCAGCAGCGGTCCTCGCTGAGGCGCCGCCGGAATATTCCTGATCCAGATCAATCAGCCGCCCCGGGGAGCCGAGCATGGAGGAAACCCGGCGGCCGGAGCCCCGGAGCGGCGGCGGCGGCGGCGCGGGGCCGGGCGGGCGCGGTGCCCGGCGCGGGGGCGGCGCGGAGCGGGGCTGGCGGCGCCGGCCGGCGGGCGGGCGGGCGCGGGTAATGGCGGCGCGGAGCCGCTGCCCCGCCATACCGGACTGGGCACAAACTCGAGTCCGGGGCTTCCCCCAGGTGCCGGTGCGGCACCCGCCGCTCGCCTCCCAAACTTGCCACCCAGTTGCCGCCGCGGACTTACCCGGGTTGAGGGGAGTCCCGGGGATGTGGGCGTTCAAGTTGGGCTTGTAAGACATTCCCAGAGACATGGCCAGCGGGAGGAGGAGAAGCGTCCTGAAATTCAGCGAAGCGTCTCCGTGTCTCCCAGACACTTTGGGTTGTTTACAGCAGTAGCAGCACCGGCAAATATGGCCGTCAGTTATATTGACACCCACAATGCAATATATCATCCATACATCATGAGGAGACGCGGATCCAAAAACTTTGGGGGAGAGCCGGCAGCCACCCGCCGCGGCCGCCCGGCGCCCCGCGCACGGCGGCGCGGAGGGCGGGGGCGCGGCGGGCGGGGGCGCGGCGGGGGTGCGCGGCCATCCCCTCACAGACAATGGAGCTCCCCTCAGGGACCGCCGGCAGGGAGCGGGGCGGGCGGGCGGCGGCGGCGGCGCGGAGCCCGGCGGTGGCGCGGGGGGGGGGCTGTTTTAATTAACTTCGGAAAGTTTTGGCACAAGTTGCGGGTTTGGCCGGGCTGTGCCCGCGGCGGGCGGCGGCTCCTGTCAGCCCCGGGCGGCCCTCAGGGCGGCCCGCGCGCCGCCGCCTTCCCGCCTCCCCCTCACCTCAGGCCGGGCGTTCACCCCGCGTTCATCCCCCCCGCCAATCTCCACGGAAAATACCTGTTGATAATTATAAAATAAAAGATTCTTTTTTTTTTTTTCCTCACCCGCCCCCCTAAATGTCGCCGAGAAAAAAAAAAAAAAAAAAGCCGGTTTTTTATTTCCTTTTTTATTTTTTTTTCCAAACCACTAGTTCTCTCCGCTTGAAGGTGGAAGGTTAATGTGGATTGCAGCTTCTGAGGGACTAAAAAAATATGGATCTCGTTGACAACTGGCACATTTTCTGCTTGCAAGCAGCAGCTAAAACTTCCCCACCAAATTTTTTTAAAAATCAGGTTAAATGAAGAAGCTTTCCAGCATGCATCTGCCGTCAGAACTCATCCTTTTCACTGCAAGATATTAAGGTTTGCTCGTTCTTTTAATTCATATCAAATACACTCAAAAATCGTTCAATTACTCCAGATTTATCCCAACAAAACTGCTTGGCATCTGGACAGTCTCTCCTTAGGTGCACAGCCCAGCCTGAGACCCCCACATGAGACCCCCAGGTATATTTTACCAGGAACTGCTCTGAGATTTGATCGTTTTATTGTATGTGCTACTTAATGTCCATCCACTGCTCCTAATGCCAGCGACAGCCAACACGGAGAGCCTGATCCTGCTTCTTGTTCGGAGACAGGGGCACATTCCTGGTCAGTGACACTGACTCAGGCCCAGAGTGGCTGGCCCTGCAGAGGGAAGCAGGTAACGCCTCCATCACGGAGACACGGAGCAATCAGATTATTTCCTCTGCATAAAGGAGAATTGAGGAAGAATGGGAAAAGAGGAGCAGCCTTTGAGCCCCCAGCTCATACCCTGCTGACCGTGCTCTGCGTGAAAGAAACATCTGAAAATTCTGACTGGTACCAGATGAAACATCGTTGTATTTTATTTCCAGACCAAATGCTCAACTCCAGCGACCCTGGTGAATTCCAGACTGGCACTGACTGTCCTTACAATTGATCCATGCTCTGGTCTATTAGAGAGGGGTCCTGAGAGCCCCAGGCTCAGAATTACACGCTCAGTGACAGTAGTTTCACACTGGTGCTTGTGATTACAACTGTGTAATTCTTCTTAGAGCCCTGAAAGGCTGCACTGGTAAACCCTCACCGTGCGAGTGAGAACTCTGCAAACCTAAAGCTCCACTTCCAGATTTCTAAATAACAGCCTTTCTGTTGAATCCTGGAAGGCCAGCAAAGTCCTGCACGCCGCTCTGGGATTTTCCATCCTGTGGTTGTTTACAGTCACACCAAGTCAGAGCGAAATGGGAGCACTCCGAGCTTGCCGTGTTTTTCACAGCTTTACACCAACTCTACAAAACTGTGCTCAGAGCAACGCTGTGAAGAACAAGATCCCCTGTGTTTTGCCTGGGTTTTATAAAGACAGCTTCAAAATATCCAATATTCCAAGGGGGAGGCAGGGGATATGGAAAAAGTCCCGTAAAGTTTATTCTTCCTTCAGCACAAGGCACTGCGAGCTTTGGAGCAAGGTGTGAGGGCCAGGCTTGATGAGCTGGTCAGGCTCGTAGGGCAGCATCGTTTGTCCTGCAAGCAGGAGCCCAGCAGTGTCAGACCTGGGTACGTGATGTTTGCTTTGCAGTTTTCTGGGCACAGGCAGCAGTGGTGGCACGGACACCAGACCCTGGTAAAGGAAAAATTTACTGCTTGGCCTCAGACTCTATTTAAGATGACTTTACTCTTGGTTTTTTGGCACTCACTGCAGGGTAGGAAGTACCTGCAAGTTCTTCCCATCTGCCATGTGCTCTGAGGGTTCCCTGCAGTTGTTCTGAACCAGGTGTGGCCACAAGAACAAAACCACCGTTGTGCTCGGGCCCTGGGCCGGCTGCTCAGCAGGGTGACCACAGAGCCGAGCTCCCTTGGAGGGGCTGCCTGTGGTTTCACCTTGTTTGATGTGCCAAGCTGGGCTGCACGGCTGGAGCTGTGCTCTGCACATGCAGGCTGTGCCTCCAGCGTGGCAGCTGCAGCTCCCGGGCTGCGTGCAGCAAGCTGCAGGTCCCTGCTCTGCAGCCTGATGGCTCGGTCGTGTTCACTGACAGCAAAAGCAGGTCTTCATCACCAAGTGGCCCAGTCACAGAGCAGGAAATACAGCAGAGCCATTTTATCACACAGGTGACATTTGCAAGCCTTCTGCGCACTAAGACGTAACTTAAAAATAAACATGTGAACTGCTGTTTTCCAGCAAGGGAGGATGGACAGGAAGATGTGTCTGTCTCTTCAGTCACTACAAGAAGCACTGATGATGTATTTTCCATTTTCCAGGTACAGCTACCTCTTCTGAGTTGTGTAATATCTGCAACACTCACTCTGTCCCCCTCCCCTTTCTTCTCTTGGTATTTTCTCTGTTCCCTCTCCTGGTTTGACTTCCTCACCTCTGCTCCTCCCAAACCACTGGGAATACTGAGCAGCCAATGTTTCCACAGAGTTTGCCTCCAGCCCCTGCTTGGCCAGAGCTGTGACTGATTTGAAGGAGGTTTTCCCTTCCCAAAGCTCTGCGGGGTCGGTGCCATGGCCCTGGGCGAGGGTGTAAGGAATACACATGCAAAGTGGGATGTTGGAAGGTGCTGGCAGCTCCACCAGAGCCAGGGGCCTTGGGCCATGCTGTGAAACAAACTTGTTTGTCCCCTTTTATCTGGAAACAAAATGAAATAGTCATCACAGAGCTGTGCTGTAACACTCATGGGGACCTGCAAATGAGGAGCACAAACTAGGCTTGTTCCTTATCACCTTGGGTTACATCAACAATGAGAAGAATTAAAGATGGCACAGTAAGACCCTCTTTTTTTCCTGGCAGGTCTTTGACGTGTGTAAAACATTAAATTTGCGCATTAATTTTAATGTAATTAATTGTTGTCAGGCTTAATGAATTGAGTGGCTTGGGGGTATTCTAACTGTCCCTTACCCACCACAGAGCCCCATGTAGCAGCAAGGGGAAAGGAGTGGAAAGTTTGTTCCTTTTCCTAGAGGGAGTTAATATTCAAATGCTTATTCCTGCATTTCTGGTGATCCAGCATCGAACATAAAATAACCACAGATGCACCTTCAAGTTGCTCAGCACCAATTTAATCTTCGAGTCTCCAAACTGCTCTGGTGCTACAACTAACATCATCAACCAAAATGAAAAGATTCTGGTAGGCCTAGACAGAAAATTAAGCTTTTTAAGTCTTGGGTGAAGGCAAGGTTTAACCTCTGTGGAAAGCACAAGTGGTAGAGGCAAGTGAGTGTCAGCTTTAACAAACTACATTTTCAAAGAAGCTTTGCAGAGCTGAATACCTTTCTCACTGGGATTGTAATGAGCCAGCAGCTCCTGGTGCAGAACCTTTCCTTCCCCAGGACACCCAGCACGTCCCTGGGGCAGTCTGGGACTCTGGCACAGAGGGAAAATTGTGCATTTTGTGCTTTTTTGGCATCAATGTTGCTCCTTTCTTATCGCCGTGCTACAGCTCCTTCCATTCCAGCCTCTGTTCCCCACATGAGCTTCCTGCTGATGCTACAAAGTTTCCTGCGTGCTTTTTTTGTTCCCAAGAGAAAGCTGACAGCCCTTGGTGTCCTTCCTCTGTGATCTGCCTTTTCTGGCTGATATTTGCTGCCTACTGCCCCATCTTCACCAAAATGCACAAAACGAACCTAATCCTGAATAAAAAATACATATTCCCCTGCTCCACCCTGTTGCCTTCCTACAGCTCAAAACCCCCTGGAAGCTCTGGATTGCTCCCCTCCAGGGGAAAGAGCCCTCTGAGACTGTCTGCAAGGAGGGCTGTGGTACAGGGTCCAACAGAGGAGTGCTGCAGCAGCAGGCCCCAGGAAATCCTTGCAACAATTTCAGGTGGATTCCCAATTTCAGGTGGATTCCTATTCTGGGCAGGCTTTCCCCCTTAAATCCTCCCTGACAAACTTCTTCCCAGTCTAGCCCTGCTCCCCACTTGGAGATGGTTCCTCCCAGGGCCAGATGCCGTATTATCTGGAGCGACTTTCCCTCCCAGCCTTATTTTCCTCCTACTCCTGAGTCCTTTGTCTGGCTGCCAAGTGGAGCAGCCCTGCCAGGCAGACAGCTGCTCCGCATCGCCGCGCGGGTGCTGCCCTATGGCTGCCGAGCCGACTCCAGCCCGTTCCATCTCCGAGGGGGATGCTCTGCCTCCGAGGGGTCTGCCCCGGCAGGAGAAAAGGCAAACAGCACCTGTAAAGCTGTCGGAAGGGGCTGGAAAGGTTTAAGATAAAGAGGCCTTGGTGGTGCTCTGGGTTTACCTCTGAGGCAGCGTGAGTAGAGAGCCTGCTCTCTCCCGCTCTGGATGGAGGTCTCCCTGGAGGACCACGGAGGAGGAATGAGAAGTTTCCAAGCCCGCAGCCACAAAAGCACAGGCCTGGAATCTCTCTAATGAAAGTTTTCCTCTTTGCAGTTTGCCAGGCAAACAAGCACCAGGCACCAATATCAAAACCAGCCCAGATTCCAATGAAAACCAGCAAAGAGTAGAAATGAAACTGCTTAATTTTCCTTGGTAAGCACTGGCAAATAAAACTACAGAGCTTCTGAGAGGAGAGGAGAGGAGAGGAGAGGAGAGGAGAGGAGAGGAGAGGAGAGGAGAGGAGAGGAGAGGAGAGGAGAGGAGAGGAGAGGAGAGGAGAGGAGAGGAGAGGAGAGGAGAGGAGAGGAGAGGAGAGGAGAGGAGAGGAGAGGAGAGGAGAGGAGAGGAGAGGAGAGGAGAGGAGAGGAGAGGAGAGGAGAGGAGAGGAGAGGAGAGGAGAGGAGAGGAGAGGAGAGGAGAGGAGAGGAGAGGAGAGGAGAGGAGAGGAGAGGAGAGGAGAGGAGAGGAGAGGAGAGGAGAGGAGAGGAGAGGCAGCTGGGCTGATGGTGGGGCTTGGGCCAAGGGGCTCCTCCTTCCTTGCTGTTTCTTGCAGGGATGGAATATCACTTTATCCCCACATTACAGGGCTTCTCTGCATCATCTTTCCAGACAAACGAGTGCTCCACCCTGCCCGATTCCTTCAGTTTGCCTGGAAGGACTCTCCCTTCTTGCCCTGTGGGCTGGACTCCTGCTTCCCTCCCACTCCTGAGCCCTTGAAGGCTGTGCCAAGGAGTGAGCTGGCACTGCCGGGCTGCGGCACGGCCCTGCCTCTGCCTCCCTCCCCGCGCTGCTGTGGGCCCGGGGCAGGGAATACCCCACCCTTTGGCTGGGGCAGAGGAGGCTCCGAGACTTGCTTTCATCCCAGCCCTGTCTGGGAAAGCTCCTGAACCTGCTCTGCGTCTGGGAGCGCAGGAATCCACAGCAGCAAAGCTGAGTGTTGGCTTGCCTGGAGTCATTCCTGGAGGCAGGCTGGTGTCAAACACCCCTGCCCATGTGAAATAATCATCCGCGTGGCACCTGTGAGAGCTGCAGATTCAAATCACAGGTTGGAGGGACACATTGGGGTTAAGCCCCACAGAAAATCACCCGAGTGCAAAGCAAGTGTCACCTGGCCAGTGTCATATGCCTGAAACAAATAATCAGAAGCACAAACACCTCTGTCCCTCAGAGCCTCCCTGTAGCACCAACTGTGCAGCCTGATGGGAGCATCCCTAATTGCTTTGTGACTGGTCATTTGAGCAGAGGAAGTGGAGGAGAGAGTGAAAGCAAAGCCCAGGGCTGGAAAATGGAAATGACTGTAAGGAAAGGAATGTGGAGCTTCACAACAAGCCGGAGTTGGCGGGGGAGAGAAGAGCAGGGTGAAGGGGGAAGGAGGAAAAGCAGGAGGTAAATCAGGGTGACAGGACAGCAGAGTCTGAGCGCCGCATGTGGCACGGGCGGCCCCTCGGTGTCTCTGCCGGTGCCACACAGCCCTCGGCTGGCACTGCCGGGCACGGCACTTCTCCCCTCACCAGACCACAGCCCAGACACAGCTTCTGCCAGGATGAGTCTAACACGTCTGCTGAGCTCCTGCGCCAGGACACTGCTCAGAGCAGAAGAGAGAGCCCTGAAATCTCTTGCCAAGCTGATGTCTGTGTGTGAGGACCAGTGGTGTGAAGCCTGTGTGCCCAGCCCTGGGTGCACAAATCCCCTCTCCCGGTGGAGACACAAAGTATTTTTAGCGAGCCAAACGATCAAACTCTGCCTAAACATCTACCTGAAGAGCGACAGCAGCCTCCTGCCCTGGCACACTGCCTAAAACCCCTTCTTCCCCCGACAAAGGCAGGAAGGGGAGGCCGTGGTGTCCCCACGGATCCCTGGGAGGGGACACGCTGCGGGTGCTCCCCACGGAGCCGAGGCAGCTGCCCCGGCAGATGCTGCAGCCTGGCAGCGCCCGCTGTCCCCGCGCTCAGTGTGCACAGAGAGGGAGGGACAATCCCGGATGTGAAGGATTTACAGCCCTGGCAGACGCCGCTGACGGGCGATGGCTCGGTCGGGAATTGAAGCAGCGCAGTGCGAGGCCGAGCCTTGCCAGCGATCAAACACCGCGGCGGAGCCCGAGGCCCCCGAGGGGCTGCGGGAGGCCAGGCCAGGCCCCGGCATCCTCTCCAGGAGCCTCCCCTCTGCAGGAGCTCGTGGGCCTGGGATGGGCTTTTCTCCTGACCCAGGGGAGGGAGGAACCCGGGGCTGTGCTCCAGCCCAGCCCGGGAGCAGCAGAGGGCCAGGGCCATGCGTGTGGCTCAGCAGCCCGGGCTGGGGGCAGCAGAACGGGGGCCCTTTGCTAAAGCAGGAGGGAGCTGTCGAAGGTCTGGATCCCAAGGGCTGCCTGCACGGAGCAGCTCTGCCCTGTCCCAAAGCCCGGGATTCCCACACGGAGAGGGAACGCTGGGAATGGTGCAGGTTCAGATCGTCACCGTTCCATTGCTCCACGTCTGTATTCCCTCCAAGTAACTTCAGGGCAGACCTTACCCGGGAAGGATTCAATCACTTGCACCCTGGTTTATGATTTAACTCACTCTGGCTAAGCTGACACAGAGCTCTGCTTTTGCCCTGCAATTCATTGTGCATTTAGCAGACAAAGTTAGTTCTTCCACTTTATAAATGTGGAAGGAACACACAAACCAGACCTGGACTTCCAAAGGAAGAGGCTGTCAGCTCCTGCACTGCCTCGCTGGCATTTTTAAGGTGTATTATTTACATGCTGGAAAGGAGCCAACCAAAACCTCTCTTAAGAAATTTCTCCCTTACTTACAGAACAAAGTCTACTGCTTTGTGAAAGTGAATAATTAAATTCTGAGGTTTGGGCATCTTCATTTAGTGCTGAGATCTTGGCATCATCACTTTTCCATATTTGGGGAAAATGAGAATAAAAGTCAATGTTAAATGATGTACAAAACTAAGATTAGTCTGTTTACCCCAGACTAACTCTTTGGATAAAGGAAAACTATTTTCATACTCAGCATAAAATATGCATAAAATATGAAGTAGATATTTTCCAATCTTGATATATTTTTTATAAACCCTTCTCTCTTTTTTAAGCCCAACACAATTAGCACTTCAAGAATGTTGTGAGTCTGCTCTTAACTACCAATAAACCCAGTTTGATTTACCAGTGACATTAACCAGGTTAAGTGCCAGGATTCAAGTGGATTGAAAGAAAAGCTGTTTGGGTCACTGGAACATGACTTTTGCTAGTCTGAGGGATCCTAAAATGGTGTGACAATGAGTGTGTTCAATGGGTGTAGATGTGTTGCTGAAAGGCATTCCAGCATCTCTGTGGGCAAGTTCCAGAACAGAAAATTAAAAGGGGAAAGAAAAAAGTCCCAAAGTAGCAACCGGCTAAATTTATTTAACAATTTTTTTTTACCAAAAAAGAAAGAACTGAGTATGGAGTCCATCATGTTTCTGTTTGTTATCTTTGGAGGTACAAATCTTTAAATTTTTAGTTTTTTACTGCCAGGCACTCCAAGTCCTGCTGCTCTGGGGACATTTGGGACACAGCACAACTCCAGGCTGCAGGATGGAGAATTTCAGCTTGGCAAAGGTGCTCATTAGGGCAGGCAATAAAAACACCTCACACAACTCAGCTGAAATCCTGCGTGGCTTTGGGATTCTGTCACCTTGGACCATTAAAGGTGGAGACTGAACAAGTACTAATAGCAAAGCCCTACTCAAAGAAATCAGTGTATCCTTTGTGCAGAGCAGATTCCCAGTGAGTTACTGCAGGGCTGGGGTACAGGGAAGGTGCCGAGGCAGTGAACACCCACCTCCAATAAAACTCAATATGTCAGTGACTGAAAAATAAATCAAATTACTTGGCAAATAAAAATGTGATTCTGTGACTGCAAGGAAGCTGGCATTTTCCTGGTTATCTTCTCCAAGACAGGAAGAAGAGACATAAATATATATGGCATCAGAAATGGCAGCAGAAATGTCTCTTTATCCTTCCCAGTACAAATTAAGTGTAGGAAAACTACTCCTCCACAAGGTCCCTGTCACTGAAGTGATGCCCTAAGCACAGCTAAGTTCAGAGACACCAACCAAAGTCAGCTCTTACAAAATAAAATGTAACACACGTTGGTTCAGGTATTGACACTGCAGGACATCACTTAAATCTGAACATACTTCTGTATTTTGATTTAGCTGCCTGTTTTAAGTGCACCAAATGCTTCTCTTTGAGGTTCCACCCAGACATCTCAGCATCCTTCACACACAGGGCACCAGGTTCACAGACTCCTGGGTCTTGGTTCAGGACACAGCAGGCAAGATTTCTTCCACGAGTTTTGGCCTCAGCTTAACCCTGTCCAGTTCCTATTCTTGAATCTTAGTGGTGCCTCAAATCCCTTTCACTCAAAAATTACTTTGGGCCAATAAAGAAACAGCAAAGCCCAACAGACCCAGGAAGTTCTCTGCAGGTTTTTATGTCTCACTCTATTCAGCAGAAGCTTTTAGGGGGAATCTTCCTGCAGCTGTTGTAAGTGGGGCTCAGAAACAGCACCTTACAGCCTTTTCTTCTCCTTAAGGAGAGAGTTGCTGCTTTTCAAACTCATTCCCCAACCAAGGCAGCCCCTGGGGAAGTGGCAGCCCCGCAGGAACCAAAGGCTGCAGCTGCCAGCACGGACCAGCACCCCCTGAGCTCTCAGCACTCCCCGTTTAAAGCTCACGGTGCCCACAGAAACTACCAGAAGAATTTTGTTGCTAGTTGCAGCTGCACACTTCTCACCCTGGCTCAGACTTGGCAAACCACTGGATTCAGGGAACAAGTGCAGGGGCACAGTCCTGCCCTGCAGCTGGGGAAGGGCCCAACCCACGGGACAGCTGCTGCACGCTCAAGGGAGAACTAAGAGACAATTAATGGGATTTCTTACTCATCTCCAACCTCCATAGAAAGATATTATTTTTACCTGGCAATTAAAAACCTGCACTGTTTTTTTTCCCAAGGTAAGAAAGTTTCATTACACTCATTTTGCACATTTAGACATGACAGGAAGCTCAAAATTTTCCTGGGAAAACGCTACAATAGACACATCTTTTCTGCTCTCAATCACTGCCATTCTAGAGCACTTTTAAGCCAGTTCACATTTCATATAAAAGCAGTAATAGACTTTGATATGTTAGAACTAAATTCTAGAACTCTGATTTTTGGAGCTCACTGAATGCAGAGCTGGGGATATCAGTAAGTGGAATAGGAATGTTTCTAGGATTAAAGCTCAAGTTCTGAAATACTGAAAAGACTGAAGGAAACAATCTGCATGAAAACTCAAATATTTGTTTCTGTGATACAGCCACTAAGTGAACATGCATCACTGAAAGACATTGGGTCCATTTCTCTCAAGGGAATGTATTTTACACTAAAAATATAGAATAAACCCACAGAGCATCAAAAAGGATCATGGGAGACAGACAACGAAGTTTTGAAAAAAAAAAAAGATGACAACACATAACATCTACAATGTACACACACACCCTGGAAGGTTTATATATGCTCTATATATATTTCAAAGTACACACAAGCTGCCCATGTGGCAGGTTGAGAAAATAGGAATACATCTTGGGAAGGTCATGAAGGAAAAAACCACAGAGGAAAACGAGAGTTATTTACATTCAATAATTCAGTAGCCTTTAACACCTCTATATACAAACAGGCTCTATTTATGTACAGACTGCACTGGGAGCCGAGTGAAGTTATTCCAAACACAAAAGAAAAATACAAAACCCCTTGATAATTCACTTGAACAAGCGTTTACAGGTTGCAGAGATTTCTCCATTTACAAAGAAAACACTACACATGGAACAGAGAACTTGCATCTTTGGGGAACTTTCAGTCCTTCAGGAGGAGTGTGCTCCCAATGAACCACACAGCCACTGGAAAAAGTGGAATACTTGCAGTGCAAGGAGGTTTTGAGGGGGTTAAAATTGCATTTATCATGCCAGACATATCTTAATTATGAAACTAGTTAACAAGTCATAATTGAGTTGCTGTCAAGGGACAGTTAGAAAAGAGAACCCAAAATTTGAGTTTTCAGTTCTCAAATCAACTCAAATATATACCTTCCCCTTCTGCAGCACAATTCAAAAATCCACAGTACAGAAGCTGCTGCCCCTGTTACCAGAGCCCTCTGTCCCTTACAGGTTTTATACCCATTTCAGATGTACGCATCATTTTGTATTTCATTTTGTACAAAGCAGATCAATATCCCACAAGCAGGAAAATACAGAGACCACCCTTGCCTGGCCTGGTAATTTATGATGTAATAACTGGTCTTTTTTTCCTCCCCAGGAAGATGTTTGTCTCACGGGCAGTGCTGCAAAGGGACACCAGTCACTGTTTAGATTCCCTTTCTCCCCAAGCTTTATCAGCAGCTCATGCAGGGAACAAATGCCAAAATCCACACCCCAAGCACCGAGTAGGAATTTTCAAGAGAGAAAATATTGCTGTGGCTTGAAAGCTGTTTTCTTTTTTTTTATGTTAACTTTCAAGATGCTACAACAGTCCAGAGCCATGGCTGCAGCTGTGTTAGTAAGTGGATGGCAAAGCCAAGGCAGTGATGGTGCAAGGAGCAGGCAAAGAAGAGCAAGTAGAGGAATGGATTTCTGGAACAGGAACAGTTCTTATGGATCTTGGAAGTACTGTCAGCTTTTTTCCCCCTCCAGGGGACACAAGTCCATGGGAAGTTTAAAAGGTTGGAGCAAAATAGTGCTGTTTGCTCATCAATACAGGGAATACCAGATTTGCTCATCCCAACAATCAAAGTGAGCACACCAGGCTGAGAAGAGCACTTAGGAACTGAGTGTATTTAAATCATTATTAAAAAAAAAAAAAAAAAAATCACTAATTGCAAGTCTACCACTTCCAGAACTATTTTACTGAGGATCAATACCTAAAATGTTATGTCACCATCTCAGATGGCAGAAGTTTCTACAGCAAGTAACAATTAAGCAGCAGCCACACACAGCCTGTCGTTACTGGCAGTTTGGTTTGCTGTCTGCTGCAGTAGTAATCTGTCAACACACTCCTCAAAATCGCAGCCCTGCTCCTGGAATGGGTGCCAAATGCATCCCCTGGTGGGTACAGAACACAGAACAGCCTCCCCCACACCCTGTGCTCTCGAGTTTGCCAGGGCATCATCAGCTCCCAGTGCTATGACAGTGCTCAGCTCCCCTCCCCTGCTCCCAGCAGACCGAAGATCCCCCAACACCGAGCACCTGCACCCCAGGTATTTACAGAGGGGCAGCAGGACGTGGGGAGCAGGGGATTTATTCCAGGTCTGCATTTCCAGCTATCCCAAGCACAAGCAGGGGATTCATCCCTCCTGACCAGTTCAGGCTGGGGCTGAGGGAATTGGGCAAACTTCCTTCCCTGCCAAGTCTCCCTTCCCTCCTTCCCTTGGTGACCACGCTGAGCTGCTGGCACAGGGAGCATTAACTGAGCCTCAGGAGCAACAATTCCACAAGGGAACCCCTTTCTTCTGCCCCACTCTTCCTGACCCTTGTGTGGCTCACCAAGTGCTTCAGGGGCGCCACACCTGCAGCCATCCTGCTCTGGAACTGAGCCTTCCTTAAAACACACACGGAGCTTTAGACAGAGTTTAGCTCTTGCCTCATGAGCGAGTTCAGCCGAGAGATTTGGGCTGCAAGACAGAAGCCTGGTTAGAGCAGCCTGGAGCATGCCAAGTCCTGTCGAATTCCAATTGTACAGACTTGTTAGTTTTTTTGGAATATGGTGATTGCCTAAACAAGACTCCACTTCTTGTTAGTACAATAACTTTTATTTGACATCTACAAGATCATTATCTTGTAGTTTTTTGGACAGGTTTATACAATCTCAATTTTTCAATAGTGCAACCTGTGCAAGCAAGAAATGACAAACATTGTCCTTCACTTTCTTATAAACATCTACTATTATAGGCAAAACAAAACTTACCCATATTATAGATAAGTGACTATTCACATTTGTACATTACAATTTCTTTTAAACAGCTCCAGATAAACTCTACAATGTCTTACAACATATTAAACATAACAGAAACAGCACATACAGCGGAACCCTCAAGTGTTTCCCATTCTCTAATTTACAGCTCAAGTAAGGTTTCATCTTAAAAGTGACAAATTAAATTATGTTAATGAAGTAAAAAATATAAGATTGTATGCGAGATGGAAGTGAATTTGCACTTAAGTTTCCATAACCACCTTAGATTAAGGAAATGCTTCAATTTAAGGAAAACAGGCATCCAGCCATCTTTGCAGTACACATTAGGAATACCATTAATACATTAAAAATGAACTAATTTTAATTTAAGATGTTTATCACAAAAAGAACATGTTGTAGACTCAAATATATAACTCCCAGGAGAGAACCAGAAAAAAATGCAACACCTGGGTATAAACACTATAAAAATGCAATAACCAATGCTGTACAACTAAGATTGTGTTTCTCTCTGAATTCCTGTCTCGTGTGTTTATGCCGTCCATGCCCGTTTCCAAAGACATGCACTGTCAAACAGAAACTGGGAAGGAACCTGAATGCATGATGTGCAACCTCTAGGTTTCATGCTTTTATAAACTCAAATTGAAGAGAAAAACCCAATATATATTTTCTATATATATACTCAATACATGCATTCGAGATCTCCCACAGCAATGGCATCGATGCACTGCGTTAAACCCTGAGCACTGTATGACAAGATAAAAATAAAGCCTGCTTGGGGATTTTCAAGCATTTTCAAACAAATTGTGGTTTGTAGCTTAAAAGGCCAAAAGTAAAAGCAAACAGGAAGCACTACAGAGAGCATAAGGAAAGACAGATGCACCACCATAAACAACTGCTGGCTTTCAGTTCTACCAACCTTTTTAGATCTCTTTATTCCCAAAGTATCTGAGACACAACTGAACTGAAAAAGTTATATTTCTTTGGAATCTGTCCCTGATTTTTATGCAAGTGATATGCTTTTACAGCCTTTTCCTCAAACACCAAAGTCAACACCTGTAGCTTGTCCTCTTATGCGTTGTTGAGGTTGGTGATGCTCTGGGGGTGGTGCTGCTGCCAGATCTGCTGCTGCTGCACTGCGAGCTGCTGCGACTGGTCGGACGTCGACAGGAGGTTCACGAGGGGCGACACACAATTTGCAGGAATGATCAAACCTGACAACAGCAACACATCAATGGTTTCATAAAAACACCATCAGTTGTGTTCATTAAGAGCTCAAGCTGATGATTGCACCCTTAAATTTAAGCAACATTCAATAATGACTGTTCTGATGTCAAGTCTAATCAGCACAGCCACAAGTCCTGCTCCTCAGTCCTTCACATCCTTTAGGTTGTGCAGCAAGAGAAAGAAGTTCTCATTTTGCCTGACAACAAAATTTACTCTCATGTTACCTGCTGTCATAGAAATCAGCTATTTTTTGCTTTTCCAGTCTCACAAAAGTTACATCACCATGGAAGTTTAAACCTGGAAAGACCTACTTCCAACATCCTAGAAAACTGGTACTAGAGGAGGAGCTGCCATGATATTGGCACATCCACGGGAAGTCCACATTTAACAAAACATTTGGAGAGTTTGGTTTCTGAGATCCCTGTTTTGAGGGCTTCACTATGAGGTTTAGTGAAGAGATAACCATCTTGAAGTTCTACACTCTTTCAGTAGCTCAAAAACCATGAAAACAATTACTTCAAAGGCCTATTGCTAATTGCCAAAAGTGGGGGGAAAAGTGGGGCCATTATGATGTCAGAGACCGTTGGCTGGAGCAGGCTGTGCATGACATTTTTGCTGCAGTAAATCCAAAGAACTGAGATTAAGTGCTCCAAAGCCTGGCAGAAAAAGAAATCCTCAATATATTGTATTGTAGATTTCTACAGTGGTAAAGCTGCACTTCTGCCCCTCCACAGCAGACAAGCCTGTTCTCTTTTATACACCTTCATCCAAACACAGAGCCACAGGTCAGTCAGACTCTAAGGGGCAGCAGAGGAGCAGCCCATGCACCCACCTACGATCCTCTGCCCATCCTCTGTCCTCAGGCGGACGATTTGCATTTTGACGTTGGTGCCACTGACGGAGGCCAGGACTCCTTCCACCTTTGTCCACACGCTCAGCACGGAGCCACACAGCACGTAGTAGGTCCTGCAGCGCAGCCCCACCTCACAGACCAGCCCCAGGCCTGCCTTCTTGCAATTGCCTCTCCTGCAGGCAGACAGAAAAGCTTTCAAAACCATTCTGCAAACTAAAGTATTTAATTGAAAATGAGATTTGTGGTTATTTAACGTGCATTCAGAGTCAAGGAAGGGCTGCACACGCGCTAAGGGAAGGACACTGAGCACAGGCAACGGTAAAGCTTTGGGAAGGCTTGGCCTAGTTAAGCACCATCTACAAAATGCACAGACAGAGCTTTGAGTCAAAGATACCATCACTGAGGTCACCTGAGAGCTGGAGTACATTACAGGACACTGGTATCTGATCAGGGCACTTCAGAAGCTCCAATATTAATCTGAAACTTCTACCAGCTATGCAGTTCCTCAGGAATTCAGCCATCAGCTGAGTTCAGGCACACAGGAGGCAGCAGAGGAACAGCTGTTTCTGACATCCATCTCATCTCTAAACATTCCCCCCAATACCATTTGAACTCTCAGACTACAATAACAGAGCAGATGAAGACACTTCAAGCATAAGCTACTCCTGAGTCACTCTGAGTGTAATTTATACATTAACACTCATCTCATGTACTGGGATTTAGGGCACGTGCAAAGCTCAATCTTTTCTCACAAGTTGGGTCATTTGATTGGTAATGGGGGAATTTCCCTTACACAAGAAACACAAGACTTGACAAGAGGAACAGAAGAGCAGTGATAAACCAGTCCAAAGTGAAATAGTAGAAGTTAAAGCACAAACACTGACCAGTAGGCATGGGTGCAGGTGTCTGCAGAGGAGTTGTACTGCTCCAGCCAGTGTGGCAGAGCATCCTCAGAAGGTACCTGGAAGAGTCATCCAGAGTGGGAATGAAGTAAAACACATAAAAACTTACACAGAATAAAAATAATTTGGTTGTTATCATGAGAAAGGAGGGAGCACCAGCATCAGGATGGTGTACAGAGGTACAGCATCCTACATTATAATAATTTCAAATTATCCATCCCAAAGGATGAGCAAAATGCTTAAACACAGCAGAACCTCAGAGCTTTTTCCAGAATCCACCTGATGAGTTATTGCAAATTCAACAAAATTAAGGAACCTAATTTTTATTACCACACCACAGATAATTTACATTCAGAAAGAACTTCAGAAATGGATATAGGAATGCCAAAATCATGTAGACCTGCTTAAAAAGACCCAAATAAAAGCTCTGTTCTGGAGAAAGAAGCCTACTTTTTGACTTCTCAAAATTATACATAAATACAAAAAACCAAAGCCCTTATAATTATTTTCAAACTTTTCTAAGTTAAAAAACAAGCATAACTTTAATGGTTACCTTCTTATATTTCTTTTTCAGGTCTGCACATGTTTCTAGTTTGAGTTGTTTCCCAGTATTTGGTCTGTATATCAAAAAAAGCTTCTTTTTAGGATTCACTTCTTTTACTAGAATTGCTGTTTTCTTGTTATTTCTTATCTGGAAAAAAAAAAGACAAACCAAAAGCTTCCTGAATTAAGAGATGATGAAACCATATTGTGTTCTTTAGAGTAATAAGAGTGTGTAATAGAACAACCAAGGACAGTAATACACCTCTAGAACACAGTAATCCACATTAACCTCACAGTGAAACCACAATTTCCTGGTGGAGGTTTAAGAGATATTAATTTGGACTCATATTCCTATCAGAAAATATCCTGAGGAGATAAAAGGAAGAATTTTATACTCAGTGTTATAAAAACCTTAAAGTTAAAATTAATGTAAGACTAAATGTATTTTGCAGAACTGAACAAGTAAGTTTTTCAGTTTAGCCTCCAAAACCTCTGAACATAATCCAAGAGTCAGAAGAATCTTACCTGTAGTGATAAATAAAATCCATCATCTGGACCTGTTTGTTCTGCCCAGATCTTTGTTGCTTCATCCCAAGACATTCCTCTCTCCACACTGATCTACAAGAGAGCAGTGCAAGGGTATTTGAGTGAGAACAACTTTAAAATAGTTTACACAGGTGGGGACTGAATACATTGTAAAAACTTACTGGCAAATGTTATTAGTTCCTACAAAGATGATAAAGGATTAACTTACTGTGTACAGCTCTACATGTCCAGAGGTAGAATATCCAGGAGTTAAAAACTTCTTAACATCTGCCTTCCTCACTTTCTCATCCCCAGAGCCCAAATCTGAAAAGGAAAACAGTGTTTCATTCTGTTGCTCTGTTCTCACTGAAGTTCAAGAGCACTATGAATCTGTTTACTCACCTAAGATGCCCATGTCATATCTTCCATTCTTTTTAGCATTTTGAATAACTGCATTTAACGTGTCAGAGAAGTACTGGAACAAAGCATTCTGCTGATGGACTTCCATGCCAAGAATTCGATTCAGAAATTTCCCTATGTTGTTGTAATCTTAAAGAGTAAGAAATACATGTAAAAGGTCAAAGATTAAGTTTGATAACCACAAGCCCTCAATCAGTACTCAAAGACTCTTACAAACACTATTTAAACACACTCTTTCAGAAATGCAGGAAACATTAAATTCTTCAAAAAAGGTCACTTTTTAGATAGTTACAAGTTCAGTTCTGCTGCTGGGAATGCACTGTCATGACATAAGATGTTCCTAGGGACATTCTACAAAAACACTGAACACCCAAGTACCTTTATCAAGGGTCAGTATTCCAGATCTGTCTTCTACGTTTATCAAGCCGACACCAATCAATCCCTGACGAACATCTAGGAAAGAGAAAGAAGTTAAATCATGGCTGCTTTGCCATCTAAAAATAACCCAGTGAAGCAACAGCTTGTTGAGCCATAGGATCCGATTCCAAAGCCTCTGACACCCCTCACTTCCCACTTCTTGCAGTTTCTACCTAATACATCAATCAGCAAGACACAGTTTTGCCTTCTGCAGGAAGCCCAGGCAGGAGAAAGCACCAATGGCACCATGCAGGAGAACAGTTCCAACAGGCAATGGGAAAATGAATATAAAAATCTGTTTATAATACATTGGCCAGGCAGATACAGAACATTCCTCACACTGAGAGTTCACAGATCTGGTTTCATGTGTGAACTTCAACATTCAAGCATCTGTCTCAGCTGATCATTTTAAACTGTAACAATGTTTTACAGCTCTAACAGTATTTCAATTTTCTGTGTACTGGAGAAGGATCAAAAGGTAGCTGTCACAGCCTTACCTTTGAAGAAGTCTCCAGGAAAATCAGGAGGAGGTGAGACCATTGGGGAGTCCAAGTTCACAATGGATTTCATAACAATCTCCAGAGCATTTCTGCCATACTGTGTAAGAAAGAAAGTTGTTCTGTCAATGCCATCCAGTGTTTGTGCCACAACTCCAGGCACACATGGTTTAGCAGGTATTTGTAATTCACAATTAAAAGCTTTTCTGTGCAACAGTGAAGGGAATTGTTTATCACCTTATGTAGTGTAGTTTATAACTAAAAACAGCCCAGACTTAATTTTTAATTAGAACTGCCAAATTAATCTTTCATTATGGCTTAAAGGACACACACCATTTACTTAAGACTTTGACTGTTTGCAAGAGCAGAAAAGTGATTTACACACGTGTGTTCCACATGGCTTCACAAACAGAATTATGGGTTACAGAAAGAGGCCTTCCATCAGCAAGGGATAGAGTTAAAGGTAAGGGATGGAGAGGAACCTTCAACAGGTCATCTGTGGAATAAAGACACCACAGCATCAAACAGAATTGTCACCTTGTTATCAAAATTGAATCTGCTGAGGTCTCGAGTTTCTGTGGCCCGTCTGTCCCCGTGGGTGAGGGCTCCCTGTTAAGACACATCATTGTCATTAAATACAACTATTAACAAAAAGAAATCTCTAAGTTGCATTTTCTCAAAGGAAGGATCAGAACTCTTGAAACATCTTACCAAACTCTCCAGTCTTTTTGCAACTATAGATGCAAATCTTTGCTCTCCTGCCAGTTCAGAAATGAGGAACACATACTCTGGAGCAGTCACTTGGTTGGATCTATGAGTTCTTCCTGGATAATGAAGTAGAAGCATGTAAATTAGATAAATTCTATTTCACTGAATAGTTTTTAATTAAAATACGAACGGTGAAGAGCAAGGAAAAAAGGTAAAACCTAATCCTGCTTAAAATTAGTTTCTGATGTAATACAGCAAACAGAAGGTAGCATAGAGACACTCAAAGTTGTGGCAACTTCTGTAAAGACACTTTATATGTGAATGAAACTCCAAAGCTGCAGCCTAGGCTTGTTTGTGAGGTCTCTTTCAAAGTTTTCAAGACCATTAGCTACAACCACAGATAAAGCTGATTCTGTTCGTGGGTACAAGAGACTGGAGGTGTCCTTAGGAGGAGAACTACTCCATCTGATTTTCCACGTTAGCAGTAAGTTCAGTTATGATTCCTGATCTGCTGCTCAGGACACAGTGAGTGATTTACCAAACTGCTGGATTGCTCTGTCCGCGCTCCACGGCAGCTCCAGGGTCATGTGAACCCTCCGCCTCTGGTTCTTGGCTCTGCGGTCTGCTTGCAGGGAGATACCAGAGCTGGCAGCTTCTGAGATGATGGCAATGTTCTATGATTGAGAAAAGAGCTCTCAGTTAGCAATAAATCCAAGATCAAGCTTCAGTTTCCAAAAAAAAAAAAAATTCTCATTTTACAACTATTACCAAACATGGGTCTGGAATGGTTTCACTGTTACTCACAAGGCAGAGGGAGGGCAGCAAAGGTGTGGCTTTCTGTATCACAGTTAGAAATGCTAATGAACTTTTCTGAGTGAAAGGAGGGGGTTTTGCTTTACTTTTCAAGAACAACTCTCTGTGCAAACAAAGACTTGCCATCCCAGAGGGCAGGTCTCCATGACACTGGCCTGTACTCTGAAGGAAAAGGGGAGGGACACAGGCTTGCTTTAATAGCAAACAGCAGAAAAGACAAAATGTTGCTGCTAATGCTGTACTGGGAAGAGGATCCAGTCACTCCAGTGCCTGAATGCATTTGCCTTGAAAAAATGCAAATGTTTGGACTGTGCACAAATCACTTACAGGAACCCGAGTTTTTACCCTCAAGTGTCACAAGGGACCACACAAGTTCCGTGCACAGTGACATTTACTCCATTTGCCCTCTTGTGGCAGCACAGCCCAAGAGAACCACTGAGAAGGGCTTTCTCCCCCAGCTTCTTTTATCAGATGCAATTCTACCATTATTCAGGTCAGGATTTTCTTTCAGAGTGCAACATTAAGGGCAGAAGTCACCACTCCTCCCACTGTGACTTCTCAATCCTTGTTAGGGTTAACAGGCCCCACCTTTTCCCTTCAGCCCTCACTGTAAGTTTTCATACAGTGGTCTCCCCCATTTCCCAATTTAATTATTTCCTCCTGGAAGGGGAGGTGCACAGTGACCCAGATCAATGAATCAAATATATGAATCACAAATCTGCCTTTTAAACACGTATTGTTTTACAAAACCAGCTTAAAGGTGCCAGCTTCCAATTTGGCACGTGGGTGCAACTCAAGCACAGGCCACAGAGGTCACCCAAACTACAGCCTGACCTTTAAACACACTGATTTGAAAAACAAACCAGCAGAGTGCTTCTTAACTAGTACTTACACCACCTGCCAGTCACTGCTGAATAGCTTAGAGTTACTATGGCATCTGCCACATTTGTCTGCAGTCTCTCTCTTTAAAGATTACCTTATCTCCATCCATGAACCTCTGCTTTTCTGTGATGTTCAGGATTTCAACGGGCACATCGAGTTCAGACCTGGACTCGTAGGAGATGCTGCCATCGTCGTTGCTCACCACTCTGCCCTTGCGGCCAGTCATCTTCGGAGGGGAGGGAATAAAGCTCAGGAGGCAGCACCAAAACCACCCCAGCACCAAAGCTCCAAGCAGTATTCTTTATCCATGTACATTAAAATGCTCAGTAATTTGAGTGCAAAACTACTATTATCTGCTATATTATCTGTGGAATATGACAGAGCAAATCTATGTAGGAATGATGTTGTATTATGCCACTGTTCATAAGGGATTTACCAGCAGCGCTAAGAAAATAAGCTAAACAGACAGCTTAGGCTGCCAGTGATTTTAACAGGGTCTTTTAAATCACACTGATGCTGCTACTTGATAAAAACAGGTCGCTTAAAAACATTTTTCTGAAGTTATTGAGAGATTAATTATCAGGCTTTTCATCAACACATAAAGGTTCTTGATCTCCACTGCCTTGGAAGATGAGCTAAAGCTCCCGTCTGTTTAATACAGACCAGCAGCAAATTGATTGTAGCCAGTCAGAGAAACAGATCACAGTAAATCAAAAGAGAAACTGGTGTGATTTACCCAACCAGAAGCTATCAAATCTCAGAAATAATATGTCCACCCATTCAGAGCTCCCCCTATATTCTAACACAATATTCAAATTTCTCTTCTATTGAGAGGCATCAGCAGAGTAACCTCTGCTTCCATTTCTGAGATCGCTGTCTAAAACTGATAAACAACCTCTTCAAAAACATATTTTTTTAAAATATGTGATCACCAGCCTACCTCTGCAACATTTTCAGGACCACCCAGTTCATCTATAAGCTCATCCAGTGTATTAGGTGGAAGATCTTCAGCCAGCTTTTCCAGTTTATCCAGCAGTTCTTTTTTCATTTGTTGGGCCCTTTCAACAGCATCCTGACTCGTTACAAAGCTGCTGTTTGTGTTACTGTTTGCTGGAAGTTAAGACAGACTCTTTGAGATTTAGAATTTTATTGCCTAACTGCTAGGAAATGAACCAACATCAAAGAAAGCTGCTCTTACCAGACGTGTTGGTACTAGAAGTGGTGGTTCCAACGGTGGAAGTGAAGCAGCTGGGTCGTTTGGATCCCAGACCAGAGGCTAGTAAGGCACTTTGAATAGAATCTGGGTCTATGCTTTTCTTCTTTTTCTTTTCTTTATTTTTTTTATGCTCTTTTCTAATCAACCAGGGATCTGAAGTTAAATAAAAGTTTCAAACATTTACTAAGCAGCCATCCATCCCTTTGAAACAAATACATTCTCACTGCATAAAGTGACTTACAAAAGTCTGAATTCTAGTGTACAAAAAATCTAATTAAAATTTCACATTCTACAAATTGCAGTCTCCCTGGAACTAAACTACCTGCTTAGTAAACACTCATCTGTGGCTCACTGAAATGTCTGGGGAAGACTTTCTGCTTACTCTCTGCAAACACAGCTACTTTCTTGATGAAACAAACTGCCTTACCATCTTCATCATCTTCACTGGATTCATCTCTGAATGGGTTGAAGTCATCATCGTCTCCAGAACTCAAAAATTTGGAGCTCTCATTGTCACTTTCTTCATTGTCTGAAGCATCAGACTCACTTTCACTCTCATCAGAGCTGCTCCCTGCAAGGCCACCTGTTTTGCGGGCTTTTTTGGCTTCTCTGCTTATTTCTTCACCTAATTCCATCATCCCAGAACAAAGAGAAGTTAGTTTAAACTTTGTAGTCTACACACTTTGAGGTTTGTTTTAACATACAAACTAGAAAAATATTCAACTTTTGAAAACAGAATTGTTAAAAAGAATCTAAGCTTTAAGCAAGATCTCCTTCCCAAATTTTTAAGATAATCAGTTTGGGAAGGGGGGGGTAATTAGGCTTCTCTTTATTGAGTGTCAAGATAAAGAAAGTTACTTGAGTGACTACATCAGGAAGTGATCTGACACAGACAAGGCATTTTGGGATATGGTTCCATAGCAGATCAACCCAATTTTGAGCAAACTGAACCAAAATTTACAGGTTATATTGCTTATCAGAAATACAACATCCATTAATGGCAACCTCTACAGCCTGAAGAGATCTGCAATACATTCTCTTTCAAGGATGACTGTAGAGCTATTCCCTTTTTTCCCCACACAAAGTTTACTCTTAGGCAGCTCTGAATTTGCCACTTTGTGGCATTAGTGTAGGAACTTCAGCATTACCTTTTCGTTTCTTTACTTTGTTCTCCTTGCAAGGGCTGTCTCGGGGTGAATTATTATTACTTTGAGCAGTCAGGTCAATTCCCAACAAGCTGAACAGCTTCTTCCTGTCAGGAGCTGGAAAGTGCTTCTCAATAAGAGACTGGAATACTCCTCTGTTTAAGAAAAAAAGGTTGCTCAGTGGAATTTGCATTTATTTAAAGTACAGACCTGTAACATTGAACAGCTTGCTTGACTTCTCTGAAGAATGAGTCCTTGTGAGTGCAGTTGGGCATTATCACCCACATTACTGTATTTGTCACCTTCAAAGTAGGACACATCTCTTTTACAGCATTGTTACAACTTCTTAGATTTGTTTTTGGTAACAAGTGGCATTGCTACTGCCATTTTTTTATTGCTCAATTTAAGTAAAAGATTAAATTAATAAATTAAGATTTTCAGCAAGGCAGCCTTGGGATTGGCTCTGGTCCTCCCTCTGATCAAAGAGGGAAGTCACGGTCTTTAACTTGCTCTGGTAAAAATGCAGCACACACTTGGCAGATCACCCCATCCTCCCAGTCTGAGAACAGTACGAGCTGTTCACACCTGAACATCAGTCTGGAATGCCAGGAGAACCAGGAGACAATCACTGCCTCACCTGAGCAGTGCTGCCAGATTTTAGGTATAGGCAGCTTCAGTAAAGAACATAACTACTAAAGGATTCCCAACCTTCTGTGCACTCATGCACATTTGACACACAGAAGGACAAATGATTACACACACACACTATGCTGGATGAAGGTTAGTTTTGTAAAGAACAGTTTTAAAATTCAGTCTTACTTTGCTGTAGAAACAAAGTCATTCAATTCCCCACCACCTTCCTCCAAAGCTTCCAACGTTCTTGCTTCTCCTGTTGACTGCAGGCCAATGACAACACACTGAAGGACAAACGAATACCAGACACTGTCACTATGACTGAGCTGTAAGTTTATTTTGCCTGAATTTCTGCTCATTAGATACCATGAAGCACAAAAGCATGCTCTTACTATGGCTGAAACTATTTGTATTATATACATAAATTTAATCTAATAGCTTTACATTTAAGACAAATGTTTAAGAATCAGTCTTGAACAACTTACTTTGCCATTCTTGATTTCTTCCCGAGCCAGCTGCACCACTCTCTTCACCTTTGAGGCTATGCAAAGGTACTTGAAAAATCTCTGGTGAGCTGACCAGAACTGACCCCACATGGACTTCTTCATGCGCTGCTCTGCGTCGATGAGATCGGCCGCCTGCTGAAACCTCTCTCGAGCACTGACCCACTAAACAAGAAAAGGAGCGTTCAAATTTCCACCAACTCCAACCTCTCAGAACTCAACAGAGAAAGCAAATTTAAAACAGGGTTCTTACCAGTTTCACAGATTTATTGTACATTTTAACATATTCCTGTGAGAGCAGAACTTCGTCGATTTTGAAAGTTACACCTGAAAAACTCAACTGTCTGGCTATGTACATTCCTCTCAGCTTCATATCCATAGCAACTATTTCCATGGCACCAACACCTCTAAAATAAAGAAACAATTTAAGTCCACGTTAGAATTTTCAAGAGCAAGGATTTGTTAAAAAAGGCCTCAAAACACAACCCCAAGTACTTTAGAAAAAAAAACAGCTTATAAATGGGAAGGAATGTTTTCAAAATAATTTGAAATTTAGTCTTTACATAAAATTTTACCCCTGCTTTGTAAATGTAAATTGTATCTCAAGCGGTAAAACTCAGTTACTTTTTTCCCAAATGACCTAGAATGGATTAGGAGACAGTAATTTATAAATTTGAACTGGATTACAAATTTGGTCCAAATATCAGCAAATTCTTGCATTCTAATTTTATAAACTGCTAATGATTTGAAATAATACAAACCACTTAAATTTATTCAGACTTATGCTGATATGAAAATTATTTAATTAGTAAGTAACTTCAGTTCTCTTCAACAGCAACACCTTGAGAGCACAGAAGTCACCTGTAAAACAGCTGACTGCTACTCACAGGCTTGGAGCTCTAACTTCATTATTTCTTATTTGATATGCACCCAGTAATGAAGAGAAACTACACTTGCAGAGTCCAGAAAAACCACACATCATGTAGATGGTAAACAAGATGTATCCTAAACCCTATTGTGGCATTCTGAAGTGTTCAAAATTCTTTTTGAGTAGGCAAAGCAAGATGCTCACCCACCAGAGAATGCGGCAGCGGCCTTTTTTACTGACCTCTCGCATTCAGCATTATTAGTATGTTCTGAAACACCGAGTACCTGGTTACAGCACAAAGAATTTCCCTGAACTGGGTTCTTATGCCAATAAGCACAAGATTTCCTCCTGTTAAATTGCCTAAGATGAATGCATAAACATTAGAGGCCTTCTACAAATAGGGAGCCATTAACTACACTGAGCATACTCACTACAATACACGGTGTTTTCATGGGGAGCAGCAAAGTATTTTGCTTTCCTAACACCCACATTTTCGAGAGGCCTCTTTTCCCAGAAAGCTTTTAAAGCTCTCAAAATTTTCTGTGAACAAAGGAAATATCTCATTTTTTCACCACTTACGATAAATAACATTTCTGCTAGATTTAGAAGCCAGAGTTCTTAGTGTGACAGGACATGCTTGTAAAGGACTACAGAATGAAGGCAAGGAACTGGGAGTACAGTCAGCCACAACCCTGTGCATTCTGCTGTAGGTCTTTGAAACTTTACCTTCTTTCAACAGCCTGAATAAAATCACTGAATTCTCTAAATGGAGTTCCTTCACCCCATATTCCAAGACGGTTCATATATGCCATGTTTCTTGGCTCAGATGCACCTAAAAACAGAAACACAAATCTGTACCAGTGCCAGCAAAACCATCCAGAAACATTTAATACAAACCCAGCAGTACATACCTGTGGCACTGGCATAAACAACCCTGGCTTTTGGAAGTTTATTTTGAAGTTCCAGTACAGCCAGACCTGTCTTTGTGGGTTTTGATGAACCAACAGGACACAGATTCTTTGCTTTATGACACTCATCAAATACAATCTGAACCATAATTAAGGAAAAGCTTTGTCCCACTAATGTACAGAATGAGCAGCTGGAACAGAAGGCAAGAAAATCTACTACTTACAATAGCGGGCAGGTGGAAATTGTAAACTCCAGACACTGGTCATTTTAACTAAAAACCTTGGAAAAATATTTAGATAGTAAATTGCCACACTGGAGTTCTTGAAAATGCTGGTGATACTACAAATATATATTTAAATAAAGCCATAAAAACGTCCATGTAAAATTATGGTTCTTAAGGACAATTGTTTAATTTTACAGGTTTGATATAGAAAAAAAACAAACTTCACTCTTGTACCAGAGTGTGTGGCAACAAGTTGATGGTAACATGTTTGGCACAAAGTTTGTAAAACTGCACGCGTAATATCAGAGCATGCACACAACTGATGGCCATTACAAATAAAGAATACCCAAAAATCTTTTAAGATATAAGTTTAAATAGCAATTTCATTATAATCAAATGAATTCCAGAAAAAGGATACAACTCCATCGAAGTCTTCACCACACCAGTGAAGAAGCTGCTTTAATCTGGTTTTGTATTTACCACCAGACTGACTTTCCCCAATAAGAGAAGAATAGGTAGCAAAGATGACACCTTTCTTCACACTTCCATTATGCTTGGAAGAAATCTTCCCATACTTGAACTGCAATAAAAGAAATTAGAGAAATTAATCAAGAGAGACCCCTCTTCAATCCCCCCTACCAGATGATTAAGGGATGCTGATGGTCTCAAGCTGAATGGTGTGAACACTTGGAGCCACCCATAACCCCACACCATGATCAGGGCACAGCTGATGGCAGTGTGGTTAAGGGGTTACACAGGGCCTTACTTAAACACAGCCTTAAGGAAGACTAAATATGAGGTTTCAAAAGCTTAGCAGCCACATTCTTTGGCTACATGGTTTCCATAGTTTAAATACAATTGAGATTTTAATTTCAATGTATCCCTCTAAGAGCCAATAGCTCAAGTGTATTTACAACTGCTACCATAAATGAGGATTTCTAAAGCCTTATTTTGGAAATTAAGAATTCACAAAGCAAAAATACCAACTTAAACCAAACTTTGAAGTTCAGTGAATTCGACCAGTAATCACACTTTACAATTCAAGCAGCTACTCCAGAGCAGAGGCAGTGTCTCCAAAAATAACTGCACACACCATTGCTGCTTTAATAAATCACTGAGCAGGTCCATTATTCAAGTATTACACACAAAAAGTATTATATATAAATGTGCACGGAGAGATAGAAAGTAAAAAATTCAAATGCTACAAAGCTTTAAAGATGTAAAGAATATTTCAACTTCTAGAAAATATTCTACTAGTAGCATCAGTAGTGGCTTGAAGTGTAGTTTTTTTTAAAAAAAGCACACATGCTAAGACTTAATCCTACAAGGGGCCTATTTACATGATTAACTTAAAGCTCTGTGTGGTTCTTTGTAAGATTTAGGCCTGTCAAACAAGACCCAGACAGCAAATTTATTGAAATTAGTACATTCTTGCTCTTAAAACAGTCAACATGCACAACTCGTCACACAAGCGTACCTAAAGGTTTGCCTCAACTGTACATAGTAAAAAGTTTCCACACCTTGTTTAATGAATGCACCAAAATGTTTTTTGCTCCAATATCTCTCAAATCTCTCTCAGCATCGTATTTCAGATCATTTGACACGCTAAACCTGAGGACATGAGACAAAGCACATTCTGTAAGTTACAGCAGGTCAAAAGGCAGCCAGTTGCTAGAACATTTGTCAGAAGACAGATGACCCTGAATTTAAGTCATAGAGTCACTGGAGTGTCTGCTCTAACAAATCCTGACACACTTACCAGACTGCTCTTTTTCTGCCTAACAAGTAATTTTCATAGATTATTCCAGCTATGGTCCTTCCTTTTCCTACACCAGCACCATCACCTATCAAGAATCCAGCTCTGTCTCCATTGGGCAGGAATGTTTCATGTTGCTGTAGGAGAAAGAACAAAAAACTTGTACCCATTCTCCAGAACACATCACAGGGGATTGTCAGAAAAGAGCAAACATAAGAAACATCCTATTGGAGGAGACCAGTGGTCCAAGCAAACTCCTGGAAGCAGGAAGAGGGAATTTTATTTAGGGAGAGCACAGCACCCCTAACTGCATTGTGTCATCCATTCTCCCCTTTCTTCCCTCATCTCTGCTCTAAACATCTGTCCAATATTTTGTGCCTTTTCCTAACCCACTGACAGGCTCCTGTACAGCCTTTTGTAGCAGCAAGACCCAGACATCCACAGCCTGTGGAATGCAGTATTCTGAATCTACCCATTTTAAGCCAATCTCCTGTCAGTGTCACCAAGTTCTGCTTTGCTTTTGTGTGATATCACTCACTTCTTGATGATCTTAACCCTGATTTCATTCCCAATCCTTTCTCTCCCCTCCAGCCCCACGTGTCCCAGCTGTGTCAGTCTCTTTCCATGAGGTAACTTTTCCCTCCTGTGACCATTTCAGTTGTCCTCTAACTCCACTGCCTCCCAACCCAGCACACAGAGCACTGCACACACATCTGGGCTGGGCACACTCAAGTTTAACCCAGCAGCAAAATAACACCCAGTGCTGTTCTCTATTCCTTCCCAAGGATGTCAAAGAGGGCTAGCTTTCTCAGCCTGCTGCTGCAGCCATTAAATGACTTCAGAGAAATAAAAATGACTAACATGTTCTAAGACAGTTAAAAGATCACCATCATGGAAGTGGTTTAGAGGAAATTTTCCTGGGTGTAATACCTCACATTTATCTGAGTTGAAGCTCACCTGCCATCTTCTAATGCAACTCAAACCTTTAAGCTCTTATTATTTTATCTCCTTGTAAAACTGACATAGCTGCACTTGTCAGATTTTAGTTTTTCTTCTTAAATTCTCTGTTAGCTTTTAAGCTGTGCTGATGTCTGGCATACCTGGGCTGCATAAGTGATTGCTTCCAGCTGCAAAGCTGACAACCAGCCACTGTCAATTGTTTCCTCTGATATTGATGTCTGGTACCACACATCAGGAGGAGTCACACTGGATAAGGAGCTGGTTTCCACTACTGGGTCAGGATGACGTAGACCAATTTTTACTGGTGGAGAAAGAAGGGGAAGAAAGGCAGAAGATGAAAAGAAAATACAGAGTTCTGTTGCTGCAGCACAAGTTAATATATTTACCCAAACAACTTGCAATTGTGATTGCAAAGGCTGAACTCAACAATGAGTATGTTTCATTGCAACAATCTGTCAAGTGTTAAACTGCACTGCATATGAAGGAAGACATTAATCTGAATTTATAACTGCAATCATAACTTTCTCTTCTCACCACCTTCTCACAATTTTTATGTGATTAGATAAAATTCACTTTACAGAAAATTAAAGTATTTGTGTACTTGACTTCTTTGAGAAAAACCAGTCTGAACCCTGTTTTCCCAAAAGGCCAGAAGCAGCCTCAGGATGCCAGAATCACAAAAGCAACATTCTTCTCACTATTTATATAGTGCCATTTTTAAGCAGAATGAGAGGAGAAAAGATTTAGAACAGACATGGTTTAATTGCTGACAGATCTCATCGGTAACAATGAAAATTAACCATTTAGCTACAAACTCTCTGCAAAAGGCCTTGCTTTTACAGCAGGTCACTGAATTTAGCAAACAAGATAACAGCTTGTTGTCAATGGGTACAACAAAGAAAAGAGAAAAAAGAGGAGATGGCAATTAACAGCAGTAAAAGATTCACTCAAAACCAAGCAAGAGCCAGTTCTAAGTAGTCAGCCAGGAACAATGCAGGAAGAATGCACTTAGGGTGATTTCACACCAAAAGACTCAAACTAGATTCCTAAGTGTAGCAGTGAGCACTGAATCCCTTAAGAAAATTTCCTGTGCTGAGGCACAAGGCATCTTAACAGAGGTAAAAAAACAGGCCTGATTTTAGTTCATCAGTCATATCTGTAAAACAAATACTGCTCAATGATACTGAAGAACTCCTCTTTAAAAATCCACTTATCTTCCAAATCTAAGCATTACAGAAGATAAACTTTCTAGGAAAACCCACAATGCATTCAGGTCCTGTTAACTTCAGACAGTATCTATTTTCTGTGCTAGCAATTACACAAGAGCAAATAAATGAACTCTCAAAACATTCATCCTTTTGATGGAACTGAAGATCAGGTCATACATTTTATTGGCATATATTCAGCATAGGTCTCTGCATGGCCCATTTCTTCTTCATCTTCTTCCTCGGGTTCCTCCTCTTCTTTTACTGCTGGCACTTTCTAGAATTGAGAAATATTTGTGTTAGTCAAAGAGCACGTTGTTAATATTCCATCTCCTGGAAATTAACATGAGAAAGGAAATGAGGACAAACTTGCACTTCAATGTTTTAACACATGTAGGGAACAAACCAGTGAATCTCTGGGAAGCTACACACAAATGTAGATGTCTTATACTCTGAACAACCCTCTAAAGACACTAAGTCAGGGAACTTCCTCTTCTTTGCAAGGAGATCAAGCACTCCAAACTCTCATAAGCAGAATTAAAAAGAAATTCTTCTTACTGCATATTAAAACCAGACTATGACTTAAAGGAAATGGCCTTGAAAACACGACAACCCTAATGTTCAAGTACCCCCCTGGAGTCTCCTGCAGTTCCACATTCACGACACCATTTCACAACTTCATAGTTAAATAGTCAGTTCTGTCCAGTATTCTCTGAAACCTGACAGTTACCCATTTACTGTGACCCTGACCAATGTAAATATAGAAATATTTGTAAAGCACTCAACAGATGAAAAATCAAACATCTTCCACAACTACTAATGTTTAATACAAAAGAAGTGATCTGGAAAACCCTTTCTGTATGGCAGTCACTGAGGAGCACAGTTCAGCCTGAGTCTAGCTATCAGTGAAGATGCCAAAAGTCAAATGTTTACAGCATCAGAATGTAATTTTATTACATTTAGAAAATTGAATGATATTCAATTTACATCTTCAATTTAACTGCCCAGAAGCACAGCCATGCTAGGGGGAAGTCTTTCAGTTTCCTCGCTGCTAGCGATTTTAAAAGAAAATGTTTTAACCCAGAGGAAATGCTATGTTTATCACCTTTAATCAGAGCCACACCCTTCTTGGCCCACACCAGCTTCTGCTAAGGACAGTAATTTCTTGAAATTGTCATTTACCATCTAAGCTCAGCACAGCTGTTAACTTCACTCATCTAACCAAGTTTCATCTGGTGGAGCAACTGACCTTTTGAACAAACAGATGCACTTGACAGTTCCACCACACAGAAGGCAAGTATGAGTAACTCCTGGAACTGGCCACAACTGTTTATGGCCAGCAACACATTGGTTTGGCAAATGAATCATTTGTGCCACTTACCACAGTTGGTGAAAAACTTCTCATTTTAATGTCATTTATCCATATTCTTGCTACCTCTTTTGTGGAAGCCTCCTTCTTCACTGCACCATTGCTTAGGTCAGCTGCAAAAGAAAAGCTGTGCTTTACAGAATTCCCTCCAAACATCAACTCAGATTAACATGCTGCTCTATTAATGAGCTGAAAGAGAAGTTTAAAGTATCCAGGAGCACAATGATGCTTCAAGAACAAGTGTGTAACAGGATCCTTTAAGAAGACCATATATTAACCTTCCTGCATTCCTTCCTGCAAGGAACTAGGAATAGGGCTCAATACACAACTAAAATAATTTGCATAAGGATGGATGCAAAATATTGAAAGCAGCTGTCAAGCTTCCATCAGATCAATGCATGTAATAAACTTAGCATAATTGCCCCTAAAAACAATTAGGGTACTTGCACAAATAAATGTTTTCCTCAAAGGCACTGCATAATTTAACTTCTTAATATTTTCCCATCTAGATCTCCTGCTGCCTGAATTATATGAAAATACCATTTTCCTTTCAAGAGCTTCTCTTTTCTACAAGTATTTGTCATTTTTTTAAATAAACACAAGGAAAAATCCAGAGACATGGGAACACAAATAAGATTAGGAATGCAGTTCTAGAAGTCGCAGGTCTCCTTTTCAGTTTACACAGAAGCTACAGACTGCACTGTTTCCTGCAGCTGTGCCACTCTAACAGTTACTGTGTGCTGGTGTCACCCATTCTGTGCTTCTCTGAGTTTTCACTTGGTTTAACAGGACTGACTTGTCCCCTTCTGCTTTCTCCCCTCCTCTTCCTCACTTCCTTTACAACGTGCCCCAACTTGGGTTTTGGCAACCACTCCCTAAGAGAAAGCAATGACACAAGGAGGGACATTCTTCTTTTTGTTTCATTCTGACAGCTCCTGCACTGCACTCTCTCTGCATAAAGAAAAATAGGTTATGCCAACCACACCTATAAAATCAGCAAAGCTCGTTTCAGAGACAATGAAAATAACAGAAATCCAGAAAATGCCTGTGCATCTTTCAGAAAAAAAAAAAAGGCAGCACTGAAGATATTTTCCAACTGAACTAGTCTAATCTTAACATGCTAAAAATCAGAACAACTTGAAAGAGTTAGTTACACACACACACACACACGCAGCTTTTTCCTTATACAAGTTGACCACATGTTAGAAATAACATACAAGGAAGTATTATGGAAGAAATCACAAACTGAAGATTTGGAGTGCGATAACAAAGGACTTGTGGCATTTAACTTACTGCAGCATTTCAGAAGTAACATGAAAATAAACAGCAAGTTTTCAGGACTTAATTTCTTAAACAACAGATTGATGCCTTCAATGAAACAAAGGGACAGATTTTCCTTTTGCAGGAGACAATTCACACAGACACCTTATGCACTGCAAATCTAGTTTGGAAGATGCTAAGTAGAAAATATTAGTATAGTATTAGTTTGTTGCAATTCCAACTATACACCAGAACAGGAATTGGGGGAGACTCCAGTTAACATAGCTAACAGACTTCAGTAATGTTCACAGAATACTTTTTCCAATTTTCCAGCTGCAATCCGCCATTTTCCTTGTCCCATGCCATAAATCAAGAGTTTAATTTTTTAACTCTTATTTCATACTTCTTCACCCTGAATTCTAACACTACTGCAGTTAGAATGAAATTTACCAGGTTTCCTGAACAACTTCATTTTACCAGGATATTGTACTAATCAATGAAAATCCAAAACATGCCAAGATCTTTGTTATTTCACTATTTAAATAAATACTGCAATTACAAAGAAAGCAAACTCACTTGCTGCTGTTGCTACTGGTTGGGCAATATTAGGAGGTGGCTTCAATTTCATGAGTTCATTAAGACTATTGTTCTTGAGCAGATCTTTCAGCTGAATCTGGTCCTTGGAAGGTGCAGTGGTCAAGGCATTGCGAACTGCTGGTGCTGCCACCGAGGGCCGAGTGGTTGTGCTGGTCTGGATGATCTTTGCTACAGTGATCGTCTGCCTCGAGGTCGTGACAGGCGTCGTTTTTGTCACCACTATTGTCGTCCCCAGAGTTGGAAGCTGATTTATTTGATTCAGCACAAAGGTTGTGGTGGATGGTGGTTGCTGGCAACAAAGAAGCAGGGAAATTTTCAGAAAACAGTCAAAAAGAAAGAGCAAGCTTTATTAGACGTCATTGAGCACACAGGATACACCAGTTTTTAGAAGACACTTGCATTAAGAAATGTCTTCAAATAAGATGCTGAAGGTACCAGAGAAATTATCTTGAGCTGCAATAGTCTGAGCAAAAAGTATCTCTCAATACATTGTACATCTTTCAGAAGGTTTTTTTTTAGATATTATGGTAAAGAAAAATAAAATTCATCACTCAGGTCAAGATATGACCACTACAGTCTTCCACATCTCCGATAAAGCCAGTCCAACCCACTGCTGGCCAAGGCTTGGCCAGTCAGTGTCACTGGCAGTGCCTGTGAGATGGTATTTGTTTAAAACAGCCAAAAACTGTTATACCATCAGCAGCTTGGATGGAGGACAGAGTATGTGAGAAAACCCTGCAGACACCAAGGTCTCTGAAAGAAGGGGAGGAGGTACTCCAGGTGCTGGAGCAGGGACTCCCCTGCAGCCCTTGGAGGACCATGGATGCCAGGAGTAAAGTTGAGCCCAGGACAAAGGAAGGAGTGGGGAGAAGGTATTTTTAGATTTGTTCTTCTCATTTTCCTCCTCCATTGTTAACTGGCTATGAATTAATTTCCTTGAGTTGAGTCTGGTTTGCCCATGACAAATTGCTGATCTCTCTGTCCTTATCTCAACCCATGAGCCTTTCACCATGGCTTTTTAGCCTTTGTGCAACTGAGGTGGAGGAGTGACAAAGCAGCTTTGTGAGCACCTGGTGCCCAGCCCAAGTTAAGCCCCCTCCCCATCCAAACCCTGGAGCAGCAGCTCAGTTCTTACCCGAACATTTAATAAGGCTGGAGTGGAGACAGTCTCTGGTTCTTGTTTCACAGCAGCTGCAGCCTCAGTCTCCAGGCCCAGCTCCAGCGCGCTGAGCGGTACCGACTGCAGAGGGAAGGAAGCAAACAAGGCAGCAGGAATAAAACCTTCAGGTTTTTGTTCCCAGTCTGTGCCTGAAGTGGCTACACTCTGGCAGAGTGAAGGCCATCATGGAGCTTAAACATGGTATTTCATTACACTTTTAATGCATTTTATTGCACAGCAGCTAGACCCCAACGACATGAGAGCTCTCCATGGATACCTGACATTATGTCCCCATGTCATGTCCTGAATTAAACACATTTCTGTCTGTACTGACCTCAAGTGTTTGACATTGCTTTTTTGTACAGAAGTTTAAAATTAATTCACAAGCCATTTTCCAATCTCAGTACTATGAAGCAAGAAACTTAAGAAAAGTCCACATGCTTCAACCACTTGCCATGCACATCATCCCCTTTAACCCCTTCATCACAGCAAACCCAAGCTGTAACAAATCCCTATGGTCTTGTTTTAACCTGCTGAACAGCTGGAGTTGGTGCTGGATTTGCAAGAACCACATCTGGAGAGTCAATATCAAAGAGATCATTTGGACTGATTCCACTCTCACTCAAAGCAGCAAGCAACAGATCTTGTCCTGGCTCCACCATCTCTGAAGAAAAAAAAAAAAGAAACTGTAAATACAAGTACATTTAATTCTGATTTATTTTTTGCCCACACACAACTCCATTTCCTGCATTTAAGGGCATTCACAGTGCACTCTCTTGTACACACAGTCACTTTCTAGATGTGCTCTGGTTCTTTAGTTTATTTGTAGGCTTTTCAACATATTCACCACATTTAAAAGCAGGAAGAATAAAATAGTTTTCTACACAAAATGCTATCATACCCATAAACTTAAGAGACCTTTCCTAGTCTTTGAGGCACTAAATTTTCAAGCATTACAAGAAACATCAAGAGCAGAAATGGTGAGACCATGTTATGCTAATGATCCATCTTTGTCAGTGAAGCAACTGCACGAGGGAAGCACAATTAAAACTCATTTACTTTATCTTGTAACAAGTTAGTGATAAAGAGCTTATAAGGAAAGCTTTAATTTCTTGCTTGCCCTTACATTAGGTTACATTCATTCACTGGAGAAATTTTGTTTTGCATAGTGGAGAGAACAAATGTGCCACTATTATAGTATGTAACTGCTTATTAAATAGGACACTAACATCAGGTCACAGACTCCTTTATGTGTAGGACAAGCAAAACTAATTTCAAAAAGCTATTCTAGACAGCATAAAAACTTATTAAAAAGCCAAATACTCCATATTTAAAGATGAAGAGAGGAGATAACACATTTCACTTGCTTAAGAAGGAAACCCATCTGCCTCAGTATTAAGAAAAAAATTAAATTATCTCACAGAACTTGAGCTGTTGCTTATACAGTCTAAAATACACCTCAAGCAGATCTTAATTTCACTCACCCTCCACACCCCTTAACACCCACTGGGAATAAAACATTGAAACCCAATGAAGCCGAACACCTACTCTAAATAGGTAAGAGGACAAAATTATTTGCTGGCATTTTAGATGTTCATTCACAAGACTCCAGAACAGCATTCCCTTTCTTATCCCTTCTACATGCACAGCTGAGCCACATCCAGCTGGCTGGTGACACATCTTCCTCAGCACTTTTAGCAGAACAGGTAATTCTTGTAATAAGCTAAGCCTCAGGCACTTAGTTCTTACTCTTCCCAGTTTTAGTCTGTGCAATAGCAGGGAGAAACCTTTTGGTTGTGGATTCATAGTGAGATGGTGGCACCACAAGTCCCAGATACTGGGACAAGGGGAAGATACATTTTAACATAGCAAAGACTTAAAGATGCTCCAAACAATATCAAAGCAACAAACAATTGGTGGGACTGCTACTGACTACACACAGCCTCAACAAACACCACTTGCTTGTCAGAACCAGACTCCTTTTTCTTAAAGGTATTTGATGTGAGTAAATAAATTGGCAGAATGGCCTTGTTTGTTGCTATGAGGTACAGAAAATAAGAAGTATTAAGTCATCTAGCACACTTAATTGATATGGCAGCCCCATTAAAGGATGTCACCACCCACTAGCCTGTCTCCCACAATCCTGAACGGGTCAACAAAAGTGGTAAGACCTGACTTTTAGTTTCACCTTTCATTCCAGAAAGATTGTGCTTCCTCTCTCAAAAAAAGGGGACTATATATACATTAATCAGGCAGGATAAATCCTTAATTTTCATCAGACTAAAATCTTAACAGTGACCATCACATCCAAGTTTAGAAGCTTGCAGCACTGTTTACTAACACGTGAGGGGAAGAAGGTTTAAGTCTGCAGATGAAATTTTTGCTTATCAGTACTTTTAGTGTTCAGCACCTGAGAGCAGCTACTGAAGATGAATTTCTCTACAGAAGGGGAATTAACACAGGTCACCCCATCAAAACAGCTCCAAAACCACTTAAAAATCACAACTTCACAGTATCCATTTGGGAAAGAGGCACAAGCACCCTTCCACACAGGGTAACAACTTTGGTCAAAGGACAAATAAACTAAAATGTCTAAATAAGTCATTCTTTAGTCTGTATGGAGCTGTGATCACCCCACTGCTAAACGAAGATATGACTAAAACTTGGTTGAGAGCTAAGGGACTGGACTAAATAGAGGCACAAAAAGGAGGAAGTTTGGGGCTTTTCACTTAACAGAACTAAGAGAAAATGGAAAGACTCGAGAACTCTTAGTCTGCTCTCACAATATAGGAATGAAAGGCCTTTCTATGAAGTTGAGACTCAAAGCAAAACCAAAGCTAGAAGAAAAACCACACCAACACCACAAAAACACATCTTCCCCAGCCACCCTACAATGGTGTCACAACCCATTCAGTTTCAAGCCCAGTTTAACATTTCCACGATGCCACTGACCCGAACATGTTTAACCTTTAAAAACATGATGGCTGAGACCTTAAAAGTTTCAGAGTTCAGAAAAAAAAAACAATTCAGAGCAGTAATGCTTTAGTTGCTTATTACAAAGTCTTCAGTAAATGACAGGTGATGGAAACTAGCAAAGCAATTCCTACAATTTCAGAGTAAATATCTCCAGTTTAGAAGCATCCCTTTCTAGTGAGGCTGTTTTCATGTAAGAAATCCCCCAGCTGCACCCCTCTCCTGACACCCCAAATTTTAAGTCTTAAAATTTCATGGTTGCTCACAACCCAGCAAAAAGCTCAGTAAAACAACAGCAATTGTTTGTCTGTCAGTTTGGACAATGAAAGTTTGAGTAGGTTCACTTAGTTTGTTTCTGTACAGTAGGAACAAAGCTGCATTGTTTGGAACAAAAGGAATTCTGAACTTCTAGATTTTTTACATTAGAAGTCACTGAATACTTAGCACCAATTTTAGCCTTTGTGCAACTTCCAAGCACCAATGCTGCCCACCCTCCTCATTTTAATTTATCAAGGAAATTAAATGAGGAAGAAAAAACATACAGGAGGAGCTGCATTGTGATAACATTTTATTTTCTGTAGCACATGCTGGTTAAGCTTAAAACATTATCAGGCTGAACCAGCTCCATAATCTTGCAAGGTAGGAGGCTCCTCAGCTAACACAAGTGAAAGTGACTTTATCAAGCTCTGCAGCTCAGCCTTGGCAATACTATATAAGGACCTGTTTGCCACATCTTCAAAATCTCCGAAAGAAAATACTTATTAAAAAGTTGTGAATATTACAAGCTGTTCCCTGAGGATTTCATCACTCAAAAGAACTGTTTTGAGCATGTAGAATCTTGCAGATAAGATTGTTCTATGTTTAGTGAGGTAGTCCAATGTCACTGAGCAAGAATCAGCCTATTAAATGAAACTAAAAAAATGTATTTATAAAATTTCAACAGTAGTAATAACTTAATTACTTTCTTTGTATAAAGAAAAAAACAGCTGCTGCTATTTCAAGAAGGGCTACCAAAACACACCAAACATTTCTGTAAGGTGTTCTCCTGATGAAGAGCATAGCTTAAAACTTTGATAAAGAGGCAGTTTTGTGATCACTGCACATTATGTAAATAATTCCTGATTTAAAGATACAAAACCAGAATGCCATGTTTAATATCATGTCATGTATCCATGCCAACCTGGCTCTCTCTCTCCTTCCATTTTAGCTTTAGTACAAAGAAACAAAAAAAAAGGAAAAAAAAAGATTCTAAAACACATGTCAAGCAACCTGCTCTGTTTCCCCTGAGAAACATAATGGTAGAATCCCAAACAATGAAAAGCCTTTTGATTTTTCAGGTCTGTGAGTTACACATTGTAACACTGCATGCCTGAAGTGCTTATTTAAAAACCATAATCAATTACAGTATCATAAGTTGGTCCAAACCAAACATCACAATCAAGCAGGTACTGCTATTCCCAAGCCCTTCAGCCACCTGGGCTCTGGGGTGCACCTAGATGCACACCTGGGTGTAACTGCCTGCCTGGGACACAAACAGCATTCAGCAACTTCTGCTCTGTCACTGGAAAGTTTTCCCACTGCCTTTTTGGGGAATACCTGTCACCTGAGCTGTACTGGAAGCCATTTATAACACCACACAAATACTGGAGTTGTAAAGACAAGACAGCTTTGCCCTGCAAATTCTCTGCCTGTCTAAACCATGAGTTATTATTGACCTGAAAATTTCACATCTCCCTCTGCAGCCTCTCAGGGCAGAGGTGTAAGAGCCCCATCCCACCCAACAGGATTCTCTGGATAGCCACGTGGGTTCTGCTCATTTCACAGCTTTTGTCTCCAGAAGGCAACCTGGTAACAGTTGAAAAAAAAACCAATTCAACCAACCCAACCCCTTCTGGTCCTCTCCAAGCCAGCATCCAATCAAAGAGCAAAGCCCTAATTAATGAACTCACTCATGCTTCCATGCCTTAACCTCAAGACTAGCAGTTAATTTTGCATTCACACGTACAAAGGTGTTCTCACAAAAACCATAAGTTAACTCCAATCCCGGAAAAATCATTCCCACTTTTCCAAGGCTGGTTACCACTCAAACTTCAAAGCTTTCAAGGACACGAGGGACACTTGAGGGCAATGTGGTCTTCAACTCTGCCTCAAAGCTTTTCAATGACTCTTCTACAAAATTTACAACTGCCATGTTACACAGTCTGCAAATGTGAAATTCAGAAGTTCTGAAAATATTAAAATACTTAACAATGCAATAATTTGGCATGAAATCTGCTTTCATGAAATCTGAAAAAGGCTGGAGCTGGTAATTGGGCCAGCAGTGAAAGTTTTTAACAAGTAAAATCTTAAAGAAGAAGAGCAGCATGTGAGCACCAGGATCCTTAGTTTTAGCCTGGGAGGCAGTTTCAGGTGTGTCTCAAAGCACCATTACCTATACCCATGACCTGCTCCAACAGCTTTTAGAGTAGCTCTCAGCCAGTTTTGAAACCAGAGTAGTCTGGACAAAAAGACAAACTGCCCACATTTTATTTCTAAATATTAAGATTGCATACAAATATAATATCTCATGGCTGTGAGGGAGATACAGAATACCAATTCAAATGTCACGCTGTTACACAATCTAAATTCTTGCTTTACAACATCAACTACAGATTTTCATTTTGGGGGAGGGCAGCTTACAAAACATTAATGTATGTTTTTAAATAATTTTAATTCAGACACAACCTTGGTAGTCTAAAGCCAAATAGTCTACCACCGAGTTAATTCCTAACTTCAAACTGTGCTATTTGATCACACTAATTTTTTTTTTTACTCACTCTGGAGTTACCTAACAGATCAATTAAAGGGTTTTATTCTTAAGTATTTGCAAAATCTGCCTCATCTTTAACAAGTATGAAACACATAGCACCAGCCTATGAGTACCTGAAAGAAAGTACAAGAGTTCTGATCTATACCCTCAAATACAGTGTGGAACCTAGTCAGCTAAAAATAATAAAGAAACAACCTTAAAAAAACCGGGAGAAAAACCCATAAGGCCTCTTACCCATCCGACTGTAGGAGCATTTCTACGTTAAACTATTACTCACCCTAGCAACCTCTGTTTGAGGTGCGCTCGTTAAGAGTCCCTGGACTTTGAGGCCGTGTCTGCCGCCGCGGTTCAGCTCCCCGGGAGCAGCGGGGCCCCAGAGGGCTCGGCAGGGCGGGGAAGCCCCCGGGGGAGGCGACGGGAGAGACGGGGGGGGGTCGGCGGCTGCTGCCCCGCCACCTTCCCACCAACACGTGTTCCCGACATAAACTTCCGGGTTGGGCCAGAATCGGCTGCGTAATCCTGTCCCATGCGCGACTTTTTGTTTCCAGACCTTCACCTCTTTAAAGATCCCTCCAACAGCACCGCGATCCCGGGGAAGGGCGGGAGGGCTCCGTCTCACGGCGGCTTTCGGAGCCGCTCCAGCACCATAAATCAAACACCCCCATCCCCCCCGCCTCGTTTCTCCATTTCAGACCTCAACAATCACCGGCCGCGGAAAGAGCGCACAAAGGCGCGGGCCGGCCCGGGGGGCTCTGCCGGCGCAGGGATGCGGCGGGAGGGGCGGCCAAACCCACCGCCGCGCCCGCCCCCGTTAGAGAAGCGCTCCTCCAGAACCGGGGGGCCCCGCCGCCCGCCCCCGCACGCCCCCGGGCACGAAGTTCGCGGGACTACCGGGGCTCCGCCGGGGCGGCGGCGGCGCCCACCCCGCCCGCCGCGCCGCCCCCGGCCCACCGGGACCCCTGCGGGGGCGGCCGCACAGCCTTCCCGGGCAGAGGGACCGAGGGAGACGCGGAGCCGCTCCCAGCACAACGGGTCCTCCCCGGACACCCCCGCGCCGCCGCCGCGGGCCCCGGTGAGGAGCTGAGGGGAAGAAACCCCCGGGGCGGCCCCACAACGCGGAGAGAGACCAGAGGCGGCCAAACAGGCGCGGCGCCAGGCAAAAGAGCGGCGCGGGACTTACTCTCTGTCGCACTCGATCCTCCCGCGGGCTCCTGGAAGTCTCCGCCGCCGGCCCCGCCGCCCGCCGCTTTCTAACTCACAGCCGCCATCTTTGCCCTCCCTCCCCTCACAGGGGAGGGGGGGCCGGGGGCCGCCCGCACCACGTGACCCGGGCCGCGCCTCCCTCCCCCCGCCGCGCCGCGCGCGCTCCCCGCCCACGTGACCCCGCCAGCCACCGCCCGCCGCTGGCGCGCGCTCGGCAGCACGTGACCCGCCCCCCGCCCGCGGGCTGCCCGGTCACGTGGCCGCCGCCGCCGTCTCGCGCCCACCCCCCCCCCCCCCTCCCACCGCCGCCACCGGGCCCTGGCGCGCGCTCCCCGCTCGCCCCCCCCGTCACGTGACATGCCGCGCCTCGGTTTTTCCCTGCCCTCAGCAACGGGAAGGCCGCAAGTTTCTCGTTCCCTCCCCCCCCAAAAAAAAAACCCCGGCGTATCCACCGTCCTTCAAATAAGCGACGTCCCCGCGGGCGGGCCCCGCCCCATGGCGGCGGCCGCAGTCGAGCCTTGGCGATCCGGGCCCGGTTCCCGGTAGGGTGGGGGGAGGGGAAGGCGGAGGCGACCGGCTGTGAGCGGTCACGTGACCTAGGCTCCCGCAAGATGGCGGCTGCCGGCGAGAATTCGGCAGCGCGGCGGAGCTCTCGCGAGATCTCGCGTTTCTCGCTGCATCACGGGGCGGGGGGAGGCGCCGTGCGCGCGCCCCCGCCTGAGGTGGCGTTGGCGGGAGCGGCCTCGGAGCGGCGGGACCGGGCTCGGCCCCGGGGGTTCGGCGTGAGGGGAAACGCTGTCATCTGAGCTCATCCCCGCCCGTGCTCTCGCTGCTGAATGCGTCTCACTTCAGGAGGCCCCCTGGTCTCGTCCCGTCCCTCCGCGGTTGGCGGCTCCGAGCACCCCGGTGCGGCCGGTGCCACCCCACCCTGAGGACACCGCCGCCTCCGCCTCCCTCACGGCACCGCGGCTCTGCAGAGTTCCTGCACACGAACTCTCCCCAGGAGGATGCGGGGGGACATCCCTGCTCTCCTCCCTGGGGTGCTGGCAGATGAGTTTTCCCTTGCGAATATTGTACAAGCTGCTAATGTGAAACTTACTGCTGCAAAGAGTGAGTTAAAATCTGGAGACCCCTCATGCTAGTTTCACATTTGGAGACTTTTTTTTTAGAGCTGGAGGCCCCCAGACTGAGAAGACTTGTTAAAAGAGACAATCTTCCAATAAAATGCTTTCCCAGTTGTGTAAAAACATGAAAATTTGTAAGAACTTTCACACAGAATTGAGCCAGACATAAATGAAGTGTGAGCAATCATGAAATACCTTCAAATGTTCAGTATTACTCATTCAATCTTGTGCAAGTTTGCTTATTTTATCATTAGACAAATTTAACAGGGATTAATATAACCAATAAAGGATTAGACAGATTAAGGCTAAACTATTTAAAGACAAAGCAACATTAATTAAACTGACTTAAGTAATTCAGATTAATCAGTGATGCTGCAGATGGAGAAAAAGATGACAGAAGTGAGGCCAGAGACCAGAAGAACAATTTTAATGGCAGCTTTTATCTTGGTTATTGCCCTCTGCACACTTCAGATGAAGGCATGACGAAGTACAGCTCACACGTGCTGAATCCAACTTTAAATCTCAGCAGCTCTGTACAATCGTGACAAGAAAGGGAGGGTTTTGATGTCTTGAGTTGAAAAGGGAGTTTACCTGTCAGCGTTTTTGATCATCCTCGACTGCAATAGGTGAGTAATCCCGCTGGTGGAGATGCTGCTTTCCATTGGCGTGGAATTAGCACAGGCACATTTGTCTGCAGGACTCTGTTTCCATAGAATTTTGGCATGTAATTCACGGATCTCACTGCACTTTCTAGTCAGAGATTTATTTTTTTTTAATATCATTGGTAGATACAATTCTGAATGTAATTATATTTTATAATCTATGAAATGCGGTTAGCACCTACTGGCATTTTACTCTGTGACTTTATAAAACGATGTTGCTTAATGTCATACTCAGCAGTTACCCTCAGGGATTGTTTTTACTTGATTTCTAGTGGCTGAAGCACAAATTGTAGGGATTTCATCTTGTGAACGAGAAATTTGTGTAAATGCTGTCATTTATATTGCAAATGTGACAGGTGCTCTGTGAGAACTTGCTCTCAGGTGGGAATATTTAACAAGCATCCCCTTGGTATATTGGACAGAAAATGAAACTACGGATTCAAAGATAAAATAAGATTTTTTTAAAACTGGATGAAGTGTTCATCTAGACCGAAGAGATTTACCTTGAAGATTTTCTTCCCTTTCTGAGCACATCAAACGCCTCGCTCGCTCTTCCTTCCCTTCCCCCACAAAACAATTTCACATTTCCGCAGTAAAACGTGGTGCTCCCGCGAGCTGCTCATGCGGCACTACGGGAGAGAATATTTAGGTCACTGGGTTTTAGCGCTGGTTCTAGCGGGAGCCGCGCTGCTCCCTCTGGATTACGGGAGCGCTCTCTCCATGTGCTGCCGCGCGTCCCGAGCCACAGCGGCTCCGGCCACGCTCCTTTGGGCTGGAGGCTTTAGCATTTTAACTTCTCATCTCTGGCTTTTGGCCGCAGCCAGCTGAGGGGTGAAGCCAACGTGTTTTGCTAATTCACAGTGTGATCCCACCGCGCCGGGAGCAGCGGCCAGTTAGAGATGACGTTGTTTTCTTTGTTGCTCTGGGGAAGAGAATTCCTTGGCTTCCTTTGCCCTCTACTGGTGGCCCGCACGGCTTCGATGCCAACTCAGTTGCTTTGCTTAATATACACATATAAAATAATTATTTCAAATAGACAACCCCCAGCAGCTGAGCAAAACTACAGTTGAGGGCGTTTCCAGAGCTTTCCCAAGACATTAGGAAGAGTGCTCCCTATTTCTGCAGGAAGGAAATCATTTTAGTAATTTATGCAGATCTTTTTTTTCCAGTTGCATCCCAGCTCTGTGATAAGTACAGTGCAAACTGGGGTGGAAAAATCAGAGCAGTGTCTGCTCTGGTGCTTTTGCAGAGAGCTTGGAGTACCTGCCTTGATGGAAGAACACCATGGATATGAATGTTCAAGGATATGATGCCCAGAGGATGACAGCTGGCTGCAGCTTTGAGTTTACAAGAAAATACCCAGTGCATTTTGTTTGCCTCTCTGACAGCACCCATGCAGAGCTGGGTTTGTTCTGTCTTCTCCCGAAGTGCCTGAATGCAGAGCTATCACGGGAAGGGGAGGGATGGCCTGGAATGCTGTGCTGCCTTCTGAGACTCTGCAGTCACACTGAATTCCTGTCCTGTGAGCCCCCATCTGCTGTGGGACAGCTTGGAAAGGATGAGGCCCGAGTTCTTGCTTTAGATGAGAAGGGTTTTTTTCCTGTTAAGGGAAAGGATGGCTTTCAGCTGTATGACTGCCTGGCTGTTTATGTCACTGTGGGAATGCCCCAGAGACAAGCAGCAGCCTGTGGCTACAGATAAGCCTTGGGTGGGAAGCCACCCCTGTGGTGATAGCGCTTGGGCCAGAGCAAGTGCCACCACCCCAGGTGCTGAGCACACTCAGCAGGCCTTGCTGCAGGAGGGGTGACACAGATAGGAAACAGGAGCCATGCACTGTTGCTCAGTGTAAGCATTCTGCTTATCGTGGAGCACCAAAGTCCTGTGTGGCAATTTCCTGGCTTCCACGATGGCATCCACTTGGCATCCATCCAGATCCCCGATCCATGCAGGCTTTGACCCATTGCTCTGTTACTCTTTGCCATTGTACTTTCCTGATTTCAAAGTGGATGTGCTAGTCCTGTTGGAAGCTTCTGACCAGGAAATCGATGCTGAAGGCAGTTCCAGCTCTCCTGGTGATAATGATGGCTCTGTCATTTGGCTTTTAACATTTTAGCTGCTCTCGTTATGGAATGGGGATTTACATAAGGTCTTTGATGCTTTAGTGCAATGCTGGAGTATTACCTGCTCTCCAGGCAAGCTTGGAAGATGGAACTAATAGACTTAAATTTCAGCCAGGGAGATCTAAGCCAAACATCGCGTAATGCAGCCTAATAATTGCACAGAGCAGAGTTTTACAATCCCGCCAGGATTAGGGGTTCCCGAAATCCCCGCTGCGAGGTGGCGTGGGCCGTGTGCCCTGCGGAGAGGTGCAGGAGGGAGGCAGCGTTGGCGGCGGGAGGTGCCGGTGCACCGGCAGAGCGGACAGGGCGGGGGTACCACCGGGCCCCCGCGGGCTCGCACGGCCCGGAGGGTCCCGCTCCCGCCGCCGCGCGCTCCCACCCACGTGGCGCGGCCCGGCTGTGGGAGGAGCATTCCCTGCCGGGCCACCAATCAGAGCGCTGCCTGCCCTCGGCACGGACCAATCAGCGCCCAGGGAACACACATTTAAACCCTGTTCCCGGGAGCCGTAGCCACCGCGGTGTGACAGGGGGAGGGCGGGTTATGGCGGCTTGCCCCAATCAGAGGTCTGAGCGCGATGATTGGCAGGAGATTAAACCAATGGGGTTGCCAAGGGTAACGCGGCGTCTCCCTGCGGAGCGGTTGGCGGCGCCGGGGACTCCACGGGGACAGTCGGGGCCGCCCGGCGCGGGGGCTCCGGGGCGCGGGGCCACCGCCGCCGCCGCCATGGCCGGAGGTGCGCGGGGCGGAGCGGGCACGAGCGGAGCGGGGCCGGGGCGCGGCGGGGCCGGCGGGGCTGGGCCCGCGCGGCGCGGGGCATCTCCGCGGCGCGGAAGCTCCTCCTGGGAGGTGCGGGGAGCCGGGGCCGGCGGGACTCCTCCCCCGCGCGGTGTGCGCAGCTCGCCGGGAAGGGGCTGGGCCGCCGCGGCTCGCCCTGCCGCATCCAGCCCTTTAAACATGGCGCAGGCCGCGGCGGCCGGGCGATGACCGCGGGCGGCCGCGCCGGACATGGCTCAGGCGCCGATCTTCCCCCGTTGCTCCTAGGGAAGAACATGCCCAAGACCAGGGCGGGCGGCGTGGAGAAGGCAAGCCCCGAGAGCGCCGAGAGGAAGGGCCCTAGCCGCCCCCGGGCCGGCGGGGTAAGCAGTGCCCGGGCCTGGGCGGGCGGAGCGGGGCGGGCGGCTCCCGGGGCTCTGCTGTGCCTTCCGCGTCCCCCCGGTGCGGGCGAGCCAGCGTGCGGGCTGTCCCGGGGAGCCGCGGGGCCCGGGCCTTCGGGAGACCCTCAAATCATTCAGGAATCGGTCAACTTTAAGTACAGTCGGACTCTTTCCGTGTATCCCTGTGCCCTCCGCCGACAGGCACTCGGCTCGGCATTCCCTCCGTGCCATCTTCCCCGTCCTGTAGTTCTGTCACAGGCAGCTGGCCGGAGGCTGCTTGTCTCTTTGCCTTTAACGGCCAATGGAAATAGTTGCGGCTGTTGCATTAAATCCCGGAGCCCCTCTGCAGCCAGCCTTTCGTGTGTTTGCTGCGCTGAGAAAATCTCTGCTCTCCCGAGTCTCAAGCCTGGCACAGACAAAGACGTGGCAGCGGCATCTCGGTTGCGCCAAGAGCGCAGCAGGCAGGGAGCTGGGAATGAAGGGAGGAAGCTATGCTGGAAAAAAGAGTTGTTCGTTTCCTGTTCATGGTGTATTCAAAGCCTGAAGGCTCAGCTGGCAGGTGGACTGCACTTCACTGCTTTGGGCTTTCTCCCAAAATGCCCGTATTTAAACTTCTTACTAAATCTTGAGGACTTTGAAGCTCAGGGTTCATTGCTTGCATTTGTTAAAACAGTGTTTTCATAGTATTTCATGCTTTGAAGCCCCGTTTTTTTAATAAGCAAGTTTTGCCTTTTATAGGCCTTTCAGAAACATTAAAGGTCAGGGAGTGTCTGATTTGCTTTTTTTCAGGCTGTTCCATCTTAATCTCAGTCTTTAGTAGTTTATTTGTGGGCTGAGATTTGAGCCTTTAACTGGTCTGATTTTGTGTTAATTATGTACATAGGAAGTTTGTTATTCATGACCACGTTAATTATTAAAATTATCCTATCTATTCTATTGTCTACTTTGTTTACTTTTTCAGTGTCTGTGACTGAAATGCTGAGGTATTTGTTTAGTCAGCTATATCTGAGCTATCTTTTTTTAACTATTGGGACCCTTTGTCCCTTGCTTTTCTAAGAAAATGGATGCATATTTTTGTTGTTTTAACTGGCATGCAATGTCTGAAAATTGCTTTTGGTTGAGTCAAACTATAGCCAAGAAAAACTCATTCTGCCCAAGTTGCATCTGTTTGTCCAGACACTGAGATTTCACGGCTGGAATGTGCCTGACATACCCTGCACAGGCAAGCACAGCCAGGTGGCAGGAGGCTGTGAAAGCAGAGGTGACAGGACTCCACTAATCTTTGCTGAATTTGACACTGCTCACTGTTGGCATCTTGGAGCCTGAGCCAGTGAACAAACCCCAGGCTCTGTGGTGTCTGGCCATGCCAGAGGGTTTTGCCATTTTCCATACTGGGCTTTGCATAAACTCTGTAATGGCCCTTTTTTTCATAAACAACCTTTACACTTTATTTTTATGTCATATAATGGATAAAATATAGCAATGTTTATCTCCCATGCTTTGCTGAGAGGTGTCACTCAAAGCAGGCTGTAAAACTGATTCCTGTGCTGCTCAGTTGAGCATATAATTTGCTGCAACAACATTTGACACCTCCTGAGAGTATCTGGGTAGCTCATACCTCTCTGGCTGTGAGAGCTCTGTACTGGGCCTGGGCAATTTTTGCTGCACTATTCATATTTTTTTTGGCTTATGCTCTTTGAGGCTGCCTTCCTCCCCAGGAGCTCAGGCTTGGGGTTTTTTTTAGCACCAAAGTTCATACTGTGAAGGACAAGGGTGGAGGCTGGAGTTAGCTATGACTACCCCATCCTGCCACATTTTATTATTTAAGTTCTCAGAGTGCTCAGTACTGTTATGTTTTCACTTAGAAATCACAACCTCAGTGAGGGTGATGCTTCAAACAGTGTAATTCCATCAGCACTGTCACCTGTCAGCCCTGGTTGCTGCAGACTGTTGTGAATGCCAGCTTGAGGTTCCTGGAATCTCTGTGCTGAACTGATTTTTTGTGGGTCTGTTTTAGGAGAATGTGTTTATTGGTCAGTCCAAAATCTACAGCTACCTGAATCCAAACAAAGCTCCTGGTGCTCGCCCCCCGCTTCAAGAAGAAAACTCTGTCATGTATCACGAGGTGAAATGTCAGGGCAAAACACTAAAGGAAACCTACAGGAAAGGAGCTGGTAAGATTGAGCTTTGGATTGCTTATCTTGGTGCATGTGCTCCCACTGCCCCCAATTCTGACATTTTCATCAAGAAATAAAAGCAGTGTGGAGGAGCCCAAATTGTGGATGCTGAGTGCCAGGCTTCACAGTGACTAGAAATGGGAGTTTCTGTGAGTTTATGGAGGGGAAGAAGACCCATCTGGCTTGTGTTTAAAGGTGCATTTAACAGCCTTGGTAATTTGTCAAAGCACTTTGATGCAAACACTTTTACAAGCAGGTATTCTCAGTCCCGTTTACAGGGAGTGTCAGGCTTTCTGGAAACTTGGGGCCTTTAGTTCCTAATTTGGCTCCCCAGCTTTGACAAGGAAGTGAAGATGGATTTAGCTTGTCCCACTGCTGAGGCCTTGCAGCTGTGCTTCTTTTCTCCAGTGAGACTTAAACATCTGTTTCAGCAGATGGGACTGTTAAACTTGATGATTTACTCTACATAAAAACGTTATTGAGCTTTAAACCACTCTCACCTATCTCTGAGTCAGTTGTCTGAGGAGGAGGATGTGGTTGTATTGGGGTAGGATGCAAAAAAACCAAGTAAATGTTGGTTGTGGGGAGTGTAGATTACTTGTCAGTGCCAGCCCTTTAGCTCCCATGGATTTAGTCTAGGTGGCATTGGCCACTTGGTACCAACATCTGCAGCTGCTGAGCCCAGCAGTGCAGGGTCATTGCTGTCCCTTTTCTCATTTAACAGAGCTCTAAACCACTGGAATTCATTTAAAGCACTCGGGTATAGTTGGCCCTAAGTTCAGAGCCTTACTCGATTTCCTTGTCACCAGGAAAAAAGAATGGTGGCAAAATAGTTGAAGGTGCTGTGAAACCAGAAGACCAGAAGGATAAGGAAGGTGGGTGCAATCCTTCAGTGCCCTCCTCTGATCAAAACCAAGAAACTGTGGAAACCCAAAAGACTCCCCTGCCCGCAGACTGTGCTGAGGAGGCCAATGCAAAGCCAGCTCAGAAGAAGATGGTTAAAGCAAAACGAGGACCAAGGAAAAAGTAAGTGATTTGTGGAATTGTGAAAGGACAGCTCTTTGTTTTCACAGGAATATCACACTTTAAAAACCCTAAAATAGCACCTAAGTACTTATTTTGCAGAGGACCTGTTTGTCTTGAGAGCAAGGCTGATGTGTTCTATTGTTCTATCACAAGTGAAGCATTTGCTGGTCACCTGTGGAAAAAAAGAAATTAATGAGCCATTAAGACCTACTTTCCTGTGGACAAATGGGAACGGGTCTTGTCAGAAACAGAACAGTTGGAGGCTTCCTGGCTGAGCTGATATCCTTTCTCTTGGTATCAGAGTAATGTGACCTAACATTAATGAATTCCTTGCCAAGCAGTTTTCATGACCTAAATTTTCGAGTGCCTTCTGGCAAGGCACGCAGGGGGCCCCAGACTTGTAATGTGACCTTCAGTTGATTTCTAACGACATCTCACTTGTATTGTTCAAGAATTAGTACTGGAGTAATGGAAATAGTGTGGGGAAGAAAAGGGATGTAGCTGTGGCTTGAAGCTAAGGGTACTGATAAAAACCACTGATTCATATTGACCACCTTTCAACTTACCAAGCTCAAATAAAAAATTCTTGCACATACCTTTGCTCTAACAGTGTGACTTAACAGTCTGAAATGTGTGTGTGTGTTCTCTTTTTCTTCCTCCTTAGAACACAAGGAAGAACACCAAACCGAAAAGTGACAGATTATTATCCTGTTAGAAGAAGTTCCAGGAAGAGCAAATCTGAATTGGAGGTAGTGCTTCTTGTTTAGATGACATTACTTAAAACAAGTCTGATTAGCTGAAGATTTGGGGAAGTAACTATGGTTTCCATTCCAAATGCAAATAAACTTGTGCACTTGAAGTAATGTTAAGAACACGCTTAAAATTTGGAAATGCTGGTCTAGTTTAGAGCAGAATCTAGCTGTTTATGTATTTGGAGGGGCAGAAATCTGTCTTTCTGCTGTTCAGTTTGCTGGAAATATGAGATGGTTTGGAACAATGAGTGTCATTGGTGGGTAATTTCCTTCCAGCTCTAGAAGAAGCTACAAAAGCTGACCACAATATTGTGGTTTTGTTTGTTCTTGTTTATTCTGCAGACTGAGGAAAGGAGGAAAATAGATGAGCTGATTACAAGTGGGAAAGAAGAAGGAATGAAGGTAACTGCAGTGCCAACCTAAGTAGTCATGTACTGTTCATTATACAGTATCTTGATGTTAATTTATTTAAACAAAGAGTAGCAGAACTCAGTCTCAGGACCCTGCAATTCTCTAAAATGCAGGAAAACTGGAACACACAGTCCTTCCTTTTAGTGAGCAGAGTTGGTCTCTGAAGGATATGTCTGTGCAGCCTCACTTAAAATACTGAGTGGGCTTTAAGGACTTTACAGAAATGCACTTCTAAGTTCTTTGATTGGAAGACTTTGTGTCCAGCTCCCCAGTAACTCAGAGTTTGTCCCAAACTCATCCTGCATTTCTTCCACAGTGCCATGCATTGTGCTTCTACAGCTTTGTCTGCAGTACACACAAATTCCCTTTTGCAGCAGTTTTTTAATGACAAATCATTTCCTAGTAATCAGCATATCTGCAATGATGTCAATCAGCTGGGAAATGAGAAAGTATTTTCTTTTCAACTCAACAGATTGATTATATTGATGGCAAAGGGAGAGGAGTAATTGCTACTAAACATTTTAACCGAGGAGAGTTTGTGGTTGAATATCACGGGGATCTCATCGAGATCACTGATGCCAAGAAACGAGAGGCTGTGTATGCTCAAGACCCATCCACAGGCTGCTACATGTACTATTTCCAGTACCTCAGCAAAACCTACTGGTAAGCTCAAGTTTCTGTTAATAGAGGCTTTGAATGCTGCTAATTGTTTTCTTGTTTTCATGCAAATTTTTTATTTTTAATGGGAACTGTGAATTATTAAATCTTTTGGAGCCCTGATCCATGGTCTGAGAGCCTCCTATACATCTGGGCTATGAGGAATGGTAGGTGACTCAAAGCTCTCTTCTTTGAAGTACAGCACAAGCTGTGTGGAGAGTAGCTCTGCTTGGATGAGGCTTGTAGTGCTGCAGTGGTCTTCTGCCTAAATTCATCCTCTAGTAAAATGGACTCCTTTTCTGAGTTGCGAGGAGTTGGTTTGGAAAGCAGGATGGACAGACTCCCTGGAAGAGAAACGTTTTTTTCAACTTTGACTGGGTGTCCTTGTTGCTCTAGTCTCTGACACCCACTTCAGTCCAAGCTTTATAATTTTTTTCACATCTGGATTCTGCTATTCCTGGAAACAAGCAGCTCAAACAGTCCAAAGATTTCATTTTCTGGGTTTTGTACTAAAAAAATCTCCCAGAGTTGTTTCAGTTTCCCTGCCTTGCCATATTATGGATGCCCATTTAATCGTGGTTGTTCTGTAATGTAACATGATGACATTCTGTTTCTCCTTAATTTTTCAAGACTCATGGATTCCTCCTCTTTGTGTGATTTGTCCACAAGCGTGCCCCTGTCCCAGAGGCAATCCCGTGTTCTGTTCTTGCTCTTTCAGTGTCGATGCTACAAAAGAAACGAATCGTCTGGGAAGGCTCATTAATCACAGCAAGTGTGGCAACTGTCAGACCAAGCTCCACGACATCGATGGCGTGCCTCATCTCATCCTCATAGCTTCCAGGGACATTAAGGCAGGTGAAGAACTGTTGTACGACTATGGAGACAGAAGCAAAGCTTCCATTGAAGCTCACCCGTGGCTGAAACACTAATTCATCTTCCTTGTTTTGGGGTTTTTATTTTTGGACTGAGTGTTCTACAAGGAGTCAGTGCATTTTTTTTTTCCTGCCCTCACTTCCCTCAGCTTTCTTAGTGGATGGCTTATGGTCTTCCGAGCTCCTTAAAAACTGCCTTTTTGCTTTGCAGTATTTAAATACCTATTACAGTTTCCAGGCAGGCTTGAATAATTGATCTTAGATTGCCAAAACTTTTATATCATAAAAGGAAAACCCTCCTTAAAATTCGAATGCTTCTGCGTAGTGACCAGTGCCACTTGAGCAGTGAAAGACTTGCACAGAAATTTAATCACTGGGGTTGTGCTTCTGCTTTTGCAAGGAAATCTCACGCCCCACTTTGGGGTGCTGAACTTGGCTTTATGACAGAAGTACTGCTGTACTCTGACTTGGTCATCCAGTGGCTTGACTGCCTGTCAGACTGCTTTTCACAGCCCAGTGCTGACAGGCTTCTCTGAGATGGATGCTACTGTCATTCTCAAATAATTTGTGGTAGGAATCCAGTTTCTCCTGTGTCATACATTCTGTTGGCAATGAACTTCAAATGCACTGGCACTGAGGAAAAAGGATGGTCAGATTGACTGCTTCCTTTGGAGAAATTGCTCCCAGCCAATTGAGGATAAATTTTGATAGACTGGGTTGATACTGATTACAGATGTGAAGATAGAACTTCACGTTGAGAATTAATGTTTGACATTTACTTATTTTCTAAACTTTGAGAAGGTACCTTTTTATAGTCAATGGCTGATTCTTGGAGGTGTCTCCCAGAGGATTTTAAAGAAGTAAAAACTCTCTCCAAAAGTTTTTTATATTACCTTCCTATGCTAATTAGCCACATCAGAAGCTATTTATTTACTGTGAATGCTTGAAGTAGAGCATAGTGGTTCCAAAAATAGGAGTCATCTTCATATGCAGCTTCAAACTGTAGTGATGGAGTTCATGCAGTGAAGAAAGTAGATTCCTTATTGCCTGGTCCTGTAGGTCTGTCCAGCACAGTCTGGTCCCACTGTCTCACATGGGAGTCGAGCGCTTGGCATCTCATGGATGTTTGGATGTTTCTGTTGGAGAGCCAAATCTGGGATATAGGCAGGCAATACAATGCAGGTCCTTTATGTTAAAGAGGAATTCTTACCAGTTGGAATTTTTGCCAAGGCAGGCTTGGCATGTGTGTAGATGAAAATGGCTGTGAGCCATCAGCCACGCTTGCTGCTGGAAGATGTCAGCAAGGGATCTGTGGCTCTGTTAATGTCTTCTATTCCTCATGTCTTGAAGGCTGCTGCTGTTCCAGCTGAATGCCCTCTAGACAATCTTATGCTTGCCTATGTGATAGGTCAGATAGCAACAACATCCTGGTCGTGTGCTCCAGCAGCAAGAGAGGTGGCTTAGTGATGTATTTTTTAAATTAAAAACTTGAAGACAATGTCTCTGTAAAATAAAGAATATATTTATTATTGATGAAACGGCTGCTATACTACCTGTCTCCATTGCAGTTTTATGAGCATTTTGAAAGAAAGCTGTGAAAATCATTAGCTATTAAATGCTTTATATTATTTACTGCTTCACACAAGGCAAACTCAGCAGAGCAAGCCTGGGTGTTTTCCCATTTCTGAAGAATTAACTGGAGACCTGTTACATTACATGTACTGAGTTTCAGGTAAGCCTCATTGGCCAACTTGTCTGAGTTGGCACTGATTTTTCTCTGGTCTCAGTAACAGAGACCTCAGCAATGTGTACAGTGTCCTGTTAAACTAGAGCACTTCCCTTAAGTCAAAATTGGAATAATTTTTTTTAATTTTATTTAAACATTTATGTGTTCTCTATCAGGTTGAATAGCTTAAAACCTCTGTACTTCAGCATCACTTTTGTAAACAAGAAAGGGGAAAGATCTCCCTTGTTTTACATAAAAAGAAAATGTCTTCTCTGAAAGCTTAATTGGTAATTGAGTAGCACTGCGTTGGAGGATGGAAATAAAGCTCATGTTGCACTGCATCTGTATCCTTTACTTTTCTAGGAACACATACAGAGATCTAGAGATCTATCTCAGTGTATTTCTCACAGAAATGTGTCCTTTGGCTGTTTATCTCTGTGCCTCACAGGAAGGCTTCATCTTCTAACAAGGTGTCACAGGAAAAGACAACCTTGGGTTGGGAGCTTAACTGCTTTTTTTTGAAGGAGATTGGAAAATACATCCCTGGATAAACCATGGAAGAGGATGGAATTCAGATCGCGTGTCAGCATCTCCCTTCAGCTCAGAGGTGCGTCCTGGCTGTTGCTGATTGTTTCTTTGTTTCATTTTTCCCTGCAGAAAGCCTCTGCTCAGGCCATGCCGTAACTGCCTCTCCTGCTGCCTGCTCTAGAAATTACACAATGAGGGCATGGCCAAGGCTTATTGATATTTTGAAGATGGCAAAAGGACTCCAGTAGTTCTGTGCCCTGGCTAAACCAGCTGGCTCAGGTCAGGCACCTGTGGTGTGGCCTTGCTGACAGAGAGTTGTTCCTGACCTCTGGAGGGAGGCTGCAGCTCTGCCTTCTGCTGAGCCACATCCACATTGTGCAGCTCAGCAGATGTGTGAAGTGCCCTACATTTTTCATGCTGCCAGTGTAGGAGAGGGAATCAAAAGACTTCAGAGCCTGCTTTTATTTCTGAAGAGAGTAGGATCACAGTTTGATACCTGTCACTGCTTCTTTTATGTCTGTTCAGACTTCTGCTCTGGATATTCTTCCTTTCTAAATGGAGAACCTAATTGGTGTCTTTCAAGCTTCTTTCCCCGCTCCTCTGTTTGCCCTATATGCTTCCACTGGTGCTAAATCTCATTACTGGGGCCAATACACAGCTTGTGGCAGGTGATTGAAAGAACAGAGCTTATGCAAAACACAACTCCCTACCACAGGAGACCTTCAGCTGTCAGAAATGAAATGTTTGGTGCATCTGTTCCAGTCTGAGCACTGCCTGCACCTCAGCCCTTCATGTGGCAGAGCCCAATTGCAGCAGCTTTTCTTGCTTTGCTGTGCTTTTCTCCACTGTTCATCTCACCCCCAAACAACCACTTGTGAATTGCAGGTCTCTATTATATTCACCTTACAAAATCATTTCAGCTGAATGTTTTGATAGCTGGACAAGATAAGTATGCTGTAGTAAGATTATCACAGGCTCTTTTAATAAGAATAAACCCCAACTTTGTATAAACATTTTATTTTCTACATGTAGATAATGTCTGACAGTAAGAAATACAAAAAGTGTCTGTTTCAAACAATTTCTGAAAAAGCAGAGTAAAATCTATTCTGAAAGAATATTTTACAACATGATTTGTTGTAATCATTTTTAATGAGATTGCTCATTCTCTACAGTAGGAGTGATGCTGCTGCTTCCAATTATTGTCTTTCCCAGTGCCTCTGAGGCTCATCAGTGCCATTCTCACCAGCAGCAAAGTCCTTGAGGATGCTCATTTTCCATGTTTAAAAGAAAACCTAAAAAAAGAGAAAAAAATCAATAGCAGAAAGGAAACAATAATGTACAACTGGAAAACAAGGAACAGGCAGGGGGCTGGCCCTGTCAATGTGCTATTTTGGGGTACTCTAGGGACAGACCCTGAGCTTGTGGGTTTTGTGTACAATGTAAACAAAGCCCTGGGGCCAGCTGGGGTGCTCCCACAGCACAGCCCTGAGGGGCTGGTAGGGGAGGCAAGAATTGAATCATTTTGCTTAGGAATCTTGTTTTTCCTAGGAAAAAAGTGACTCCCTGCTTGCCTGGGTGGAGGTTGCTTTCCTGAGCAGTGCTTTTTCCCCAGGAAGAGATTGCTTTATCAGTTTTTTAACTTTACATGGAGAGCAGAAAACAATATCTAGCCAACTAGGCTAAAGTTCAGCATCCACCCCTGGATTCCCTGTGTAAGGAGTGGGCCATGTTCTCACAAATTCTGCCCCAAAAGCTGCAGACAAGCTTACAGCCGTTTGATGATTGTCTTCTCTTCACTGTTCTTTCTGGTGCCAGCACTGCTGCCACTGGCTTCTTTGTCCAGTTCTTCAGTTTGTTCCCTTTTCTGTGAGATGATCCCACTGGGAAAAGAAATGGTTTTGTTTATTTTTATGGGTTTGTGCAGAGTGTGACAGTGCACGAGTTAGACCTCTCACTAGACATGGGTGAATGAGTGTTCACAGGACAGGGATGGCAGCCCAGCCTCTTCCATCTGCTGAACTGAAAATAATGAATTATTATCCCTAAATACAGCAATGTAATGGTGCCAGGGTTATGCTTTAATGAGAACACTGAAAAAGTAACAAGCTGACTTGTCCACAGAGAAAAAAAAAGGCAAATCGTAATGGGGGTGAAAGGGAAGTGTAATCACACTTGGATTTGTGCAAAAGTCCAAGGGTGAGAGGATGGTGTGGACACAAATGGTGAATTTCTGCAGGGGTGGATGTGTGGTACCTCCAGCGCAGCCACCCAGGCTCACACCAGGCCAGGGAACAGATGGGAGATTCCCAGCTCCCCTGCAAGGCAGGTGCCTGTTCCTCTTTCCACCCTACAGAGGAGAGAAGAAAGGCTTTGCCTCAGCTCTAGATTTTGCCATCCCACTCGGGTGTTTCTACACTCCAGCAGCTGTAACCGCCTACTCCAGGCAGCAGTTTCGGTTTGACCAAAGGGTGTTTTCCCTGCCTGGAACAGGGTGAGATTTTCCCAGCCTGCACACTCTGTTTTCACAGCATGTCCTGAGCTGACCTCAGTCATTTGGAGAGCTCAGTGGATCAAAGCCTGTGACTGCAGTAGCTGCAGGCGAAGAGTAGCCAAGCAACACTCAACTGGATTCGGAAATAAAAACACAGAGAAGTTAAAAACTGGTGTGACACCAGGCACAGGGTAATTCTGAGGCAGACTCTCCTCTTGGATAAATGAGACAATGAGCTGTTGGGTGACATTGCAGAGCTCTAACATCTGCATAGTAACTTCTACCCAGAAATCATGATGAAAAATGCAGCCCCCAAACACCACCAGTCACTTTGAGCCAGTCTCTGAGATGTTTGTGACCTTGTGTTATGCAGAGCTTATTTCCACTGTGTACAAGGCATTTTAGAATAGATTTATCCTCTTCTCCTGCACAATTACTCTTTACTACAATTACAATTAGGATTTTATGTGACTGTTTAGAGAGAAAATGGGTTTTGGCTTAAGCTGTAACACTTCATGAGGAGATAAACTCACAAATTACTAGACCTGAAAAGCAGCCCTGCCCTGCTCTTGGTGCACAGCACTGTGACTCAGTTCACTAAAAACCTGAAAACATTCCCACTGTTACATTTTTAACTTGGCCTGTACTAAACTGTGTAACAGCTGGGAAATCAAAGCAAGAAGCCATTTCACTGCTGCACAGCAAAGCAGCCAAAGCTGGGGAATGCTGTCAGGCAGTTTGTAAATTCTTGGATTTAAGTGTAACTTCTTGGTTTAACCTTCCTGTTACAGACAAGGCAAAGGGCAGGCTTGCTGTATCCAGGAGGATGCTGCAGAGATATCCCAACTGGAATCTAATGTGCTCAAACAGTTTGTGTCTAGATTAAGAAGAAATTTCTTGACCCAAAGAGTTTATAATCCAACCTGGTGAGAGGTGGCAGAGGTTGGGAAGGAGAACCTTTGGGATGCATGAATTTGTAGCACCAAGATCAAGACCCTTCCCACATCCCACCCTTTGACTCACACTGAGTCTCCCTTCAGGAAAGACCAAACCCTTCTCTAAAATCACTTGCTTTGCACAGTTCAAGGGCCTTACTCTTAAAAACCCCACAGCTTATCACGAATGATGAAAGAGCAGTCTGAAAAACCCCACAGCTTATCCTGAATGATGAAAGAGCTCAATATTCTCTTTCTAGTGCCACACCCCCGTGGGAGTGAAGGACTGGAGATCAATCAGTGTTGTGCTGCAGGAGGAAGGAAAGTTTGACTAAAGCTGAACTGGAAATCCCCCCGTGCTCTTTGGTATGTAGTGTGGCTTTAGACAGTGTGTGTGCAGCTGCTGTGACTGCACAGATGAATTCCTGTACACAACAACCCAACCTGGAAGTGGACTGGGAGTAACTCTGCTTAGGCTGAGAGTGGGACAGTTATGGGAATGGGCTGAGAACTGCGCAGAGGAAAAGGGAGTTTGGTTTTTAAATTGTGTTGCAGAGAGACTTCTTCTTTCCCCCATTTTTCTTTGTTCATTGTATGCTCTGGGGAGCACAGGGATCACTTACACATCTGGACAGTGCCTATCTTGACCTAGGGGCTCAAACCTTCATGACTCTCAACTGATAAGCTTCATGAAGTACTTGTTTTTAGTAGTATTAGTTCTCTGCTGCCTTCAAGCTTTACCTCTTATAGCACTGTAGCTCCTCTTGCACTACCAGAAGCTGAGCTTTCAGCTGGTTCCTCTCTTGCAATACATCTCGGAGCTCCTGTAACGTGAACCGGGGCCGGTTGGGGTCTGAGAGGTCTATCACCATTTGATCTGGTCCAAGGCTGGGCTGTAAAATAAACAGTGGTGGTTCTTGTAACCTCTCAAAAAACTCAGCATTCAGAGAGTAAAATATCTGGATTTTATAAATATGAAACTTAGAATTCATAAGAATCCTGATTTTTTTTTTCCCAAGCAGTTAATTATGGTTCTTCATATTTTTGTATTCTCTTAGTGACTGTGTTCCCCAGCCAAGTACAGGCCACAACTGTGACAAGCTCTGACCACAGTTAAAAGCGAAGTCTCTGTCCCAAAGAGTTTGCAATTTAGTTGTCAAGAAGATGCTTTTATCAGATTGTTCTCAGATCATGAGTGAGGCTGAGCCATCTAATGCCACACCAAAATTCCTTGTCAAAGAAAGGTGAGACCTGAACTCGCCTTTTTTTATTTAAAACCTTTGTAGTAATCAAGGCATCCATTTCCCTCACAGGAGGTAACAAAGCCTCAGTGTTTGCAAACCGTTGTCTCTATGGGGCCGGTGCTGTGCAAGAGCTGAACACGGTGGGTTTGTACCCTCTGAACTTTGTGCGCGTCTTTGTGCGTGACTGCCCCAACTTTGCTGGGTCAGCCACTGCAGTGAAACTGGAGCGAGGAATCCACAGCACTGCGAACCTAACCACCCCCGAAGAAAAGACCTTCAAGGCTTTCATGGCCAAAGACGGGAAGTGACTTTGTGAGACTCGTCCTGCTGACACAAAAGAGACCACAAGTATCGGCCGGCCCATCTGGTGTGGCTCTGGGTGCGCTCCGAGACCCGCGCGTGGTGTGCCCGTGCTGGGGAAGGGCCCGTGTCCCGTGTGTCCGGGCCGTGTCCCGTGTGTCCGGGCCGTGTCCCGTGTGTCCCGGCCGTGTCCCGTGTGCCCCGGCCGAGTCCCGCACCCACCTGCGGGGCGTTCCCGCGGGCCGCCTCCCGCAGCTGCTCCAGCTCCCGCCGGAGGCTGTCCCGCTCCCGCCGCAGCTGCTCCTCGGCCACGCTGCTCTCGCTCACCAGCGCCTCCAGCATCTCCAGCACCCTGACGATCCTGAACTGCAGCCGGGCGCGGGCGGCGGGCAGCTGCGGCCCGGCGCGGAGCTGCAGCAGGTCCCGGCCCACCACGGAGGAGATGTCGTAGACATCCGCGGCCGTCAGCTGGAACGGGCTCTTCTCCAGGGCGCTCTCCGGTCCGCCATCCTCATCCTCCTCCTCCTCCTCCTCCTCCAGCTCCTCCTCCCCGTCCCGGCCCCGTTCCATGCCCGCCGCACCCCGGCGCTCCCTCCCAGCCGGGCCGGGCGGCGCTGCCGGCGAGGCCGCGGGCGGAGCGGCCCCTCCCGCCCCCGGCGCTCCCATGGCGGCGGTTGCGGCCCCGCGCCGCTTCCCGCCCTGCCCCTTCCCCTGAGGAGGCGCCGCCCGTGCTCCGCTGCCGGTAAGGGACGGGGGGGCTCTCCGGCAGCCCCGGGAGCCGGCACTAAGACGGGTGAACGCATCGGCCTTTCCGCAGCGCCTCGGCTCGGGGAGCGGGGCGGGGGGCTGGCGGGCTCCAGGAGCGGGGAAAGGGGCTGAGATCGACCCCGGCGGGAGCGGCTGCGGGTCGGCCCCTGCCCGCCGGGAGAGCCGCGTCCCCGCCGGGAGCGGGGCTGAGGGGCCTCCTCGGCCGGGCGCGGGGCAAGGCCGGGGTCCCTCAGGCCGGGGTAGGCCACGGGAGGATGCGGCTCCCCGACACGGCTCTGTCCCGGCATGTGGACTCAAACAACAGCGACACGGCTGGTTTATTTTCGTGTGGCACACTTTGGGGGGAGGGATGAACACAGTGCAGCGGTGCTGGAAGCGATTCTTGCCCAGGCTGTTCTGACACTTCCGTGAGCCTGTGCCATGTGTGTTCTCCCCCAGTAGACAATGGCTGACTGGGCCCCCATAGCGAAGGAGTACGACCCCCTCAAGGCTGGCAGCATCGATGGCACGGACGAGGAGCCCCACGACCGGGCCATATGGCGGGCAATGCTGGCACGGTACGTACCCAACAAGGGCGTCACGGGGGATCCTCACCTCACCCTCTTCGTGGCGAGGCTCAACCTTCAGACTACAGAAGAGAAGTTAAAAGAGGTTTTTTCCCGCTATGGAGACATCAGGAAGATCCGTCTGATTCGAGACCTGGTCACGGGATTTTCCAAGGGTTATGCCTTTATCGAGTACAAAGAGGAGCGCGCGCTGCTGAAGGCCCACAGGGATGCCAACAGGCTGGTCATCGACCAACATGAGATCTTTGTGGACTTTGAACTGGAAAGAACTCTCAAAGGATGGATTCCCCGGAGGCTTGGGGGTGGGTTTGGAGGCAAAAAAGAATCTGGGCAGCTGCGGTTTGGAGGACGGGACAGACCCTTCCGAAAGCCCATCAATTTGCCAAACATCAAAAATGATTTCTATGGAGAAGGATCATCAGAGAAAAGAAACTGGTCTCGTGAGGGAACGAGGGACTGGAGAACGAGGGACCGGGACCACGAGAGGAGCAGGGACAAACGCTGGCCAGAAAGGGAGAGGTCGTGGGCTTGGGGTGACAATGAGAGAGAGAGAGACTCCAAAGAGGAGAGGAGCAGGGGGAGGGAAAGGAAGGACAGAGACAGGAAGGACAGGGATAGAGACCGGAGCAGGGACAGAGATACCAAGAAGCAAAGAGATGATGATAAGCACAGGTAGGTGACCGTGCCTTGTCCTTGGGGTGTGTGACCTACCCTGAGGGCACCTCGGGGCTGTGACAGCATTCCCAGAACGAGCTGTGGTGTTGCCACCTTGTGCCTGTGACTCTGCTGCCAGCAGCTCTCTGTAGTTTGGTTCCTGCTGCAGTTGAGATGTGTGTTGAATTTTCTTTAGAGAAAATAAACTTTTGTATTAATGTTTTTGAACTGGTGAGTGCTGTAAGAAATGCACTGTGTGTACAGGCATCCCACTGAGATCAGCACACACCTTTGGCTGCCTGGCTGAGGAGTTATCCATGTGCCAGATGTCCACATGTTTGTTATGAAACAGTCCCGTGCTGGAGACACAGGAACAGAATAGCAACAAACCTCTGAAACTTCTGTGCCCAGAACAGAAGGTGATGGGAAGTGGCTTCATTTCTGTGAAGACACTGGGACAGGCAAGACCTTTATTGATACTGTGTCCTTAACTAGTTCTGCCAGATGAGAGAGAAACATGGAACCAATCCACTGTCTATGACAAGGGAGGATGAAACTCCTTTGTACAGAGGAATGTGCACCATGGGACAGTAAGCACGTCAGAAAATGCCTCATGTTCCTGATGAATCCATGGACAGTCACTGAAGGAGGGTGTCATGGGTAAATGTGGTTGCAGCTGCACCCACTCTGTCCTCACCCTTCTACACTGGGTTTAAATCCATTCTGGAAACTGGGCTTGCTGCTGGTTGTAGCTGAATGGGGGAAAAAGGGCAAAACATCTTTTTCAGGGCTAGGATGTGAAAATACAGACCTCTTCCATTAAGGAGCTTACAGTACTTTCTAGAAAAGGCTCTGTCATGTTCCTTGTCATCATAAGCCATTCCTAAATATATAATGTATTTTAAATTGTATTTCATCAGTCTTGTAATGGTTCTGTCCTAAACCTTGTCTGGTTTGAGGCTGTATTTCCATGAAATTGTACAAAGACAGATCCATAAGCTGCATCACCAAGAATGGATGGTGTTACTTTCCACAAAAAAAAAAAAAAAGACACAAGTCTAGCAGAAATGTGTGTTTTTCAGAAATATTTATTAAACTGTTAAAATGATTTATTGCCCAAAAAAAATAAACCAACCCAAAAAATGTCAGTGATCCTGCACTTGGCAGGCTGGATTGTTACGCCCCTAACCTGCCAGCATCCTGGCCCCTTTTCTAAAAGCAGATTTTCCTTGAATATTGACAAACAATACATGACAGATCTTCAGATCTTTACAGACGCTTCCCTCTGCGCCATCCTTCCCGATGGCACTTGGGGTGTGTGAATGCAGCATTGCAAACATGAGAACGAGTGGTTAATGCCAGCAGGTCAGGAGGAGCTGTGAGGGGTTGAGGTAATGCTGCAGAGATGGGGGAAGGCTGTCCTGCCTCCTGCAGTTGTTGGTGTTGGCTGCAGAGCTGGCCCGACACAGCCCTGGGCTCCGCTGGACGTGCACCAGGCCTGGAGATTTCCTTTGTGCTGCACTGGCTTAGGTTGGGTCTGTGCAGCTCCATTATCCCAGCTCATTGCTCTCAGCTGATTTCCAAAGGGATCTGCTTACTCAGGCCCACGTTCCTGCATTGTTTCTGCTCGCTGCATCCCTTCCGAATGAGCCACACGACTGAACGGCGCTCGGGACAGACTCGATGGGGTCATCCACAATGTAACTGCCTGATGTGACTGTACTGCACTTTTTGTTTTCCTATATGGAAGTGAAGCCAGATCTTGGCAATTTAAGTATCATTAAATTAAGACGTTCCCCCCATTTAAGAGTTGCTTTTCAGAGGAGGGGAGAAGTGCTGCTGTTTTAAAGATGTTAACCAAAACATAACCAGGCAAAAACACATCTACCCACGTTGGACTCTGATCACCATGTCCCATATAAGGCCACATGTCCCCCCTGCCCCAAGCTCCGGTGACACCAAGGGGGCACAGTAAACACTTTCCCTACCTAGAACACACAGGAGGTGCACGTTGGAATGAAGCAGTTACAGCCAGGAGCAGGGCAGCACACAGCTCACCACTGTAAGGAGAGGTTTTACTGCCAGGATTTTACTACAGATGGGCTAAGAACCGTTTGCTGCTCACACACATTAAAAATCCACTCTTGGATCACCCTGTAATAAGAACAACTGGCCTGCACGAAGCCCTCTGGAGTCCTTTGAGAGTTCCTCCTACACTCAGTACCTGGAGTAGTTGGAGCTTTGCTCCAGCCTGAGCTGTATTTCCTGTCCTTGGTGCCACTCCTGAGAAGAGGCTCTACAGAGCAGGTGGAGCAGTTGGGGATGTGGTGCCCACAGCAGCTCCCAGCCCCTGGCACTGAGCTGCACAAGCAGAAGTTGCCCATGGCCCTGCTGGCACGAGATCCTCCCCACGAGCACTGGTCTCCAGCATGGACCTTCCCAGCCCACGGCCAAGGCCACAGAGACACCTCAGCCCTGTCCTCATGGAGCCATGGACACGTGCACCCTCTCCCACCTGGTCATGTTTTTTGTGGAGTGCGTGGAGCACAGGTGGGGACTGCACTGGCACTGGGTGTAACAGCACTGATGCTGTGAAGGTTTAGTGCTGGAAGGACAACCTCGGTCAGACCCGGGGTCTCACCAGCTCGGCTGCAAAGCAGATCCAGCCCCAGCCCTTAGGGTTGGCTGCTGGGCTCTCCTGGCAAGTTCAGCCCTGTAGCAGGGGCTACCCAGACAGGTGCCACCACCAGAGGAGCAGCTTCACACACAGAATTCATCTGCTCTGCCCACGTAGTGTTGAGTCAAGAGAAAAGGTTGGGGTCATGTCTAGTTCAGCAAAATAGTTCATGTGAGCCAGCTGAGGATGTGTTTCCCTCTGAAGTTGGGCAGTTTTACCTAGACAGGAAACTGAAGTGTGACTTAATTAAAAAGCTGTCTGTGGGAAAGATCTAATTCTTTTACAGCAGCTGCCTGCTACACTGTGAGGAAGTCCCCTGGTGAGAAGGAAAAAATTCAAAAGTTAGGGTTCCTCGCTGTAAGCAATTTGTTTTCCATTAATACTGCAGAACACAAGGCACGCTCACCTCATACATCATCTCTTCATGCTTTAGGCACTGTAAGCACAAGGGAAATGTACACTCACTGTCCCTCTCAAGGCTACTCCAGTTATCACTGTGTCAGGGGGATTTCCAAGGGGTGACTCTGCAAGATGCCGATGCCAGCGGCACTGACAGGACACAGCAGAGCTGTGGGCTGCCACCAAGGGCGTCCGGCTGCTGTAACCCTCTTGAAAAAATTATTACAGAAATAAAAAGCAAACAACCAGTAGTGTTAACAAACAGGGTAAAAGAGTCTTTGCCCTGTACTAGATATACACTGCAAACAAACTTCTAATAATGGCACAGGTCCTTTTTTGGTTTAAAGAAGCTTGTGTTACTGTAGTTAATGCATGAACGAGATCGCAGACTTGTTATTCAGCACAAAACAAGTCATCTAGAAGCTTCCATGTCCCAGGGTGTCAGCAACTGTTACTACAAAGCTTGGGTTCCTGTTTGCAGCAAACAGTCACCAAGTGAACAGTGAGGGATCCCTTTTGGAGAGTCTGAAATAACCCCCGAGGTGTGCAAGGCAAGTAAAAGTGACAAGCTGCCGTGATGCTTTACAGAAGCTTCTTGTTACAAGACTGTTGAGATCTACTGCAGCAAACCAAACACCTCAGGGGTTCAGTCACAGGTGTTGCAGGGCTTCTTGTCCTTGTTCCATGTAGGAGTCATCTCTGTTTGAATGTGACCATTCTCCAAAAGTTTCCTGGAAGTGGACATTTTTCTGTGACGCCTGCATACGTTTCTTATCACGAGAGAAGAAACTAAACCTTCCGGGAAGGGAGCAGTGAGGGAGGGAGGGAAAAGAAAAACAGTGTTTATCATCCTGAAAGCACTTCAAACCCCCACCCCAATGCACAGCACAACAAAACACCGAGCAAAAAACTCTGTTTGCATCTGCAGAAAATCAAGGCAGAGCAGCCTGATGGGAGTGCATGTCAGAATGTTGTTAGGGATGGAGTCATTGCAATCTCAAGCAGTTTGGCTACAGAAGCTTCAGGTAAGCTCTAAATGCTGTTGACTCTACAAGGTGCAGGTATCATTTAGATGTGGGTTCCCCCTTCCCCACCCCTCAGGTAACGAAGCCACACGATCCAGGTTAGTTTCTTGGCATAAGTAAAGTGGTATCTTTGGCATTAAATCTGTATATTTTACCACAAAGCAGAAATAGAATTTTTTTTAAGGTTGTCAGCAGGGAAGTTCACACAATAAGAAAATAAATCTCCACATTTTTTCTTAGTGTAGAGGTTTTGATACATAGACTTGATTCCTGCAAAAAGGAATGAATAAATGCACTTGTGTGCATGAGAGTTTGCAGGATGAAGGCTCTAAACAAATGCACACGAGTGTGCACGTCATTTCCTGTCACACAGCTTGGGTGCTCTAAGATAATGACGTACATGAACCAACAGCCATTTAATACAGCTAAAAAATACAGCTGGAAAAATCCTTAGTATTGTTTTATTTGTGTGGGATGAAGTTATTGGATTAGGCAAAGTCCATGTTCATTGTGGGTTCAGTACAGGAGGTGTTAGTGCAGTGTTTAGGCCTGCTGAGAAATGCAAAAGTTGTGGTTCCAGCTACCAAAGGACTGAGTTGGCTGTGGATCCCTTTGGTCTCAGTGCTGGGCGGGCTTCAGGAGGTGAAGATTGTTTTGCCTGCACTGTACCAAGTGTCACACAGCTGTGATCCAGGACAGGGACTGCTAAATGCTACCCAGTAAGGGACTGTGCCAATAGAACCTCAGCTTTGTCAGGGGCTGGAATATTGGTCAGGGCATAAACCTGGCCCTGAGTCCATGCTCACCTTCCTCAGCATTCTCCCAGATCCCACTCTCCCTTCATCCCCTCAGCACCACCATCCCAACCCTCCCAGCTCCCTTGTGCAGAGCAGGGAGTTCAACCTTCCCTGCCTCTCGATACACAGGAGGCTGGATGATAATCACTGAGAGTATTAAGAATAATTACTTGTTGATTAGAAAGGGAAATAAACCACTACACAAGTTAAATGTACATAAATACCAGTGCCAGCAGAACCTGAACTTTTGCATTTCCTGGCTTCAAATGTGCAGCCTTAATAGTGAAATAAGTATTTTGCACTTAATTAGCCTCATACTTTTCTACCACCTTCATCACAGGAGTTCATAAGTTCACACACATATACTGAATATTTTCAGGGCCAGAGCCAGCTCCAGCTGATAAAAGGAGTGTTTAGTGACTGAGCCTTCCTACAGAGCACATTTGGTCCTGCCTGCTCGGGGTTACTGTCTGGAAGCCCACACAAAGGACTGCTGTGTTTATACAGTCAGTTTCAAAGCTCAGTAATTTTTCATTTTATCAGGAAATTAAGCAGGAGAAAAATAAATTCTTAAATCTCTAAAGTGTTCAGCTTTTAAAATTCCTTCTGAAACAATGAAAATTGTTATTATGGCTAGAAAATTCTCATGGAGGATGTTTGGAAAAAGCCTGTCTGTGTGGAGAGGAAACTGTGTCATTGCTGTAAATATAAAGATTGCTAAAGCAGCAGTTCTAATGCAAAGAGACTTTGCAATAAGAATTATCAGTATGTCTTCCAGGGAGAGCCAAGAATTGGATGACAGAATTGATTATGAAGAGTTTACACTCTATTCCAAAATACATAATTAGAGACAAAATATACAGGGCATAGATAGAAAGACATGAAAGCAACAGCCTGTAATTAACAGTGGAAATTAATGTGGAAATCAGCCTCTCCATTCTGTAACTCTAACTAATGATTGTAACAAATTATTAGAAACGAGTTTCTCAAAGAGCACTGGTGAGAACTGTGAATAGCCTTGCTTAGGAAGCAGAATTAACAGATGCTGGTTAAAACTGCATATAGCACTGATTTTCCAAGGAATAATGATTGGTTTAACATGGCAACATTAAGGCAAAAGGTGAGAACATGTCAGTTTGAGGATGAGCATGGAGGACTGGGATGAGTACTGACACTGACTGGTCATTCTGATTGGCACTTTGATCCTCTGGGATCCCACTGGCAGCCAGGAGAATGCAACCAGCAGTGCTTGTTAACACAGGGTCATGCAAGAGGAAACCACAGTACCAAACATTTTAAAAAAATTCCTACAAGGGACACAAGTCTTCTTATTGGCTGCAATGTGGGATCATCTGGAATCAATCCAGCTGCTACCATGGGCATTATGGCTGTAAAGATCCTGGTCAGGAGAGTACAGACACAGAAGAGATAAGACTGGAGCAAGGGAAAGAAAAGGCATTCCATTAAAAAGAAAAAAGGCAAACATGATACACGGGGTTACTTTGAATGACAACACAGGACACGTTACAGGGAGAGGGGGATCTGCATCACCCAAGACAGCTCTCCTCAGTGAAAAACTCTTGTTCAGAAAAAACAGTTATTGGAGCAGTTTCAATTGCTTTTGGATTTCTAAAAGATACCACTTTCCTGTTGTGAGGCAGCCTGCAACCTGGGTTGGATTTCATCAAGGTACGACCAGCTCTAGCAATGCAGAGCAGAGTGCAGGTTTTTGTTCCAAGAGACAAACAGGCACAGACACAATGAAATGAAGGATGAAGCTGTGTGTGTTAAGAAATACAAAACAGGACTCTGCTGTGACTACTGGATATTGGCACAGGGTTAGAGAGGACCAGCATTACAGTTAAAGATTCCACAAGGGTTACAGTTGATATTTTCAGGTTAAAAACCAGTATTGCAGGTGAACTCTTGAAATAACCTCCTAAAAACTCCGTGGTTAAAGGGCCTGTGTTTCTGTTCCAAAGGAACCTGTGTTACTTCTCATGCAGAAAGATGCCAACTGCAGGCAGCTGAATGCTTTTGGGAAACCTTGCAGCTGCTCTGGCAGGAGCACTCTGGAGCTGGCTCACAGCAAGATGGGTTCTTTGTGAGGGTTCAGCACTTCACTGAGCATTAGACAATCCATGCAGCACAGAGGCTGAGAGAGCCCAGTGCTCTGAGCCCAGCCAGCCCCACACAGCCCTGCCAGCACACCTCCATCCATACCTGCACACCCTCTGTCTGTCTAAGGATTCTCCTCACAGCTTCTCCCTTGTGCCAAATATTTTTTTGAACTGTGGACTAATGTCAATTAAAGATTAGGTTGAAATCACGAGAGACATTTCACTTGTGAGCAAATGCAGCTCTCCCCAGCTCACTAACTGCTGTTCTGAAATTAAAATTGAAAACAAATGGGCAAGCACTGTTGGATCATTAGCAGCAGCCAGGATTTCTATTTTTGTGCGACATGGCACGTCCTGAGCTGCAGAACTGACAGACACACCAGCTTTTGTAGACTGCAAGAATAGGAAGAAAACTCCTGGCTGTTTGAGGCATGACATCAGTGACAAACAAGCACGTAGTCTTAAGGAGAAAACAAAAGGGTGTTTTCTGCTCCAAACAGAGGGAGCATTTTTAATCCTTGGACTTTTCCTCTTCAGTAAAGCCTCCTGGTTACATTATTTCATTAAAACTCTGTCATGTGATGTGGGAGAGACAAATGTACGAGTCAGGCATCTGAGATCAGAACTCAGAGTTTGCCCCAAACGTGCCAAGCCAGAAAAAAATGCTGATTTCTGTAGCTTCTGTTTTCCTTTCTTTATGGGCTTGCAGCACTGAATCACCTGAGCACATCTTGGATGGCACAGGCTACACATCCATATGGCTTATTCCCTCAGGCTCTGTGTGGTGAAGGGAAAAAGGGCACATTGCACAGGCAAGCACAAAACTTCCCTTGAGAGGGCTCCTATTTTTGTACTTCAGCTTTTTGTTTAATCAGGAGAAAAACTCTGAAAGAGAGGGAAAAGCAGCCCCACTTTCCTCTGTAAAGGCACTCTGCATGCAGAGAGCAGCACTGCAAGTTTTCATCAGGGTTCATGTGCCAGAGTGTTCCCCAGGCAGCCAGAGGGACCCTGGAGAGGGAGAAGGGAGCTCTGGAGCCACCTCAGAGCAGGCAGGGACTGCAGCTGGGGCAGGAGGGTGTTGGGACAGGACAGGAGCTACGTTGGCTTCTCTGGTTTGCCCAGCAGTGACGTATCCTGACTTTTTAGAGCCCTACTACAAGTACAGTGGTGACAGCACACAGAGAGAGGAAGAGAGGAGGAAAATAAAACCCCACCAGAGAAATCCTATCCAGACAGGCTGCAAGAATGAGACAAACCTGAAAACTAGTACCATCCTTCAGATTACCCAGGCAGACAGTTTTATATTCCCTTATTTAATATGATGGCTACGTGGAGAGAGAGCAGAGTGAAACCTGGGGACAGACTATGACATCTAAAAGAAGTAATTTCAGCGTAGGCAGAGTCAAAACTAATACCTCACCAACATGTGCTCTGCCTTACATTTTTATGCTGCCTTTGCTTCATCAAAGGCAGCATTTCAAATCAGAAATGGAAGCTGCACAACACAAACTGTGTGAGCTGAAACCAGCCATTCCCTACAACAGAATTAGCTTTAAAGAGCTCTAAAAGAAATGTAAAAGAAAAGAGAAACTTTACAGTGAAGATCTTGTGTGACACAGTTATCATCATCATCATCATCACCATCACAGTCACAGAATGAAAACTGAAATCCAAATTCAAAGTGTATTTTCTACTCATGTGAGAGGAAGGTTTCTCTCAGCACAGGCAGAAAGCTGCAGTCTACTGCAAATAATCAACAGTGCCCTCCTGACTCCATGGTGCTTTGGGTCAGTCCAGATCTTCCTATGGAATTTACTCTCCCAGGGCTGCTGCTGTTATTAAACAAGGACTGAAGGCTGTGGACATGGGGACAGGATGGAAGAGCTCTTTATATGGAAACAACTGTTCCAAAATCGCTTCTGCAGTTAAAAAAGTTAAACTTCCGGTATCACAAAAATCCAAAGGGTTGCTATGAGATTAGAAGACTTAATTTGGAATAAATAAATGTACAGGAGGGAGTTTCAACAGAGAAAAGGACTGGCCAACACAGTGATTTTGTAAAGTGATACTCTTGTAGCAGCACATCTCTGGCAGTAAGCTTTGGTTCCAACAGCAGCATTAATATTTCAGAAAAAGGTGGGGTTCCTTTAGCCAAGCCAGTGCCCATCCTCTCAGCAGCAAATTTGCTCAGCAAACAGAAGGGTTTTGTGCTGCCCACATAGTGCAAGTCAGGGTCTAAAGGCTTCAGTCAACAGGGAAATGGGCACAGTGAGGTCATGGGAAAATGATAATCCAAGACTGAAAGGTGTCCATGATCTAGGCAAAAGTTTTGGCCAAAACCAACTGTTGTTTCATATCTGCCAAGTGCTCATTCAGTGTCTCTCTCATATACAGTGGGAATGTGGTTATTTGAATTTTTAAAGTCTTTAAAATTGTCCTATGCATAAGAAACATTTGGTATTTACAGACTATACCCAGTATGTTTAGGAAATTTGCTACTTACAGTCGTTTGATTCCAGATTCAGGCTGAGTTGAGGGTTTTGGCTGAATTATGGGTGTAGGCTGTGGGGATCTAGTTTCTTCTTCCATTTCCTCACTTGAAAGAAAGAAAAGAATTAATGTTCTCCTCCCAAGCCATGGAAGCACTTTGAGATCTACAATTCAATCTGAGATAGCACTGTTGATGAAGGAATGCAAAAAGATCTGTTCAAAACCCATTCAAATCAACTGAAGATTTTTTATCAACCAAGAACTGGGTCTCCACTCAATATTTTCTTCCCATTGTGACAAGGAGAGGGAGAAGAGGAATGGATTGAATAAAAACTCTAGAACTTTCATTTTAGACCCACTCATTTTTGAAGTTCAAATGTATTAAATGTTTGTAACCTTTCTAGGATTCAGGGCAGACCTGGGAGTTAGGGAAGGACAAGTTGGAGGTACCAGGTTCAAGCTGAGGCTGCATTCTTGCAGTCTCTGCACAAGCCTTTGCAGAAACACAAACTTGGAGAGACCTTCAGAGCACATTTATTGTTTCTACACCTGCCCTGTGGCTCCCTGAGTATATCATCCAACAGGAGAGGAGATGTAACCCACCTTTTGTAATATAAAAGCTCCTCTTGAAGCAAAAACACTCTGGATTTCAGCTCATTCCTCTCGTGAAGGACATCCCGGAGCTCCTGCAGGGTGAATCTTGGGCGATTGGGATCTTTTAAGTCCATTGCCATCTTCTCTGACTCAGAGAGACAATCTTCATTGTTTGGTTCTGCCTAGGGAGTGAAATGTGGGCTTTAAATTCACTGTCCAATTCAAATGTCCAACTTTTGGTAAGTCAGTTTTAGGAATCCATACATAAATGGAGTAAATCAAACATCAGTTTTTTTATCTAAACACTGAAAAAATGGCATGGCAAAGGTCATACAGCTCCTTCCAACTCCTCCCTCAAAGAGGTGTCTTCTTCTAATGTAAACATACAATGATGAATAATCACAAGGTTTTGGGAAGAGAACTTGGAATTGAGATTCTGAAAAGCAGCTCCAAGCCTTAAGAGGTCTGCAGGATTTATAACAATACAAACATATGCAGGACACTCTGTTCCAAGAAAATACATTTGAAATGTAGCAAAGACCATTTGAAATGTGATGCTTTTTGCAAGGACTGATAGAGGCCAGCACATGAAATCAGAGCTGCCAGCAGCCAGGTCAGCCACTCACCCTCCTTGTGGGAGGATGCAGAGATCAGAGTCTCAGAGCTCCTGTGTGGCAGTGACAGCTTGCTGGGATACAAGCTGGAAATTTGAGGAGTTGAGTAGTGAAATTCCTACACAGTCCAGTTTTTGTAAATCCTGACTCGACCACCTTCTAAGCTCCTGTGCTTGTGAAACGGTTTTGCAATACACTGATCCATGGTTTCAGGCTGGTGCAAGGTGAATTTCAGGTGAATTTCAGGGCCTGTCCTGCAGGGATGAGGCAGCAGAGTGATGCTCACTTAGGCACTGTTTGATCACCCCTTTCATCCAAACACATTCCTTTGCACAGACTATGTGGAATAAAGATTGATGCAACAAGAGGTTCAAAGGAAATTACCCAAACACTTTTTCTCCTCTTCACCCCCTGGGTGTGAGCTGGTGTCTCTTCTTTTGGTTGTATATTTGCCCCACTTCCCTGCCCAAAGAAGCTATTTTTGCTAGATTTGGCTCAAATCAGCAAAGACTGAGCAGCTGTACCCAATGCAAATGTCCTTGACTGAGGCCAGCAAGCAATGGCCATTCTGGAGCATGCAGCTATTCCAGCTTCTGCTTGCCACTGCAATTCCTGTGTGAGCTCTGTCCTGGCAGAGGGAGCAGGGATGCCTCTAATTAGAGGAGGCAGCATTGCCATGGAACTGATGAGTTAGAGAGAGGTGAAGAATGCATCCTTTCTCTGCAGACACTGAGGACACTTTTATCCTGCTGGCTCCAGGCCTGGGCTCCCCAGCCCTGTTTACAAAGCTGGGTGTCCTGGCTGAATTAACAGCAATGAAATAATCCTTTTCATTATTAATGCAGTGCTTGCCCAGCTCAGCAGTGACATGTTAACACAACACTGGCTGTCACATTCCCAGGGGACCAAGGTACCCCATCAACAGTTGTCTCTGCTTTTTGATGTGGATTCCTGCCTGTTGCCAGTGAAATGGATGTTTCACTGCTGAATAGCTCTGTGTGATAGAGCTCCTCTAAGTTCTTAAATATCATTACACCCTTTATTGCATTTCCTACTCTGCTAAGAGCACCATTAGGAGAGGGAAATGCTGGACATTTGCTTCAGGAATAAAAAAGTAATGTCATGGGCACAAAGGAAAATATTAGGAACCATAAAGAAGACTCAGGGATCAACAGATCAGTGCATCTTTTTCTTAGGAAGCTCCCCTCAAATTTGCATTCCTGCTGCTCTGATCTCAGCCCAGCTCCATTTGCAGACTGTCACTTTGCCTGTTCTGCAAGAACCTGGCTCTGCCAGCAGGAACATTTGCTTTTCATGAACATCTGTGCTCACAACACTTCACTGCACAAATTCTAATAGGAAGCAAAAGCAGAAATAAGGCCAAAGTTGGTTCCTCTAAAAAGTGCCTTGAAATATTTATATGTTGATTTGGTAGCACTTAACCAGCTTAGTCCTGGCTGATCTGAAGTGCCATAAGAACAGCAGGGACCAGGTGTGCAGAGACCACTTTGGCAGTTTCTGTTCCACTGTGGTTCAGCTGCCACCACCACCCCTGTGCACCCCTGTGACCCATCTGGCCTTGAATATTTGCAGATCTGGCAAAGCTGAAGCTACTCCTGGCTGTTTGTCTTTGGAAAACCCAGACTCTCCAAGGAGTTGGTTTGTTTTCCTTTGGGGGAAGGGATAGGTGTGTACAAAGAAAATGAAGCAAACACCCTACCACAACCCTGCCAAAACTCAAAGAGGTGCTTGGTATGAAGTCCAAAGGGTTTTAAAAGGCTGCTTAAAAGTGATCCAAAGTGCCTCTTACCTTTACTTCCTCCCCATTTTGGCTGATCTGGCTGTCCTCACCCTGCAGCTTTTCTCTGAGCTTGCCCAGCTCTGCTCTCAGGTTGCCCATCTCCTGCTCCTTGGTTTGCAGATACGCTTCCAGCTCCACCTTCTGCTCGATCAGCGCCTTCCCCTGGGCCTCAACCACCGTGATGCGGTGCCTCAGGTCGTGGTTAATCTTCATCAGCCTGTTCTGCTGCTGCTGCAGCTGCAAAACATCCATGCAAGAGCTCAGTGGCCATTCAGCCATGAGCCATGATGGCCCCATCCCAAACATCATCTTGAAGCAGTGGGTTCCTGGTGCATTTCATCTGAAAAGTTCCCCCCACCTCTTCTCACCCCCAGATTAGTTTTCTAATATCTAATTATCTACTACAATTTCAGTCACCCACATTTAATTGATTTCTAGAGTAAATTTCCCTAGCACAGGGAGTTTTTCAGATAAATGCAAATCCATCACTTCTGATATTAATTCGAGGATAGGGTGGCTTCTGGGACTCTGAATCAAATCTCAACCCAGGGGAGAAGAAAGACAAGACAGAGGAATCCTTAGTGTTCAGTTTATGGGTGCTCTGCTTTGAGCTCCAGGGCTCTCTCCTAAGGCAGGATGTGACCTGCTGGCTCTGTGTGGACAGCCCCAGCTCAAAAGGCTGCAGCACCTGCCAGAGGCACTTGGACAGAGCAGAGATCACCTAGGCCTGGCCTTACTAGCACCAGGAAAGTCCCATGGCCTAAGGACATGAGGCAGTGTGAAGAATGGGAAGCAAAATATGGGTAAGGAGGTCATTGCACAGAAAGTGCCAAATCTCATGTCATGCCTGGAGTCACAGTGGAGTCTGTGACTCATCTGAACTGGCCATGAGAAGGTCACTGCTGGCCTGGGCTGAGCAGTGCCCTTCTCATGCAGAGATGATCCACACTGCATCCCTGGTGTGGGACTGCACTGAAGCCTGACCATTCTGGACACTCCACAGCTGCAGGACTATTAATCCAGCACTGTTCATGCTGTCTATATTAACTTCAAACTCAAAACCAGGCTGTGGAAGTGTGGGTGAGAAAGAACAGAAATAGGAAGACCAAGAGCCACTTACAGCCTCTACATCCTCATTTTTGAGTCCGAGTTCCCGGTCCTTTGCCCTGATTTCATCCCTCTGTTTATCTACCACTTCCTTCAGCTTCTTCATGACTTGCCGCTCTCTCTCTGACATCCCTGGTTAAAAAAAGAACACAGAACACAAACTAAGGGCAGCCAGGAGCTGCTGAGGCTGAGAACAATAACAATGAGGAATATTTAAGTAGACTCTGGAAGTTGCCTGCTGGTAAAATTACAGAGATGCTTTAGAGGTTACCTCAAGGGTAACAGAGAACACAGATGACAGAATCCACTCCATAAAGCCATTGCACAGAGACTCCTTAAAAAAGGAACTGACAGTCCTCAGAAACATTTATAACAGTGAGTGACACTGCTGCATCTTGCTGCCTTAGTAGTTTTACATCAATGTTCACACCATGCCCCAGGGAGCTTGGTTATCTGTGTGATTATCTCAGGAATCAGCTGGCCAAGGCCTTCTGAAAATTATAAAAAAGATGGTCTGGATCTTCAGTGAGATGTAAACAAATGATCACTGTTGTGGATTGCATCTGGATCTAAACCAGCTGAGGAGATTTGATTGTTATTTGAAATCCAGTTTTGTGTTTGGTGAAAAGAAGATGAAACAGGACCTTCAGAAGGTACCCCCACCCTCAATGCAGAACCCAAATTTAGTCTGAATTATGGTCACATATTTTCTCCTCATTTTTTGTCACCCTTTTCCCATCCTATTGTGTGGTAATTCATATTTAGAATAATTTTGTACTTGAGAGAAGAATACTTGATAGCATTTCACTGGTGAAAGGACATTGGAACATTGCCAAGAATCCAACACTGATCCTGTCTGAAAATAAATAAGGGGTTAGATTAACCTTAAATCTGATCAATGAATCATTAGGAAATGTCATAAACCACAGGAAGCATTCTATTTGCCATTACAGAGATCCATAACTTGGCACTGCAGTGATGTACTCCTGAGAACAGACACAGAGCAGAGGTTTTATCTCAGTGAGATGATGAATCTCCTGCCCTGACTTTCCCTGAGATTGGCACAGGGATGTGCAGTTTGATGGTCCTGAGCTATCACATGAAATCATGCTGCACAACATCCTTGAAGATGAAAACCCTGCAACCAGGGCAGTGTGAGGCTCCCCTGGCCAAAGCCCAGCCCAAGCAGGAGCTCAAATCCAGGCCCTGCTGCTAACTCTACTCACTTTGGCAAAGTGCTTTGTTATGTGGGTGTTCAGCTTCTTCCATTTATGAACTGCAAGTGCTGCTAATGCACTCCCCACTCTGGGCTGGCTGGAAAGCTGCTTCCTTTTCAATATATTAAAGCAGCTCCCACATCAGAAATATTCTCTGTATGCATCAAATGTGTCCAGCCAGGAAAGGCTCTACTTTCTAACATCAACTCAAACTTCCTGGTTTTGTTCTTCCCCTCATCAGAGAAATCCAGAGTTGTTCCCACAAGAGAAATTAGCTGCAGGTCTGTGGGAACTCCAGCTCACAAGTCAGCTACAGAAGGAACTGATGGATAACAGAGCAGAGCAGGACAAAGCTCAGAGAAGGAAAGGGAGTAAGGGGTGGATGTGCCCTCCTGCAGCAGCTGTGGGCTCCCAGAGCAAGGGGGAACAGCAGCTCCAGTCCTCAGTGCTAAAGGACCAGAGCTGTGGCACTGCAGAGAACAGGGAACTGTTCCCCAGGGAACAGGGAACAGGGAGGATTGCTGGTCATGGCTGGCCAGGAATTTGGTTCACAGGACATGTTCCTGGCAAACCCCAGAAAAGAACTGTCAGTGACATGGTGTTCACATTCTAGTGTTACATTCTCACCCCTTTTAATTCTGTGGTGCATTTGCCTGCTCTATTTCTGGACCCTGGTTTTTATCAGCTCTATGCTGCTCTGGGTTCTAGTTTTGCACAGGATAATCTTAATTCTTTGCTGTGGTACGAGCTGATACCCACCAGGGAGAACAAGTGTCACAAACACAAACTGCAGCTTAACTGTTCTAAAAGATCCACATTCCTCTCTGGTACTTCTCTGCACCCACAAACCTCACTGCAGATTCCTGGATCCACTCACTGCAGCCAGTCTCAGGGCTGGGGCCTGAAACATCAGCTGTATTTAAAACCAAAATAATCCAAAACTTTGCCTTGAAGTAGAGGGACTGCAGTGAAACTTTAGACTGGTGGTTTCACCCAGAAGGAGGTAGTGAATGCATCTGTATCCATTAGTACTTGTGAGATGCTTTGAGATCTCTAGATAGCAGGTGCTATTTAAAGAAAAAATACCATTCAGTGCTGACAACTTTTCCTCCCACTGTGCTCATTTTTTTTTTTTTGCTAACATTTGGTGAACCTAAAAGGCTTCAATTGTGTGCACAGATCACCACAATTTTTCTTTCAGGAAGTGGGGGGGGGAAGGAAAGGTGGGGAGTTTTATGTAACAGTCACATCTCCTTCCATTTCCTCAGGCACTGGGAAAGAGGAGAGGGAAATCACTAAGTGCCCTAAATGTAAAATAATTATCTCTAAATGGTTCAAACTCTAATAAATGCAAGATCTTAAATGGCACACCCAGCCAGCTTCCCCAGGCACATCCTATGAGCAGTTTCCTGTGGTTTGCTGTGATCCTGGTGTTGTTCCAGCAAGAGAATGGAAAGCAGCTGGAGGGGAGGACACCAAGAAAAGAAAGAAAAGAAACTGGGGAAAAAAAAATATTCTTTGTGTTTAGTGACCTGTTCAGTGCTGTGTCCATACAGCTTGGCAGAGTTGTGCCAAGGCAGAGCCTGTGGCACTGCACCATTACCTAAATACTCAGAACAAGTTCAATGTCCCTTTTGAGGGGACCTGTAGGTCCTGCAGCACAGGAGGGTCACACAAGTGCTGCCATCCTGCTGCTTGTCCCTTAGCACAGCCAGGCTGAGACTGCAGCTCCCCTGCAGTGGCACAGCAGCCTGCACGTCCTGTTTGACACACTTGGGTCAAGTTTGCATGTGGCATTTTCCTGGGATATTCCAATCAGTCAGCACCATCAAGCAGTGCTCTGTTTGGGCTTGGGAGGAGTCATTTAATGGGTGTTGCAGGCTCATCTCAACCCCTCCCTTGTGTTTTGTGTTCTGCTGTCACAGGAGCCCTGCTCTGCTCAGACTGCACAGAGCACTCCTGTTTGCACAGAACTGCCTCTGCCTCTCCCATGGACACTTCATCACACTCAAGCGAGGCTCTGAGAATTAATTGGCAGGATTGACTCTCAAGGCCTTGCACACCCAGATCAGTGGCCTCTGTTGCCTGTGTGAAATAACCCCTGTCACTGTCTGGTGAGGAAGCAGCGAGCTGCTGGACCCCCAGGGCCAGCACTGAGGGGAGATGGGAGCACAGTGCTGAACCATGCTCAGATAGCAGCACTGGAGTCTGCTCAAAATCAGTCCAGCTAACACAGGACTGAGCCTGAAACGCTGCCTCTTTGGACCCTACAGCAGACCAAAGGACAGAGACTGAAAAAGAGCAGCAGAACTGCTTTCTGACACTATCCAAACAAGTCACTTGAGACAAATCTCTCCCTGCTCATTAATGACAATATGTGCTAAAAGAAAAACAGTCAGGTTTGATATAATAGATCCAAATAATTAAATGGGCTTAATATAAATTAAAAGATTTCATTTGAACTGAATATTTTGGCCAAAGAATATCAGTGATCTCAGTCTAAGCTCTGGAATGGGCTTATGGGTTTTGTTTGTGTTGTCATACATGGGTAGACACAGTAAAAATAACAAGAAAAGCACGTCTGGCATTTGCTTGGCTGGCTGGATGTGAAGAGTATGGCTATATTTAAATGCAAGCACATGAGCTGCAGTGAGCTAGATAGCCACTGGAAGGGAAAAAGAGAAGGGAAAAAAAACCCAAAACAAAGGGGAAGCTGGTTCTTTATAACACAATGTCAGTCTTCATGGTCCATGACTCACTGCTGCCATTCTGAATTTTGCATGGAGTTTGTCAGCCTGATGTTGAACTACTTCTTTGCCACTAATTGACTCCTAATTTGAAAGCATTGCATTTGTTTTAAAAATTGTCTCGAGAGGTTTAAGAATTTTTACTTTTTGAAGGTTTAATTGTGCTCCTCCCCAGTGCAAGTGAGCAGCACTGAGCCTCGGGGAGAGAGGGAGTGCAACTTCCACAGTGTTGGGCAGTTTCATCCACCTCCAGCAAAATGAGAACCCAAACAAAAGACAGACCAAAAGGTGTATCTAGACTTTACTTCCAGAGATGCTTCTCAGCCAAACAAAAAGTTGGTTTTCTTTCCCTCATTCCTCCACCTCTTATCATGTCTTCAGTATCATCATGTATTCAGAGATTTTCTATTTAGGTAAAAACACCCCAATAAACAAACAAGCCTTCAAAATCTACAGGGAAAAACCACACCAGAATATCCAATCAAAGTATTTTGATTAAGTATTGCTTTTTGTAACAAAGCAAGGACTGAACTCGAAGTAGCAAACTTGCCTTCATGCTTCTGAAATTCCTCTTCTGTGAAATTAATGTCTTTGTGAGACAAGTTTGTCATCAGTTGTTTATTCTCCTCCTGGAGCTGTGCAATTTGGGTAAGAAGATCCTGTGCTTCCCCTCTCCAGACATCCTCCACCAGTTCTAATTCCTATAGAGTAGATCAGGACAACACATTTATATTTTAGAACATCTTAGGAGTCTTTGACTGGGCAATTTACAGATCAAACTAGTAATGATTCTTATGGAAAGCAATTCAATAAGAATACTTTGAGTTTCTTAGAAGACATCTGCTTTTCTAATGCCACCATTAGGAAACCAGCCACCACAGCTCCCTTTGCTACATCTGAATGGAAATACCTGAGGGGATCATTCCTGATGCAAAGCAAGTTACCCAAAGGATGGTTCCTCATACCCTGCTGTGCTGTGAGGACCAGATTAAGGGTCAAATAACCAAACACCAGAACCAGTTCCCTCCAGCACCCCAGGAAGCAGCTGCAAAGCTGTTAAAGAGCCCCCAAGCCATCCCACAGCAGGGCCAGGGACTCAGGGGTGGAAATGCTCCTTCTGACAGAACAGCCTGGTCTAAATTCCTGCTATGAAACACAAGTGTCAATTGATGAGTGTGTGATCCAGTGCAGCAAAGGCAGAGCTCCTGGTGCACACAGTGAACAGAAACCCAAACCATGCTGCCTCCTATGTAAATTGTCCTGCTGGAATGTCCTGAGTGGTGTCTGTGCTAGTGCAGCCAGGCCAGCCAAAACAGCTCCCATTTGTTGGGACACTTCATCAAGAGCAGCTGTCACCAATCCTCATGAAGGTCAAGTCAGGACAAAAAGTAAAAAGTCCTTAAGGAAAACAGTTGTATTTAGAACCTTGCTTGTTCCAAAAGCTTCTCTGTATATCTCACTTCTGCAGTGGGGGGCATTCCCTGCTCCATTTTCACTTATGTTCTTCAGACAAAAAGCTGCATGCAAATCCCTGGAGCCAGGCTGAGTCACTGCTGACTTTCACATCCATCCACATGCCCCTTTCCTACCTAACAACAAAACACATTCAGACAACAACCAGCCAAGCACAGCTAGAGGCTAAAATAAGCTCTGCTGAGAGATTAAAGGATAGCTCTCTGCTTTGAATGTATGCTCTGATAATGGGAAGTCATGTTCCTGTGACTTTTGGGTCCAAATACCATTTTATTCCAGCACTTATTACTGTATTGCTGCTAAAAGTGTTGCAGAAAACATTAGGTGGCAAAGAATAATAAATAGCAAAGGTGTGGTAAGCTACACAGGCTTAACTATTAAAAAGGAAAGAAAATGTAATTAATCACCTATTTTACTTGAAACTCTTTATCTTGAGAGAAAAGTAAATCTGTAATGAAATTGATATTTCCAAAAGCCTGGATTATTTACAGTGATGCTGCCTGTTACAACTCTGTAGCTAAAATAATGCAGTGACCTATTTTAGCAATAAACCAGCACATTCATCACTTCCAAGCATATTGATAAAACCAAAATAGAATGCACACAAACCTCCAAACAATCTAAACTTATATCATTTATATGTGGCTGCACTGTAAACACACAACTATGCCAAGGTTTGTCATTTATTACTATTGAAGAGCCCAAAGAATTGGAGCAGAAATTAACTTTTGAGTCCTCATTAGTGGAAGTACCAGACAGGGAGGCACATCCACAGGCCAGGCTGTGCCAGCCAGCTCAGGAAGCCCCAGGCAGAGGGTGCTGAGCCAGGTTTACAAGCAAAACAGATTCACACATAAATTTTAAGTGCCGAAATCTCAAACTGATGCTTGCAAGGACCAATAAAAGCTTTTCTGGGTGTTTCTTGGAGGGTTTGACATCAAAAACTGTTTCTCAGTATCTGATTTTTTTCTGCTTATCAGCACCTGTCCTGTGAAAGAGTCTTCGAGCCCTCACATTGGAACAGAGAAGATGAGAGACCACAGTTCTATAGGGACCTGGTGCACTGGGAACCAGCTTGATTTAAAACAAAATAAAAGGTATGTATCATGCAGTTTATTTTCCTGTTAAAATCTGTTTAGGCTGAAGTAAATTGTTTAAACACTCCCTGAGCCACTTCATGACCCTCAGAGAAGCTGACAGAGCAGAGGTGGTTGACTGGCAGGGAGATCAGCTGACACATTTAGGAAACTTTTTAACACTTATAAGAACTTCAGAAACATCTCCAGAACAAATTGTACAACGACACTGGGTCAGTTCAGTCTCTGCTTCACCCACAGCCTTTGGTAAATATCCAACATATTTGTATCTGTTCTCTAGACCTTCTTTTATCACACTCTTGAGATTTATCAAGGCTTTGACATTAAAGGTCCTTTACCTTCCTTTTCAGAAACATTGCTGTGAGACTTCCTCTGCAAAATGTTGCAGGGTTTATCCTGGATTTTCCATATGCTAGGTGAAAGTCCTGTAGCTGACTATTTTTGAAATATAAAACTGGGATTTATCCAGTTAAGCCAAATCTTGACGTTTGGGGGCTCTCTTCCAGAAATCCTCTGTGTCCTGTTTATCCTGATTCTCCGTGTGAATCAGGAATGGCATGAGGCAGCAGTGATGATTTAGCATAGTAATTTACCAGAAGAACCATTTCTTATATCAGTTATCTGGATGGTTTAAAGAGCAGATCTGCCACTTTTACTGCAGTAACTGGAGCTTGCTGTCCTGCCATAAGCTGCTAACAGGGTATGGGAAATGCTCTCTGCCTCGGGCTTTAATAGGAGTGGGGTCAGGGAACACTATGACCACCCCAAAACAAGCCAAGGGACATCTTGCCATCAGAGGATGGAGCAGCAATCTGGCAGAGTGCTCTTCCCTACTCTTCAGCTCTAACTCTGCTCTGAAATCACTTGGTTCTCTCCATCTCTCTCCTATGACTTGTCTAACCCGAAGTCTGTTCCAGGAAAACTAGACTGCTAAATCATTCCCAGCCCCGGAGAGGAAAGTGTATTCTTGTCAGTGACCTTTCCTGGCCTAGCAGAAAGCAGCACTATCCTCTCGTCGGGAGAGGGGATGGAGCAGGAGTCCGAATCGGCCAGACACAGGGGAAGGAAATGCAGTGACTGGGGAAGGGGTGGAGAAAGGGAAGGAGGGAGGAAACTTCCAGGAGGGAAGGAAACAAAAAACAACAACACGCCCAAAGCCTCCGCGACGCTAAGGCAGCATCCGCGCAGAGCCCGTGAGCCCGGCCGGGCTGTACCGCACGCGTGCCCCGCCCGCTCCCGCGGCTCCGCGGCATCCCGGCCCGCACCCCGGCGTCGCTCTTTGTTTTCCCGGCGGCGGCGGGGGGAGAACGGCGGCGGGGGGGCCGGAGCCCGACTTCCCCCGAGCGGCTGCGGCAGCGGGGGCAGCCCTGCCCCGCCGCGTCCCCCCGCTCCCCGCCCGCACCTTCTGGTGCTTCCTCTCCTTCTCAATGCGGTCCATCCTCTCCAGGCGCAGGCGGTCGAGCTCCAGGCGCAGCTCCTCCATCTCGGGGTTGATGTGGTTGCGGCTCACCAGCACCTCCAGGATCTCCAGCACCCGCACCACCTTGGGCATGAGGCGGGCGATGGCCTCGCAGCCGTGCTGATCGATCACCCGCTCAAACTCCTGCCCCACGGCCGAGGCGATGTCGTACACGTCCATGACCGTCAGCTCCGCCGCGTTCTTCTCCAGGGCGGGCGGCACCCCGCCGCCGCCGCCGTCCATGGCTCGCCCGGCCCCGCGGCGCCCGCATAGGCGGCGGCGGGGCGCGCTCCGGGCGGGGCGGTCCCCGTGCAGCCGCTCCCGCTGCCCCGCGCCCGGGCCGCGGCCCCCGGCAACTCCCGCGAACTCCGGGCGGCTCGGCCGGGGGTGTTTAAACTTGGCCGGGCGGTGCTGGGGGAGCGGCGGCGGGAGGCGGGCGCGGCGTCCCCGCCACCACCGCCCCGCCGCCCGCGGCCAATGCCCGGCGCAGGGCGGGCCGGGGGCGGCCCCGCGCATGCCCGCGGCCCCCGCGCATCCCGGCTCCCGGGACCGGCCCCGCCGGCCCGAGGGGCGGTGGAAATCGGTGCTGCGCGGGGCTTCGCTTGCGGTGGGGAGAGGAGCATCGCCAAGAGCGGGCGCGCTTCGCTCGGTGCTTGTTCCGCATCAGCGGGAGGGCTCTCGGTACCGACCGCTCCTGCGGCCTCGTCCGGTGGGGACAGCCGCGAGTTTTGGGGGCAGAGCTCGGACCCGCCCGTGCTCGCGGTGGAGCGGGTTCGCAGGACGGGCAGGGCTGTCCGCGGTACCCCGCAGCGAGCGAGGGTCCAGAGCCGTGGTGTCCGGACCGGGATGGACGGGGGGTGATGTTCCCCCGCTCCCGAACGGACGGAGGGATGTCTGCAGGCACATGGAAGGGGTGAACGAGCCGCTCTGCAGCACAGCAAGGGGCTCACACACATCAGTTAGGGGTTTTAGGCTCTTCTCTACAAGAGCACAGAGTCTTTACTGAGCACATGTTCAGAGGATCGGTGGCGGTTTTACACATACAAGCAGCTTGCTGGCATGGATCCACTTACAGAGGAATTTAAAGGAAACTGAAATGCATTTTTCTCGTCAGGTTTTTCAGTATTTTTGGTTTCAGGTGTGACTGTGAAAGTTTGGATGTTCTTATTTCCATAGGGTTTAGGAAGAGATGCTCCAGATGGGTCTCTACAGATAAACTAAATTTGCCTGGAAATAATTTTAGGTCCCAGTCCTGCCATTTGCTCTATGCAGAGTAGGAAGAATGCATTTTATTTGAGGCAAGATATAATGAGCATTATCAAACCCTGGAACTAGTCAGGAGAAATAGCAGTGGGGCTGCAAAAGCCAAGCCTGGAATGACTTGGCACGTGCTGCATGTTGCGATTACAGCATTAATTTTCTACTTTTGGCGGATGCAAAACGCCAGCACAGGTGGATGGGAGGGATGAACGATGAGAATTGTAACACTGTAGCACCCAGAAATGCAACACTGTGACATCAGAGCAGCTTTTAAATGCAATTCCGTCACAACCTTGTTCTGCCACAGGGTACAAAATATTGATCGTTCTCACGCCCTGTCAGTAGGTATCAGAGCAGCCAGGAGGGGAGCAATCAGTCCCCAAATACCTGAGCCTGGCAATCAATTGCCTAAGTCAGAGCAATAGCTCGGTGAAAATATATATCTGTATAACATTCATGAAACTTATTCCCAAAGCTGGACACCACAGGATATTGCACAGAGTTCCAGGGAGAGCAGGAGGATGAATAATGGTGCAGTCATCCTTTCCTGGCAAAGGTGCTTGCACAAGGAGGAGGAGCAGCCTGAGCAGAATGTTTGGAGAACACTCCGCAGTACCTCAGGGGAGCAGCTATGCTGTGAAATCAGCATTTTGCCTGAGTTAGAGATGAGAAAAAAAGAATTTTTGCCACAATAATTTGGTACTATGCGAGTTCCCGTTGTTCTGTTCAAGTGTGGGTACAGGGGAAATAAAACAGTGTAGGGAACACATGTGGAAAGACTAAAACTGCAGCCAAGAAAGGTGAAAAACCAGTGCTGTTTGTGGTATGGGAAGCAGTAGGTTCAGTGTTGGCCTGATCCAAACTCATGGAAAACGACTTGGCAGGAAAAGTCTCTTATCCAGCCACGTGTGTGACCTGCAGCTCCTCAGGCTCAGCCTGTCTTGCAGAATTTTGTCCACACCCTGTGCCTGCCCTGACACAGCAGCTCTGCTGGCCCACACCCGGAGCAGAAGGTGCTGATGTGAACCCGGCATTTGCTCACACAAACGTGTCTGAGCGTCACCAGGGCCACAACCACCGGCGCTTATTGGCAAAAGCAGCGCATAAATACTTCACTGGAAAGCCAGATTGTGTGTTAGTCTTTAACTGTTCCCCACATCATTAAAACAGCTAGTCACAAAACAGGCTGCCTTGAGATGAAACATGAACTTTTGTGTTGCCGTTTAGGAGGTTTAATTGGAAATTAGCGCTTAAGCATGGCCATGCAAGGATGGGTTCTTAAACAGTTACTCTGGGGTGAAGCACAAATGGACGTGCAATGACTGTGTTTCCTTAAGCGTGAATAGCCCACAAGCTGGGCTTCCCTACTACCGTCTTAAATGCTGGCTGCTCCCCAAACATCTCCAAGCAAGTTCTGATTTCCCAATTTTAGCAGCAACCTCGGCAGCGGTGACAGCCGCGGTGACAGCCGGGGTGACAGCCGCCTTGCCTCGCTCCCGCCTGCGCTCATTGCCCCCGGAGCCGCCGGGACCCCTCAGGAGCCGCCTCCCCTCCCAGTCCCCTCAGCCGCCGTTTCCCGCCTCCGGCGCTCTCCCCGCCCCGCCCCATTGCCGGGCAACGCCCCCTCATTCCCGCTCCTCGTTCTGATTGGTTCTTGTCGCCTCCGCGCCGCCTCTTCTCCCCGCTCATTGGCTGCTCCCCCGCGTGGGTCCCGCCTCCCGCGCCGCGCGGGCGCTGCCTCAGCGCCTTGGCGGTCCCGCTACCCTTTGTCTCCCGGCGGCCGCCGTAGCGCAGCCCGTACGTGGCAGCGGGGTGGCGGCGGCCAATGAGCGGCGGCCCCGTGCGCCGGAAGGGGCGCGGCGCGGGCCGGAAGCGCCGCTCGGTGCCGCCGCCGGTCGCTCCGCCATGTCGCCGGTGCGGGCGGTGCTGGCGCTGGTGGCCGCGCTGGCGGCTCCGGCCGCCGCCTACTTCGTCAGCATCGACGCGCACGCCGAGGAGTGCTTCCTGGAGCGCGTGCCGTCCGGCACCAAGATGGGGCTCATCTTCGAGGTGGCCGAGGGCGGCTTCCTGGACATCGACGTGGAGGTGCGGCGGCGGCGGCGCGGGCCGACCTTGGGGAGCGGGGCCGTCCCGGGGCCGGGTCCCGCGGGCTGCGGCCTCGCTGTGTGCGGGGCCCCTCGGGAGCGAGCGGCGGGAGCGGGGAACGGGGCCGGAGCCGCCCGCCGGGCTCGGGATGGTCCGAGCGGGGCCGGAGCCGCCCGCGGGGCTCGGGATGGTCCGAGCGGGGCCGGAGCCGCCCGCGGGGCTCGGGATGGTCCGAGCGGGGCCGGAGCCACCCGCGGGGCTCGGGATGGTCCGAGCGAGGCCGGAGCCGCCCGCCGGGCTCGGGGCGGCCCCGCCGCGCCGCGGGGGCTCCGTGCGGCGGCAGCGCTCAGGGCGCGGCGGGGGCGGCCTGGGGCGGGCCCGGTGCCTGTGCGGGTGTCACCGCCGGCTCCGCTGAACGAGGCTCGGGCTGTCTCCCCCTTCCCGGGGGGTTTCCGGCCCCACCGCGCTCGGTGCAGCCCCGGCACCGGGAATCGTGCGGCGGGAGGAGCGCCCACGGTTGCTGTGTGGAATGAGGTGCTGCCCCTTGAGGAGCAGCGTGCTTCCCCGTGGATGCGGAGGTGTTGTGTTAATCCGGGTGGTTGGCATCGGGGAAGTTTTGAGCCAGTCCTGATCTTCAGAGAGGAATCCAATCAGGAGATGCTGAGTACGAATTGGTTTCGTCGTGCTGGAGAGCAGAGAGGGTTTTGTTTGGGATGTCACGGACGTGGGAGTTGCTGCTGAGAGTCCTGTAGCAGTCTAAAATGACACAGGGCTGTGACACAGGACAGGGGCTGGCAGCTCTGAGATCCCCTTCAGTGTCCCTTGTGGAAGCTGACAGCAGTTGGACCTGGTGGGATGGGAATTCAGGATCACAGTGACCCCGAGAGCTCAGAACTCAGGTGTTCAGTCCATTTGAAATGGTGACTGCAACAATGCCCGACTGTGTGTCTAAAGTCAATTGGAGAATGGCTTTTTTTCCTTTTTGTTTTCCTTCAGACATCAGAGATAAGGTTTCCCCTGCAGTTGTTAATTTGCCAAACAGCCAGGGTTTGTGGTTTGCTTGTTCTTGACTGCTTATCTCACCACAGGAGGCCAGGGAGAGAGGCTTTTCCACGTCTTTCTTTACCAAGAAGTTCTTGGGGTTTTCTAAAAGAGATTTCTGTGCGGGTAACTGCGCCAATGAGTTGTGGGAGGGAAAGATTGAAGTGTGCCAAAGCAGCCAGATTATTACAGATGGTGTTGGTGCCTGTGATGGTGCATTTGAGAGCTCTGTGTTTGCAATAAAAACCTGTGACCCTCTGTTTTCCTCACGCAGATCACAGGCCCTGATAATAAAGGGATTTATAAAGGCGACCGAGAGTCCAGTGGAAAATACACCTTTGCTGCCCACATGGATGGAACTTACAAGTTTTGCTTTAGCAACAGGATGTCCACCATGACTCCCAAGATAGTGATGTTCACTATCGATATCGGGGAAGCTCCCAAGGGGCAAGACATGGAGACAGAAGGTGAGGAAGAGTCCTGGAAGGAACTCGGCTCCAGCTCGGGAGCCTTTCCCTACCTGCATGACTTGGGAACTTGAGTAGGGCTCTCAGGATTCCCGTTCCTCCAGGTGTGATTAGCTGTTCTCTTGCACAGCTAAAGTGGATGTTTTTAGAGCTGGTTACACAATTTGAGGCAAAATCACCAGAGAGTCCCATCTACAGACACTAATGCTTCCATTCTTTAGCCCTTCATCAGTGCCATCCTCTGATTCCTAGCAGGCTCAGCAGTGTGGAGCCTTAGTTGATAAATGTGCTAATAGAAAACTTCTCCCATAGCTGTGTAAATGACTGTTTTATCTGCAGCCTTTTGTCCTGTACCTGTGTTCATCTCTCACACTTTCCTCTAGGTGGTGGAGATACCTGGGATGGTATGTGGACTGCTTTTTGAAAGCTCCTTAGCATCTTGTCTCTGGCACATGTTCATTCACTAACAGCTAACTTGGCTTTTTCTCTGTAACATTGGTTTGGAGCATGAGAATGTCTTTATTTAATAAACTACCCAAAAGGTCTGATTCTGAGCAATGCTGAGCACCTGCAGGCTCCCAGTGGCAGGTTTATTCCCTGAGCAGCTCTTGGGATCAGGTCCTTGCACTGGCCATGGCAGTTTGCCTTCAGGTGGTTATTCATGGCTGACAGAAGATTTAATCAGTTTAGATGAAATTGTGCTAAAACATTGAACATCCAAGAATGCTGGATGTTTTTGGCAGTGTTTGCCTTCTATTGCTAAAGGGGATGTTGAGCAATCAAAAGCTTTTGGAAGCAATGAGCTGCTTGTAGATTATGAATTATTACTGATGTGCCGGGGCAAAAACTCAGACTTGTCATTTGCTGTAAAAAAAAATAAATGTATTGCATAGCAAGTTATAAAGTTTATTTATAAATCAATGATTGTATCTAGAAAGGGCAACCAATTCTTGTTTTCTATTTTGGCAAGTAAATAAATTGGGCATTGAGTGCTTGATGTCACTTAGAAAAATAGCACATTCCTAACTTTTAGATTTTTTTTTAAAGACTCACATCTTTTATTGAGTCTGCCTGTATCTGTGTAAAGAGTATTAGTACAATAAGACAATTTTCTGAAGTGAATTTTTGGAGTGGTTTTAGACTGTCCCTGCAACTGTAGTTTCTCCTCTTACCAATAAACTGCACTTACTGCAGTGACCAGTTGGCCATGAAAATAAGGGATTTGAGGTATTAGGAAAGTGAGTGTGGTTTGCACAAGTATTTAGATTTTAATTGTATGAGTGTTATTCTCTGGTCCTCTCTTTTGACTGTTCCCCACAAGGTGTGTGTTTTGAATAGCTCTGTTTTCAGACTGTGATCTGAAACACTTAATTTACAAATAAAACTGTAGTAAGGTAGCTTCCAAGTCAACTGTGTCCCTTGAAAGGAAAATATGTTGGGTTTTGTGACTTTTAAGGAGAGCTGATTGCCCAGGGCATGTCTGTGGAATGGTACCTCAACCTGATGCTAGAAAACTTTGCAAATTACTTGCCTAATTTATAAATTTGTGATGGACAGTTGGATGTATTAAAAAGATCCTATGATGACAGTCAAACCACTAAATCTGAGATCTCTGAGCCTTCCATTTGCTGAACTTTCTCAAGCTGGTTCTGTGCTACTGGTTTGGTATTTAACTCCTCTCCTGCTTTCACAACACCCCAAGTGAAGGCTGTGCCAGGCCCCCTGGGCATTGTGCCCCCTGAATGCTGGGTTTCAGCTGAGCTTGAAGATCACAGGATGTGATTTTTTGCTTCAGAAAGTGATCTCATGATTTGCCAGCATCATGATCTTGAGCTAAATTCTCAGTCATTCTATTTTTGCAAGCTTAACAACTAGGAAAAGCTGTCATGTTAAGATAATTTGCTTGGAATATATTGGATGATATTGGCAAAATAGATATTAGTGTGTGGTATTGATCTCGTGCATTCTTCCATTCTGTTCTCCTGGAAAAGTACGTGCACACTGGAAATGTGGGCTCTGTACTGAGTCTGAATTGTGTCTCCTCCTGTTTGGATGTGGAGAAATGTTTCCCACTTGTTAAACACCACAGAGACACGTCAGGGAAAGTGTTACAGAAACTGAACTTGGCTGTAGGGGTAGGAAGTGTTCAGCTGTACTGCCAGACCTTCTGCAGCAGGAAATTACCTTTAACTGCTCATAAATTCATTGAAATCATTTTCTCCAGTCATTAACAGACTTTCTGATGCTTCTGAAATTATTCTGCAGCTCATCAGAACAAGCTAGAAGAGATGATTAACGAGTTAGCAGTGGCCATGACAGCTGTGAAGCACGAGCAGGAGTACATGGAGGTCCGGGAGAGAATACATCGAGCAAGTAGGTGCCTGCCCCAGCCAGTGCCTTCCCCCTCTGCACTGGCCTTGTAAAGGGGCATTTAAACATCACTCCATGAAAGCTTTAAGCTTTTCCAACTGACTTCAAAAAGAATAATTTAAACCCTGCAGGGCTTGCCCATGGAGTAAAGAATGTAGGTGTTGCTTGCAGTCATCTTTAAATTGGCTTCCCCCCCTTGTTGTACAAAATAACATTTGCTTAAGTGATGTGAGTTCTGCAGTTGTTTGGATGGTGTACTCATGCAGATACCAGTGATGGCATTATTTAATTCATGTACATGGTAAACCATGGGATGGTTTTAAACTGAGAGGGAGGAGGTTCAGATCAGATACAGGGGAAAAATTCCTCCCTGGGATTGTGGGTACAGCCCTGGCACAGCCTGCCCAGAGAAGCTGGGACTGCCCCATCCCTGGGGGTGCCCAAGGAAGGTGTCCCTGCCCTTCCTTGGTGGGGACTGAGACTGGATGAGTTTTAAGGTCCCTTCCAACCCAAACCATTCCATGTTTTGGTTCTCAAACTTTGGTTGAACTGTTGCTTCACCCTTGAAGTGGATGTGGTTTAGTAATTGAGCCAAAGTCTCTTTTTAAAATGTTTTGTTGAAATAGAGCAGAACTACTGTTACTTTCATGGGTGAGAATCAAAGGCAAGTATTTTTCATATGAAAACACAACATTATATGAAAGCAGTGTCTCCTCAATTATTTGAAGCTATGAATATCTCCAGTTTCGTGGCATTTGTTACTAATGGTCTGATGTAAGAAAAATCTGAATGTTTAGAACCAAAGATGGTGACCCTTCAGAGATCAGCAGGTCCCTGCTTGACTCTGGAAAAGCAGGAGGCTTTGTTTGGCAGCTCAGAGGCCAGAAGGGTGGGCAGAATAGAGAAAGATGGTGCAGTATATGTCCAAAGTGAGTTTTAAGACAAACTGTTCAGAAAAATCCCCCTCAGATCTCATCTGCAGGGCCCTCCTGGGAATCCTTAATGCTTCCTGTGCAATGCTCAGATTCATGGCAGAATGTTTTCACTTTAAATGCTTTGTTACTTACTATTTTTTCTTTTTTTTCCCCCAACAGTTAATGACAACACAAACAGCAGAGTGGTTCTTTGGTCATTCTTTGAAGCCCTTGTACTAGTTGCCATGACACTGGGACAAATCTACTACCTGAAGAGGTTTTTTGAAGTCCGAAGGGTGGTGTAAGATCCTTCTGTGGTCTCAGATTTCAGTTCACTCTCTACCAAACATCCTGGTCACAAACAAAAAAAAAAAAAGTCATTTAGTTTCTGAACCCTCTTTACTGAACTGTAAAACTTATTTGCTTATGTTCCTTCCTAGTTAACAAAAAAAAAAAGAATTGTTTTTATATATCTTCTGTAGCAAAAGCTGTGCTGAAATCTTGTCACTTTATTGGCATCATTTTGTTCCACTGAGATCTGCCCAGTCTATGTGCTAAGCAAGGTCCAGGCAAGCTGCAAACTCTGTAACTCACTCTAGTAACAAGCTGTTCTGTCTTTTCTAACTTTTTTCCCTGTTTCCAGAAGCACTTGCAGTTCTGTCCAGGGAAACGGTACAAGGCCCTAAGGTGACTGTTTGCATCCTTACACCCTTAACCCTGCAGTAGGTGTTAGCAAACTGAAATAATCCCTTCTCCACTCACAGAAACTGCCAAGGAAAAGGTTAAAATTCATACCTAGTTGCTGTTTAAAAGACAGTCATCAGCAACTGTCTTAATGACACCAACTTCTTCCCAAAGCTCTTTTTAATATAATATAGATATGAAAATGCTTTTTTTTTTCCTCTGCTCATCACCAAATGTTCCTTACACGGTTTTTAGTCTCTCAGAGGTTTTATTTGGAAGCCAATTGTGTGCAGTGTCTTGGCAAACACTCGTGAACCCTTTGGCTTTTGCAGGTCCAAAGCTCAGACTGTTTGCCCAGTGCCCAGGGCAGAAGTGTTCAGGAATTCTGGGTTCCTGAGGCCAAAGGGTTCTGGATCCTGGGGGTTCAATCCACGCTATGCAGCCCTTGTATTTAAGTGCAGTGGCAAACTCTGCCATGATCTGATCAGAATTAGCATAATGCTAAATACTGGTGTGTTTTCTTTTTTCAGGCACATGTAGATTTGTTTTTGTATAAAGTTACTTTCCTCGGTTTTCTGATGATTGGTTTAAAAATTTAAGAAGCGTCTGATGTGGGTGCTGAGCCAGGATTATGTTGTGACTGATGTATATTAGTTGTAATCATTTTTGGGGGTGGGGTGGGGTCTTTTCCAGGGGGATCCTCTACAAGTAACACACAACAGTTTTGTACAATTAATTTAAAATTTGTTACAGGTTTTCATGTTCCAGGTAAAGTTTTTTCAACCTCGGGCAAACACTTGCAGCAGTTCTTGAGAGAGGTGGCTGTTACACCTTATTGCAACTGTTGTGTGCCAATATTTTTGTGTAAAACACTGAAAATTGAATTCAAAGATGTACATTTAAAAATTGCTCGTGAATCTAAATATGACCCAGGTTCGATAAATAAACAAATTCTTTAAAAAAAAAATAAAAAACAGCTGTGTGGTCTTTTTTTCTTTAAGACGTTAAGGAGTACAGATTAACACAAAGGGGGTTTTATAAATGATTTCTTTAGTAATGGCCATAAACTGAACCACAAGAAGTTCCATATCAATGTGAGATAAGCACTGGAACTGCCCAGGGAGGTCGAGGATTCTCCCTCTGCACAGACCTTCCAAACCCACCTGGCTGTGTTCTGTGTCACCTGCTCCAGGTGACCCTGCCTTGGCAGGGGGCTCGGACTGCATGACTCCAGAGTTTTCTCACAATCCTAACGATTCTGTGATTCCCTGCTTTCTTAGAATATCGGGAATTTATCCAGAGTCCATCCAGAATAGTATCAGGTAACTGAACCTAAATCTTAGGTTTGGGGTAGTGGACTGGCACAGCTCCGCTGTAAGACCCGCAGAAGTACTCACTGCGATAGGCAGCTCGCCGTAAAAATGGGAATTTTTCCTTAAATCCGAAGTTTTTCCGCCTTTCGCGGAGGCGAAGCCCGGCGGGGGGCGGCGGAACTGATGTGCGGCGGAACGGGAGATGCCGCGGTGTGCGTTTCCGCCGGGCACCGCCGCGGCGGCCGCGGGGCGGGGGAGCGGCGGGGCGGTGACACCGGCGGGCCAAGATGGAGGCGGTGACTGAGGGCGGCTGGAGCTCGCTGCCGGTGCCGCTGAGCCCGGGCGTGCTGCGGGCGCTGCGGGAGCTCCGCTTCCACCAAATGACCCCGGTGCAGGTGCGGGGCCCGCGGCACGCCCGGGGAAGGGGAGGCCGGGCTGAGGAAGGAGGGCGCGGGCGGTGTCAGGAGCGCCGGGGCCGGTGGCGGTCGCAGCCGTCACCGCGTCCTGTCGCAGCGAGAAGCGGCGTCCGTGACTTTCCCACCGGCTCCGCTTGGGTGGTGTTCGCAGCGAGCTCTGTTGTGTCGGAGGAGTTCTCACCTCTGTGAGATTTACCAGCGCTTCGCCTGCTCATGTGGTGCTTCTCTTTTTTCAGTCTGCGACCATCCCGCTGTTCATGAGTAACAAAGATGTGGCTGCAGAAGCGGTGAGTGCTTTTCCTTCGTGCAGCTCCTCGTTTTCCAGCCTTGTCTCTGGAGCTGAGGGAGGGCTGACGCTGTTTCCACTCTCACAGGTCACAGGCAGTGGGAAAACCTTGGCGTTTGTGATTCCCATACTGGAAATTCTTCTCAGACGGGAAGAAAAGTTAAAGAAAATGCAGGTGAGATTAAAATATTCAGTACTGAGTTTATTATTATGACGTGCCAATAAAATTTGAGAACTTCAAGAAAATATCCGTAAGAAAAATTGCCTGCACACAGAGGGACTGTGTGCTCAGCAACAATAAAGTGTTTAAAACCTGGAAATAAAACTGGGGTGCTCTCATTGCACTTAGATACAGCTTCTTCTCAGCATGAACAGAACAGGGTTCTGAGCTCTTAGAAGAATGTCCCAAAGTAGGGAATACACTGATACACTGCAAGTGAGATTTGAATCCTTTTTAGCATCCATTGACATTGAATACATTTTAGTGTGCAGGGTGTCATTTGCTGTTAAATGCCATTATTACATGCTGCTCTTTCAGCAGAGATATTTTACACATCGGTACAAAATCTTTCATAGACGTTTTTGGATGATTTTTATGTTTCATTGTATTTCTGTGAAAATGTTTTGTCTGAAACCAGGCTCAAAATCATGGCTCATATTCACTTAGCTTGAAAGGGAGGATTCTGCCCAAATCTTTCTTTTTTTTCTCCTCACAAATTCCTGTTTTTCAGGTTGGAGCTATAATTATCACCCCAACCAGGGAGTTGGCCATTCAGATTGATGAGGTGCTGTCACATTTCACAAAGCACTTCCCCATGTTCAGGTGGGTGAACTTCAGCACTTCCATGACCACAATTCCTTCTGTCACTGGAGAAACAGCAAAACTTCCAGATGACCCAGATCTTTCTGTTTTACTGTTTTAGTCAGATTCTTTTCATTGGTGGGAGGAACCCCATGGAAGATGTGGAGAAGTTCAAGGAGCATGGGTGAGTTGTTTGTCTGTCAGTGTCTCAGAGCTGTGGTTTTCTCCTTGTCAGGGTTCTCAGCCCAGAGCTGTGCTCCTGCTGCTGCTGGAATGGGATGGTGCTGCCAGAATCTTTTGGGGTGAGCTGGGAAATGGTGGGGTCTGTTCCTGGGGTGAGGTACAGCCCTGATGTGACATCAGCACCATTTATCTGCCGACTGGGTGAAGAACAGAGCTGAAAAGTGCCTTCAGTGAATATTTCACTTCTCCCTTCTCATTAATTTTTTGGAATTCTTTGGTGCTGATGCTGATGATGGAGTTTTGAAGGAGTCCCATTTGCCCCTGGCTTTTGCACGGAGGTACCAAATCTTCCTGCAGGGATAGCTGCTTTCCAAACTCGCTGTTCATTTTCTAAACTTTTATTGCCACAGGGGATGAGCTTTCACCTGGGCATCCCCCCCGTGCCGTGGCATCTGAAACATGGGTGCAGTTAAAAGTGACCAAATGAAGTTGTTTTAGTGAGGAAGGCAGGGCAGGGCTGTGCTGTGGTAACAATGCCAGGAGTTCTCCCAGGCTGCTCCCCCTGGGTGAGGAATTGCTCTGTGTGTGACCAACAGGGGGAACATCATCGTGGCCACCCCGGGCCGCCTGGAGGATCTGTTCAGGAGGAAAGCAGATGGGCTGGACCTTGCCAGCTGTGTGAAGGCTCTGGATGTGCTGGTGTTGGATGAAGCAGACAGACTCCTAGATATGGGCTTTGAAGCCAGGTATTGAAATAATAAATTCTGGTGGTTCTTCTGCAGTTTTAAATGAGTTGATGTATGATGGAAGTGAATGAGCGTGGTCTGCATTGGCCTCCAAAGTTAATTTTTTCTGGTTTTTGAAATTTATGAATTTGTTCTTTCATCCTTGCTCTGTAACTACACAAAGCAGTTGCTAAGGGGGAGGAGAATCAGGAAATGTGGAGCCTCAATGAATATGGAATTTCCTTTGTTGAGATGTATGTTAGCCTATCTCTATTAATAAATATTATTATTCACACTCCTGTATAGCTTAAAGAGTTCAACCAATAAGCTTTGATCTCTCTTTTCTCTGTCTTTCTGAGAGAGAGGTAAGAGTTTATCTCTCTTTCCCTCAGAGTCAAGGTAATTATTTCAATACCAGTTTGACAAGTGATACCAAAGCCTATTTTGCTTGTAAACTTTCCAGTGATTAAAGCTTTTTCTGAGGGAAGCCTTGGGACAGTTACATTTTCCATGTGCTTCCTTGCAGCTTGAATGCCATTCTGGACTTTTTGCCCAAGCAGAGGAGGACAGGTCTGTTCTCAGCTACCCAGACCCAGGAGGTGGAGAACCTGGTGAGGGCAGGGCTGCGGAACCCCGTCCGCATCTCGGTCAAGGAGAAGGGAGTGGCAGCCAGCAACACCCAGAAAACCCCCACACGCCTGGAGAACTACTACATGGTGTGAGCCTGGGCTCTGACTGTCCCCTCTCCTTTCTTCCTGGTCCTATCAATAATATTTTAGGTCTTGGCCACTTAGGATCACGTTAACAGGAAAGCCAAAGTCCATTTTCTTATGTTTTTCTTTTGCATTTTTTAGATCTGCAAGGCAGATGAGAAATTTAACCAGCTGGTGCATTTTCTTCGGCAGCACAAGCAGGAAAAGCATCTGGTATTTTTCAGGTAATTCTGTTTGTGTTTCATTCTGAGAACAGTTTGGTGTTTAATTACCCAAATTCTAAAACTCTGCCCTATGTTACAAAGGACACAACTATTAATTTTGAGAACTGTTTTTTAGTAGATGGTGCCTAAAAAGAGATTAATCATTGCTTCATGTCAGGATTCATATTAAGCAAAACATAAATTTTATGCATTTTTAAAGTAAGACATTATAGATAATTATATGTTAATAATAAAAATTATGTGCATGTTTTAAATAAAAATAGTGTATATTTTTGAAAGAACTTGGGAAACTCTAGCTTGATTAAACCTGATTAAAAATGCAGCAAAACCTTTTGCTTTATGCCTGTCTTTATCACAACAGCACGTGTGCCTGTGTGGAATACTATGGGAAGGCTCTGGAATCCTTAATTAAGCAGGTGAAAATAATGAGCATCCATGGGAAAATGAAGCAGAAGCGAAACAAGATTTTCACAGAGTTCCGGAAGCTCCCGGGGTGAGAACGTGGGAATGGGCTGAACCAGCCAGAGGGCAAAACAGTGAGGGGGAGGTGGTTGTGTCTGACTGTCCTTCTGCTTGGTGTGGAAGGATGGCTCAGGTGAAGGATGCTCCAGGCTGGTTCTGAGCGTGTTGATGATGTCACAAATTGTGATGCTGATAATATCACAAAGTATGACCACAAACAAAGGGAAAATGGGACTGGAGCATCTGCATCCCACTTCAGAAAATCCATGTGACAGCACAGGAGGTGAGCACACTGCACTGTCACTTGCTACAATCACACATTAGCCCTGATGTTTAAACAAACTGGTAGCAAAATATAAGCTTTTCCTGATGAGCCACCAGAGTGGAAACCCAGGATGTCACTTTGTTAGTGTATGAACAAGAAGGTGGCAACACAGTGCTGGAACCTGCCCACAGGGAAATGTTCTTTGGCAGCTTTGCAGGATGCTGTTAAGAAACTCTTGCCTCATCAACTGTCATTTTTGTTATTGCATGGGACCTGAGTTTTAGCTTTTTACATTTTGAGAAAAATAATTACCAGCAGATTGTAAGAACAGCTGTTGAAAAGAACAGCATGGCAGTTTTGCTAAAATTGTCACTCAAGTCTTAAGTCTTTTATTTAAACATTTATTATAGTACATTCAGCTGTGGTGGATGCAGGGCTGGTTTAAAATATGAATTTTTAATGGGGAATTGATTTGTCTTAGAAATGTAATATAAATCACAATAATTTTCATAATGTTACGTAGAATTTTAGTTGGTGAAAGCTGCAATTACCTTATATTTTGTCTCTTTAAAAACCCCAAATGTTTTAGAATGTTTTGTTCCTCATTCTCCAGTGAAGGTGCAGAACACACAGCTGTGAGGAGGCTGGCTCTTCTCAAATGACAGGTTAATGAAAATACACTTTTTCTTCTTCCTAGGGGCATTTTGGTGTGCACTGATGTGATGGCCCGTGGTATTGACATTCCAGAAGTGCACTGGGTGTTGCAGTATGACCCACCCAGCAGTGCCAGGTGCAGTTTCAGATCCTGAGATCCTTTCTCTTTCTGTGTGGTCTTTTCTTTCTGTGCTGTTTAAGTGTCAGGAACAAAAAACTCCATAAAACACATTTAATCCCTTCCTGGAGGTTAATCTGAGAGAGCACACAAAATAATGCAGGAGCAAGGGAGGCTGAAACAGTGCAGGTTTTGTTGTCACTGCTGTGAATTGCAGTGACTCTGTGGTGTGTAGGTGTCAGTCAGGGCTGATTGTCACATCTGTGTGCAGAGGTGGCTCTGGGGTAAGGCTTTGTGTGAGGATATCAGAGAAAGAGTGAGAGGTGACACTGGCGTGAAGGAGAACAGAGATGAGAGCAGGGACTGAGCTCTTCAAGGAATGATACATTGAAAGCTCACAGGAAAGGAGCTTTTCCATAGATTTTAACTTTTGCTGTCATAATTCTTCCTCCAACTTGCTTGAATTTCACTCCCAAAGCAGACGCCCCTTGCTTTAGCCTAACAATTGAGTGAGATTGCCACATATCTCTTGTGTTACACTTTGCTAATTCCTGTTGGTTTAGTTCAGTGTTTTCCATCCCACAAGATTTGCCCTTTTGCTGCCCAATGCTTCCAAACCAGCTGAGCTCTCTGCTGGGCTCTTTCAGTGCCTTCGTGCATCGCTGTGGCCGCACGGCGCGGATCGGCAACGTGGGCAGCGCTCTGGTGTTCTTGCTTCCCATGGAAGAATCCTACATTAACTTCCTCTCAATCAACCAAAAGGTGAGCAGGCTTTTATTCTACCCCAAAGGAAAGAGCAAGGGCACAGACTTACTGATAAGAGTTTTGAAATCAGAATTTGTAGAACTTGGGGTCATACATGTGGGTGGTGTTTTAGAAGAGGTGCAGAATTAAAAGACAAGAGCTGCTTATTAATCACCAAATGCAGCTGGAACGTGAAATACATCTCTAGTGTTACCCACTGGGTTTGTAAGAGGAACATGCAAAGAGCAAGGAAAGGCCTTTTGCTCCTAGGGGTGCAAATTGAACACTTGCAGGAGGGCAGTGCTGGTTTACGGTCCTGCCCGAGCCCTGCCACCAGCAGCTCACACCCTGCAGCCTCTCTGCTCTATTTACAACTCCTACAGTCTCCCATGCCTGCTCCTGCTGTTGTGGGATTCATTGTGTGAATTCTCTGGAGACCTCCTAATGAGACCAGAGCTTGATGAAGCAGGAGATGAAGATGTTGCCTCTGTGGAGCTGCAGTGTGAGAACTCTGCTGGGCCAGGAGCTGCTGTGTGGGGCTGATGGGCAGCAACACTCAACACTCGTGTGTTGGAGTGCCCAAAGGGAAAGGGGCCCAAAGCTGACTGAGGATTAACAGGGCAAGAAGGGTGTGTTTGAGGTTTCACAGTGCATTCCACATGATTTGGCTGAACTTTTGGTTTTTTGTTTCTTTTCTGGTTCCCAGTGTCCCATGCAGGAGATGAAACCTCAGCCAAATGTGCTGGATCTTCTTCCCAAGCTGAAGTCCATGGCCCTGGCTGACAGGGCAGTGTTTGAGAAAGGGATGAAAGCCTTTGTGTCTTATGTCCAGGCTTATGCCAAACACGAGTGTAACCTGATCTTCCGGATCAAAGGTAATTCCCAGCAGGGCTGGGGCCTCTCACTGTTTTTCTCAGACAACAAAAGCATAATGGTGTTGTCCCAAAGCTTCAGCTTCTGATTTTTCATCTTACATTCACTTCCAGTACCATTAGATTTTGACAAAACTCCTATTTTTTTTCAAGCATCCTGTTTCAAGAGAAAACATTTAAATAAGGAGCTTGACCAAACTGATAAAAGCAGAAATGAAAGTGATTTAGTATTGTTGCCAGTATTAAGGTATGGAGTGCAAAGAATACATTAAAATAATGTTGACTTTTTTTTTACTGTCTCAGTTAAATTAACTTTTTATCCAGCAGGAAACTTACTTTATGATCTTCATTTCAACAGATCTGGATTTTGCCAGTCTTGCCAGAGGTTTTGCATTGTTAAAAATGCCAAAGATGCCTGAACTAAGAGGAAAATGTTTTCCAGACTTTACTCCAGTCACTGTCAATACAGACTCCATTTCATTTAAGGATAAAAACAGAGAAAAGCAGAGACAAAAGAAATTAGAAGAACAAAGAAAAGAAAGAGAAGAAAATCAAGGGAAAAAGAAATTTGTGAAGAACAAAGCGTGGTCAAAGCAGAAAGCCAGGAGGGAGAAGAAAAAGAAAGTAACAGCTAAAAGGAAGCGTGAAGAGGTAACTGTGTCCATGTCCTCAAACTGAAGTGATTACTGAAGCCTTGCCCATGGCAGAGCCCTGGAGTTTTTGTGTGGTGGAACTGATGGCTGTGAAATAACATTTTAGGACTTGGACAAGCAAAGCTTAAAAAATGATAGAGGTTTTTAAGGCCAAACACTAAAACAACTTCTCAGCACTGATGCTGGTCAGTAATAGGATTTTTATTTCTCAGAGGTGCAGAATTATGGCCTGAAGATGCTTTTGTCAATTTTCAGTAAGTGCAGCTGAGAGTTACAGTGTCCTGGGTAGGAACTGAATATTATTTCCTGCTTGGATATTTTTGGCAAACTCTGACTTGTAATCTTCTCTTGTGTTCAACTGTGTACAATGAAAACCTTTTGGTGTTGTGTTTAATTTGTTGTTTTCAACTTCCAACAGGGCTCTGATATTGAAGATGAGGATATGGAAGAGCTGCTGAATGACACAAGACTCTTGAAAAGATTAAAAAAGGGAAAAATTAGTGAAGAAGAGTTTGAGAAGAAACTAACAGGCAACCACAGGCTCAAAGGAGAAACTGCTGAGGACATAGAGTCTGAAGGCTGACAGTTACTCTAACCACATTTTTACATTAAAACACTGCTTATTCCAATAAAACTGGATTTCTATAAAAAATAGAGAACAAAATACCTCTATAAAAAGAGAACAAAGCTGATCTAATTTCTTCACAGAGACACCTGGCATCCCTAAAGACACAGAGCTTGCAGTTGTTGAGAACAAAGCTAAAAGCACCACTCTGGTGTGGCAGGAGCTGCAGGTTTCCATCAGCAGCCTTGTGCATGTTTTCATTTTGGTTTTTTTGAGTACATACCACAGATCAGAAACAGCAAACCTTAGAGTCTGGATACACCATAAGGGATTTTATTTTACAGTATCAAAATACTCCATCCCTCTTTAAAATAATTTAGTTGTGGCCTTTAGGAGCTGTAATAACTTTGGAAATTTTTTCAGTAGCGGTCCATAATTATGTTAATCCTTCTAATGGCATCTCCTTGCCATGTTCCTGTATCATCCTCCAAGTTCTTAGAACCCTGGCAGTCACTGAAGATGACACATCCTGTGCAGGAGTCTCTGAGTTACAAGTAGAGTTTAATGAGTTCATCACTGACAGCTGAAGGAGTCAGCACACCGAGGTCTGTGAACAGCAGAGTGATCAGTGATGGGGAGGTGTAGTCAATCCAGGGGTGCTCCTCTGTTAGGTTCTGACCTGTTTTCAGAGTGTCTGCTTTGTACTGGAAGGAAACAGAGACCATTAGTTACTGCACAAATGCAGATTAAATCCTCTTGGGCAAGAGCAGTGCTACAGCCTCAAGCAGATGTCTGTGGTAAAACTGAAGGAAGTCAAGTGCACACACTGCTGCCACCTTGGCCTCAGCTCTTTTATCTTGTGTAAAAAGTACAATTTGTAATTCTGGAGTTTGTTGGTTTGACCATTTCTTACCCTCAGCTGCTCCTGTGCCCTAAAGGAACTGCTTTAGGAACAGAGTACCAGTATCAGGACAAATTGTGGCTGTTTGGTGCCTGACTGTACCATGGAGCAACCCCAAAATATACCACAGCAGAGAGATCCAGATAATCAGAGATGCTTAGAAGACAATTTTTCCCAGGCACACCAGTATGCACCTTAGCTGGGTAGGATGGAAATTGAGTTTCTCTCACCTTAAACCTGTCAGGGACGTCCTGCTGATTGAGAGGGAAGAGTCTGACAAACTTGAAACTTTCTGCTACCACATAAAATGGCTTATTCTGGGCTTTGGCACACACAGCAATTTGATTGGTGCCAATCTGTGGAGACAGATGGAAAACAACATTGCAGACTCAGTGCTTGCCTGAAAATATTGCCCAGCTTCCAACAATTAAGAGACATTTACTGGATAAAATCCAAATGGAAGAGACATTTCAAAAAGCATTAAATGCTTCAGAGAAACCAAACTTTAAAAGTCCAGAGTTTACAGAATGATGTAAGAAACTCACAATTACCTTGTTGATAATGCCTCCACTTTCAACTACACCTTCAGCACCAACTAACACCAGGTCCACTTTCTCCATAATGTAGCTGTAAAAAGGGGAGGAAAAATCCAAGCATTACTGGGTAATAGGACAAATGACTTGCTGAAGAGAACAGAAATGAGTAATTCAAACAATCTTGCCATTTTCTGCACTAGTTCCATCTACCTCTTGTAAGTCCACAGGCTGCTACACATCCTTGGAGTGAGATTTCATCTCCTTCCTTGCAGGAGTATTAAGTAGCCTTTTCTTCCCCAGCCATAGCTGATCCTGGCAAATGTGAAAAAGCTGGAAGAAGCTGAACTCTAACTAGGAATGTTCAGATTTATTGTAGTTGTTTCTTTTCTCATGTATTGGACTTGTTCTAAGCAGTGCTAATTTAGCAAAACACCTTAAGAAACCACAAAATGATCACACTTATGCAAATTAGGAAAAAAAGTGGCTTCTTTGTTTAGCACCTCAGTTCTTTTTTACAGATCTGTACAAGTTCTTAGGTCTGGTTCTTTCATTCCAACATGCAAAATCAAATGCTTGTGTTGTAGCTGACACATTCTAATTGTGCACCTAAAGCTGTAACTCGTTTGGCCTGCTGGATGACTTTGACAAACTAAGTAATATCTCTGGGGTTTGAACAAGCTGCTTACATCTAAGTTTATTCTGTCTTGCTGTCAAAATGAAATTGTGATGAAAAATATCAAAATTTATGATCAGACTTACCCGACTGCAGCATCCAGAATCACAGTCACGGGAATGTTCAGCTGCCTCAAGGCTTTTGCCATTTTTTGCCTATAAAAGAAAACATTTGGACCTTAACAATTATTTTTTTAAAGACAATAGTAGGAAAATACTGTCTGAAAGACTGAAGCCTGTGACTGCCCCCATTCCCGTGCTGGTAGAACAGAAAATGAGTTATTATATAGAAATGGAAGGAATTGTTACATGCTGTTAGTTGCATGTATTACCCAGTGTGCAGGGTTAACTCCTTCACTTAAACAGCAATATCTAGTCTGAAGGAATTATTTGGCATCTTTAAATGACATTGTTAGCTATATATTTTACTTTGCTATGATTAACATAATACTGATTATTTTAGCCTACTTCTTAAAGACAATTATAAAGCAGTTGTATCCCATCTCCCAAGGGAAAAATAGGCTGCCTGGCACTGACCAGGTTTTCCTCAAAGGTTCCTGTGAACCTTTGAGGAAAACCTAGATAACACTAAGTAGGATATCAAGTATGGAAAGTTAATTCCCAATATTTTTTTTATTTTTTTTCACTTGTCCAGAATAATGTGATATGAGTGACACTTGCCATTTAAAATGCCCCAACCAAGCCTAGCAGTTTTTCTTAGGGCAGGACAAGTCAGATGGTAGCTGTAACTTACCCTGTTAACCAAGATAAACCCCAAACTAATGAATACTTGCCCTGCTTCATCTGGCTGTGACTCAGTAACATAAACACTGAATCGCTTCTTGGACTCCACAGCTGCTTCCAACACCCTGAGGACCACCCTGGAATAGGCGTGTGTCAGTATTCTCTGCCAGGACAAAAAAATTCTCACATTATATTTGCTGAGCCTTGACTTTTGTAATGGCTAGCTATGCAGAACAAGGTTGTGCAGAAGCCCCCATCAGATTCCTCTCCCCTCCTGTTCCTCCCTCCCTGCCGGCAACAGCAGAAGCGAACAGCAGTGACCCTGCCCCGGCCTACTCACAGCACCATCTCTGATGAAAGGGTGACACAGCTTGGCGATTTTATTCCGAGAGAGAGACACTTTGGTCAGGAAGATCTCCCCGCGCTCGATCATGATTTCTTTGCACTTGGAGTAGTCCTGGCAAAGAGCGGGACGCCGGCTGAGCGGCTGCAGGGTCCCGCAGCAGCCGCAGCGGGGCCGAGCGGGCCGCCCTTACCGAGTACTCCAGCGAGGTGAGGCTGATGAAGCGCAGGAAGAGCTCCCCGCCGGAGGACACGGCCACCGAGGAGTCCACGCGCGACAGGGTGTCGATGGCGTCCCGCAGGCTGTTCCGCAGGCCCTGGATGGTCTCTCCTGAGGGGAGGCACAGACGCGTGGTCAGGGCCTCGCCCTGGCGACAGCCGGGGCTCCGCGGGGTCCGCGCCCCGCCGGGGGCACCCGGGCCCACCTCGGTCCTGCTTGAGGAATCCCAGCAGCGCTCGGATGGCGGCCACGGCCGAGGCGACATCGGGGTCGTCCCTCAGCTGCGCCCTGAACGTCTCGATCAAGTCTGAAAGGCAACGGGGAGCGTCAGGCCCGGCCATGCCCGGCCCGGGGGCTCCCGGGGCTGCCCCGCGCCCCCGTTACCGTCCGTGCCCATCGTCGCCCCCGTTACCGTCCGTGCTCATCGCCGCGCCGCGCCGCTCCGCCCGCCGCGCCGGGCCGTGGGGAGGGCCGGCCGGGGCGTGCCCGGATGCGGAGCGCCGGCCCGGGCGTCATCCGCGGGCGCCGCAGCCGCTGCTGCCCGGCCGGCGCGATGAGCGCGGGTGAGCGCGGCCGGGGCGGCCCGGCGGGGTCTGGGGGTGCTCCGCACGGGTTTGGGGGTTCCGCGGCGGGGCTCGGGCTCCGTGTGGGGAAGCAGAGGCCGAGAGCGGGGCTGCGGGGCTTTACCGCTCTGCTCGGGGCCCCGAGTGACGCCGCTGTGCGCTCCCTTTGCAGATGATGAGCTGAGCCTGCTGATCATCGTCCTCGACACCAACCCGATCTGGTGGGGGAAGAGGGCCCTGGGAGAGGCTGAGGTACGGCCTTTGGGCCCTGGCACTGCTGATGGCCGTTTCTGGGGGAAACGGTATCATTTTCTTTGACTTCTGAACTGTGCTAATGTTGTCTGCTAAAGCAGGTATAATGAGTATCGTAATACTTTTTGAAATAGCTATGCCGCGTTCTGTATTCATTCGAGCTTTTTTGACAGCAAAAGCTTTTTCTGCATCTTCAAATTTAGGTTTTTAAACTGCAGTCATTTCACAGATCACTTCTGAATTGCTTCTCTGTAAATGTTATTGTGCTACATCTGCTCTGTTCTTTTTCCCAGCAGTTCACCCTGTCGAAATGCATCGATGCAGTGATGGTGCTGGGGAACTCTCACCTGCTCATGAATCGCACCAACAAACTCGCTGTAATAGCAAGTCACACTCAGGGAAGGTAGAGCTGCTTCTGAACATTGTGAAGGTTTTCAGTTTCCTGTATCTGTCTCCTGATTTTCTTGTTTGATGGCAAGAAACCTAGTTAAAAGTGTGTAATATATCATTGTCTTAGAAAAAGAAATTAGCTGAAACTAAGTAGGAAAGACTCTTAATGACTTACAAAGCAACAAAAAGACTTAGAAGGGAGGCTTAAATAGATTTAAAAATACATAGAGAGAGAATGGTAGATATGTGTGGAGCGGAGCAATGCAAATGGCAGAAGTTCCCTGTTTAGGGGATATTTTTACCCCCAGATATTTGTGAATCTCAGGATCTATGCCCAAGTGCAGCCAAAGAGTTTTGTAAGATCTCTTAAGAGATGTCTCAAAAGGAGGGAGATGAATGTGGGTTTTACTCCAGTTTAAGGTCTCCTACCTTACATAGCCTCATTAATGCCTAAAGTATTAAAAGGATTTTAAACTTCAGAGTATTGTTATCTGCAGCGGATTAATTTATAGCAGTTTTTCTACATGAATCCTTTGTTTTCCCTCTGTTTCAGCCGTTTCCTGTACCCTGGGAAGCGTTGGGCTGCTGCAGATCCCTTTGGAGAGGGAGGCCCTTCCATGGAATCTAACTGCTCTGGGAGCAAGGATGGAAAATATGAATTATTAACAGCAATCAATGATGCAATTGCAGAAGAGATTAAAGACCTCATGACAAAGAGTAAGGAGAAGAAAATTCTAGGCTTAATATGCAGGATTGGAAAACACACTTGGATTGTCAAGGAGTTACAGAAATGTCCTCTATTTTCAGCATATGAATTTTAATATGCTTAAACTAGATGAATTTATTATGTTTGACACTTCAGGCCTCTGCATTAGTATTATTTGCCAGAGATAAAAATGTGTAGTATTTTTTGTTGTTGGGTTCAATAGCTGTTTTTATATATAAAAGTCACTTTTGCTCTTTTTCTTGTATTGCAGCTGACATGAAGGGCCAGCAAACAGAAACCCTGTTAGCAGGATCACTTGCTAAAGCACTTTGTTGTATCCTTTTTATTGCAGAATCTTCAAAGCCTTTATATGTTAAGATTGCTTCTTATAATACTAACTTTTACTATTCTTGTTTTGTTATTTTAATTAAAACTGAAACGTTTGCCTGATAACTGTGGCTTGTGCTTGTCAAAATGTGTATTGCCCAAGATGGTGAATGTGTGGTGGGGATCATAGAGTTATTTCCAAGAAGGGAATGTAGATTCCTTAATTGCAACTAATGTAGACATCAACAAGATGGGCAAAGACCTAAAAGGTAACACCTCTTTTCCTGTTTTCAACACAGAGAAAATATTTTAACCTGAATAAAAGGTATAAATGCACATGCACACACAAACAAATATACATGTTTGGACACACCCCCATTTCCAAAATTGGCACTAATAGGTAGAGGATTATTTTGATCATTTGAAGTTGCTTACATTAAAAAAAAACTGTAACTGGAATTTCTGTGGAATAACTGGAGGTTGAGAGGAATTAGTCCATAGATAATTGTCACTGGGACTGGAAATAGTTTCATATAGATATTCTATCTGATCTGTTAGATCTAACATCCAGTATATTCTGACATGTCATATACTACAGAACTAAAGGGATGATACAAACAGGGTGCTGATGCATTTCTCTTTCTTTTTAATACTTAGCCAATCAAGAAATTAAATCAAGGATTCTGGTAAGAACTTTTGCTGTCACAGTTTTCTTTTAGTCTTGAAATCCAGTGATATATGTAGGCTAACCAAGTCTGAGTTTTTGTTTAGGTCATAAAAGCTGCAGAAGACAGCGCACTGCAATACATGAATTTCATGAATGTGATCTTCGCAGCACAGAAACAGGTGAAGCTGGCCTTTTTTCCATTTATATTATATTTTATTTCTGTGTCAAGATAACACAAATGTTACTTTCTCTTATGATTACATAATTTATAGTGCATTTATCGTGGAAACAAGTCATGACAGTAACACTGACAGGGCTGTGTGGGTTTTGGCTAAATTTGTTTTTCATGCACGTCATCTCTTGCAGAGTATTTTGATTGATGCCTGTGTCTTGGACTCTGATTCAGGTCTTCTACAACAGGTACAGACTTGCTATTCTTATTTGCCATTTATATTAACTCATAACTACTTGATTTTTGACAGTTCAACATGTTCTTCAGCTCTTTCCTTTAATCAAGAGTGGGTGTGGAAATAGGTTCAGTGGATCTGACGGTTCTGTCATGCAGGCCTTGTGCAGTACATGGATATTCTGAATGCCCTGTTAATGTCATCAAACAACAATCTGATTGTGGTCTCTGCTTTGCAGGCCTGTGATATCACAGGTGGCATATATTTGAAAGTGCCCCACATGCCATCCCTTCTGCAGTATTTGTTGGTAAGTCACTTAAAAAACACTTCAGTGTTTTTCGTGTGTCAGATATGAAATACTCATTTCACTGACCTGATAATACAGGAATACCAACCCAATTCACAAAACACTTTTCTCTATCCCTGCAGTGGGTTTTTCTCCCTGATCAAGAGCAGAGATCACAGCTCGTCCTTCCACCTCCTGTTCACGTTGACTACAGAGCTGCCTGCTTCTGTCATCGCAACCTCATTGAGATTGGCTACGTGTGCTCCGTCTGCTTGTCAAGTAAGTTTATAAATATTTAACAGTCTGATTTCTTACATTCCCATGACCTGTTTTAGTGAAAGCCAATTCTTTGATTTTTCAGTATTCTGCAACTTCAGTCCTATCTGCAGTACCTGCGAGTAAGTGTTTATTCTTTGTATTTCAAGGGTGGGTGTGGGAATATGTTCAGTGTATCTGACAGTTGCTTTTTCATATTTTTTTTCCAGGACTGCTTTCAAAATATCATTGCCACCTGTCATGAAAGCGAAGAAGAAGAAATTAAAGGTAGCTGCGTAGCAACATGATGTAAATACATCATTACCTCCTCCAGAATTCCATGAAATGGAGCCTACTTGAGAAACTGATGGCACTTTTTATTGGATATGAAAGAGAACTGTATGCAGTGCTATTACTTGTTTCTTAGGGGATAAATATTTAAAATGTATGTTTTGTATGCAGCCTGCTAAGTAACAAATCACTGTATTACCATGTAATCTGTGCTGTTCTAAATACCAATTCTTCACTGTAAGAGGAAGCAGAAGTGGCATCCTGGTGAAAGGACACAGCCTGTGAATTTGAGAATCTTCTGTCCACTGCAAAGTCACACACCTACGAGTTATTTTCAAAGTCAAGAAAGCTTCAATTCTTTCTGTATGTTGGTGTAAAGTTAAGAATGACCATTTCTAGTAGGATCAGAATCATAGCACTGTGTTGTTCAGGGGCTTCAGCTTCTTACTAGTAATATGAGCCATCATTTTCAAGATGGTTTGTGAGCCACTTGGAAAAAAAAAATGGTGCTAATTGCCCTGCATGTGCACTCACATGTATTCATATATTCATATTCCTGTGACTGTACTGTCCTGGTGGTATTTCTTTCTCAATTTTATATCTCTTCATTTGTGAATGAAAAGGCCTCCCTTTGTTTAAAATTAGCATCAATAAATGCAGACTAGCTGGTTAGTCTTCAAGGTTTTATTTTGAAACTGGAAAACAAGAAATGTAGTTGTAATCTGGTAACAGGCACAGTTCTTATTTTTAGTATGTGGGTTTCCATCTGACACGTGACAAGAACAAAGACTTTTGGATTGATGTCTTTTATGGCAGGAAAGTCTGCTGTGTACTTCTGAATGTGGCTTTCATTTAAAGAAACAAACCGTATCTCCTAAAGAGAACTATATAATTTGGTAGTTGAACCTTTCTCCTGAAAAGAATAGACAGGATTTTTTTTCCACATAGAAAACGAGTTATTTTTTCCTTCCCAATGTGTATACAGGAATTTGTCAGGTCTTGATATTCACATCAGGTTTTGTCTCTGTAACAGCTGCAGTGCCAGTTTTTTCTGGGCTTGCCAACTGGACAAGGCGAGCTTTTTTTCATTGACAAAAGCCATTTTGTGTGAAGGCTGTATGTATAATTTACATTGTATAAAACTTTTGTAATAAAGACTGTCTCTTTTTCAAATGTGGTCAGATATTGCTTTGATATTTAAGGGTGAGCTACATGATTTTCCTGGAGTTTTGTTGAGTCATACTAGCAAACAAAGGGATTCGTGTTTATTTCTTACAAGTTACATACTTATTAATTAGTACTCTAATGCCTATTGGTTAATGATTCTCTCACTTCTCATTTTAATTAGTCCACATGCTCAGTTTCTCTCTTGGGTCACTGGTCTCCTACCAGAATTACCTTTTACCTGCTTGGGTCTGATTTCAGCACAATTACTGAGCTGTTTTTATTAGTTTCTTCCTTAACTGGGAAGAAGTCCTAGTGACCATAAATTCTATCTTCTTTCGTGTTCATAATCAATACAACCTCCCTCTTCCCAAACCATACCCCGGGTCAGAGAGCCCTAATTTTTTTTTTTCCCTCACACACTTAGAGCTTCTTAGCGTTGTTAGCTCTATTAATTTGTCACCGGCCCGGGGTCTGGAGCTGCCCCGCCGCCACCATCGCTCCCCGGCCGGCGTTCCCGTGAGGCGGCCCCGTTCCCGCCCTCCGCGCGAGGCGGCCCCGATTCCCGCCCCTCCCGTGAGGCGGCCCCGTTCCCGCCCTCTCCGTGAGGCGGCCCCGTTCCCGCCCCTCCCGTGAGGCGGCCCCGTTCCCGCCCTTCCCGTGAGGCGGCTCCGTTCCCGCACTCCCTGTGAGACGGCCCCGTTCCCGCCCCTCCCGTGAGGCGGCCCCGTTCCCGCCCTCCCCGTGAGGCGGCCCCGATTCCCGCCCTCCCCGTGAGGCGGCCCCGTTCCCGCCCCTCCCGTGAGGCGGCCCCGTTCCCGCCCCTCCCGTGAGGCGGCCCCGTTCCCGCCCTCCGCGTTGCCATGGCGCCGCGCTGGCGCTGCAAGATGGTGGCCTGGCGGCCGCCGTAGCGCTATGGGGGTCGTCGGCTTCGGGGCTCTCTTGGTGCTTCTGCTGCTGCGGGCGGCTCCCTGCCCCGCGCAGCTGGCCGGGGACAGCGGTGGGTCAGGGCAGTGAATGGCGGCCTCTGGGGGAGAGGGACGGGCGGGGTGTGGGGATGGCGGTCGGCCCGCGGCGGGATCTGCCCGGGTGGGCGTGAGGGGAGGCGGCGCCGACCCCGCGGGTTCCCCTCAGGAGCGCGGCCTTGCTCGCTCCTTCCAAACCCGAAACGTGCCCTCCGTGGAACTTCTGCCGCTGCTCAGCACAGAAAGGGCGGATGGAGCAGTTTATGTCGGACATTTCAGCATTGGCAAAGTCTAGAACGAAAAATCCAGTGAAACTCCCAACTCCGAACCCTAAACTTGGCACTGCATCCACATGCAGAACGCAGGAGCCCGCAGCTCCTGGATCGCAGGACATCCCTCGCACAATTCATGGCCCCAAGAAATTAAAAAGTGTAAGCTGAAGTCAGCAAGAAATGCTAAATATGGTGTTGCCTGAGCTGTGTAGTATCTGCGTGGGCTGCAAGTGCTATGATGTTATTTTACTGCCTGGTTACTGGACACCTTCACACATGTAAACTTGTGGCATAGAAAACTACACCCACTCCTCCAGCACTTGGCAAGAATGGAAATACATCCCTGTACTAGGCATTACATGGTATTTTTCTTCTGTTTGTGACAATTTAAAGTCTGAGAGTGTAAGAATATAGTCCAAGCACAAGATCTGTATGTCTTACAGATGTTACCTCTTTCAGTCAACTTATTTCTTTGTCTTTTTTTCTTTTTTTTAGTCTTTCAGCCTTCGTTTATTCATATGTCAGGGCCCAGAGTCAATTCATTTTTTCTTGGCAATTCTTCAGGAGTTAATTTTTCTATAATTTTAAGTCCTAGAGATGCAGAGACAGGTAAGAACACTTCAACCCCCTTTCCCTATGGAAATAAATACGTTTGAATTGTTAATATTTTTGGACACAAAAATTTCTAGAAAAATGGTAATGCATGTCATTTAGTGTCTTAATAGTTACAGAAACAGGAATTTCAGACATTCCTGTGATTAATCCCTTAGTTCTCAGTTGTTTCTGTGTGAGCTGGGCCTGAGGGTGTACCTGAAGGCACAAGAGGAGTTTAAATGTACTTCTGATTTCCCAGTTCTTTCTAAATGACCTTTAAAATTTTATTTTGTTATAGGAAAATTGCAACTTACAAATTGCAGTGGAAGTAAAAGAGCTGGAGATTGGAATTTGGATGTAACTCCTGGTGTGGTATGTAAAATACTGATTCTTCTGTTATTCCACTTCATTGCAGCTTCTCTCTCAGAAGCTGATGAATGGAATAGACAAGAGCAATTTAATACAAGCTATCAGAGCTGCCAAACTTTATTTTGTGTTTTTCCAGAACACTTCCAAGGTGACTGTAAGCCTCAGCAGAACTCTGGAGCTGTGTTTGCCCAATGCCACCGAGTGCTGCCCCTCACCACTGTGCATGGTGGAAACCCTCCAGGTTTTAGCCTGCCGTGGGTCAGTGATGCTGGCACAGCTCCTGATTCAAGCTGAAATATTTGCCAACTCCTCCTTTGCAGGAAATGTGTCAGGTAAGTGCTAAAGAAGAAATGGCATTTTGGCTGTTCTTTTCCTCTCCGTATGGAAAAATTGGATTTGGGCAGCAATAAGAGATACTGAGCAATCAATGGAATTAAAAAAAGGTTTCTACCAGAATAAACTGCAGTTTGCATGGTCTTTTTGGATTTCAGTCCACTTAATCTGATTTTCTCTCCTATTTCTGTTCCAGAAAATGCAACTATCATCCCAAACCAGGCATTTAAGCCCTTGGGCTCTTGTCCTTGTAACTTAACAGCTGGAGCTTGTGATGTTCGTTGTTGCTGTGATCTGGTACTTATTTCTTATTAAAATTTTATTAAGTGTTTTCAAAGCTTCTAGACTCTCTTGTCTGTGGGGGGAGAGAGGTACTGAATGCTTCAGACTAGATGGGCCAGAGGGGGTGTTTGGATATTCCAGTATTTCTGAAAGTAAATATGTTCTCTCTACAAAGTTGCTTGATTTACCTGTAAATTTGGCTTTTTATTGCCATAAGTGTTGCAATTACCTTGCTAAAGAGTGACCATTCTTCTCCCTTTCAGGAGTGTACACCAGACTTGCAGCAGTTATTCAGTGGATCATGTTTCCCTGGAGTGTTTGGTGGGGATGTAAACCCACCTTATGATCAGCTGTGCTCTTCCCAGTCAATGGAATATAGACCTGAGTGGTTTCCCTTCCTTTGTGTACAGTCTTCTCTTGACAACACACCATTTCTTGGTTATTTTTATCATGGCTCTATGTAAGTTTTAAGAAAATTTATTTTCTCATCACACTCTCATCACACTCATTATGCAACCAAAAATATAACCTTTATATGTCTTTATAATGAAAGTTACTTTGAAATTGGGGTTTTAGGGTGTAAACCTTAAATGCAAGTGGAGAAATGTCATTGCTAGTATAAAAGAACAGGGGACATGAAAGCAAACCTGTAATTATTTGTGTGAGTATAGAGTAAAGCACTGTTTAATTTTTAAACTTGTTCGCAGTTCTACACCCAAAGTTCCTTCATTTAAGATCCCTCTACAAACTTCTCCTGGGAAACCTTTCACTGGTTACAGAGAAGGAGATCCAATTATAACAGAAGAAGATGAGTATTTTACTGTTCCCCAGGTAATCCTTATGAGCTTTTGATTCCTCTTGGTTTGTTCGGAACTCCCTGTATCACTCTCCTTATGGCTTTGCATCCAATTTCAGCAACTTGATGTTGGGAAGTGGTGGGGTGTATCTGTCACAAAAAACTCTCAACTAAACAAACAAAAAACCCAAAACAAAACCACAAAGCCGTTATTAAAAGTAAACATTATCCTTCTTCATCCCCTTGCCCATCCCTGCAAAAGGTAATGCATTTTGGAGACACTTGTTGGTTATAATTACTTTCACAAATGAAGATGAAGTCATGGTGTACATTGAAACTACTTTTAAAGCTGTGCTTTTAAAATGTTAACCTCTCTTTTGCCAGAGGCTGAGGTGTTTTTATAACATTAGATAGCTTGCTTGTCAAAGTGTTATATGTGCCTGTAATGCACATGTAGGGCATTTTACTAACAATCTTCAAATGAAAAGCAAAGGGGTAGAAAATCCTCATTTCTGTGAACCCCCTGCAGCAATCCATGGCTGGACAGTGTGTTGGGAATGCTCCTGTGGCCTATCTCCTCAACTTTGATGTCAAATGCCTGACCACTTTGGAGTCTTACAAGGAAGGCCTGCCCCATGATGTGAGGATAAACAGTGGCACTGCAGGTATGCTGCAGAAATCCAAGCAGGAATGTGTTTTATTGTTTCTCTGAGCTGCTGGAACGGAACAAACCCGAGGGCTGTTGGCACAGTGGCTAAATGTAACATGTGTGTTATCTGGTGGCCGTAGTTCAGCATTTGGGGATGTTCTGTTCCTGGTTCTCATGACCTTCTAGCAAGTGTCCCACTGTTTCCCAAGATTTAGGAGGAAGAAATAACAGGATGGGCCTTTGTGTTCCATTTACCTGTTCCTGGTGACTCATTTTCAGACGGTTGCAGAGCACTTTTTCTGTCAGGAGGGTGCAGCATCAGCCTTTTACACTTAGTGAGAAGTGGTTACTCTCTGCATTACAAAAGCCTGTACTTATGGAGAGTAATTTTGGAGTTTGAGATAATATGATTACCAGCATGAACATATTTTATTTTATGCTCCATAATTGTCTAATTTTGTTAGTCTATATTACCTCTGTAAGACCCACAGTTAATTAGCTCTGCTTTCAAAACACATAACCAGTCTGGGTCTTTACCAAAATTAATTTTCTAAATAATTTCCTACTCAGTTTTCATAACAAGGATTGCACCTTGGAAGTGAAAACAGAAGCCTTTGTTTGTTTTTTGTTCTCAGACTTCATCCAGCAAAATGTTGTCTATGGAGACATCACTGACAGGGGCAAATTCATCACTGAGAGTGGTAGGTCTCTTCCATTTAATTAATGTTTCTTACTTAACCTGGATTGTATACAAAATAGATTATTTTGATGTCTGAAATGTTTACCTGTTGCAATTCTTAGGAGGAATTTTTGTATGTTATATAAGACTGAAAAATAAACTGGCTTCCTGCAAAGCAGCAAATATTTAATTTACTCCATCACACTTGGTCAGGAAATCAGGTTCCTTACCTTGCATCCATGGGGGATTGTACCATTGCACATTGAAACAGTAAAATAAATTATCAAAAAGATGAATGTTGTAATTTCTAGAATTTTTCCAAGGTTTTAATGTGTTGTTTCTCAGCTGCAGTAGCAGAGCTGTCTAATTAGAATGCTTTTCATTATGACCTTTTCTCTTTTTCCTTCTGGCAGAAAATCTTCTTGCTCCTGAGGTTCTGTGTCAAAATGTAACTTTTGCAGAACATTATAAATTCATTTGGAAAGACAAGAACATTGAGCAAGTAAATGTCACTCTCTTCCTTGGAAGCTTATGTGATGGAGGTATCATGACATTTCTTTTATGATTTTTGATTTATTTCTTTATCTTCTGTATGGAAATTCTGTGATAGAATCTCTTATTTACTAATTCCTCTTAAATATAATTTCCCTCAGACTCTAGAAAGAAAATTATGGGGCTGATTTCCATTAATTTGTGTTGATTTGAATCTTCTGTCACTAATGAAAAACAGAAGTTTGTGCCCTACATAGAACATACATTTTGCTAATTTACTTATTTAAAAGTCATACTTTTTTCTTTCACCAGAAATCCTGACACAAAGATTCACAGTTGAATTTCTAAGTTTAAACAGTACTCATGGAGAGGAACTGTTTGAGAATCCAGGTATTAATACTTCATTTTGCCTATTGAAAGTAAAAAAAAATCGTACTGTACAGATTCTTATCAGTGATTACATTTTATATTTCTGTTTTTAGGGTATCAAGTTGGAAAACCAGTGAAAGCTGCAAATCTGAATGCTTCTGATCCTCGTGGAAGCCTAAACATTTGGCAGCCAGGTATTGGCTTGTGAGGTTACAACTTCAATTGTAGTTAATGCTAAAATTTTGGAGCTTTATTTGGTTTTTGGATTTTAGTTAAAAATCTCTGCCAGATTTTGCTTTTCTTTCCTAAGCTTTCAAAGTTCAGTGAGAAAACCTTTAATGCTTTCTTGGAAAATTGAATGATTTGTATCTGTTTTTGAACTCTACCACGCTGAGTTTGCATTCTAATGTTTGATGTTTTGCACAAAATTGATAGCTGGAGATCCAAAGGTGGATAATAGGAAAGCTCAAGTGAGATGTTTTTATTTCACAGCTGGCAGAGGTTTATGTGCATCAGCAACTGACAGACCAGTTCTATTTGGAGTAGACTCATACTCTGGGTGTATTCTAGAAGTTGATATTAATGAAGATTGCAGCCTTTTAAGGTGAGCTACACAAGCTGAATTGTTTATCTCTGCTTCATCCCTCTTGATTGTTATCTGACTGTCTACAAGTGCCTCTGACTGTATCAGTACTGGTACATTGTTTTTAAATATTCATGCATGTGTTTCAGCTTTCTGTGGTTATAATCTCACTTCTGTTTTTGATGGGAAATAATAATAACGGTTTCACTCTTTACTCAAATGAGAATTGTGTTGGCTGCAATACTTTTCCATTTCTTCCCTTCAATAGTTCAAGTTTATTTTTGTTGTGTGATAGCATCTTTCAGACGAAACTGACCTCAGGATACTGTAATATTGCAACCCAGAGTGATAAGACAGTACAGATTTACATTCTGTGTGATGTTACATTCTTACTTTGCAGAGGAAATGTGACTGAGAAGTTGAATGCGTTAATACAAGCCACTCACATTGGAAAGAGGGACAATTCCAGTTACAGTGATCTAAATGACTGGGTGGAAATTATACGTAAGTGAGGCTTGTGTTTTCTTTGTAGTCTAAATATGCCCATACAGTAAATAAAGCATGTCAAAATAAATCCAAATTGTAATTTCAAATATCTAAAGCTAGTGATATGTGTCTGCATCCATCCATCCATCCATATATGTATACACACAGGCACATAATTCAGTACGTCTGTGGATGCTGCATATTTTACTACCAGCCCCTACACATATGACTTGGTATTTATCCATTAATAAATTACTCCTTTAGGTGTTTTTTATAGAAGGAAACATTTTAATGTGTTCCTGTGTGACAGTTACCAGCATTTCACTGGGCTATGAGAATAATCTAATTATGGAATATATAATTTTATAATATTTACATTTAAATCCCTCTGTTCTCCTTCATAGGTCTTGATCCCTTTAGTTCTAATGTGAGCACTGGAGGTTTAAAAGGCATTTGTCCAGATATTCCTGCAAACCTGAACATTCGCATCATGTTTGCTAAGGTGGGAGCAGTGCGAGGGATTCCCCAGCAGGAAATTCTTGCTGTGCAGATCAGGTAAAGTGAGTTGTGTCTCTGGCTACCTGACAAATAAATGCTTCATTTTGAGCCTTGCTTACCTAACACATCCCAAATTAATTTTACAGACAAAAAGGGTGGGTTTTGTTGCTGGTTTTTTACATGCCTTTCACTTTGCAACCCAAATTCCTTTGATCACAACCAGGTTAGCCTTTCTCCCTCTGACATGAAAATTAAAGAAAAAATTAATGATTGAAAGCAGATAATCCCTATACTTCACTGAAATATTAAATAAAAGACATGATGCTGTCAGCAGCAAGCATACACAGGGCATCCCATCAGGAGTCACGTGGTGGAAGCAACAAGATTGTCCTTTGTTCTGGCTTACCCCATTGCCGAGCTCTTAGGAGCTGAGCTGAATGCTTTATTCCTGAAACAGGGAATTTTCACTCTGCAAACACTTCCTGCCCTCCACCAAGTCAATCCCTATCAAATAAGTGGGATTCTGTTCTATCTCATTTCCAGACTCTGCAAGTTCTCCTCTTGTACGATGTGGAAAATCCAGGGATTATCAACTTCCTCATGAATACTGTGTGTTTTGTCCTTTCCTGCTTGTGTTTAGGGTCTAAACTTCCATTTCTAGCCCTCAAGCAATAGTTATGCTTTTTGTTACAGTTACTCAACAGTCTTATGGCAGTTCCAGTGTGGACTTGGCTGCAGAAACACCCTCAGCTTTCTTCCTGTCACAGCTTCTGTTCAATTCATTGAAGTCCCAGCTCAGCCACCCCTTCCAGTGACCAGGTAATTTTGGTAAAAACATTGATAACCTCCCATTATGTTCAGCAGATGTAACATGAATTACATTGACCAAAAGGTTCCTTTTTTCCAGGTATCAGAAGATTTATGCAGAGTTTGACTGCAATCAAAATGAGGTGTGCTGGCCACAACTCCTTTATCCACTGACACGCTTTTACACAGGTAAAATGACAAACAGTGTGGGATGCCACAAAACATGAAAGGCCGTATTTCTTTGAAACATAATTAGATGTGGGGAGCTGTCTGGAGGAATGCTTTTGCATACACTTTTATCTGTATCTCTGGGTTGTTGTATAAACTAAAATTTAGCTTTCACATGCTTACATTTTTTTTGTTGTTTTTTTTTTTTTTTTTTTCAGGAGAACCATATTCCCAGTGTCTTGCTAAAGGCCTGCTTCTGGCATTTCTTGTTTTACTTGCAACAGTTATGAACAACCCTTGGTTTTCTAAATTATGGAGCAGATAGGTAAAAATTGTGGAGAAACACTCTTGGATTTTGTAGACAATTTATGAAAACACTTAAAGATACATAAAATCAGTACTTCCACAGCATACAGAAAATGGCTGTTACTTAAAACAAAAAGTAATAAATTATTTTTAAGCTCTAGACTCTGTGTTTGGAGTAGCAAAGTGCAGAGTTGACTTCAAGAAGGTGGCGAGTCCAGCCCAGAGGCTGCAGCGGGTTTGGGATTGTCCTCATGGATGGACCATTGTCCTCTCAAGCCAGTTCTCCTAAAACTTCACAGTAAACCCCTTGTGCCCACCTATTTTTCGAGCAGTGGGCAGACGTCTCACCCTTCTGAGAAGTCATAGCCCTTCAGCTGTTTTCATGTTTTGATCTGAAATTCTCATTTCCAGTTAATGCTTTGCATTGGCAACCTGCTGTATCTGTGTGCAGGGCACAGAAAACATCTACTTATTGTCCTTAGCTGATGAAACTTAACATTGGGGATTTTCTTGTGATTTGGATGGGCCACAAAGTTGAGGACTGGAGCAGTTCTGCTATGATACAGGCTACAGTTGGGGATGTTCAGTCTGGAGAAAAGGTTGTGTGGAGACCTCATAGCAACCTTCCAGTATCTGAAGGGGCCTACAGGGCTCCAGACAGAGACTCTTCATCAAGAAATATATAAAACAGGACAAGGAGTAATGGGTACAAATTGAAAGAAGGGAAATTGAGGTTAGATATTCGGAAGACATTTTTACTGTGGGGGTAGTGAGTTGCCCAGTGAGGCTGTGGATGCCCAAAGCCTGGCAGTGTTCAAAGTGGAGCAACCTTATCTGGTGCGAGGTGCCCCTGCCTACGGCAGGAAGGGCTGGGACTGGGAAATATTAATTAAGATCCATTCCAAGCCCACATGGCGTGGCTCTGGAGGAATGCTGCTGTGCAGGGCCAGGACTTGGGCTCGATGTTGCTTCTTGTCCCTTCCGGCTCAGCATTTTCTGTCATTCCATGATGTTCTCTCAGTCTGCATTTCCCCTCTCACACAGCAGCGGCCAGCACGACGGTTACCGTGCCCGATAGCTCCGCCAGCAGTCCCCGAGCCCGGCCCGCGCCGCCGCCGGTTGGGGCCGCGTTCTGCGCCCGTTCCCCGCCCCGGAAGCGGCAGCCGGGCCCGCTCCGCCCCGCCATGGCCGCCCCCGGGCCGCGCTCCGCCCGCCCGCCGCGCTGAGCCCCCGCGCCGGGAGCCCCGGGCCGCGCCGCCGCCATGGGCGCGCTGTTCCGCGGCGAGCCCGTGTGCCTGGCGCAGCTCTTCCTGCAGAGCGGCTCGGCCTACGAGTGCCTCAGCGAGGTGGGCGAGCGCGGCCTGGCCGAGTTCCGAGACGTGAGTACCGCCGGGGCCCTGTGGGGCAGCGCGGGGGCTTCGGGGACCCTGAGGGGGCCCGGCCTGAGGGCCGAGCCCGCACCTTCCCGACGGCGGCCCCGGGCCCGGCTCGGCCCCCATGGGGCGGTGGAAGCTGCTTTTATTGCCATCTTAACACGACTCCGACAGGCAGGTGTATGGCCCGTCTCTGTGTGGCATTCGCCTGGAAGCAGGATCACAGAATTGTTCGGGTTGGAAGGGATCTCTGGAGATCACCCAGTCCAGCCTGCTGCCAAGGCAGGGTCACACAGAGAGGTGACACCGAAACGCGCCCGGCTGGGTGGAATGAGTGGTGGGATGTCAGTGTGGAGCCCCGGCCTCCCCGGCACTCTCGGGAAGAATGCTTTGGGTTGGATGTACCCCACCTTTCTCACAGCAGTACCTTAACCTGGGATCATTTGCAGCGAGATCACACGGGAGAGCCCCTGACCCACCTCAATGCTTTCAGCCTGAGCGTGTGTGCACAGCTCCATCCACCCCAGTGACACACTGATAGACAGCTGCTCTCTAGGTTTATTGATAACAGGTTCCTGTTCCTGGAGGGGCACTTCATCGTGGAGGGACCTCCTGCCTAACATAAAGTCGGGTTGGGCAATAATAATTAGCCACGTCTCTGCATTGTCTCATCATAATTATATGATCTTTGCTTGCTGAGTGAGACTTTGGAATGTTTTCCAGATATGCATTAGAAATGTAGCTTGTAAAATTGTTGCAGGGAAAGCTGGGAAGACTTAAATAAACAGCTAGTTAGCAAATATGGCAGGGAGGAGAAGGCAGATCTGTAAGAATGATTACATGAGTGTATGTTTAACACTTTGATGTCATTCTAGTTGCCTGATACACCATTTATTGTAGAAATAATGCATTAGTGGTTCTGATTTAATAAGCTGGATAAGCAGTCCAAGATGTTGCATGTTTATATTATGGGAGTGTAGGTAAAATTTAATATTTCAAATAGACTGTAGAAATGCATCACAGAAAATTTGTCAAGTGGTTCATTAATTTGAAGTCATTAAGCAATATTTTAAAACTGTCAAAATAAGATTAGGAATGGTTTCTCCAGTAGACCTTGTTATTTTGTTGTTTGATTAAAACTAGCCAATGGTATGGATAATTCTGCTTTAATAAAACCAGCTTTGCTATTTGAAGACTTTGTAATCTTTTTAGGTTTTTGCACCTTCTCAGCTGACAAGCACAGAGCTCCTGCAAATTGTCTCCAGGAAGTTGCAGGAACAGCTGTGGTTTTCTAGGGGAGGTTACTATTTCAAACCCCTAATAAGCCTTTTGTCCTTCTCCTTCAGCTTAACCCAAATGTAAGTGTGTTTCAGAGAAAATATGTGAATGAAGTGAAGAAATGTGAAGAAATGGAAAGAATACTTGGTGAGCTTTATTTTCATGTCTGCCGTTTCTAATTTGCGGCATTACTGAGGAGGTTTCAGCTACAGGTTTTTTTTAACCCTCCCATGTTTTGTAAGCTGTGAAATTTACTTACACTAAATATAGATTTGGGGGTTTTTTAGTTCAGAGGTGTAGAACGGTTCTAATGTTTTGCTATAAAATAGATGAGGCTGTTTCAGTGTTTACTACTTAAACCTCTGCTAGAGAAAGTGAAGCTTTACTCTGGATATTTCCTTGACTTTAAGATATTCCCTATTTCTTAATTTTGTGTAACTCAATGCTGTTGATTTTCCAGACACCCTTAAAAATATCTCAAGTTAAGAATAGTTGTGTTCTCATGGTAGTTAATGAATAGAGAAGGGTAGGCTGAGCATTACAGCCAAGCTGCAGATGTCTTCAGTGTATCCTGAGGAAAAGTTACAATTGAAGGATTCCTTTGATAGGAATCTCTCATCAGAGGCACGTGCTGGTCATGCCAGCAGCTCTTTTGGCAGTCCCTCTGCCCACTGTGAGTTGCATTTGTTGTCAAGGTTGCTTAAGCTGCTTTGTTTGAACACTTTTTACTCCAAACATGGGTCAGTGAGCAGCATGTCTGTTTCTGGCAGAAAGTGACACAGTTGCACCATTAGCAGAAAGTGGCACCGTGCAGCAACAAAGAGATTCTGTGAAATGGTAAAAGCTTCTTAGAAAGTACTTGTTGGGAAAGAGAAGCCTCTGAAGTTTGCTTGCTTCTGCAGACTTCCAAGGCAGGAATAGTTTCTGTGTTTTATCCCCACCACTCTTCAAGTTCTTAATTTTTGAAGACTCTGTGTGAGTTGTTGCTAAAATGAATGAATGAAACAGCCAGGGCTTTGATGCTGCAGTGTGATTAGCACCATCAAGAGCAGCTGAAGGTCAACTCTCAGCACTCTAGGAAGTGTAGGCAATGCAGTTTCCTTTCTGATGCTGTTTTTCTTCTCACTCCAGGGTATTTAGTACAAGAAATTAAAAAAGCAGATATTCCACTTCCTGAAGGAGATGTTGCTCCTCCTGCCCCCTTGCTGAAACACATTTTAGAAATCCAGGTAACTCCACTAAACAGATGCCAAAGTTTTGAAACTTAATTTCAAGCTTAATGGGTTGCTATCTTATTACTTATGATTTAAGTTATTGGGGTGTGGTGGGAGGGCAGAAACATTTGTTTTCCTTTTTGTCTGATTCCTTGCTGCCAGTGTGATTTCAAAGCCAGCGAGGTTTTGGTATTAACACAAAATCCCTGTGAAAGGGTCAAAGCAAACTCAGGAGCGTGCACTCATCTGTTGTATTTTGATGGATTGGCACATCCCACTGTTCCAGGCAGATTGTCTGTAGATGAGGTCCCTCAGCCTCATTTATTGCTTTGGTACTGACCTAAGGCTGTTTGTGCATCCAAAATTTCCAGGTTTGTGGGAATTTTACCTGCCCAAGGCTCTGCAGGTGCTGGTCACACAGCAAAACGTGGTGCTGTTGTCTCTGAATGCTTTTTCTGGTGTTGTGTTAGATGTAGAAGCTTGTAAAACACAGATCTAATTTTGAGTAATGGTCTGTTTTGTTGTAATTATGTTGAAAGAATAAATGGGATCTTCCACCCTGTGCTACCTGCAGTTCTAACTCCAGGTCTGCATTATTTTGACACTAATTAGGGGCAGAGCAGCACTCTGAGCAGTGTCACTGGAGGATCTGGTGTACTCTATACAAAGCAATCTGTGTCAGACTGAAGGATAAAACCTATGAAACTTCAGTTAATTAAGAAATGGGAAACTCCTATCACTGTGTCAAATTATTATGTGTTGAAAATGAATCCTACTCTGTTTTCAAAAATCCTGTAACTGATTCTGTGTTTTTTCTTTACTCTGTCTTAGGAACAGCTGCAGAAGCTGGAGACAGAATTGAGGGAAGTAACTAAAAACAAAGAGAAATTGAGGAAAAACCTGCTTGAACTGACAGAATACAAGTACATGTTACAGATCACACAGAATTTTGTCAGGAGAACACCTGAGGTAATGCTTGGGCTGTTTGACAGGGATTGTTGTGTGGCATTTTTGTGATTTTCCCTGTTGAATTGCTTGAAAATGAAGGTGTAATTGTGTGCCTAAATTGTGCTAAGAAATTTACACTATAATTTTGCAGCACAGACTATAATTGTTAAGAGCAGTGCACTTGAGATCAAAGATCTCTCTTGTTGCTTCAATTGAACACGGAAATGAGTTTTATATTTTTAATTAATCCATTTACCTAATTACCTTTTCTTTCTTAGAATAATAATGGAATGAGAGTTGATTTTTTTTTTCCTGGAAGCAATGAATGTTCTTTCTTTTTATTTGCTAGTATGAATCCCATTTACATGGAAATTTTGAAGAATTTCCTTCTGTGGAAAACGAGCCATTGGTGGAATTCAACCGCACGCATAGACTGAGTGCCTCGCTGGGGTGGGTATGGCATGTGCTTGATGGGGGGCTGTAAAGAATGAATTGTTCTCTTAAAACATGGCCTGTAGGGATTTCAGGTGTGCCAAGCAGTTTTAGACAGGACAGGAGCCTGGTCCCGATGTACCTTTATAACAAACTCAGATTATTTGAGGAGATAAACAGGACAGTGTCCAAAAAAGCTGCCACAAAGCTTCTATCAAACCAATGATGTGTAAAAGAAAATTTCTAAATCAATACTTCCTTATAGTGTTTAAACTCTTTTTCTATTATAAACACACAGTGTTCTAATCACCTGGCAGTGTAAATGTAACATTAATTGTGTTGCCTTTGAAATGTTGAATGGATACTGCTGTCTGTGGTGTTGCTGTCAGAGGATATCTTCCAAGAAAAAATAAATAATCTCACTATCACAGAAATGACCAATTAATAGTAATTCTAGTTGCATGCTCAGGTCTGTAGTCTGTTTATTTTGCAAATAAAAATGTTATATAGTAGCTGGTATTTTCTATACCAGTCACTTCCTGTTCAGGGTGATGCTTCCCTCCCTAGCCATGGCAGATACTAAATTATTATAGTGATGTACTCTGAATTCCCAATTTTTTTTCCTTGTACATTTTATCTTATATTTCAATTTTTTCCTTTTCCTAGATTCATATCTGGGTTAGTTCACATAGCAAAGATTGAAGCATTTGAAAAAATGCTGTGGAGAGTCTGTAAAGGCTATCCCTTTCTTACCTATGCAGAGTTGGATAAGGCTCTGGAAGATCCAGATACAGTGAGTAAACATTGTAACAGTCAGTTTATTTGGAAGAATTGCAGCTCAGATCTGTCTGCAGTAAATGGAAAATGATTTCCCAGTGTCCTTGGAGGAAAAAGTATTTTGAAGTATTAGAATTTGTAAGATTTTAAAATTCAAGGTTGTAGAAGTGGGAATTAATTTGTGATGGTTCAGCTTGAGGAATGCAGAACTTCATTGTGGAATAGTGGTGACTTTATGATTGGCCACTTTGGTCAAAATACGTGGCAAAAATGGCTGCTTGGATATTTATTAACTAGGTCTGTACAGTGCATTGCCTTTTAATAGCCATTCCACTTGTTCATTCAGTAGTTAAGAAATAATCAAGTATAGCTAGTTTTCTGTGAAGTTTTTTCTGTGAACTTACCAAGTTAATTTTTGTAAATCAATTACAGCCGCCTAATCTGTCACCATTTTTTTTTTTTGCTTGAATTTTAATTTGTTACTTTTTAAAATACTCTTTTCTTACTAAGAATTCTGAGAGAGTAAAATATAATATCTCATTGATTTTCCCTGGAAACTTTTTGTTTAAAAACAAAGAAAGAGATACTGTCACAGTTGAATTTTATTGTTTGGTCTTCAGTAACTGATGGAAGATTAATTCTATTAACACAGCTTCTTCTAATCCAGCTTTGTTATTTAGCTCTATTATTATGTCACAGAGGAACTGCTGGTTAAAACATAATTCATCAGCTTTACTTTTTATGGTTTTTTAGGGTGAAACCACAAAGTGGGCTGTTTTTTTAGTGTCCTATTGGGGTGAACAAATCGGTCAAAAAGTTAAGAAGATTTGTGACTGGTAAGAAGTAAATCTAATATATGTACGTTCCTTTGTACCTGGGGTATTTTCTAGTTGGTTTTTCCCCTGCACCCCTTTTTTAAAAGTGTTGATTTTTATAGAAGCTTTTTATGTTAAATTTTTTTCCTCCCCGTAATGCATCCAGCTCTATAATTACGCAGTGTACAAATAAATACATGAGTCATTTCACCTGCAGTCTTTACCAAGTACAGGCAAAACGCTGCCTCTGAGTTGAATCTGTTCCATGGTTATTAAGTGGTGTGTTGCCAATCTGGCTGTGGCAGAGGGTTGGGTGATGTGTTTTGGTGGAGTTTGGTCATGAACACAGCCCTGTGTTCCTGCAGCTATCGCTGTCACGTGTACCCCTACCCCGACACCACTGAGGAGCGCCAGGCCGTGGTCGAAGGACTCAACGTTCGTATTCAGGATCTTGAAACTGTGAGTAAAGAACAGATTTCCTCTTGCTGGAGCTGTTGCACTGTAGGAAATCATTTAATGAATCAGAGTGTTAAATATATTTTCTAACATACATGCAGCTTTGGAGCTGATGGGACAGTAAGTTATGTTCCTGGTCTCGTGTTGCACATATCTGTTAAACCTCACAGCACTTGGCATTGCCTTCTGTTTTCAGCAGAGGTTTGCTTGCCCTCCTAAAAACATGGCCCAGCACTGGACACCTACGAGGTGCTCTTGCTGTGATCAGCACAACCCTGTCACATTCTCAGTGAGATCTTTGTTTTTTTCTCAAACAAAGGTACTGAATAAAACTGAGGAATACTTGCGCCAGGTCTTGTATAAAGCATCAGAATCCATCTATACTTGGGTTATCCAAGTGAAGAAGATGAAAGCCATTTACCATGTCCTCAACCTGTGCAGTTTTGATGTCACAAATAAATGTTTAATTGCTGAGGTTTGGTGTCCAGTGGCTGATCTCCAGAACTTGCGCCATGCATTGGAGGAAGGCTCAGTAAGTCACTTGAATGCTCACTGATGTTAAAGCTTTTATCTTGAACTAACTGTGTACATAAGGCAAGAAAATACTTATTAACAATAGACTAAAAATAGGCACAGACAGATCTGCATCTCTGTAGAAAACAATTTTTTATAAGCAGAACAGTTATTTAGTGTTGTGTGTAGTGTTCTTTTTTCTTGAATGACTTCTGTATTTGCCCTGAGGCCAGCTGGGCTCACAGTGTTATTTGTAGTCATGTAGAAGGTGCCAGTTCCCTTGCATTGGTTTTTGTTTTAACGAGACAAAATTCTAATAACAAATCTTTGTTTTACAATATTGTGACTGATAAGTCTCATCTGGTACTTGATATGAAGAATTAGAACACTGCATAATCTGTTTTTAGAGGGAGTACAAAGGGATAAATGTTAAACTTGGGGCATAATTTAATGGCATTTTTGGATCAGTGCAGATAGAGCAGTTTTCACTTTGATTAGATTAACAGAGATCTTTCACAAATGTATCTTCTGTCTGTTATTAGAGGAAGAGTGGAGCTACAATTTCCTCCTTCATGAATACCATCCCAACAACACAACCTCCTCCGACTTTGATACGTACCAATAAATTCACCTCAGGGTTCCAGAACATCGTTGATGCTTATGGAGTTGGAAGCTATGGGGAAGTTAATCCAGGTTTGTCGTTCTGAAAGCTGAGCTCTGAGCTATGCTGTCATTGCTGCTTGCCTTGATACCTTGCTGAGTTGGACACTGGCCAAGGCCAAATGGTGACACTCATACTGCTTGTTAGTAGCTGTTTTAAAATTTCAGTAGCTCATCAAAAGCACAAACAGTGCTCCAAGCAGCAAGATGGGATTTGGTTTTGCTGAGTTGTTTTATCATGAAAGATAGTGGTAATAGCTGTATAATTTTTGTTCTATATGTTTTACTTTGGGTAAGGAGGGTATTTAGGGGAAAATGAAAGAAAACTGGTAATTGATCATACTGAAGTGTGAAGCTCATCACTTGAAAAATTCGCCTTGTTGAATAGCCCACTTTAATATATACTTGTAACTATGCTGGCTGGGTCATTCTGTACAGGAGAATGTACCTTATGATACAGACCTGAAATACCCACAGAGGAATACCCACTGTTTGGTTGGGTTTTATTTCCTGGGCTCATATTATTATCCTCAGAATTGTCAGCTACTGTTCAACTGTGAAGTTGTCATTGCTACACAATAAACAAGCTTTAAACTGAGTTAAATTTACAGTGTGGGGGAAAGGTCTATGAGTAGGAGATGAAATGTTTTTCAAACTTAAAACTTTGAGAGATTTAAGTATGGGATTGCTTGGGGATAGTGCAGACAGGACATCATCTGTGTGCTGTGCCTGAAATCTGCCGTGTTGCCCTTGCAGCTCTCTTCACCATCATCACCTTCCCCTTCTTGTTCGCGGTTATGTTTGGAGACTTCGGGCACGGGCTGCTCATGTTCTTATTTGCACTCCTGACAATACTGTATGAAAACCACCCTAGGTTAAAAAGAGCACAAGATGAGGTAAAAGCAATTGCAAATTATTTACTTCCCGTCCACCCAGATCATTTGAGTAGTCACTGTGTTTCTGAAAAGTACTGCTTTTTTTGCATGGGTACTTAATTAGGCTTTTTTTCCATTCTTCTAGGATTTTCTGTGTTAAAAGACCCCATATTCCATGAGCTTAATGTAATATTTTAAACTTCACTTTCATTGGAAGAGCAGAAATAATCAAGTTGCAATGAAAGTCTTAGAAAAAAATGATGCTTTTAAGCTTTTCTTTACTTCTACCAGGGCTACTCAGTGATGCGTTTTACAGAATGTCATTACAGTGACAATGTGAGGAGAAAATGATTTTTCAAATTCCACATTTTAATGTGTATAAAAAGAGTTGCAGTTTGAAATTTTTTAAACTTCACTTAAATTTTTTAACCATATGGGTTGGAATGCAGGAATACCCGCATCTCTCATTCGAATTATGTTCAATTAAGAATGCCTGCAAATGTGTAATTTCTTGTAAAGGAGTCTCAGGGAGGAAATGGCTTAAAAAGACCCTTCCTTAATGTAAGGATGCTGTTGATAAAAGTCTCAGTGTGTGTCACGGGAGCTCATATTCCTTAATGACTGTTCACAAATAAATTTTAGTTTTTAGAAGTCTTTGTGTCCAAAAATGTGTTTTTCTTCGACATGTGTAGCTAACCTTTGCTCACATTGCAGATGATATTCTCTCTTTTTTCTTTTTTTCCCATTACTGACAGATAATGAAAATGTTATTTGAAGGCCGATATGTGATATTGTTAATGGGGCTGTTTTCTATATACACTGGATTGATCTATAATGACTGTTTTTCAAAGTCAATAAACATATTTGGATCTGGATGGAATGTTTCAGCAATGTATGAAAAGGTTTGGAGGTGAGCAGCATGTTTGGTATACCATTAAACCAGAGATGTATTTCTTGCAGCAGTTTAACCCTTTTGTTCACATGTTTTAACTATCCCATTATGGTTTATCTTTACGTTGATGTTTTAGTTTTTATTTTCTAGGTGTGTGTGTATGTCTGTATAAAGATTTTCAGAGGAATAGAAAACACAAGTCTAGTTTCGGACTTACTTGTTCTAGGTATGCTTCTGGAATGAATAGCTGAGTGGCATTTGCCTCTACTAAAAAAAATTAACTATTAATGAAGTAAATTAATTACCTGGCAATCACTAGTCTCTGCACAGCTTTTCTTGATAGTAAAAAGAAAAAAAAATAGTCTATGTAAATTGCCAAATCTGCTTTTTCTCAGAGTGGGATAACCTCACTGATTTGAGGTGTCATGACCCTTTGGTATTTAAATGTTCACAGCTTGCATCTCATGGTGCCTTACAAAACAGGATGTGGCTTCAAATAGTCAAGACCCCTGGCTAAAATTTGAACAGGTTGTGTGTGCTGTGATAATGAAAAACTGTATGAAAATAAAGCAGAAACTTCCCCAAATGCAAAACAGAAAAAAGGTAGCAATTATTCTTTGAATCTTTGACAGTGAATTTTATACAAAAAACAAACTGTGAACTTTTAAAATGAAACTTTGGGTTCTAGAGAAATGCGGATTAAAATCCATAAACTTTGTTTTGAAAAATAGTGAATGTGAATTAAGCCCAGATTGTGAGGTTCTAGGTGGATTTTTTTTTTTTGCTATTGTTTGTATTAGTCAGGACTTTAGTGCTTAGACACCCTTTCACTCTTTTAAAAAGTGTGACAGTAGGTGAATTAGGTAAAGGAAAGCTGGAGCAGTGTCCTGCAGAACTGAAAGCATGTTGTCATTATGTTTAAAGTGTCAAATCTGAGTGTGTTTATCTTTCACTGCAGTGATAAGGATCTGGAAGATAATAGATATTTAGCACTGGATCCAAATGTTTCTGGTGTCTACAATGGAGTCTATCCTTTTGGAATTGATCCAGTGAGTTTCATTCTTTTTAATTATCCACTTGTGATGATCACTCTTTGTCCATTAGATTTTGGTATGTGTATAAGGAAAATAAATCTGACTAAGAAAAAAAATACATTTCTGTTTGCATTCTCTGTTCAACAAGACCCTTTCTTCTGACAAGTCAAAAATTGAACTATTTTTAGAAAACTCAAGTTTCAGTTGTGACCTCCATTTGAGGTACAATTCTGGTCCCCAGTAGAAAATGGATACTGGTTTATTGCTTCTGTTATGGTGTTCATCAATGCTGGTTTGTTGTTTTCTTCTTCAGATATGGAATTTGGCAAGCAACCGTCTCACTTTCCTAAATTCATTCAAAATGAAAATGTCTGTGATCTTTGGAGTGATTCACATGACATTTGGAGTTATACTGGGGCTGTTTAACCACTTGTAAGTACAAGAAATTAAAATAATAGCAACATTGTATTTTTTGTCAGGTCTGGAATGATAACAGTTTGTCTTCTAAAAGAAACTGGAATTATTGTTTGAGAACAGAATAAGAGTAATTTCACTGAATGAAAAGAAATCAGCTCTGGATTGTAATCTCAGTCTCTCTGTTTAAAAGTGCTTTGTTTTATTGAAATCATATTTGGGCTGTGTTGGTAAAACTTACTTTTATTTTTTCCACTTTTCTACCTTGCAGGCATTTCAAGAAGACCTATAATATTTATTTGGTTTTTATTCCTGAACTTTTATTCATGTTGTGCATATTTGGCTACCTGGTTTTCATGATCTTCTTTAAATGGTTGGCATACTCTGCAGAGAACTCCACGGCTGCCCCCAGTATTCTGATACAATTTATTAACATGTTCCTGTTTCCTAGTGGTGAAGCAAAGACTTTCTTCAGTGGCCAGGTGAGTAATGCTCTTCCAAGCTTTTGGAAATCCTGTGTTCCCTATGCAGATAATACTTTAAAGGAAAAGGGGATGGCTTTTCCTAGTTTGGATTTTGTGATCTAATCTAATTTTCCTCCCTTCTCACCAACAGGTTCCTCTGCAGAAGTTTTTACTTAGTGTTGCTTTTCTTTGTGTTCCTATAATGCTGCTTGGTAAACCACTTTATTTATACTGGTTGCACAGTGGAGGCCAAGGCATAAGAATGTACAGGGTAAGTACTGAAAGACACTCACACATTTCCTCAGTGCAGGAGAATTCAGCTGCTGTTTTGTTGCACAGAGTGTGTCCTTATGGGTATTTCATAGAATGGGTTGGGTTGGAAGGGAGTTTAAAGCTCTCATTCCACCCTCTGCAGTGGGCAGTGATACCTCCCACTATCCCAGGTTGCTCCAAGCCCTTCCATCCTGGCCTTGGACACTTCCAGGGATGGGGCGGCAGCCACAGCTTCTCTGGGAAAACTGTGCCAGGGCCTCACCACCCTCATAGGAAAGAATTTCTTCTGTATATCTATATTCAGTTTGAACCCATTACTCCTTGTCTTACCAGTTTCTGCTCAGTTTGGAAAGTTTTGAACTGAAACACGTAATAGTACTTTGTTGCTCTAAATCTTTTTGCCTTTGCCTGTGACTACTTTAAGTAAATTTTAAAAAATGACAGTGGCAGCCTGCTTGAAGAAACAATCCATTCCCATTTTGTAGAGTGGCTACAAGCTTGTCCGAAAAGAAAGTGAGGAAGAGCTTTGTCTCCTGTCATGTCATGATCTCGAAGAAGGTGTCACTCACTCAGACAGCGGGCACAGAGAGGGGGATGCAGAGGAGGTAATGTTTTTACTTAATCTCTGGTTTCTGTGTTCTTAAAAGCAAATTAGAAGTGGGCAGTCAATAGATAACCTGTACATTATGTGCTGAGCAGTTTTGAAGAAACCCAGCTGAGCCTTTACAAAGACCTTGGTGCCCAAATGCAGTTTATTTATAGTTATTTGTTGCTATTTTATCATTATTTTCTGGTATTTTCAGACTGTTACAGTAAACCACAACCTGTCTGTAGTAGAGAACAGAAATAATGTTTTATTTGCAGTTAAGACTCTGCATCTAGGAGGACAGGTTTTCTTATATTGAAGAGTGGGATAAAAATCGTGGGTTTTGTCTGGTTTTATGGATTCTTAAACTTGAGGCAAGACTGCCCAGCTTTCTGTTAATTAATATTGGCTTTTCAACTGGACAGAAGTCCTTCTGTGTCTGCAAATTACATCTTGTTATGAGGATTATTGCTAATAGGGGTTGGGGCAGCATTCCCAGTCCCCACCCACTGCTGCTGTTTAGTTTGGGCAAATTTTTAAAGGTCTGGGCAAATTCCAGTGATTCCATGTGAATTGAAAGACAAAGAATTGCTTCAGCTTCCTAATGTGCAAATATGTATAGTTCTTGTCTCATTGGGGTAGTGGACTCTTGTTTCTTGTGTATAGAAAATACAAGAATTATTTACTCAAAATGTGTTATACAAAGTGTAGAAATACAACATACAGACAAAGTAAGTGTTGAAATTCTTTATTAGTAACAAGTATTTATTTATATTTAGAGCTTACAGTATTAATGTGGTTATCTTTCTATCAGTAGCATTACTGATAATTACCCCTGCTTTTAAAGCTGAAAAAAATTATATTGTAAACTTAGAATTTTAATAGAATGGGAATTAGAACTGGTTATAGTATTTAAAGTTTCCAAGTATTAGATAATATTCCTTCTGGAAAACATAAATTGCATTTGTTTTTATCTATCAACAAGAAAACTGTAGCATCTGATGGTTTTTTTAATATTATCTCTGTAATAAGGATCTTCTACACGGCACACTTTCTTTGCTTGATATAAAATCAATTTATTACCCTTCAATGGAATTCTTCTTCCATGTATTAAGGATTTACAGGTGAATATTTTTGTTCTCTCATGTTTTGTTCTCTATGTTGTTAAAATTGATACAAATGCGTTTTTTATCTTTTAGCTGAACTTTTCAGATGTTTTTATGAATCAAGCAATTCATACCATTGAATACTGTCTGGGCTGCATCTCTAACACAGCCTCGTACCTGAGACTCTGGGCATTAAGTCTTGCTCATGCACGTGAGTGGGGGTGGGCTTTTGATTTTTTTGGGGTTTTTTCCTATATCTGTATTTTTAATGCTGTTAGAGGGAGGCTGGTCTGTTCCATTGACACTACCATGAAATACACTTTTTCTTAATAAAAAAAAAAATCCCTATTTCAACTAATCATGATCTGTAGAAGCCTCCAAACTAAAACTGTGACTTTATGTAAAATACTGCTCCCAGTAGGTCTGATTTTGACACTGAGGTGTATCTTTAAACATTTGAGGGGATGGGGGCAGCTCTCTGGAGAGAGGGGTTGCTTATGTTCATGCAGGTTCTCTTCTGTTGGTTAAATGAGCAGGTCAGAGTGGCTCAGTGGGTGAAGGCACTCAGTACCAACATTAATTATGGCAACTTTCTGGTTTTTGTTAGAGTTATCAGAAGTTCTGTGGCAGATGGTGATGAGAGTGGGTCTGCGTGTGGATACGATGTACGGTGTCCTGCTGCTAATCCCTGTGATGGCGTTCTTTGCTGTGCTGACAGTTTTTATTCTGCTGATCATGGAGGGGCTTTCTGCTTTTCTCCATGCTATACGACTTCACTGGTACGTTCTCTTTTTCTATATACCACTTCAGCATATGCTGGCTTGTTCAAGGGGAATTTTTACGGCAAAATTTTAGGTTTCTTATTAAAAAGGGAGAGTGCAAAGTTTAACAGCCTCATTGCTACTGAAATACATTTATTTAGGTATATTAAATAAATGGGAAGCCAGAAGTAGGACATGAGCCTTTACAGCATAGTTTAGTGCCTGTGGATCTCCTGAGAAACAGGAGGTAAACAATAAAAATAATAAAGGTAGCCTGGGACTGCGATGGAAAGGTTAAATAGCTGCACAGAAAACAAGGGAGAGGATTTGAGTTGGTTTTATTCAGCTTCTTGGTTTGCACGGTTCTGTCCCTTGATAACTAATTTTGGATTTGTGTACAGATTCTGGTTTTTTGTCTCGTTTCAGGGTGGAATTCCAGAACAAATTCTATTCCGGTGGAGGATACAAGTTTACGCCTTTCTCTTTTAAGCACATTTCTTTACATTTTAATAAAGATGGTGCATTATAATTTGGCTGCTGTCAGCAGAAATGTTTGGAACTGTCTGGAAGTAACTGTGATTGGATCTTGCCTATGAATGGTTTCTTGTGGAACAAAGTGGTTTTCACTGATTGCCTTATAATGCAGCCAAACAATTCTGTAAAACATACCTCCCATAGAAAGACATAGCAGATCTGGAGCATCTTGTAAAATATATAGATATAAAATGTACATTTTTCTTGATAAACTAATGTTGTAAATTAATTTTATTCTTAAAAGAAAGTTATTGCTTGTCCCGAAACCCATGTAGGCTCTTTTTTTTATTGAGTCTCTTTATCACTTTTAAGTTATCTGACAGACTTTTCATTATATTAAACATTCATTACTAATCACATACTTAACCCAGCTGCATCTTGTGCACTTTGGGAACCATTCAACAATGCAATAGAAGCAATGTCTGTTTTCAGTCTGTATTCCAGGATGATTATGAAGTATAAATTTATACACACCAATGCAATGTGCTCTTTTTTGGCCATATTTAAAATTGCACTGGAAATGTTATCTCTTCATTCTGGGTTCTGCTTAGAGTTACTACTTTAAGCTTTTGGAAGCCACACTGATATTTATATTTAATGTTATGGAAGAAGGAAGGATTTACAAGTATTAATCCTCTTTTTTCCCACTGTAGTGAGGTGAGGAAGAACTTTTGCACATGGATTAAAGAATTGGCCTCGATCCCTGTTTCTGTTTTGGCTCTAAGGACACACAAACAGCACTCTCTGATGGCATAGAACCGAATTTATTTATAAAGGTGGAGAGGGGTCGTTTTATATTATTTTTGTATCAGTGTGAAAATGGGGATATTGCCATGATATTTTAACATCTGTGCCATACGAACAGCACAAATTAAATTTTGCACTTGTTTCATACGAATTCCCAATAAAGCCTCGTTTGCGCTGTGCCGAGCGGGCCCTGTGTTTGTCCGTACCCTTTTCCCTGCATCAGGCGCCGCTTGTCCCGTGAGGGGCGGCCGGTGCCGGGGGGAACGAGCGGCCGTGAGGGGCGGCCGGTGCCGCGGAGAACGAGCGGCCGTGAGGGGCGGCCGGTGCCGGGGGGAACCGGCGCTCGTGCGGGGCCGCCCGTGCTGAGGGGAGCGAGCGCTCGTGCGAGGCGGCGGGTGACGCGGCCATCCAGCGCTCGTGAGGGGCGGCGGGTGCTGCCGGGAGCGAGCGCTCGTGAGGCGGCGGGCACTGAGGGGAGCGAGCGGCCGTGAGGGGCGGCGGACACTGAGGGGAGCGAGCGGCCGTGAGGGGCGGCGGACACTGAGGGGAACGAACGGCTGGTGGCGAAGGGAAGCAGCGCGGCCGGGGTTGAGAAGACGGAGCGGTAGCGCAGGGCGGGCTCTGTACGGGGGCACGGAGCCTCCCGAAGCCGGCTGAAGGCGGGCAGCAGCCGTAGCTCCACCCCGCACCGTTGCCGTGGCCACCGGGAGGCGTCGGGCCGGTTGCCGCCATGAGCCTGGACGACGTGCGGGTGCTCTGGCTGCGGGACCGAGCGCTCTCCCTGCTGGGTCTGAGCGATCCGGCGCCTTTCGAGGAGCTGCTGAGCCGCGGCGAGGATGCGCGAGTCGTGCTGCGCTTCTTCGGCCTTGGCGCCGAGGGCGGCGAGGATGCGAGCGGGGCGAGCACGGCGCTGCTGCTGCTGCGGGCCGAGCGGCCCGGCCCGGCCGGTGAGGAGGGGTGGGAGAGGGTCCCCCTGCCCCGGCCCCCTGAGCTCTCCCTGGGCGCTGCCTGGCCCCAGCTCCCTTTTCCCCCCTCCCTCAAACCCCTCTTCGTCCCATCTGCTGAGTCGCAGCTCCTGACCCCTGTTTTTACCCCTTTTCCTGCCTTTCCATCCCTTGGGCTGTGTTCTCCTGAATCCCTTCTATAGCACCCATTTCTAGAATGTTGTCGCCTCTATTTGTGGGATTTGCATCATCCCTCTGCAGTGTTATATCATACTTTCCTCCCATTTTGCATTTGTACACTTGCAGGTGGCACGAGTGAGCGTTTCTATGTGGCTTTTAATGAAATTCCTGAAGAATTTGTATCAAGTTCTTCTGTGTATTTTCTGAGAGACACCAAAGGTATGTGCCCTGAAGAACTGCAGCCTCAGCGTTTTCAGTTTTGCATTAAACAGCACTTCCCATTGTGAAGATATGATAGACAGGGGGACTCAGGATAGTGCACATCCAACTTATTTAACTGGGTAGGAAAACACTCAGAGCCAGGGTTCAGGATGCTTTTTCATTTAACAGCATTTCTGTGCAAGATTTTCCTCCTCTGTCTGTAGAGTAAGAGTTCAAATCAAGCCACTGTTCTTTTGAACAGAAAACTATATTCTAACTATCAGGCTGACTTGTAAAGACTTTGAACCAGGTGATGATGCCGAAGTATTTGTCTGCCCTTTCTGAATATGCATTTGCACTATTAAAACCAGCACTAGTTTTGAACTTGACTTGCACCAAACCTAGTGTTTTATTGGAGTTTTAATTTATTATGAAAATGACTTTATACTTTCTGTATCAATTAATTAGATTTATAATTTTTTTTTGTATATGTTTAGAGACAGTTCCTGTACCTAAAGACCTGACTGAAGCTAATGAGATTCTTCCTCAAGTGATAAAGTCTGGTATGCTGACTGATGATGCTCTCTTGATGCTAAAGAATGCCATCTCACAGGTAAACGAGTGACAGCTTTTATGTATGGAATCTTGAGTGTATCTAGGAGTGGTTTGCCTATTTAGTATTATATGGACTATGCATAATAAATACTAATATTTAATAAGTGACCTTCATATGCCAAAGTGAAGTGTTTGTGAATGCTCATTTGATATTTTGTTTCCCCATTTTTTCCCCCTGTTTGAGAATCATTTAAGAGTGTGACACCAGGCACCTCTGTTTCTGTGGTCACAGACTTTCATAAAGGCATGCTGGAGCCATTCCCCTGCAGAACTTGAGGCAGAGAGAATGATGCTAAGGATGTGAAATGGAAGGAGACACACTTAAATTAAATTTAAGAACAATATCTAATGGTTAAGTGAATTGCTTGTAAGCCTTTTTTTTTAATATGAACCATCTAATCTGTGGCACCTGTTTCAATCCTAGCAGTCTTCACCAGCTCTCTCCCATGGTCAGGAGCAGACTGAGAAAACGTCCTTTGATTCAGACAGTGAAAACACAGATTCTGAAGAAATTAAATTACCTGAGACTGAGCCTAGAAAGTCAGTAGAGGACTCCGATTCTCCAATGGAGAGTGAAACTCAGCTGAGCATACCAGGTGAGCTGAATGTTTTGCCTCTGCCAGGGCTGTGGTGATTAGAGCACATGGCAGTAGAACGAGGTTCACCTGATAGTGGTTTTATGTAGAATAATGAATAGATTTGATTAAAGCTGCTCTTTGCTGATACCAGCTGTGCTTTTCTCACCCCGAAGCATAGCAGGCAGTGTGGAGAAATAGATGAAATCAGTGATTAGTCTTTGAAATCAGAGTTTGGAGTAAGAGTAGGAGAGGGCATGGACATATCCAGTGGTGCCACGTTACCAATGCTGCCAGAACAAGACAGTTCATTCTGTGTGTGTTTTCTTCCAATAGAACATCTGAAACTGGAGATGCCCACTGTAAATCTAGATAGAGAAGTGACTGTTCTTGCCACAGTTCCAGGAGTGGTTCAGTCTCTGAAACGTTGTGCAATGACCTGGCAGAAATTAATATCTGGAGTTCTGGAGGAGCAACTGAAAAAGGTTCCACAGGTAATGTTGCCTGTAAAACCAAGATGCTTTTATTCCTGGAGACTTTGCTTCATTTCCCCACAAGAGCTGTGTTACTTTTTAATTCCTCTTCATGTTTGATTGTTGGAAGACCATTTACTAATTCTTGAAAAGGACAACAAGAGTAGTGCGGAAATCTGTGGCTCTGGGAAATAGCATATAAATAAAATATGAAGTAATTAACTGCAGATCCTGCCCACGCAGGACAGCTGTGGAAAGCTAAGGGACTTTTGTTATCTGCTCCCTTCTAAAGAGCAAAGAAACACTAAAAGCTGCACTGAGTATTTTTTTTTAATAGACAGCTATATTTTTTCTTTTTTTGCAAAAAAGTGATCTCATACAAAAGCAGAAATTCTTATTTTCAGGTTTTCAGTCTGCAAATGTATGTATAACTAATACCACTAAACGTGCTGAGGGATTTTATGTCTATAAAGTTACCTGTGCAAAAGCCATAAGCTCAGGGATATACTCCCCATAAGCAGTTCCCTTCAGTGTGTGTATAACTTTATTTCAGGATCTTCTTCTCTCTGGCTTTTTGCATGGTTGAATCATATCAAGTTTATCTCAGCATAAAGTTTATTGAAAAGAAGGAACAAGTACAATCCTGATTATAAATGTTCACTCTTGCATAATTGTAATTAATCTTTTTGCATTTGATTTCACATTACTTTAGGGTAATGGTCCACTTGCAGAGATTAACCTCTGGCGTGAAAAAAATGCTACTTTTAGGGCTCTTACTGAACAGATGAAGCTTCCAGAGGTGCAAAAAATCTTGGCAATACTGCAGGAAGCTGACTCTGAGTTTATTGGAGATTTGCAGATAGTCTTAAGTGACCTCAAAAAGTATCACATGGAAGCTCAAGATAATGCTAAGTTTCTCTCAACTCTCGAACGCCATTTGAAGGTAACTGCCCTTGAGAAAACTTGGTCAAATTTAAGCTGTATTTACCTGAGTTTGGTTTCTCTGTTGATGTAATCACCTCTCGTTATTTTTTCACTCTTTAGCAGCAATTAAAATATACTCTAGATTAACAAGTTATATTTAATTTTAAGAGCTTGGTTTGTAGTCCAGCCTTGGGGGTTTTGATGCCATAGCTGAACTGAGGAAAACAAAGATTTCTCTACTCCTTTTTTAGATAGTTTCTACCACAAATTACAGCTGATGTTTCAAAGTTTAAATTGTATTGAAAATCATCCAAACAAAGAGTTGAGCCAAAATTTAAAATCAGGACCTAAAATTTGGAGCAAAAGCTGCAGATTTGCACATCTTTAACCATGTGTATTATTTAGGCAGCAGGATGTCTCCTTGTTCAGGTTATTTATTTAATAATCTTATAGACTTTCATAACCTGAGGCATCTACAGAATAAACATTAGTTTACTAAATATGAATTTGTATGTTTTCATGACATCTTACCCACAATATGCATTTCATAGAATTTATCAACTGGCACTGGGGTGGATGTTATCTCCAATGTAATCCCTTCCCTGCTGAATGCCCTGAGGCTGGTGTGGATCATGTCGCGGCACTACAACAAGGACGCGCGCATGGTGCCCTTCTTGGAACGTCTTTCCTGGGAGATTTCCGAAAGAGTGCGCAGAGTTGTAGACCTGCAAACACTCTTTAAGTAAGTACTGGGTTCCTCTTTAACTGGGCTGTATTTATTAAAAGCTTTGCTTGCCTTACACAAAGTGCAGTAGATGATACTTCCAACAAAGAGGTGTCTGTATTTTTCAACCATCTGAAGTTGTATTGGAAGGTCAATTAAAAGTCAATTTATTTTGTAATTTTCATGAATTACTAAATCAGCTCTGAAGATACAGGTTCTTGTCTTCATTTATATTGAAAGAACGTGACCCGATAAAACAAATAGAAAGACAGAGGTAAAAAAGTGGCATAAATGTAACCAAAATCACTCCTCAAATAATATTGCCTTTCAAAATCACATTGAAAATAAGTTATAAGTTTTGCCTAGATTTTGTAGAGTTAGAAGCTGCTAAACCAGGCTATATTATTCCAGTGGAGATGCAATTTTTTAATATATAGTATTTCTGTCTATAATATCTTAACTGTGTTGATTTGATTAATAGACAAGACACAGCTACTGCAAAAAAGAAAATAACAGAAGCAAAAAACACTCTTGAACAATGGAAAAAATGTTATTTTACTACTTGCATTCAAGTTGAAGAGTCAGGAAGTGAACGATACTGGAAATTTGACGTGAAAAGTTTATTTGAAAAAACGGATTATATGGTTACAATCTGTCAAGAGCTGTATGATATTTTTCAGGTAGGAATACAGACAATAAATAAAGAGATTCTGTCTTCTTCTGTAGAGGAGAGGAGAATCTTTTGTGTTGTAGGTTTAGACTTGTTAACAACTTTTAGTTTTGTTTTTGAGACCTGAGAGGTGCCTTTGATTTCAACAAAACTGCACTTAATGCTGGAGGTGGAATAACTTTTCTCCAACTACTTGTACCTGGAGAAAGGTGCCTCTTGTACATGGTGTTAACATAACAGACTTGCAGCAACTGTTTCACATATTTATGATTTTCATGGGTTGCCACCTTAATGAGGTAGATAAAATACCATTTAAGTATACTATAATATAAAATTTGGGCATCTGTCAATCTGTGAATCAGTTGCAGAATAACCTTTGAATGGAGAGATGCTGTGTTCAGGCTAATTTAATTCAGGGTAATTAGCAATATGGACAATCAATAAACCATGTGTAAAGTGGAGTGAAAAGGACTAATAACTGAGTATTATCTGTTGTAACAACTGAAGTGCTGGGCTAGTAGGTTGTTGCTGTGGTTTTTTCAGTGTCTCATATTAAAATATTTGAAGTTTAAATCATAGCACAAACTGGTAATTCTCCGAGGGGCTGATATTTTTTAAAGGAAAAATTTAACAATAATGTGTTCAGTGGCAGAATAAATATTAAAAAGAAAACTTTATGGTATGTTCTTGTGAATGAATAGGTCGCTGAAGAGCTTCACAATATATTTATTCCTGAACTGATAACTGTGACAGAAAATCCAGAGGGTGTTGATGAACTACAGAGAGAAGTAAACATAATAATTAGTCCTATGGAAGACTTGAGCTTTGACCCTTTTCGTGTGGAAAATGCACGTGACTGGGCATTCGTTGTGGAAGAATTTAGAGAAGATGTTGTGGTAGGTACCATATACTGTTATTTCCAAAAAGTAGTAAAAATAAGCTTGACTGCTTTTATTTTCATTTTGCCACCCTTTCTTGATTTTGCAGGATGAATTTCTGAGTGACAGGGTTTCTTTGCTTTCTTCCTTTGTTTAGGATATTGAAGAAAAGATGACAAGATTTATTGATAAATCTTTTACAACCCTTCGATCAGCAGAAACTGCTTTTGCCATGCTGGTTAAGTACAAACACCTCCAGATTCCTGAAACTATTAATAAGCAGTTCATGAAAAAGTTCAGAGTTGTTTTGGAGCAATATTGTAAAGAGGTATTCAATTTAGGGATTTCTTATCCAGTATATGAAGTTCTTTACCTAATGAAAATCATAAATTTGTGTACGTCTAAATACCTGTGTGGTGTCATTTACTATGTAGAAGACTGAAAACTTTTATAAATAAACATGATAATTGCTCTCTTTTTTGGGGACCAAGTTAGAGAAATAGTCTGGTTAATTTGCTGAAATGTTGTGCACATCTGTATATGTGAGACACTGTGTGGGAGCAGGAAGGTGTTCTGAATGCAACAAGGTTTGTGGCTGTTCCTGCATCTTGTAAACAGCAAATTAGGCTTCCTGGGAAAATGGATCTTTTATGCCCTACAGCTTTCTGGTAATGACCAAGTTCATGATATGATCAGAAGATGTCATAGATCAACTTTGGAAGGCTAGAATGTATGTTGGGAAGCTTTTTGTATCGGCTGTTTTCTTGATATTTCAAAGAACATTAAACTTAAAAAGAAAATGTAATCTCACAAAACATGCTGCCATAATGGCAGTTCCACAAGATAGAGAAATAAAGACAAAAGAATGATTTTTGTCCTGCTGCTGGAATTGGCTTCAGAACTTGTTCTGTGTATCAGACAGTGATCATGGACAAGCAGTGGGAAAATGATTCCTTGCAATATTTTATTCTCTTCCAGGTTGAAATTGTTGCGCAAATCTTTGTTCAGAACTTCAAGGATCCACCTCTGTACAAGAACCATCCTCCAGTGGCTGGAGCAATATCCTGGGCCCGATCCCTTTCCCATCGGATCGGACACACCATGAGTCTGTTCCAGGAAGAAGAGGAGTTGCTTGCCTCTAGACGTGGACAGGAAGTATGTTGGGTCTTTTGGTACTTGATGAAGGAAGAAACACTTTAGTTATACACCTATAAAGATGTGAAAATGCTCTAATGTGAGGGGAAGTCCCAAGTCTTTGCACACAGCAAGCCGTGTTGGATGTGAAAACATCTATTGAAACCTTCCCACTGTTTCCCAGGGATACAGTGATGGAATCAATTATGTAATTCAAGAGCCCAAATTCTCCAGTGTCTGCATTAATTACAGGCTGTTACTTGTTCACTTATCTAATAAAAACCAGCAACCATATTGAGAAACTGTATTAGGACAGGTTAGTTAAACATTTCTCATGATTTTTAAAATGAATTATACAGTTATCCTTTCTAGGTGCAACAAATATATCTCCAAGTGACCAAGAAACTGGAGGAGTATGAAGCTCAAAAATACCGTCAGTGGAGAGAGAGGGCAGAACACGTGCTTCCATTGTTACTGAAAGATACTCTACTGACTCTTTTTGCTGATGAGATTGCAACAAATGTTAATCCAGAGACTTCTGAGCAGGTGAAATGTAGGAAGATTGTGTACCAGGCTTCTCTGGGGGGAAAACTGAAACTTACCTGATGGTCAGCGAGAATTTTCTGAGAGTAATGTTTTAAACACAGATTTAGAAAAAGTTCTGAGCTGAGAATTGTTTGTGGCCCTTATAAGACATAGTTTCTGAATCACCTGACAAATGATTGAATGCTGTCTCTGTGTATCCTTCTGTGCTGAAGTTCCTGTCAATTTTTTAGGTTTTGGTACAACATTTTTGGGACATTGCTATGGTACTTGGGACTGAAGTTAGGTAGAGGCAGGTTTCCTGCGCAGATCTTGCAGAATCCTTTTCCTACTAAACTTTTGTCTGGCTGAATTTCCACTGGGATTTCTGTTGTAACTGGTTGCAGCAGTGTGTAAACAAACAGAGGTGCTTTGGTTTGTTTCCTGTAACTCACAACTCACAAAAGGTAGTTCTGTGTAATTTCTGAACCAAGAATGCTGAGGCTACTATCAGATTTTAAAGGCATTTCCACAAACTCTGAATGTCAGTCATTCTGATTTACCTTCTGCCTTATCAAATGTCTCCAAAAGCTCACCTTTACCTTGTAATGTTTTTTGCTCCTCTCTTTTCTGCTGCTTTCTTGTGTTGTAGAGCTCTGCAACAGATGAGCCTGTCACCATCAGGAAAAGTATTGGCTTCGCTCTGAATTTTTCTCCTGAAATCCTAGAGATTATCACTGAAACAAAGTACATGGAACAGCTGGGGCTTCCAATCCCAGAAATGGCAAGATTTGTGGCATTGCAGGAAGACAAATACCTTAGGTAAGGCTGTAACAGAATATCTCACATACAGGCTTATGGCTGCATTTCAAGTGATTTCACTCCGGGATCAGGCCCTGAGTCATCACATTTTGGAAACATGAGATCCCTTAGTGATTCTTTTTTCTAAGGGTACAATTTCTAATGGCCATGTTGCACTGATAAGCTTTTCTTTGGCATTCTTTGCATCCTTTATGCTGTAGGACTGTTATACAAATTAACAACTTGTCCAAACCTGAGAGGAAAATAATTTGCAATGAATTGTTTCTGACATTTTGATTTCAGCTCATTTAAACACACTATTGCATTCTTCCTGTACAGCCTTGGGTAAGTCAATTGTGTCTAAATTTAGTGCACAGATGTGCCAATAAGTTCCTAAATAGATTTCAAAGTTCACCTCTTCAGTTCACTAATGTGCTGCAAACTGGGGCTGTCTCCATAACTTTCTGAGGTGGAGCAGGAGAGGTTTGTCCAACCACTGTTGGAACCATATGAAACTTTTCTTTGTTTTCAGAGGGGAATAAATTTCAAAATCATCATTTTTGAGTTTTGCTTTTTTGTGTTTCTTACATTCCTTAGGTACACAAATAAATTGAAAGTCATGCTGAGTCGCTATCACAAATTAATGGAGATGATGAATGAAGCAGAAACCAAACTTCTTGATCACCATGTCAAAGAACTCTGGAGAATATTGAAATCAGGACACAAAAGACTCACATGGAAGTCCGTAGGTAATGGAGATACTACTTTGAAATAGCCTTAGATGTTTATTTTTAGTTTAAAACATCTCCTCTGTTCTACTTTTTATGATGGCAGAACATATAGTCCATCCTCTTGCCACAGGGGCAGAATAGCAGGTTAGACAAACTCTGATCCAGGAGATATTTCTTTTTTTTTTTTTTTTAATTATATTTAAAACACTGGAGATGGTTAGAAATCCTTAGCTAAAAGCTGTAAGGGAGCAAAATGAAGGATTAGCTGAGAAAACATCTAATCTTTGATTTTGCAGAACCTTGGGTCATTCTTAGAGATAAAACATGTCTGGTTGTGGCAATTTTGATGCATTGATGAAATACTTGTTAAAAGAGAAAAAACCAAATGGTTTTGTCTTATTTCAAGGTATTGGTGAATTTATTGTCCAATGTACACAAACCATTGGGAGATTAGAGTTACTTGTCCATCAGATTCATCATATTTCTGAAGATATAAGCAGCAAACTTCAGTCCATAGAATCAACAAATCTCTTTAAGTTTCCACATTCAAAAAATGGTGACAAATGTCCTGGTAAGTCTTTATATTTTCATTTCCAAGCTCTGTGGTGTTTTATTTTTCTCCATCTGCTACTTTGTGGTTTTAGTTGCTAAGATCAACCCTTTTAATTGTTACCAAAACCACTTATATTAGTAATTCAGAGTATAACAGAGGATGGAACTGGTTTCCTCAGATGGAAGTGGCAGTGAGTTGGTTGTCTGCCAGATCTCTCTGTCACTTGAGTGGATGATGGATCAAATTTCTTTCAACACTTGGTAGTTGTAAAAAGGTTGCTATTAGATAATTGAATCAGATTAAAATCCATATTTCAGAGGGCTGAAATATTAATAAATTGAGATATTTTTTCATTATGTAAGATCAAGTTCATGTTCACAAATAAAACTCAGGTAATTATTACAGTGTATAAAACTGTTCTTTTGCAGTTAATAATGCTAGTTTTTGTATCTGTTGCAGGAGCAAAAGAATTTTTTGACTATATTAAGTGTGAGCAAGAAAAAGATGTGGAACAAATGGTTAGAAAGTATTCTGCAATTCCACAATTGCTAATAGAAGTGGAAAGACGAGTTGCCTATACAAACAGTGGCAAATCTCCAAAATTAGCTTCCTATTATGCATATTGGGAAAATAGGATTTATCATGTGTTGACACAGTTAATTGTGAAGTAAGTGAATTGTTTGCTTTAATGGGTTTCCAGTCATCTTCAGGTTCTCCTGGATCTGTTGATGAGTGTGTGTACTGACATTCTGTTTAAACTCATCAGTGACTTACAGTTTGTGGAAGATTTGTATCTCTACTGATTTTTTTCCTGTGAAGAATAGAGAACTGATAACAAGGTACAGAGGAAACCCAGATTCTGAAAAAAATAATATTGGCATGTTGTTGGCAGAAGAGAGAAATAAGACACTTTTGCTGCAATGTGTGTAGTTGCACTTCCCTGGTTTATCTCTAAAATCAAGGTTTTGTTCTCCTAAAGAACATGATTTTGAGAACTTGGTGTCTGGGTGCCAGGTGCCTTCCTGTACTGCATGGGACACGAGTCCAAGAACAAAGGTTTTACTTGTTCTGCAGTGACTGAGGCCAGTGCTGGAACAAGGTATTATAAAGGCTTCCCTTACAAGCAAGGTGTTATTGCAGAACAGCATTGCAGCTCTAGTGTAATATCCATCTAAGCTTCCCAACTATCTCTTCTTCCCATCATCCATGCTCTGAAATCTGATCCATGCTCAGATGACTTTGCCATGATTGCTCGTCTGGGCTCTTGGAGTGAAGCTGACCACAGTCTTAGGATCCTTTTCTACCAAAATATCTCCATTCATTCCTTCCAACAGCTTCTTTTAGCAAGTCAAGCTTTTGCATGAAATCAGTTTAGTGGGACAGTTTTTCTCCCAGACACATCAGGGTTTCCCGCTAGGATCAGTGGTAACTCAGCTTACAGATCTAAGCATACACTTGAAAATTGCAGCCTTTCTGGGGGCATTTTCCTGGGAGCAGAACCTGATTATTTCTATCTTTGATGCTATTTTTTTCCTTTCTCAGGAATTTACAGGCTTTTAATGCAACTGTTCTTGCAAATGTGCCACTGTTGCAAATAGAAGCTGTTTTATCTGCTCCTGATATAACCCTGCAACCTAATGACAGTGAGATGGAAAAAATGACTATGCAATGTATCCAAGACTGTGTTGAGGTCACTAAGGTGATTTTTGATAAAGATTTCTTTTTGTTTCTAGAATTTGCTTGTGATTATAATGAACTAATCTTATTTTATGCTTGGGTAAGCATAAGTGTCAAAGGGGAGATTCATGTAACTTTATCTTGAAATCAAAATATCCAGTACATTGTTCTAATTTTACGGACTGTCATAATTTTACAAACTGATGATCAAGGGGAAAAAAAATGCATACATTTTTCATTCAGGTAAAATTGTTGATGACTTTTTAGCAGTTTTGGCAGTGTAAGGGCATGATTTGATTCTATAAATCAGCATACATCAGAAGGGAGTATTTCTCAGATTGCACTGCAGATGTATGAATAAGCTGGTGGAATAAGGAACATGAGTGACCTCCTCTACATTACATTACATTACTTTACTTTAGAAGCAGAAGAAAAAACAATTCAGAAAATGTTGGAGAAAGGCATCTAGGACAGCCAATACCTAGATTAGGTATCTAACTTAACTGGCAGTGATGTAGCAGTATTTTCCTGCATAAATAGTTTCACACTGAACTGCTTTCCTGAAAAGAGTCCAAATAATGTGTCACAATTTTCCTGCCCTCTGCTGATGGACAAATGATTCTAGATGTCACCTTAAATGAATAAATTTAGTTTGTATGCTTTTTGTGCTCAGATTTGCTCTTGTTCTGCATTCAGACTGAGCCAGTATTCTTTCCTCTCTGTCATGCTATAATCAGAAGAGATTTTAGAAGCAGATTGAGTAATGAATGGAAGTTTTGTTAGGATGAAATGAACTCTTCTCAAGTTGATGGGAAAGTGTGATCTCTTTTTTTGCTGTCAGAAAAACAATTAATTTGAGAAATCGATACCACTTCTGACATTGTGTGCTAAATAATGGTGAACTCCTTCACTGAAAGGGAAGAAAACATTGGAACAGACTGCCCAGGGGAAGTCTTTCCTGGAGGATGTGTAGGTGTGGCACATGAGGGCATGTATGATTTTAGTGGGTGACTTGACAGTCCTGGACTGCTTGGAATCAATGATCTTAGAGGGCTTTCCAACCCAGCTGGTTCTATGAATGATTTAACAAAAATGACTCTACAAGGTAACTGTTTTCTGACCCTGTCTTTAAAACTCTCCAGCACTTCCTACGATGGATGCACGGTACGTGTATTGAATGCCCTCCTCAGCACGTCAGGGTGGATGAAGTTGTCACTTTCAGCTTTTACAGTGATGTCTCCCAGAGCCCTCTGGTAGCTGAACAGGCTGTTCTCATCACTCAGAATCTCCAAAAACTCCTGGCATCTCTCAGGAAATATTTGGACCAATGGAATAAGTATGACCAGCTGTGGAAATCAGACAAAGATGCAGTCCTGGACCGTTTAGCTGCAGAAAAGTCTCCCTGTGTTGTCTTTGATGAGCACTTGCAGTTCTATCTGACGGTAACTCAGGAAGTAACTCAATGGCCCTTGATTAAAGATGAACAATTTATCAGGCTTCAGCAGGCTCCTTTAGCCTCTGCAGTGCAGGAGAATGCTAAAAGCTGGATGATGTCACTTGGGAAGTTGCTTAATGAGTTAGCAAAAGAGGAGCTCCTCTGCCTTCGAAATGAGATTCAGGTTGGTGTTTTCAGTTTGGTTTTTTTGGTTATCTTTATCACATAGACTAAGAAATGAATCTGGCATATTATTTGTTTGTGTTTTGTGTTTGACTCATTATTGTAATCCTGACAATTGTTTTGTCAGTATTGATTCTAGAAAGGATCTTTACTTTTTTACAGAAATTATCAGAGAATCTGAATAGACCCCCTGAAAGCCTGGATGATCTCAGAGTTGTCCTGAGCGCATTTGGAGTGGTCAGAGACATTGCTGTTGAGGTGGAACTGAGATATGTGGAGATTGGGGAGAGATACAGAACTCTTGCATTGTACAATATTCCAGTAAGTGCATGTCTCATCAAACCTTTCAGATCTGAGCTAAGGGCAAAAATGTGAAAGAAAAAATATTTTCCTTTTAAGACGTGTTACAGAATTACAGTGTCGTTGAGGTTGAAGGGATGTCTGTAGTCCAGACTCCCTTCTCAAATCACTCTGCCCACTTTAAAATGGACATAAGGCATGTGTTTACATCTGATTAAGGTCGCTTCAGTATTGGCTTTGTGTTTTGCAAATTTGTAATGTGAGCACATAATCCTCACTTTCTTGTGAAAGTGTGTGTCTATTTATGTCTTGTGAGAGGTGCTGCTTATTTTGTTTTAGGTAGCTGAAGAAGAGCTAGAGGATTCTGACAGTCTTAGGGAAGCGTGGGAGACTCTCCTTCTGGAAGCAGCAGAAGTCACTCGCAACCTAGATTGTAAAGGAGGTGTAAAAGAAGCATTCATAAAGGTAATACTTGTAATTAGTATAGAAAACAACTAGAAATGGAAACTGTTTGATAGAACTATTTAAATGATGTTCTTTTTAGGTGACAGAGCAACAAATTGCAGACTACAGCAAAGAGACAGAAGATTTTTTCCAGAAACTCTTGGCTGAGGGGCCTGGTGTTGTTGGAGATGATCTTGATAAAGGTAGATGGACTAATGTGTGTGAAGTGATGTTTTGAAAATATTAGTCTTTGGACAATTCAGATTGTATGTAAAACAAGAAAATTATGCTTTCCTTATTAATATGTAAATTCATCAGTGGGTAATGTAAACATTTTTAGTACTGGAACATCCACAGACTATATGCAAATTCTGTCTTATTTCCCATGATGATCCCTGTGATGATTTATCTGTAAAAATCCCTCTCCTTTCCCAGGACTAGAACTCATGGCTCTGTTTGAAAAAGAACTGGCGAGGTTGGAACAAAGGCAGCGGGAACTGGGCAGTGCTGAGAAACTTCTGGGCATGGCAGGAACAGCGTACCCAGACTTAATAAAAGCACAGCAAGATGCAAAAGCTATGAAGATGGTCTATGACATTTATGCAGAACAAAAAGTGAGTGTCACACTGAGTCTGCAGGGACACACACGTGTTCATGCACAGACACAGCAAAGATGGGGACAAAAGAAGAGGCTGCATTACCCCCTGGTTACTGTCAACTCTGAAGCCTTTGCATGAAATAATCTATGCCCTGTGAAATGATTTTAATATCATTAGTGCAGCACTATCAGTGTCTCCATGGCGGACCAAACACATCCTTTCATCAGATGGGAACAGACTTCTCCCAGCCTCTAATAATTATTGGATGGCATTTTACTGCACATGGTTCCTGATCAGTTCAGTGAAACTACTTTTGGATATAGGATGTGTACAGGTGACAATGGGTATCGCAGGCTTTAACTATTTTTTAAGAAGTTTTATTTTTCCAAAATTTAAATGCCCTGTAAAGTATGGTCCTGTTCTCCATATTCCCTTTTTACTATTTTTTATGCAAGTGATTGTGCAAATTTGGCTATGAATCTGTCCTGGACATGAACTTGTCTCTCCCTATGTTTGTAAAATGTTAATACAATTACATTTTGGGGGTCAAAACTAAAAGGAATATGATTTTTTCCCCTTCTAAATGTCCTTGTTTGCAGGCAGCTAAAGAGAAATGGTCTCAGACACTCTGGATAAACCTCAATGTCAAGGTTCTGCAGGATGGAACCGAAGGATTTCTGAAAGCTGTTCGGAAACTGCCCAGACATGTGCGTGGTATGCCAATATGTAAGCAACTGGATAAAAAACTGAAGGCTTTTCTAAACTCCATTCCTTTGTTGCTTGATTTGAAAAATGAAGCTTTAAGAGAAAGGTTTGTTTTGATTTATTAACATCACTATATATAGAAGTATTTAATGTGTTTTGTTAGAAGGTTCAGTTTTCATTACTGGGGTCATGCCATGTCCTGGAGCTTGGAAATTTATTTCTGCCTAGTAAACTTGTGTAATAACATGAAAGGTGCTGCAATGACTGGGATAATTTATTTATTCAGACTAGCAGTTCTTATTTAAACAGCAGAATGCTAAACATAAGTTCATTATTATATGTTACAGTTGTATTTGTTTTTTACTCTATTATGATGTTAAACTGATGTGTCAATTTAAAACAGGCATTGGGAAGACCTTATGGAGAAAACAGGAACAAGGTTTGAAATGAAAACAGAAACATTCACTTTGGAAAATATGTTTGCCATGGAACTTCACAAATACACTGTGCTTATCAGTGAGATAGTTGGAACTGCTGTTAAAGAACTTAGCATTGAGAAGGTAATGTATTGAATTATAGAATCCTTGTAAAACTAAAAAGACAAGGATGACAACAATCAGTTTTATTTAAGATTTTTAAATTAGCATAACTGCAAGTTTGGCCATCTTCAGGGAGCTGCCATGAGCTACATGAGCTGGGATTTGCAGGTCTGTTAATGAGCTCCTACTGGCGCAGGTTCCTTGCAGAATTGGGTTTGGCAGCAGCATATTGGATTTCTATGATTACAGTAAGAAAGTTTGTCCTATGAAAATGGATCTGAAGAAAGATCAACTCTCTTGCTATCATTCTTTGAAATAGATTGCTTCTTTATAAATCAGAGTTAGAAAATCTGCAAAAATTTAGCTGTTTCATTTTTTCCTAAGATTATGGACCTCCAGTTTTGAAGACTGAAATATGCATCTTTTTGTGTTCACATGCAGGGACTGAAGGAAATAATAGAAACGTGGGAAAATATGAAATTCCCTGTAGAAGTGTACACCAAAGGCACAGAGACACGAGGCTTTATTCTGGGATCTGTAGAGGAAATTTTAGAGACTCTTGATGAGAACAATGTCAATCTTCAGAGTGTTTTGGGCAGTCGCTTTGTGGGTCCTTTTCTTTCAACTGCTCAAAAATGGGAAAAAACTCTGTCATTGATTAGTGAAGTGAGCGAGGTAGGAGGAAAGTGCTGGACTAAATAATTAATGTTCATTATTTATAATCCAAATTTTCCGTTGTATTTCTGTTTCCTCTAATGGTAACATTTGATTTGTAGATCTGGTTATCAGTTCAGAGAAAATGGATGTACCTGGAGAGCATTTTTGTTGCTGGAGATATCAGAGCACAGCTTCCAGAGGAAGTCAAAATGTTTGACCGTGTGGACGAAATGTTTAAACAGGCAAGTAACAGGCTTGTTTGGCTTACACTTGCCTTTATAGTTCTGTCTCCATAGACACTACCTTCATGTTTTCATACAGCACTGCAGCACCACAAAACCATTTCAAAACCTTTGATTCACTTCTATAATGACCTGTACTGCTTGTGCTGTTTGCATGCTTTGTCATTGATGAAATATCATTTATATAACCTATTGCTGTGTAACATTTTCTAAAGTCTCCTTTCTCCCTTTATAGATAATGGAAGAAACTGTAAAAGACCCAATAATAAAAAATTGCTGTGAAACTCCAAATCGTCTGTCAGACCTCCGCCATATAAACGATGTGCTGGAGAAATGCCAGAAAAGCTTGAATGATTATTTGGATTCCAAGAGAAATGCTTTCCCCAGATTTTTCTTTATATCTGATGACGAGTTGCTCAGTATCCTTGGCAGCAGCAGTGCACTCTGTGTCCAGGAACACATGATAAAGGTACAGTGTCTGGCTTTCCACAGTGCCTTGTGCTTTTAAGTGCTTTAAAACGTTTAACAGACTGTACTGTACATACTCATAAGGATGCATGAATATTTTTTGCATACAAAGAGAATCCTGGCAGCATCTTGAAGAAGGTTCTGAATAGCCAGATCAAATCTGGCGCACAGTCTCTGCTGCCTCTCACACTGGTAGCAATTATGGTAGAGGATACACCAGAATGATCTATCATTAAAGAACTTTCCTCACAGATTGTAGCTCCTCCTAGCTCTTATTTTCTAGGGAGAAAAACATATCAATGTCATTTGGGCCTGGTTATTTGCTTGATAATCTGCAGTTCTGCTGCTGGGCTATACATCAGCATTTATGTTTGATTACTTAGGAGTCAGATCCAGTTCTCTGGAGGAGAACTGGAGCTGCATACACTTAAATTTGGAGGCTGTGTTTCTAAATTGCCAATGAATTTCTTTGTTGGTGCATTTCAGATGTTTGATAATGTAGCCTCGCTGAGGTTCAAGGATGGTGACAATGATGAGAAGATTGCCACAGCCATGATCTCAGCAGAGGGGGAGGTGATGGAGTTCAGGCAGGATGTCCATGCTGTGGGCAGAGTGGAGAATTGGATGACGGTAGTGCTGGAGGAAATGAGACGGAGCAACCGACGCCTCACCAAGGAAGCCATTTTTCGATATTGTGAAGACAGAAGCAGGTGAAACAATCAGTGTCAAGGGTAACACAAACAACCCGATGTGTTAATGATATAGAAAAGTTAAGGCATAATTTTACAATTCCTGCACAATTTAGTCTGTATATCTCTGTGTGGAAGGATATTAATACATTCACATGCACTATTTTAACCAGCCATGAAGAGTGCATAATCTTGCATATCTATTTTCCTAAATCTTGAGTTTTATTTTTGGTGTTGTGTGTTCAGTAAGTTTTTCTCACAATGAATACCACTTGGAAATTTTATACCTGGAACAAACAGCTTTTCTATCAGAATATTTCCTAGTCTTTTGAAATCCCACAGCATACTTTGATAGAATTCTGGGTATCTCTGAAAAGTTTGGCTTGTGTTGTAGCTGTTGCAGGAACAGGATAAACCTCTTTTTTGTTGTTGTGTTTTTTTTTTTTTTTCTTTCCTGATCAGTTACTTAAAATAAGCAGTAACTCAGCCTCCCTCACTGTATGTGTTTTCCATAGAGTTGATTGGATGCTGCTCTTCCAAGGCATGATGGTGCTTGCTGCTAATCAAGTGTGGTGGACCTGGGAGGTAGAGGATGTCTTTCGGAAAGTGAAAATGGGAGAAAAGCAGGCAATGAAATTTTATGCTAAAAAAATGCACAAGCAAATAGATGACCTGGTTACCCGCATCATGACGCCCTTGAGCAAAAACGACAGGAAAAAATACAACACTGTTCTCATCATCGACGTGCATGCCAGAGACATCATCGATATATTCGTCAGAGACAGGTAAGCACCACCTCCAACTCCTGAGCCAACACCCAATCTTGGAGTTGTACTGCCATCCTTTTGGCTCACGTGAGCTCTGTGTGCAGCATTCTGCAGGCTCAGGAGTTCGAGTGGGAGAGCCAGCTGCGGTTTTACTGGGAGCGCGAGCCGGACGAGCTGATGGTGCGGCAGTGCACCGGCGCCTTCTCCTACGGCTACGAGTACATGGGGCTCAACGGGCGGCTCGTCATCACCCCGCTCACCGACCGCATCTACCTCACCCTCACACAGGTGCACCCCCAAGGACTTTGTGCTAACAAGCCCTTGTTATACTTAGGCACATCCTGGTTTTATTGCCTCTTCCTGCCATCTCCCAGCGTGAATGCCAAGATGTTTGAAATCACTTGTGATATCCTTCTCACCTCATTGCCGCAAAGACAATGTAGAAGGTGTTCACAAAGTTTAAAGTTTTTTGTACCCAAGGATTCATTTGTGGTTTTGTTACCAACTTAGCATAAACTTAATTCAAGCTGTGCTTTGCTTTTTGGTTTGTCTTCAAAGGCTCTATCAATGTTTTTGGGAGGAGCACCAGCAGGGCCAGCAGGTACAGGGAAGACAGAAACAACCAAGGATCTCGCCAAAGCACTGGGCTTGCTGTGCGTAGTGACAAACTGTGGGGAAGGCATGGACTTCAAAGTAAGAGTTAAAGATCTGTGTTCTCTGATAAAATGCCAATTTCTGCTCTTTATCAGTGCCCAGGATCAGGACATACTCTGAACTTCTACATAAGTATCTCCCTTAGAGATACCATGCTGTTTGATAATTAAATTTAGTAAAAAGTGTCGATTTCGAATAAATTCCTGAAGGAATTTCAGGCCCTTTCAAGCCTGGGAGCAATGACTGTATGGTATGTGTTTAAGTGTATGATAGGCAATCTGCACTTGGAAGGTAATTATTAGAGGTTTATCCACCATTAAGTATTTTAGTGTGTTCCAAAGTTTTTTGATGCTGAATGTTTATATAGTCACTGCTGAGAAGTTTTTCTTGTTGTTCCTTTTAGGCAATGGGTAAAATTTTCTCAGGCCTTGCCCAGTGTGGTGCATGGGGATGCTTTGATGAATTCAATCGCATCGACGCTTCCGTGCTTTCGGTCATTTCTTCCCAGATTCAGACAATCCGAAACGCTTTAATGAATGGGTGGAAAAGATTTCAGGTAAACATTAAAAAAGAGGAGTAATTGTGAAGGCTGATCTTGGTTTTCAGGGCAAGATACAGGGTCAGACCCCATCATTAGATCAAAGGGCTGCTGCTTCTGTATTTTGTTTGCGCTGAACATTTCAAACTCCAGAGTATGTACTTTTGGTTTAAAAGATGTTAAATCCTTGCTGATTGCCTAATCCTTTGCTAGGTTGTTCCTTTGTGAAGTGAGATAAAAGTGATCTTAATAGGATAATAGTAAGTAAATGGGGTAATAATCTAGTAGTAATGAGGCACAGCAGTAATTTAACTTGATGTGGATTGTGTGGCTTTATTTACTAAGGCTTTATTTACTGATGCTTATTGGAATTAAAAAACCTCAGGCAGAAAATTTGAGGCTTGTGAAATATGTTAAAGAAGGTGCGTTTGTTTGTATCACGAGCTAAATATTTTAGTACTTTGTCCTAAGTGGGTGCCCCAGTATTATTGGTTTTCTCTTTGAGCAAATAGTATTATTTTTTTTTAGTTCCTAATTTACATTGTTCTAATGTTTTCTTATGCCTTTAGTTTGAAGGACAGGAGATTAACCTTGATAGCCGTATTGGCATTTTCATTACAATGAATCCTGGTTATGCTGGCCGGACTGAGCTCCCTGAGTCTGTAAAAGCTCTGTTCAGGCCTGTGGTTGTTATTGTACCAGATCTTCAGCAGATCTGTGAAATAATGCTGTTTTCTGAAGGGTTCCTTACAGCAAAGGTAAGAATATTCTGTTGTTACCCATACCCATGTCCACACCCACGTTTGCATGGCCAGTAGCAATGTCCACATTTGTGATCATTTAATTTAAATCTCAAACAGGTCCTTGCCAAAAAGATGACAGTGCTGTACAAGTTGGCAAGAGAACAGCTTTCTAAACAACATCACTATGATTTTGGACTGCGGGCCCTTAAGTCAGTGTTGGTAATGGCTGGAGAATTAAAAAGAGGATCAGCAGACCTCAGTGAGGTAGATTTGCTGCTTAGTTACCCTGGGCATATAATCTTTTTTTCATTAGAAAGGTAATGTGTTCCTCCATCTGATGTAGTTTGTCCGGTTTGGAAATAGGAACATTGGTGTTATTTGTCTTATTATTTCCCTTTGTTCTTATTGAGTTTCGTTGTGCTTTCTGCCATTAGAACTCTAGTCAAAGTAGGGAAGTCTATTGAAAATGAGATATTTTCCTGCTTATTAAGTCCAGGATGCAAATAGCCAGATTAATATCTCTGGATGACTAGCAAAAACTGGTTTTTTGAGCAGTGAGTGCTCCAGCTTGGGGAAGCTGTGGTGTGGGCCACTGCAGCCATTTGGCATTTGAGTAGCATGGTAGAAAAAGGCAGTGTATTATTCTTAGTTGTTGATATGCTTAATCCATATAAAATAACCTCTGTTGTTTCCACTAGGAACTGATGACAAAAAAACATTCTAAAAGCTGCACTGAAATAATTGAGCAATAGCTTTTAAAGATTTAATGTTTTGAAGTACCTCATTTTAGCTGATAAAAATTTGGTAAAGATTGATTTTGCTATGTTTTGTCTAGGATGTTGTACTAATGAGAGCTCTGCGAGATATGAATCTTCCTAAATTTGTGTTTGAAGATGTGCCTCTCTTCCTTGGCCTAATATCTGACCTGTTTCCTGGCCTGGATTGCCCTCGAGTCCGCTACCCTGACCTTAATGATGCTGTAGAACAAGTGCTGGAAGAACGGGGTTATATTGTTCTACCAGTCCAGGTATAAAAAATATTAATTGCTTGAGGTTTTGTTGTAAATGTGAGATTGCATTGTTGCACCCTGGAGTGGCTCCAGGAAAATTTATCTGATATAGACCTGCTGCTTATCCACAGAGTTGTGACAGTAATCTACTGAATCCATGTTTATTTTTCAGGTGGATAAAGTAATTCAGATGTATGAGACAATGTTAACTCGTCACACTACAATGGTGGTTGGACCTACTGGAGGTGGCAAGACAGTTGTTATTGAAACCTTGTGCCAGGCCCAAAACAAGTGAGTGTAGAATGTAAACCAGGCTGTAAAATGGCACAGTCTGTATTACTCAGCCCGGTCCAGCCATGACAGGATCAACAGCTGCCCAGAGTATTTGCTTGGGTTAGCATGAGATGATAGTGTGACATTTTATTGTTGCTTTTCTTGCTGTATCTTTAGGCTGGGATTAATGACAAAGCTTTACACACTGAACCCTAAAGCTATGAGTGTGATTGAGCTGTATGGGATCCTTGACCCTGTCACACGAGACTGGACAGATGGAGTCCTGTCAAACATTTTTCGGGATATCAACAGACCCACTGACAAGAAAGAGCGAAGGTAGGCAGCTAGAAATCATAGTGGTGGTTTTGAGATCCTGGGGTTTACAGCAATTAAAAAAAATAGATATGGCACTATTTAAAAAAACAATGCTAAATAAATAGAAAGTGTCCAGGGGTCTTTCTGTCTTCTGTGAATTCCTAGTGTTGACACTTCTGAATTCAGTAATATGTTAGGAAAATCAGAGATCAGTCAGTGCTCCATGGCTCTTGAAAACAGGTACATTCTCTTTGATGGAGATGTGGATGCTCTCTGGGTTGAAAACATGAATTCTGTCATGGATGACAACAAGTTACTGACCCTGGCAAACGGGGAGCGGATTAGGCTTCAGGCACACTGTGCTTTGTTGTTTGAGGTAAGAAATGACTGTACCATTTAATACACAGGAAGGGTTAGATACTGATGGGGCTTCAAGGCCTGAAAAGCAGTTACAGTTTACTATTATCTTGTGTGATTCTTTTATAGGTTGGGGATTTACAGTATGCATCTCCTGCCACAGTATCCCGCTGTGGAATGGTTTTTGTCGATCCTAAAAATCTGAGATATGAGCCCTACTGGCAGAAGTGGGTCAAAAAAAGAGAAAATGAGGTGGGAACTTCTGCATTTGTTCAGAGTATTTGTATTGAACTGTGTAGACAGTCTTTGGTAGAATTGATTCCTTCAAGAACAATCATATCTGGTCAGCCAGATATTGATGGGAAGCTCTGCTGTCAGCATTTTTCTTTCCGGCTGAATTACTGTCTTTTTTGTGTTCCTTAGGAAGAGAAAGTGGAATTGGATCGTCTCTTTAAAAAGTATGTGCCTTACCTTATTGATATGATTATAGAAGGAATTGTGGATGGCAAACAGGAACGAAAGCTGAAGACCATTATTCCTCAAACAGATTTAAATATGGTAAGAAACAGAGAGTAAAGACTGAACATGTTTAAGTAAAAAGAAAATAGAATGATGGAGAAAGTAAAACCTTCCCAAAGAAAGAACAGGAGGAGAGTCTGTGCTGAAATGCCAGTTTCCTACTGATAAGCACAAAGAGACACCAAACCAATCAGCACCTAACAATGCTCTTCTCCTGAACTTAATACATACAGCAATAGATCCACCTGTAAGAACAAAAGACCAGGAATCAGCAGAAAGCATTAAGAGTTTTCATGCATCTAAAGGGCAATTTTCTTTACAGATTTGTCCTTTTTCCAACAGATCGTGCAGTTGACTGTGATGCTGGATGTTCTACTTGTACAGCCTGAAAAGCCTGACGTTCTGGAGTGTTTTTTCTTGGAAGCTTTGTATTGCTCCTTAGGTGCTTCTCTTCTTGATGCTGGGAGAATTAAATTTGATGAAAACGTTAAACGTATTTCCTGCATGACTATGGTTCACGGTGAGGATGTCCTGGCTAAGCCAGGGGAGCTGCCAGGTAGGATCTTGTCATAATTTAATCTGAATGCCATTCATTGTAATAGAAAAGTGATAATTTTCATAAAGGTGCTAGAGTAGAGGAATTTTAGTTGATGACTTAGTGGATTAAATGACTTGTAAGTAGAACAAAGTGTTGTCCCACTTAGTCTATAATCTTACCCTTCATTTTCATCTCAATCAGATTGCTTTTTTAGGAACTATTTCAGTGTCCTAAAAAACTTGCAGTTGCTTAATGGTTTGCAGGTCAGCTGCCAACTTTGTATGACTTCCATTTTGATGAATCTCAAAAAAAGTGGGTACCTTGGATGCGACTTGTTCCTGAATATGTTCATAATCCTGAAATGAAATTTCTTGACATTCTGGGTGAGTATAAGATAAAATACAGCAATGATGTGCTTTAAATTTGTAATGTGCCACCACTGAGTGCATGGCAACTTAACATAAGACATCCTTTTTCTGTGCTGAAGGTCATCTACTCAGGTTCAGTTTCTTGTGATGGCACAAATCAGTTTCTTTAAAGTTCTTTTCATAATCGTTGAGCAGTCATAAAGTTGATGTTTACAGCATTGTGTAAAAAAAAAGTGAGTAAAGGATGAAAGCGTGCTTCAGTCAATGAAGGTTCTTTAGGATTTTTAAAAGCTGGAATAGCAGAAGATTGAGTTTGCTCTACCTGAAATTCCAGGAAGCATCAGCTTGTGGTTCAGGTGTTCAGTAGATAAAAATTACATTCTTAGGGCTGCTATTGGTTGATACTTGAAGCATTGCCTAATGGTGCTTTTCATAGTTAAAGATGAATTTGGGCACATTAATATACAGTGATACTCCAGCAGGCACAGGTTAACTTCACTGACACAAGAGATAAATTTATGATCACTGAAGTTGCTCCAAATGCAGGCAATTCACGTAGGAAAAAATTAATCTCTGTAGAGTTCTGGGAAAATGCTTATGATCCAAATAAATCCTGATTATATCCTTGAAATAGGGATTAAATGGAGCTTAACCAAGCTATGGCCCTCCTATAAGAAAGATAACTTCTTTTTTAGTCTATATATATGGAAGAAAAGATCCCAGTGACAAAGACTGAAAAGAGATTGTTAAGCAATTAAAATTTTCTTTCAGCATCGTTAGTGAATTGATAATTCAGATTATGTCTTTGTGCAACTACATGTTAATACCTTGAGAGTGTGTTCCAGCACTATTCTATAAATCTAAATCCTCCAGCTGTAGTGCATTTTCATTTAGCCAGGGATTGTGTTCCTGCTCTTTTTCAGTGCCCACAGTGGATACCACACGCACTGCTTGGCTACTGGGACAGATGGTCAAAGTGAAACGCCCGGTTGTTCTTGTAGGTGAATCGGGTACATCTAAGACAGCAACCACACAGAACTTCCTAAGCAATCTGGATAGAGACCTTAATGTATGTGTGAGGCATTTTGCCCTGTTTGTAAAGCTGCATTTTCAATCTTTGCCCTTGTGTAAAATTTGCATTGTGAAGCCTGAGTCTGTGGGTTGCAATATTGACTTGGGTAATGTGACTGCACACTCCAGACCCAAAGTGTGTGACTGATTTGAAAATCCTTCAAGATCAAAGATGCTTTGTCCTCTTTTACCTTGTACAGACTCAATTAGATAAAGTAAAACTATATTGTCAAAGTGCTAAAGGTGGGCTTTCTTTTCTGTCACATGGAATTCAAGTGAGTAGTGGACCTGAGCAGCATTTCCTCTATGTCTGACAGCTAATATAAAAAATATTTTTGAATGCTCTAGTAAAAATAAAAACCAACAAAACAGGTTAGAGTTCACTCTTATAATCTCCTCCTGTTTGCAGCTGGTGCTGGTAATTAACTTCTCTTCTCGTACAACATCCCTGGACATTCAGAGAAACCTGGAGACAAATGTAGAAAAACGAACTAAAGACACTTTTGGCCCTCCCATGGGAAAACGTCTCCTTGTGTTCATGGATGATATGAATATGCCAAGGGTAAGCTGTCAATATTTTTGCCAGATAGTATAGAAACATTTGGGGTGCTACTGAAATGGTCCCTGCAACCACTACTCCAGTGAGCATTTAATTTATCTCAGAGAAGAGGCACTTTTCCTAGAGGAGACATTAGGATGAGTGTTCACAATCAGTGTCAGAGCTTTACAAAGTGTCCCTTAGTCCCTGGAATGTTCTCCTGAGTATGGAACCCAATGTTCCCCCATGTAAAGCAGTAATTGCTGGGCTGATGTGCTGTGCTTTGATGTATCCTGGCTCTTGTGCATCCTGCAGGTTGATGAGTATGGCACACAACAACCCATTGCCCTGCTGAAGCTGCTGCTAGAGAAAGGTTTCATGTACGATCGTGGTAAAGAGATGAACATTAAATTTCTCCGAGACCTGGGTTTTGTTGCTGCCATGGGCAAAGCCGGAGGAGGTCGGAATGAAGTTGACACTCGATTCACCTCCCTCTTCAGTGTTTTTAACATCCCTTTTCCTTCTGAGCAATCACTGAATTTGATCTACTTCTCCATCCTGAAAGGCCACACTGCGGTAATTTCACTTTTTTAAGGATTTTAAAGGATTTTTAAAGGATTGCACAACAGGCGTATTATTTTTAAATAGACATTTATTTCTATGTTGTTGCCAGACCTGAAATCTTTGTTACCATTTTTTTTTTATCTAGAACCTCACACAAGCCTTTCTTTTCCTCTTCTCTTTCTCAATGGGTTTTATATTGTTTAGATAAGTTCTTGTGTAATATGTAAACATTCAAGCTAGCATATAATTTATAAACTGGGACTTTTCATTTGTTGAAATGTGTGAATAACTTGGTTACAATTCCTTTAAGCAAATACACAAAGATCTGAAAATTCTTTCCTGAATGAATGTGAAAAATGTAATGTAATGCAACAAACTGCATTACTGGCAAAGTACCTGCAACATTAGATGAGAAAAGAGCAGTTTAATTATTCTGCTATAGAAATCTTGTAGGAATTCCAGTCACTGAGTGTTGATGTTATCTTGAGCACTCAGAAGGTTCCAGAGTGAAGATGGAGCCTGCTCTAAACATTTAACTGCAGAATATTCATACTACAGAGAATTGTTGAACCAAACAGATTTAAAAGCTGGAAAGCAGATTATGTTTAATAGCATTGAATTCTGTGTGGGCAGTCTCATGAAAACATCTCTTCTTTCTCATGTTTGCAGAACTTTAATGAGTCCATATCAGCCATTTCTGACAAGATTACTCACTGTACTTTGGAACTTTATAAAATGATTGTTACTGACCTGCCGCCTACTCCTTCCAAATTCCACTACATTTTTAACCTGCGGGATCTTTCCAGGGTCTATAATGGACTTGTTCTAACAGATGCAGAAAGGTAAGAATAGGAAAATTGTCATTAGTAGTCCCACACCTATTTTTTTTTTTGGTGAATCTGAATGAAATTGAGGTAATTTGGTACAGGAAATCAGTCGTATTTGGTCACTTTTCATTAAACTGCAATGAGAAATAGAACATCCTAAATTGTGATCTTACTCTTGATGCCAAACACTGATGCATTAGTCTCTCTTAAATAAGATAACAGAGGTAAAAATGCAAAAGAACCAAATAATAAAGAGTAAAAGGGTCAGTCCAGAATTTGGTCCTTGTTATTAACCATATGGCCTTAGGAATCATGTCAGCTCATTTGGTGCAGTCTGATATTTTGATGTTATTTCAGGTTTCACACAGTGACCCAGATGGTGAGAGTTTGGAGAAATGAGTGCCTGAGGGTTTTCCATGACAGGCTAATTAATGAAGCAGACAAAGAATTGGTGAGTAATTTCTTTCAGTTTTTTAGTAGTCACTGACTATTATTATGGCAATTATTTTGCAACAGCAACACTACCAAGTGTTGGACTCAGGTCTTGCTGTCTGACTACAGATTTGTGTAAGCAATATGTTGCTCATTAATTTAAAACACGGCCCGTGGAAGATTTTTTCCTAAAACAATGTGGGCAGACTAAGAAAGCTGATCTACTGAAGGAATGGAAAGTGTCACTTGATTTGCCCATCCAGGAAAATTGATTGGCAGAAGTACAGGTGACGAAGTGTGAAAGAAGTACAGGAGAAAACTCAGGAAATCACTTCAAGTCAGTATTTTCCTTCAGAAAGGATTGTACCAGAATGTGACTGTGCAATAAAGTAATAAAAAGGACAAAAGCCAAATTCTTACACAGTGAATTCAGTTCTGGCTGTTGTGCAAATTGGAAAATGCTTCAGATTATATCTTTAAACACAAAAGAGAACAATGCCAATTTTAAACCTTGAGATTTAGGGGAGAAATTGATATAAAGTCCACTCATCTATAAGGAACCTGCTTTGCTTTGGAAGTTGCTTAGATAAAAAGAGACAGGCCAAGAAGGCTTCAGATTTTTCTAGTTAAAACTTTCTTCTCTAACATACGAAGATACATCTCTAGCTCAGTTTTCACAATGCAGAATATTAATGCAGACTTTGAAACTTTGTGAGAGATCTTTCTGGTAAGACATCTATGAATGCTGAAAAGGGAAGTTTATTAATATACTGTTTACACCAATATATGAGACGGTGTTTTATTTAACAGGCTTCTCCCTTTTTGTTTTGATGTCCTACAGTTGATTGGCTTGAACCATTCTTGAACTGCCTATTAGATAATTTTAGATCATACATAGAATACAGAAGGGGGCTGTAATCTTTGGATCTTCTAGTGACATAAGTATCACCTTGAAATAAATCAGACTTTGAGCAAGAATCTGCATTATCACCTTTCTAAGTATTCCTGGATTCACAATGAAATGCTTTGTTGTGTTGCCTGACTCGTTTCCTATCCATGAAGGTACAAGGCCATATAAAAACCTTGGTTGAAGAGCATTTCCCCGATGACTTGGAGCACGTCATGAGGGATCCGATTCTTTTTGGAGATTTCAGAACAGCACTGAATGAGGCAGAACCTCGTATTTATGAAGATATCCAAGATTATGAATTGGCAAAAGCTCTCTTTAAGGTAGAGTGCATCAGCTGGGAACTGTGCTTGAGGAACGGGCAGGAGCCTGCCTCAAACTGCAGGAAATCTGTTCTCTTCTGTATGCACACAGAACTTTATGTGCTTCAATGCCCATTTGGGGTTTGCAGTGATGAAAACTGAGGATCAGCTACAGAGTCAGCAGTGTTTTCCAATACTTCATTTTCCCTGAGGAATGGGAAAGGAATAATGCTGCTGAATGGGCTAATTTCTTGATGTTATTAATGTTTCATTGGTCTCCTAGTAACATTCTGTTCACCTTTCTCTGAAGGAAATTTTGGATGACTACAACGAGTACCATGTTAAAATGAATCTGGTTCTTTTTGATGATGCTCTGGAGCATTTAATCCGTGTCCATCGCATCATCCGGATGGACCGCGGGCACGCCCTGCTCATCGGGGTGGGAGGCTCAGGAAAGCAGTCCCTGACCAAACTGGCTGCTCACACAGCTGGATGTGAGGTTAGTGACCCTGTGTCTTGGCTGTGGAAAAAGACAAGGAAAGTAAAACTGTGATTGGGATTAAATTGGGGATGGGAGTGAGTCAGTCAGTCAAGACAAGATTAGGCTGGCAGCTCTTTTCTGTGGAAAGAAACCTGGGTGAGGTGATTGCCAGGAAGTCCAAGATGATGACTGGGTGTGATCTGGGCAGGAAGCTGTCAGTGCCTGAATCTGGGTTTTGGCATTGGGGAAGGAAATCAAGGATGGGTTTGGTGATTAACAACTAATTGTCCCTAACTACTGCTGTTGATGCTTAAATATGTTACAGCAGCACTCCAGTGCTGCTTGAGGAGCCCTGTTGTGATTGATTCTGTATTATTTCAGAGAGGAAACGTTCCTCTCAGAGGCATCTTACTTTAAAAGGTTTGGAAGGAAAGGATAAAAAAGGAGCATGAGCACAAAGTAATTTTGAAAATGCAAGGCTGCAGGGTTGTACAAATGCACAATTTTATTGATGTTTAAACATTTGCTGATGACTGGGGCCAAACCAACCCCCTTGATTCAGTCTAAGTGAAATTCAGAGTTGCCATCATGTCTTGGGTCCATCTGTGTCTTCTCAGTGTACATTTTCATCCTTAGGTATTTGAGATCATCTTGAGTCGAGGATACGGACAAAATAATTTCCGAGAGGATTTGAAAATTTTGTATGAGAAGCTGGGTATTTATGACAAGCAGGTGGTCTTCTTGTTCACAGATGGCCATGTGGCAGAGGAGAGTTTCCTGGAACTCATCAACAACATGCTGACTTCAGGTGCTACTGGCTGCTATTCTGCTTGTACCCTTGATACAGCTGTTACTGGTTCACCCTGTGTCCTCTGCTGCTTTAGTTAGTTACACTTTTTAGTACTACCTGAAATGATCTTGGCTTTAATATCAGCTTTCTGGAATCTTCTTACAGTCTGGAGAGGTTATAGGGTTCATTCATGCTGGTGATGATGCTGCAGGAGTCTCAGATTTCTTCCAAGACTGAGGGAAACTTCAGCTGCATTTGGCCACAAGCCACCTGTTGTCCAGTTGGCTTTTGAATAGCATTCACCTGAACTGCAGCAACTGTTCATATGTATATTCATGTGTATATGTCCTGAAATGTAGTTTGGTATCTTGTAGCAAATGAAGCAGCTGGAAATGAGTAGCAGCTGGCACTGTGTGACCACCCTCTCTATAGAAGTTCCTCCACAGTCTGATATGAGAACAGATGAGTTAATTGTATCCCTTTTCTTGTTCTAGTTTTCCCTGTCCCTGGTCTGTCATTAGGTTACTTATGCAGTATTACCCACAAGACTTAGAGAACAAAAAATGTGAGCTGATGGTTCCCAGACATGAATGAAGATTTTCTTTGCAAAGTCCTGTGACATTTTGTATATGTTGCCGAAACCCAAACAAAAATGAATTAATTATTCCTCTAAATCCCAAGTATGACCTGTTTTCCATGAGGGCTGTGGGGAGGAGGAGAAGCATAGAGAGATGAATTGGTTCATTCAAAACTACTCAGAATCATTTTTGCCAGAACTAGGATTAAAATTGGTTTCTCATCTGCCCTGTTCCCTGCCATATGGTTTCCTCTTTCTGGTGGTTCTCACTAGAATTCTTCTGTCCTTATGTTACAGGAATGGTGCCAGCCCTTTATGCAGATGATGAAAAAGACACCATACTAACTCAGATTGGAGATGAAGCTGCTAAAGCTGGCATGGGCCCAGCTAAAGAGAGTATCTGGCAGTATTTTGTTAGCAAATGTGCAAGCAACCTTCACATTGTCCTGGGAATGTCCCCAGTTGGGGAGGACCTGAGAACGTGGTGCAGAAATTTCCCAGGTATCAATTGTACACACTGCTTAGTCCTTCCCTGTGAAACACAGATTTACAGGCAAGAGAAAAATCTCCAGTGGACACTTAGTCTGGCAACTAAAACTAAGCAGAGCAGGTTTCATGATTAAGGGTTTGCATTGCATGTTTTTTTTCCAGTTAATTACCACATATCAGTGAACAATATTGATGAGCATTTATCACAACAGTTCATTTTCCAGTTGAACAGCTAGAAATCAATTGGTCATCCTCACTGAACTGGAAATACACAGCCTTTGTCTGCAGCCTCTTTTCTGTAGTTTACAGCAGAAAGTGTGGTGTTAAGTCATTAAACTAGGATGGTGGGAAGAGAAATCTTTTGTATCCAAAGCCTGGCAGATGCTGCAGGTGGCTGAAAGGAGTCCTGGGAAAACAGGAGAGACTCGTGAAAGATGGGTCCAGGTGGGAATGCTAAACCAGGCCCTACAATGCCTTATTGCAGCTCTGGTCTGTGTCCTGTAGAGCCTAAGGAATGGCTCAGTGGGGTTAGCAGGACACAGGGACACAGCTCATTATTTACTGTCAAAATTGGAGTATGGACTTTGTGGTAAATTCTGTTACTAAGAAAGAGTCAAGACAAATTTGCAAATTCTTGGTGTAAATAAAGTTAATTAGAGGATTGCCTATCTGATTAGGGGTTAGTTTTACAAAGGCATTTTCCAGATAACATTGTCCTTTTATTTTAAGGTCTTGTCAACAACACTGGTATTGACTGGTTCTTGCCCTGGCCTGCCCAGGCCTTGAGTGCAGTTGCACAATCCTTTCTGGGTATGTAACATGTCATTATTTCAACCCATTAACCCCTGGCATAGCCTAAGAAATATATTCTTTACTCTGCAATTATTGTACATTTCACAAGTTCATTTCCTATTGTGCTTGTTACCTTGAGTCTAAATGGGTAATGCAAAAAGCCAATCAAAAAATGTCACTGGATGGTAGTTTCTTAATGAAATAGATTTTTAAAATTGATAAAATTCAAGTTCCAAACTCTGCAGACAATGGGGGCTGACTACCAGGAGGTCCCCTTTGGCCTTGCTTTTTGCCCCAGAAAACAGACTTGTTTTGTGCCTGGCTTAGATGTACATAAGAGAGATGGTAATTGGTGTATGCTGAAAAAAGCCACAAATCTTTGAAATTTTTTATTTCTTCTGCCCAATTTTAGCAAAAAACCCACGTATCCCACCAGAGAGCTTCCAGTCGGTGGTTGACCACATAGTCATGGTGCATGAATCTGTAGGGGATTTCAGCAAGAGATTTCTGGAGAAACTGAGACGTAGAAATCATGTCACACCAAAAAATTTTCTTGATTTTCTCAATACCTATGCAAAATTGCTGGATGAGAAGAATGAGTTCATTTTAGGTAAGGCTATGTATATGTTTTCTCCTGTTTAATAAGTGATTTAAATATTTTAAAAACAAAAGTTCTGGTAAGAATCCCACATATTACTCAGAATATGCAAAAATTGTGTTAGTACTATCTCAAATGCTGTGCTGGCACACAGCTGTAGGGCTGTGTTTTGACATTGACCCAAAATCCTGGCCACACATGAATGTTCAGACTCTGCAAACAATGGGCTTTCCTCAAATCCTTTTGTGAATGAACATGAGCCAGAATCTCCAAACCAGACACTCCTCTGCTTGGGGAAGAGTCATGCTGAAATCTAATACCAGCATGGCCTCGCTCAGGGTTTGACTTTCTTCCTCAAGCAGCAATTCTTATTCATACTTCAGTGGCACTGAAATATGTGAAGAGGATAAAACACAAACAGTGTAATGTGGCAAATACGTTGTGGCACGGGGCCACTATGTCAGCTTAAGTGACTTTGACATCATTTTGGCTGGCAGGCTCAGGAAAAGAAAATCTCTCAGTGCACCTCTAAGGATATTTTCTCTTTGTGAGATTGTCTGTTGCTGTGTGCTTGAGCACAACCAATGAATCACTGACATTTCTCACTTTTTTTTCCCTACCTAGCACAATGTAAACGGCTGGATGGGGGCTTGGTTAAACTGAAGGAAGCTGCTGTACAGCTGGCTGAGCTGAACGTGAAACTTGCTGAGCAAAAGATTATACTAACAGAAAAAACAGCTGCTTGTGAGGCTTTGTTAAGAGAGATTAAATTAAACACAGAAATAGGTGGGTAGTTTACAAGTATTGAAGTGTCCCCCACAGGCTAAGCAGGGCTCACATCATCTGTGTTAGGCTGGGTTGGGAGACTCTTGAAGAGCTCCAGCTGCTTCTCAAGGCATCCCTCTTGCTCTGTGTGCTGCTCCCATGCCGTGCCAGAAGAGCAGGTCTCCTGTCTTGTCCAGATTGTCATCCTTGCTCCACATTTGGCCCACAGTACTTTACACAACATCTGCCCGCCCCCATCTTCCCTTTCCAAGGTGTAGGGCATAATGTGGGAAAGGCAACAGCAAGAAAGGCAACTTCTGATTCAGGCATTTAGTATTAGAGGAAAATCAGAGGGAAACATGGAGGAAAAGAGATTGTGCATGCTGTTGTGTGGAACACTAACTGTTCCTAAGCTGGTGATACAGCTGTAACCAGAGGCAAGCTGGCAACACAAAGGTTCTGACTCGATGGTAATTTCTGATTTTCAGCAAAGAGGAAATGTCTGTTAGTGTATTACTATATGTTCTGTATACAAACTTGAATGATTAATTTATGGCCCTGCCTTTGCAATTACTAGCTGAGGAGAAGAAAAAAATGGGTGAAGAGAAAGCAATAGAGATACAGGAGCAGAATGCAATAATTGCTGTGGAGAAGGCAGAGGCTGAGGCAGCACTGGATCAAATCAAGCCTATCATGGAAGCTGCCAAACGGGAGGTTGAGAAGCTTGACAAGGCTGAAGTTACTGAACTCAGGTGACTCATTTGTATGTAGAGTAGCATAAACTCTTGGAAATACACTCTTGTTTGCTGGGTCTGAGCCTTAGCCTCATCTTTCTCACCTGCCTTTGCTGGTCAGGACATCAGTTGCCTGGGTGCAGAGGTCACAACAGAATGCCCTGATTCCTAGCCCAGGCCTTTATTATTTCATGGATGAAATTGTCTGAATACAAGAATTGGTTCTGAGTTTTGGATTAGTTAATAATTCATTGTCTGACTTGGGTTATTTTTTTCACCGTTGAGGCTTGTCTTATGTACAAACTCCTGTATTGCAATGCCTCTCATAACAGGCAGTAGCCATGTCTGGCATCATGTGCTTTGTCTCCTTTTTTCACTTCCACTGTCTCTTTCGCCTGTTTTCCAGGTCCTTTGCAACACCCCCGAAGCAGGTGCAGGTTGTTCTGGACTGTATTCTTATAATGAGAGGTTACAAAGAACAAAACTGGAAGAATGCCAAAGCCATGATGGCTGACACAAATTTCCTGCGACTTCTGTTGACGACGGATTTTAGGGAAATTCCATGGAGCAGTGTGAAAGCTATGAGAGGTGAATTCCTGTTCTGGGTGTTGCAGTGAATACAGGATCTTGTTAATGGGAACAGCCAACAGAGTCTCTTTAATATTCTGTCAAATGTTTCCTATTGTCTGTCACAGCAATGGCTGGTGCTGCTGATAGGAAAAGCTATTTCTTTGAGGGTTTGTTCACAGTTATTCAACTCACTTGCAATATTTTTGTGTTTGCTAATTTAGCTCTCTTAAAGAATCTTAATACTACCTGGGCTGAAATGGAAGTTATCAGCAGAGCAGGACTGGGAATGTTAAAGTTTGCTGAAGCAGTGGTGACCTACTGTGATGTAGTTAAAACAGTCAAGCCAAAGGAAGAAAAGGTAAAATGTGTTGGAATCAAACTCAGAGAAGGTCGAAACATGATCCTGATGGAAAAGATAATACTTGACCACTTCACAGACTGCCCATGTTTCCTATTGAAGCACTTAAAAAGTGGTGTTTAGGACAGCTACTGTAGTAGCAGTGAGGCAGGTTGTCAGTCATAAATCACTGTATGTGTTGTGTCAGGATGCTGGGCTGTGGGTTGCCATCCATGCCAGTGCTTGAGCGATGAGGGAAGAACACATTCAGTTGGAATTTTGCAGTCTAACGTGCTTAGAAAAACACAGTTCAGAGCTGTTTACTGAAAACAAACTTTAAAGCCCATGGCATTTGGACAGAACAGAGGTCAGTAGTACACTAAATCCATGTTCCTTAAGCACAGACCTTTTGATTAGCTTTTTCTGGGATGACTGGAAATTCAGCTGTATTACCAAAGGAAATCTAATGTCTGACAGATGACACTGGAAAATTTTGTCAAGAAAAGGTTATTTTATACAACTGACTACAGAGCGAATATATTCACTAGATTATGTGTCTGACTGTTTTTGGAGCCTTAATGGTGTTGTTATTAAGCAGACAAAACTCCCCTTTTGTCAAGGCATGAGAGTCCTGCTGACCTCCAGTGCTTTAATACTCCTTGTGGGTGCAGAACTGGGAGATTTTTCTGCTTTGGAGCTGCAGTCAGACCATGACGCGTGTTTGGGATGGGGAGAGGAGAGTGACAGTGTCAGTTATTTTGGCTTACACTGTTTATTACCAGAACACTTTGGAAAATATGATACAACCAAAAGAATTGTAAGAACTTACTACTTCTCTCTAAAATCCTTCTGTCCTCTGACACTCTTATGTTTCCTTCCACTCTAGGTGGCCAGGCTAGAGCGGAACTACGAATTAAGTAAGCGGGAACTGGAAAGGATTCAGGCAGAGCTGGCTGCCATTCAGGAGGAGCTTAAAGCTTTGGGGGAAAAATTAGACCAGACATTAAAAGAAAACCAAAGGTTACAAGAAGAAGCAGAGATAATGCAGAGAAGATTAGAGGCTGCTGACAAGCTCATCGCTGGCTTGAAATCTGAGAATGAGAGGTAAGCCTAGATCCAAAGAGGATCATTTTTGACATCAGAGGTTCATGTGTCAGGGATAAAATCTATCAGGTGGAGACATTTTTGAAAATGTTGCTTTCTATGGTGTTTGTTTCTGAGAAGGGCTATTATCTGTTCTGAGCTAATATCCATTAGCTCTTGGAAAATAACTGAGGTTAATGGATGAAAGTTCAGATCAACTCAGTGTCTGTGGCCCCTATAATAGCAAGAGAAAACTGATTCTAAATTTGGGGGTCTGTCTCAACCTGTATCTAAAGTAGCAGGAAATCCAGCGCATAAACCTCATCTTCTTGGTACAGAATCTCCCATGTAATTATTTCAGGTGGATGGAGGAATTCAAGGAATTAGAAATAAGGAAGGTGAAGTTGCTTGGAGATTGTCTGCTTGCTGCTGCCTTTCTGTGCTATGTGGGAGCCTTCAGCTGGGAGTTCCGTCATGAAATGCTCTATCAAGTGTGGCAAGAAGATATTGTCTCACGAGAAATTCCTGTCAGCGATCCGTTTAAGTTAGAGGGCCTCCTGACTGATGAGGTGGAGGTTAGCAGGTATGTCCAGTCAGGAGACCCAGGGACTGCTGGATGTGACATTATAAAGTGGGAGTGTGGAGCTGAATCTGCAGCACAGAATTGGCATTGTGGGTGGAGGTGCACAGCCATACCAGAGAGAGAATCTTGCTTTCATGTCCTGATTAACAGGGACCATTTGTTGTAAGAACCTGTTGTACTTGGCACTCCAGGGACATTCACTGAACTTAGACATGTGTAATACCATTTCTAGGAAGTTTATCAGGAGTTCTCTATAAAATATGTTTCCATAACCCAGCAGGTGTCTTTTCATTGGCTTCAATGGGTTTGGTATTAAACCCAAGCCCAGGGAGCCCATGTATCAACTACCACAGGATTGCTCACCTGAGGCAGCAGTCAGGACTTTGAGCAGTGCAGCTGCAGTGAGTCAGTCTGAGCTGTGACACTGTCCCCATAGCCACATGCACTGTGTGTGTCTGATTGTGTGCTCAGTGAGTTGCTTCACTTTGCTGACAAATGAAATGTGCTGCTCTCCCATCGAGTTTTCATCCCTGGCTGTTCCCAGGTGGGTTTCTGAAGGATTGCCCCCAGATGAGCTGTCTGTCCAGAACGGAATCCTGACAACGTATTCCAGCCGCTTCCCACTCTGTATCGACCCACAGCAGCAGGCATTACATTGGATTAAGAAGAAGGAAGAAAAAAATAACCTGAGGGTAAAGATGGAAGATTGCTTTACCTCATTACTGATTGTTTTCAAAGCTGCATAAACATCTGTCACCTTGATTGGGAAACCAGTTATATAGCACAGAATTATTGAATGGTTTGGATTGGGAAGGACATTCTAGTTCACCCCTGGCCATGGGCAGGGACACCTTCCACTATCCCAGGGTGCTCCAAGCCCTGTCCAACCTGGTTTTGAATACTCCCAGGGATTGGGCAGCCACAGCTTCCCTGGAAACCTGTGCCAGGGCCTCAGCACCCTTGCAGGGAAGGATTCCTTCCTAATATGTAATTTAACCTTAGCCTCTTTCAGTCTGAAGCCATTCCCCCTTGTCTTATTGCTAAATGTGCTTGTCCAAAGTCCCTCTCCATCTCTCTTGGAGCCCCTTTAGGTTTTGGAAGGTGCTTAGAATCTCCTTGGAGCCTTCTCCAGGATGAACAACCCCAGCTCTCTCAGCCTGTCTGCACGTGCAGAAAGAGTCTAACCAAAAGGCTGGTGTAGATTGTGATTAATCTCAGCTCTAGGATGGAAGTTCCATGGAGGACAATAAACACACTTAGAGGCACAGCTAGAACTTTAAAGGATAATTTCCAAATGGAAATTATTCTCAGCTAATCAGAAAAAAAGCACCTTTACTGTTTTGTGCAAGTGCACTTTATATCATCTGTGAGAGGAAAGACAAAAAGCAGCAAAGAACAAACTTCATTAGTGTTGGCAGCTACTGCAAAATATTAATGTTCAGCAAATTGAATATCAGTTCTCCTTTCATGTTTTCCCATTGTTCTCTTGCAGATGGCTTCCTTTAATGACCCAGATTTCCTGAAACAACTAGAACAGGCCATAAAGTATGGAACCCCTTTCCTGGTGCACAGTGTTGATGAATACATCGACCCTGTGATAGACAATGTCTTAGAGAAGAATGTCAAAGTTTCACAGGGGCGAGCGTTCATTGTGCTGGGGGACAAAGAGGTTGACTATGACAGTAATTTTAAAATGTACCTGAACACCAAATTAGCAAACCCAAAGTATTCTCCCTCTGTGTTTGGCAGAGCTATTGTTATCAATTACACAGGTAAGTTTAAGTGTGTATATAATAACAAAGTAGGGATTGTGCTGTTGTGCAAATTTAGGGCCTGGGTCATTGTCTCAATGAAACTAAAAAATTGATACTCTCCCATACTCAGCATCTGATTTAATAGAAAGTCCTTCTCACTTCTCTCTTCTAATCTGCAACTGAGCTAAAAATCTCTTCCTGTACTGGTCAGGTGAGGGTGCTTTGGTGGAATCACAGTCATTAACCAGATCACTCTGTTGCATTGCTGTAGTCTTATGAGAGGCCTGAGATAAAATAAGTTGCATAAAAACTGTCCTGTGCTTACAAAAGTCTGTGCTCTGTACCTGTAGTTACACTCAAGGGCCTAGAGGATCAGCTGCTCAGTGTCATTACGGGTTTTGAAAGGAGGGAATTGGAGGAACAGAGAGAACGTCTCATCCAGGAGACAAGTCAAAACAAAAACCTGCTGAAAAATCTGGAAGACACTCTCCTTCATGGACTGTCAACTTCCACAGGAAACATGCTGGACAATGTGGAATTGGTGCAAACCTTGGAGGACACAAAATTCAAAGCTACTGAGGTACCAGCTCTGATACCTTTTTTGGAAGGATATCTATGGACAGAATGTAGTTGTTCCTTTTTCATTGTGCTTCCATTTTACTCCTGAAGCTTGCAAATAGTTTGAAAGGAAATGGAGAGTTTTCTCATGAATGTGTTGTATCTTTCAGTATTGGGCACTATTTTATTGATCAGAGAACCAAATCCTGTCTTCAGGGAAGTCCTTAACAGGACCAAAGTAATGTTTGTTTACAGTTCTAAGACAAAAGAATCCATCCTTGGAGTTTTCAGGCCACAGCTGGGCAAAGCCACACTGGACCTGATCTAGTGGTGGTTATAACCAAGCTTTGGGCAGAAGTTGAACTAAAGATCCCCAGAGGGCCCTTACCACACTATTTCCATGATTTTTTGTAAATCTTTGCTGTTACTTTTCATAAATATACAGGGTGGGATTAATTTTATCTAACTTTTAATTTTTATAATTTGTACAACTTCTTTTGAATTACCTGCCCTGATTCCCTCTAGAGTCCCACAGAGAGGCAGACTCTGATTACTGTGGTATAAAAGATCCACTCTGGATCAGCACAGTAATTGCAGGTGTATAAAACCCCTGTCTGCCCAGGTGATTGAGAAACTGAAGCTGGCTGCGACGACCGCGGCAGATATCGACCTTCTCCGAGATGGCTACAGACCAGCTGCCAAGAGAGGGGCCATTCTCTTCTCTGTGCTGGCTGAATTGGCATTTGTCAACATCATGTACCAGTTCTCACTGGTCTCCTTCTTGGAGGTTTTTGGATTCTCTCTTCGGAAATCCATGCCCAGTCCTATTCTTCCTAAGAGGTTAAAAAACATCATGGATGCGCTGACTTTGAGCACCTACAACTATGGCTGCACAGGTGAGTGCTGTTCAACCAGGGGCTGAGACTGTGGAGTGCAAAGAAAGGTGAAGCCATGGCTTCATGTGAAAGAGTCAAGTTACCAAGCAGGGAATTCAGTGATGTTCAGGTCTCATCACCTCTCCTGGTTCACACTTTCCTGCCTGCTATTTCTGTTAGAACATTGCACATTACCCATGTAACTCTTGCAGAAATGTTTTTCTTAATGCATTTACAAATAGCAAAGGCAGCCACAGAGCTGCTCACAGGAGCTGTATTGACTCTTAAAGCCTGACTCAAAGCCCCAGCTTTGTTCCCCCTGATCACAGAATCATAGCATTGTTCAGGTTGGAGAAGACTTTTGGGAATATCAATTCCAACTATCAACCAAATGATCTTTGTGGGGTTACCAGATCATAGAATCACAGAATGGTTTGGGTTGAAAGGGACCTTAGGAATCATTTGGTTCCAGTTCCCTGCCACGGGCTGGGATGCCATGATCAACTAAATCAGGTTGCTGAGGGCCCCTTCCCAAATGGCCTAGAGCACTTGCAGGGGGGGAGCATCCCATCAATCCCACAGCAGATGAAGGATGTGGATTGAAAGATTGCTCCAGTTCCACAACCTTTTGCAGCTGATTTTTGAAAATGTCCTTTTAATGTAGCTTTATTTGAGAAGCACAAGTTACTGTTCTCCTTTGACATGACTGTCAAGATAGAGCAAGCTGAAGGCCGAGTTCCACAAGAAGAATTTGATTTCTTTTTGAAAGGTAAAGTGAATATTTATATGTAAGTATGTAGCTCTACATAGCAATAGCTAAAAGATCTTCTGAGAGAGATCTTTGACTAGAGATGATTTACTGTGAGAGCCAGCACCTCTCTCTGAGGAGAGCTGCACTGTGTTGGGTTACACAGACTGGGGATCCTGCTATTTCTATTTCACATTAGCTAATTGTTAGGATGTTACATGAGGAAAGGAATCTGTAGTTATTTTCTGACTATGTTGGAGTTATTTTCTGACTGTGTATACATAATTTTAGAAATGTTTGCAAAGATAAAACTCTGGCTTTTGCAAGCACTTGTAAAATGCCTTCTTTCCTTCAGCAGACCAGTCTAATCTCACAGTGCTTCCAGGAACAAATTTCCACTGGGTTCCTGTGTGCAGAGGGGCTGTATGTGTGGTCATGCATTGGAGGGTTTCTGACATGGACACTGATCTGGTTTCTGAACGTGCCTAGGCAATATTTCCCTGGAGAAGAGTGCCCGAAAGAAACCGTTTGCTTGGCTGCCAGATCAAGGCTGGGAAGATCTCATTCGCCTGTCTGAGCTATTTCCTGAGCAATTTGAATCTCTTCCAGATGATGTGGAAGACAATGAAGATGTATGGAAAGAGGTATGCACTTTTTTGCAATGCTATTTTCTCTCCTAGATTTTCTTCTGGTATTAAATGGTCGAGTGTGATGCAATGTGTCAGCACTCCACAGGGGAGATGTCACTGTGGGCTTCTTCCCTCAGGGCCTTTCTTTGCTTCTTGACCTCAGTTAGTGATTGGCTTATTTGCAGAAGAATTAAGAATTATATGATTTAAAAAACAAACCAAAAAACCCTCCCGGGTATACTGTAGAATTTGTCAGTCAAATGCCTTAGAGGAGTTATTTACCCTGTTATAGTCAGTGGAAATTTTCTGTTCATTTCAGCAGTCAACATTTCAGTGGTGTTTTTGTACTGCTGAATTGTGCTTTGATCTTCTTCTGGCAGTGAATTCTATAGGCTATTGACAAACACAGATTTCCTTTGTTCCTCCTTTAGCTTCATTCCATGTCTTCTTGCTTAATAAGAAGTCTTCCTGCAAGCAATCTGTTATTACCTTTTGGCTTTTGATGCTATTTTCTATATCTTAAGAGAATTAATTGACATAAAGTGAAAGTACAAATGTGTTTCTGGACTTGAATACTTTATACTGAAAAAGTTGGATTTTTTACATTCACCTGAACTTTTAATATTTATTTGCAGCTGATTGACTTTCTTTGTTTTTGTTGTGTCTCTTGGCCCCTCATTCATCAAATTGATTTTCTTTTTCCTAGTACTTTCCCTCACAGAGCCATTGGTTTAATTTGTGTGCTCTCTTTTCTTGCCAGTGGTACGACACAGATGCTCTGGAGCAGATCCCATTGCCATTGGACTATGAGGGCAATGTCACAGACTTCCAGAAGCTTCTCCTGCTGCGCTGTTTCCGGGTGGACCGGATGTACCGGGCGGTGATGGACTACGTGACAGTGACCATGGGCGAGACGTGAGTCACTCTCCTCTCTGAGACCCCCAGCACAGCACTCACTCAGAGCTGCAGCTGGAATCAGCTTTCCCAGTGTTCTGTAGTTGCTGCTCTGTGCAATCCCCCAAATCATTGGGTTTTCCCTCTGCCAGGTTTGTGCAGCCCCCCGTGATCAGCTTCGATGCCATCCTGCAGCAGAGCAGCCCTTTCTCACCTGTGGTTTTTATCCTAAGTCCTGGCTCTGATCCTGTCAGTGACCTCATGAAACTGGCTGAGAGATCAGAATTTAAAGCAGATAGACTCAAATTCCTGGCCATGGGACAAGGCCAAGAAGAGGTAACTTGGATGGGAGGGTGGGGATGTGCTTTGTGCAGCGAGTGTGAATTGCAAGCCGTGCTCCTGGTGCTCTGGGACTGATCAAATCTGCTTTCCATAGGTCTGCTCCATTTTAAAAGGAGTTACTCATGGTTCTGACAGAGATGTGTCAGTTTGGGAATAACATTTTACTGAACGTGAAAGGGGCCATTTGGCTGACTGGCTGCTGTTCTGGGTGAGGGTAGATTCAGAATCAGATTTTCAGCTGTTAAAAAGCAGAGTTGAGAAGATGTTGCTGTGTATGGACATGAGGTGGTTGGGAGTTACAGTGTTTGCTACCAGAAAGTTCTTCTGCTGCTTCTCCTGCCTTTCCTGTGACTTTCCTTTTTATTTTGGACACTAAGGCAGGATGTCTAGAGCTTAACAGCTGATTGAATTTGCCATTATTTCAGTCAATGGAAGAACTCCACTCCTATCAGACTCATTGAGACCACCACTTTCCTAGCAGGAAAACCCAGTGCACGAGCCCATCAGAGGCAGTTTGTTCTCAGGGTAAAGGGAGACTTACAGATGGCTCTCCCTCTGTCCTCAGATCGCTTTGCAGTTGCTGGAGGAATCAGTGGTTCATGGACACTGGCTCATGTTGCAGAACTGTCACCTTTTGGTGAAGTGGCTCATCCATCTGGAAAAGGCTGTGGAGAAAATTACAGATCCTCACGAAGACTTCCGCCTCTGGCTGACAACTGACCCAACTGAAGGCTTCCCAATTGGAATCCTGCAGAAGGCCCTAAAGGTGGGGAAACCCCAGCCAGGAGGGCATGTCCTGGCACTGGTTCTCAGCAGAACAGGCTGGCTCTGGCTCTGGGAGAAGCCTGACCTGAATGCAGCACACTGGCCCAGGGTTATGAACTCACTTTTTGTCTTTATATAAGCCAAATCCTTTTTTCATCATCCTCTTTATTTTCCTGGCATGTTTCCTTTGGGTGAAAACTGTTCAGCAGTTATTTCAAAGCAGAGGTTTGTGAGTAAATCTGCACATGTGACAAATGGTCTTTAGATTTAAATGCTGCCACAAGTGAGGAGTACCTGGAGACAGAAATAGCCCTGTCAGCCCCGATGCTGCAGTGCAGAGCCAGGGCAGTGTCAGGCTGGCAGTGCTAGTGGAGCAGATGTTGGAAGTGGATAATGGTTTCCAGCTGCTACTTTATCACTAAAGGCTGAGCTGATTATTTTGAAGGCACAGGCCATGATTCTGCCCTAATGTTCTTTTCTGTGGCTGCTTTTGTGCTGCTGTGGTGCCCTGTCCTGTAAACATTTATTTCATTTCACAGAGTGGAAAGCAGTGACTCAGTGGCAGCTCTGGGCTGTTCTCCCACTCCTCCTGCAGTGGAAAAGGGAGCCTGAGTGGATCTTTAAGGCTGCAGATCTGCATTTTGTGGGTCTTGCCAGGAGCAGTGAGAACTGAGGTTTTAGAGCCCTTTGAAAAGGCTGCCAGGAAGCAGCTCTGGCACTTTGATCAGCAGTAATGCCACGTTGTTAAAGCATCTTACTGTGAGGATATAGGGCACATTAAAATGTGTAAAGTACTGGTATGTCAGTCAATTAGATCTTCAAGTATGAGAAATATTAATGTCTTGCCAATAACATGACTAATTCCAAAATAATATAGAGTTCTCTTTGCATAGGTGTGTTTACCTTGATAAACTTAAAAGGTCTGTTTCATATCTTTACTTAAGAAAAAATCCATAGTTTACAGGCATTTGGAAAACAACTTAAAATATCAAGCTTGCCTTGTATAGCTTACTTAATGTGATATATTTACAACTTATTTTCCTCAAATTATCCAGTATTTGATGGCTTTCCTAATTATTTTGATAGGTTGTTACAGAACCACCTAATGGTCTGAAACTGAATATGAGAGCCACCTACTTCAAAATTCCCCCGGAAGCCTTAGAGGAGTGCCCACATCCTGCCTTTAAATCCTTAGTCTACGTCCTGGCATTTTTCCATGCTGTGGTTCAAGAGAGAAGGAAGTTTGGGAAGGTTGGATGGAATGTACCCTATGATTTTAATGAATCTGATTTCCAGGTAAGAAAACAATTGCAATGGCTCTTATATTCTTGAGTAGCTCAGATTACTTTTGAACACACAGAATTTATCCAGCTTTAACCTTTCTCACAATTAGATTTTGCTTAGTATTTTTTTCTGCTTCTGAGGAGTCATGTAGACTCTTGATCTTCTATAATGTCAATTTAGGATGCTAAAAATTAGATTACCAATCTTTCATGTTTTTATTGCCTCTCTCATGGGTTTCTTTTCTTAAGAGGATTTATACTTAACTTTTTAATTATTTCAGAAAGAAAAAATTTTTAGTTTGCAAACAAGAACTACATTAAATAAAACCTATAAGGATGTATATCTGATTTATGAATCTTCTTATCTCACATGTTCCAACAAATTCACTAGGTGTGCATGGAAATCCTTAACACATACTTGACAAAAGCTTTTGAACAAAACGATCAAATCCCTTGGAGCAGTCTCAAATATCTTATTGGGGAGGTGAGTGCTACAATGCCACAGCAATTCAGATTAATTAAGTTTCCTTTCTGCATGTGCTGCCCCAAGTAAAGCTGGGAATCTTTCCTGGGCAGGTTTGAAACTCCAGTGGAGCCCTGAGCAAGGACCTTGGTCTCAGTCTCAGGGAATTAGGGCCACTGTGTGCACCTGCACAACAGGGAGTGACAGTGCTTGATTAATTGTGAGAGAGCCCTTGGGATCTGTGCTGGAAGAGCACAGTGCTGCTGGCACCTGGGCTATCACTGGAGCTGCACAGATGTGTGCTCTCAGAGCTGGCACTGCGCTGGCAGCTGCTGCAACATGAAGTCCTGCAGGAAAATGTTACTTTGCAGCACCAGGTCCCAGCTGAGCATGAGCTGGAACCTCAGGAAGGCCCCACTGCACACAAATATACAGATGGGTGATGAGGAGTGCCCAGAGCAGCTCTTTCCAGACCAAAGCCAAATATTTCCTTCCTGTCCTTCCCTTGGGATCCATAAGGGAGACAGTGTCGCACCACAGCCACTGCAAAGAGCATTTCTGACCTTTCAGTGATTTTTTTTTTTAAACTGTATTTTCTGCTCCAAAAGGCAGAGCTGTAGCATTGATGTCACTGATTCCCAGGTCATGTATGGTGGGCGTGCAATCGACAGCTTTGACCGGCGCATCCTGACTGTCTACATGGACGAGTACCTCGGGGATTTCCTGTTTGACACTTTCCAGGTGTTCCATTTTTATAAAAGTGACACAATTAATTATAAAATTCCAGAAGGGAAGGGAAAGGATGACTTTGTTGGTAAGTAATGCCTCTCTGCCACATTAAAAAAAGTCTGCTTCCAGTGTTCTTTGTCTCCATACATCACTGCTGGGTGTGAGAAGTTGAACAGAACACCAGGCACTGTTGGTGTATGGACTGCAGTGTTATAATCCACTGCTTTACAGGAGCAGGCCTTTGGAATGTGACCTTGTCACTGAACTCCTTGAGTGTTCAAAAAAAACCCCAAACCACAGAACCTCAGTAAAGCAGCATGTTAATTTTGTTAATGATATATTTCTGTGGGGGAGTCTCTGTGTTTAGAAGTGTTTATTCTGTGCATTACTCCAACACCAGGTTTAGCATTTGGTTTTTTTATTCAAGCAGAGCAATAGCAAAATTGCTGTGGTGTTCTGGTTACCAGAGCCTGTGTGGTTGTATTCCAGAGGCCATAGAAGCTCTGCCACTTTCCAACACCCCCGAGGTCCTGGGCCTTCACGCCAACGCTGAGATCGGGTATTACATGCACGCGGTGCGGGACATGTGGGTTCACCTGCTCGAGCTGCAGCCCCAAACTGGTGAGTGCCCTGTCTGAACTGGGTTTGGGAACAGGAAATCTCCAGTGGCAAATGCTGAGCCCTGGGGACAGCAGCCCCTGTGTGTAGGGAGTGATCCGTGGCTGTGGGCAAAGGTCAGAGCAGAAGAGGGGAGACCTATATCAAAAGGTGACTCAGCTCTCAGTCTTCTCTCAGAAGACTCAGTACAGATTTAGTCTCACCAGAATTTTTTGTTTTCAGGTGAAACTGGTGCAGGAATTAGTCGAGATGAATATATTGCAAATGTTGCCAAGGATATAGAAAACAAATTACCTCAAGTATTTGATATTGACCAGATACGTAAAGGATTTGGAATAAACATTGCCCCTACGACTGTGGTGCTGTTGCAGGAACTGGAACGTTTTAACAAACTCATCGTTCGGATGGGAAAGTCCTTGGCTGAGCTCCAACGTGTAAGTAAAATCCCAGCAACTCCACGGGAGCAGCCGGGCTTTGCCTGCCCTCAGAACTCTGACCATTGTTCCAGGCCTTGGCTGGGGAGGTTGGAATGAGCAGTGAACTGGACGATGTGGCTCAGGCTCTCTTCAACGGGCAGATTCCTGGGATCTGGCGGCGGCTGGCCCCCGACACCCTCAAAACACTTGGAAATTGGATTATTTTCTTTAGAGCTCGATATGACCAGTACACCAGCTGGGTAAGCAAGCGCCTCCAGACAGCCTTTTGTTTTGTTAACCTGCACAGTGTGCTGTGCAGGCTGGGGCAGAAGCCAGTGAACACTTCAGGTAAGTTCTTGAACTAGGGCCAGCACTGCATAACTGTGCATGCAAGGCAGACTCAGCCCAGCTCCTCTCCAAGGGCGGTGCAGGGTGAGTACCAGGTGCTGCCCATCTCTGTCTGTGGTTGCAGGTCAGTGAGGGTGAGCCTGAGGTAATGTGGCTGTCAGGCCTGCACATTCCTGAGTCCTACCTGACTGCTCTTGTTCAAGCCACCTGCAGGAAAAACAGGTGGCCCCTGGATCACTCCACTCTCTACACAGAGGTAACCAAGTACAGGAAAGCAGAAGACATCACTGAAGGGGCTGCTCAGGGTAGGTGTTTTCACAATTGTTTGTCAAAACCAATGAAGTAGTTAATTGCTGAGAGAAAGAAATTGCTTGGCACACTGAATTACCTAGGTTAAACCTTGGCAGGCATTTGCCCTGGGTTTGCATTTCACAGTCCTCATGATTCCAGCTGGGAAGTAGCTGGGTTCTGTCCCTGCAGAGCTCCTGTGTGCATGAAGCACACTCCTCCCACCCACAGGCAGGGACCTCTCCCTTGCTTGCACTCTTTATATACATACATTATATATATTATTATATATTTATTTATAAATACACATATATGTATGTATATAAAGTATGTCTGTATATGTGTGTGTATGAATGGTATGAATGTGTATATATATATTAAAAAGTATATATGTGTATGAATGTATATATGAGTATATATATTTTAAAAATACTTTTTAATATATACATACTTTTACCCTAAAAATACTTATATATATATGTGTGTGTGTATACATGTGTGTGTATATATATATAAGTATTTTTAAGGTAAAAGTATGTATATATTATATTATATTATATTATATATTATATCTTTATATATCTTTATATATATATACACACACACAAGACACACTGATTTTTTTTTTATGCTTAGGACATTACCAATTCCAGCAGGCTTGTAAAGATCTATTGACATCACAAATAATGTATTGAAATGTACTTAAGCAAAAAGTACCTTAAAAGTATCATTTATTGTGTAAATATCTCTTTATGAGCTCTCAATCCTAGCACTGCTCTAGTAACTAAATATACCAAGCTGGGTACAGGGAACAGCTAAGCAAGGCTCTTGAGTACCAGTTCTGTTTGGGAACAGAGGAGGGAAAAAGTCTCATTTTTTAAAAATCTAAATGTTGTACTTGATATTTGTACCAGAACAACTGTCCTGACCCTTCATCTGCTCTCAGTGCCCCATTGATCAGGCCCAGGGGAGTTACAAAGCTCTCTGTGACTTGGGCAATTGAAGGGCAGCAAATCCCATTTATTCCTGCTACTGTTTATCATGTGTAGTGCAACGGAGACAATTTAATTTGATTTCCTAATACAGTTGGATGATAAAAACAAAGCTCTCAGAAAACTGCACCCTGTGCAGCTGCAGTTTGAAATGCAGTGTGTTTGTGTTGACTGTAGTGCCCAGAACAGGGACTGCAGGAACACTTACCTTCAAAGACCTCCTAGATCTTTTCTAGGAGCTCAGTTTACCCAAATGTTGCATTTTCTGCCTTCATAGGCTGCTACGTTTCTGGTTTGTTCCTGGAAGGAGCAGACTGGGACATTGAGCAGGGCTGCCTCATCCAGAGCAAGCCCCGGGTCCCGGTGGTGGAGCTGCCCATCCTGAAGATCATCCCCATAGAAGCACACAGACTCAGACTGCAGGTGAGGCTCCTGAATTACCTTCCTCCTGCTGTCACAGCTCCCCAGCTGGCAGGCCCTGCCCTCTCTTCCCAGAAGCTGCATTTTATCATTACTACTCCCATATGAAGCACCTGGTTTAACACTTCTCCTTACACTACCCCTCACTACAGATTTTTTCTTCTATGGGGGTGGATGCATTTGTTGCCTCTTTTCCCTTCAGGCACTCTTACGCTCCCCCTACTCTTTCAGTTATTTCCATTTTCTGGGTAGTGGCTGTTTAAGACCTCTAACAAGCAAAGTGAATTTCTGAAGCCAGTCCTCTGTCCTCGAGGCCCTTGTTGTTTGCAGTTCCATGCAGCAGCTCAGGCACTGCTCAGTGTCCGTGCTGCCTCCTCCTGCAGAACACGCTCCGGACCCCGGTGTACACGACCTCCCTGCGCCGCAACGCCATGGGCTTCGGCCTGGTCTTTGAAGCTGACCTGTACACCACCAGGCACATTTCCCACTGGGTCCTGCAAGGCGTGTGTCTCACCCTCAATGCTGAATGACAGCCAAAAATAGGCACCATGTTCTTCCCCCAGAATGAAACCCTTCAGAGACGCAGGGAAACAGCCCTGAACCCAGGCAGAGATCTGGCATCATGGCTGGGGCTGCGTTCACTTAGGCACACCTGACTTTAGTTAGTATTAGCTTGGTTGTATTATACTCCCAATAAATGTGTTTGAGGAATAGTGTAATTTGTGTTACCTGATTTTGTAATTTGTGTTTCCTTTTGGAATGGCTCCAAGCCTGTTTGTGGCTGTAAAGCGAGAGTAAATTGGTCCCGAACACACAAAGACTAAGGTTTGCCTGGGTGGTTGTAAGAAATGTCTTTAATTGCCCAAAGCATCACTTCTGCACTGCCTGGAAGCGGTGCCTCCCACCAGCCTCCAACAAGTGGCAGGGTAGGTCACTCATACAACACATGACCATAAAAATATGGTGCCAACAACCAAAGTAACCAAACCAGCTGCTGGTTAACGCAATACACATAAAACCAGTAAACCTCAGAGTAACAACCTTGCTTTAACCAACCCCTTTCTGATCCCTCCCCACCACTTGTGAAACAAATTCCTTCCACAGAGCCAGCAAGGCGCAAGGCTGAGGCGGGTCTGGGGCTTTGGGACGGCGAGTGACAGAGGGTGCAGAGGGCAGAGCCTCGCCCCGATCAGCCCTGCTGGAAGGGTCATGCTGCGGGAATCGAGCGGGACCGCGGGCGGGAGAGCAGCTCTGCCAGCCTGCCAGGCCTGGCCAGGGACGCTGACAGTGGGCCAAGGCTCTGCAGGGACACACACCAACACAGCTCCAGAAAAAGCTTACACGGGGCAAACTACAGCTGGCAAGGGGAGGGGACGGGGCAGGCAGGGATCCTTCATCAGCTGTCACAGAGAATACACGTTCCAAAATTTTAAAGGCACATCATAAGCTTAGCAGCATTTGGGAGCCAGTGTTTCTTGCTGGTCCTACTCAGAGGCTGCAGACAAGAGTGAAGCAGAGTGAACAGAATGTAAGAAAAATGAACAAACTAGTGCTCCTATCCCAAAACTGTATACCCTCCCAGCTCCTAGTATGCCTTTCTTTCCTAGAAAAAAACCCAAAAAAAGAATCAAGTAGTCTAACAGCTGTTGGGTCTACCTGCTACTTACTAGAAAGGAGTAGGGGAATCTGGTCAAGTGCAAGGCAAGTCCATCCCAATCCACAAGGACAGAAAGCAAGGATCCCAGGTTCTCCTGTATGGATCAGGTACATCACTTACAACTAAATACTCACATTTTAGAGGGGCAGCTCAGGTTTCTAGGCTGGCAGCAGCCAGCACTCTCTGATGATGCCCAGAACAAGACTAAGGTTTTTAGGAAACAAAAATAATCCCTTTACAAAAAAAAGTGCAGATTAGAGCATAAAGAACCATTTCCATATTGGATAGCCAGTTACATTTCCTCCCTGAAAAGGAGCTCTGAGCCAGTATGGAAGGTGCTACAAGTGCAGTGTACTGACTAGCATAAAATGTGTCGTGAAACTATTGGATTAAAAAAACCCAAAACGATCCCCACAAACAACCCAGTGTTCATACTCTTTCTATGAGGGTTGTTAGCCATTTAAATGGTGCTTCCCCCACCCACATTTTACTTAAAGCCACAAACCAAAGTATTTAGGATTAATCAAGTAGTGCTTGCTGGGACTCTGGGGACATCCTTAGGTCATTAAAGTGAACGTACACATGCCCGACTTTCAGTGCTGCTGCTGTGGCAGAGGTCAGTGATGGCTCTGGAGTGCTCACACACACAGTGGAGACAAGAGACCCCCTGCCAGGCCAAGTTACCAGCCAACAGGTGTGGCTGCAGTGTGAGGGAGGGGTGTTCTCTAAGAGCGCTCACTAACGCAGCCCGTGCCTTTGCCCACACGTGCACTTACACTAAATGGAGCAGCACTTGGAAGCAAGCGGTCAGGTCCCCCGATTTGGCCACAGCATGGAGTGGTTATATACCTTGCCATATGAACACAGTCCTAGGAGGTTTCTTTAGAGCAAAATGTATTAATGATGTACCCAGGAGGAGTTTGGCATGCATGGGGCATCAAAAGAAACTTCACCGCAGGTGCTATTTACCCTACAGGCTCACAGTGCATAACCAGCACAGAACAGCGCTTCCGTGGTGCTCTCAGACAGTTCTGTCTGTCCCCGAGTGCTTTCTGACCACTTTGCTTCCATGGACCTGATCCACTGCCAGGGTCTCCACCTCCTGCGGGGGCTGGGCGGGCGCGGCGTGGTGGATGCGATGAGCCACCCCGATGTGCGCCTTGTGCGGCTTCTCGCGGGCGGGGCTGTGCGATTCGCCGGGCGCGTGATCCGAGGGGATCGGTGGGATGACCAACGGCCTCTCCTTGATCAGCTGCACCTCTGCCGTTTCCCTGGCCAGCAGGAAGGGCGTGGGATCGGGCATGGCATCCACGGGCTCTCGCAGCACCAGCTTCCGGCTCTCTGACCCTATTCTGTAGGCCTCTTCGAACTCGGGGTTCAGCGGCGTGGACAGGCTCTTCTTCATCCTGCGCCGCGGTGTCTCGGGCAGTTTGTCCTTGGGAGGGGACGGTTTGTAGCTGGACAGCACGGGGCTGCCAGAGGGGGTCCCGTCCGAAGTCCCGCTGGCATTCATCAGCTTCTTCTTGGCTGCATGCAGCTGAGAGGTCAGATAGGCAATCGTGCTCGCTCTCTGCTCCAGTTCACTGGACAACATGTTGAGCTTATGGCTTTTCATTTTTAACTCTTCCAAATACTTCTTTTCTCTTTCTTTGATAGTGTTTTCCAGCACCATTATCATCGCGTTCTTTTGCTCAAGTTCTTTCAACAATTCAGTGTTTTCAGCTTCTTTGATTTTCAGTTGAGCTTCAAGATCTTTGCACTTACTTTTGAGTTCATCACTTCTTGAACCACCACTTTCTAGAAGAACAGGAGAAGCAGAAGTGTTTAAAGTTAACAACAGCCATTATGTAAAACAGTACACTAGGGCTCCTCTTGCCGTCCCTGAGAGGAATCCAAAAGATGAACTTCAGTCATCCCACACCATCCCTGATCCAGGGGTTAACCTCAGGGAATTATTTTATTCCTGCTCTTTACCTGTTGTTAACATAACACATATAAAATAACTAGGACCTAGTGTATACAAACACACATATATAAATATAAAAGCTTTGTGGTTAATCACAGCACCAGCTCAGCTAAGTTTTAAAAATAGTGTCACTCTTCTGCCCCTAAAATTTGTGTCCTGTGTTCCCATATAGCAAGCAGGGAACTGTCTAGTGGAGTCAGCAGTTCCAGGTGCTATTCCTGGCTCTTTTACAGATTTCCTGTGTGACCTTGGGAAAGAACTTTTGTTGTTTACTTCACAAATAAATAAGTCTGGAGAGTAGAAAAGAAAATACAAACATTGAAAAAAAAAATTAGTAAATTGAAGATAAACATTAAAAAAAAAAATCCATGTATTCCTTACCTGATGAATCTGAACTCTTTACCGTCAGCTCATAGGTTAAATCTGAGGAAAAAAAATGTTTATTTTTGTTAGAACATCATCATGGAGCCCATACATCACCTGGTGAGCAGATTTACAATGACAGCTTTCAATAAATACAGAATTAACTCTTCCCACTGCCCAAGCAAGAAGGGGAGATTCACTGCAAATAAACAAATATGCAAAACAACTGAATTGTCAGCTTTTTAAAGAACAAATGAAAGAAACTTGGCTTTGATCAGCCAGTTTGCCATGAGATACAAACTGCAGACCCTAAGTGCCCCTCCAAGGAACGGTACCTGTGCAGCGCTGCTGCAGGCGGCGCAGCTCCGCGTGCAGCCCCTTCAGGGTGTTGGTGTGTTCCCGCTGCAGGAAGAGCAGGTTCTTCTGGGCACTCTGCAGCTGGTTCTCCAGGGTTGAGGTGGCCATCTTGACCCTGCCAGGAAACAGACACGGAGTTGTGATGGTGAGTTACCTTGCACATATGGGGATCCTCCCTCTGTAGCCACGATCTCTACTGTTAATGCCTTGATTGATGTGTGATCATCAAATGCCACAAAAGGTTTTTCTGTTTTAGGACTATTTTGGTTACAAGTGCTCCAAGTTCATAAAAAGCCTAATTATACTGTAGGCAGGAGCAGGGAACTCATTTGTTTGGAGTTAACACATTTAAAGGATTAGCTTCAGACAGTCTAAGTCATTAATCCTGTTATAAGTTAAAAGCAGAGTTCTGAGGAATGGGCTACTGTGCCCAAGTTGCTGAGGGTTTCCCTTACCCCCGGGGACACAGGGACTGGTAAAATCCTCAGCAAGAACAAGGGAGAAAGCACTAAAATGCAGCAGCTCTAAGGGAAAAGGCAAAGCAAGGGTGTGAGCACAGCCAGGCTGGTAGCACTGCCATGGATGTGGCTGCCATGGGTCTCCAAACTGATGTGGGCACTGGGACAAGGGAAGCTCTGGCTGCTCTTGGGTTTCCTCAACACCGGGCCCAATGACACAGTGCAAGACAAGGATAATGCTTCACTCAAAGAGAAAAACAGATTTTTCTTGCTCAGTCATGAGTACATGGAAACCTCTTCCACCACTGGGCTTCCCTTACAAAACAGCCTTGTAAAAGTAAGCCTTGGCTACAGCAGTGCTCACACACAAATACAGACCCAGAAAGATGCTGACAGACATCCTTGAAGACCCCTGTCCAGCCAGTAGGAAAGGCTAAATTCTGTTGTATGTGTAGAAATCATTACAGTAATTAGGTTACAAGGATAAGTGAAGAGTCAGAACTCCTGTTGCCTGGACAACCATCTGCAGTGGCATTGCAACCATGCCTGGCATTATGGGAGCACACAAGGTGTCCAGGATGGACCTTAATGGGTTTGCTTTGGCATGGCAAGTGTTATCCATTGGGACTCTTTGCTATGGAGTCTTATGGCAAGAATGTTTTTCTACCAGTTTAAAATTGGTAAGCATAAGCTCAGAGCAAGTGACACACTTTTGTTATTCCTAAACATATCACAGCCCTGAGTTTAATTTTATACTTTTATTCCCCAAAAGAACACCAGACTTGGTGCTCCTGCATCTTGGTGACGCACTAAAGCACCTGGGGATGTGGTGTAGGAATCACACACACAGAGCCCTCCTGATTTCATCAGTGACCTAAACTGACTTAGTCTTCTACTGACTTATCCCCACACAAACAAATATTAGATTGTTAAAAAAATAAAATGAAGGTGTGAAAGATGTTAAGAAATCCACTTCTGTGCTGGAGCCAAACAGCCTGGTTACCTTGTAACAGGGATCAAGGATTAAGTTCAGTGCCCAGGAATGTGGGTAGTGGTGCCAACTGTGCTCGGTTGAGTGAATGGGTCATTTTACAATCACCATTGTTAGCAAAGAAGCAAAAATTATGGACCAAACACATTCTAAAAAGAGATTTCTAGGGTGGTTAAACAAATTTTGCAACACCCCATCATTGCCACGCTAGTGGTCCCTCACAGCCACAGTGCTGGAGGGCTGTTGGAAGGGGCACTACACAGTCACAGCAATTACTGTGGGGCACCATTAATTCTGAGGAGTGAGGATATTTAAGCTGTGATACATTTTCAAAGTGACATCCTCTGGCTTGCAAAGCTGACATCAGACAGACGGGAGCTTTACTGAATCATCCCATTCCTTCAGTGTTCATCCTGCTCTGATCCACCGAGCATGACAGCAGGACAAAAGCCACAGCTGGAGCTCTGACTGTGCAGGACACTGGGGCTCAGAAGGGATCCTTAATCGAGGAATGTATTTCCCAAAAGAAAACCTAAGCTGTAATAGAAGTAGGTGAAAAAAAAGCCTCCACACAATAGCCCAGAGCTTCTGTTCTTACAATGGGTATTAATAGTGGCTTTACACCTGTAACTGTAACCTGAACAGGAAAATACTTGCCTGAATAGGAAAATATTTCATCACCAGCAACAGACAGTAACTGTTCATAGCTCATTCCTTGTAAATAAACATGTTCATTAAAAACTAGTTCCTAAATGTTAAAAAAAAAAAAAACCAGAACAAGGCTCTCACTATTAATCTCCTCAATTGCCTTTTCACTTTGATCTTCTGTATCTGAAAGATCACACCAGGATTACCTGCTCTGAAGAAAACAAATATAATCAGAGGCAAGCGAGTGTTGTAGGCTTAGGAAGAAAATAAGAACTACCAGCACCAGAGCATCATCATCCCTGCAGCAGCACTAAGTTAATCAGTGAGATCAATTAAATCAACCCACAATGAGTTTTAGCTGCAGCCCCTCTGCATTAGAGAGTTTCCCACAACCCTGTGCAGCCTTTCTGTGCTTCTCCTCCTCACAGCAGCCTGGGTGTCTGCTCTCCCCTCTCCTTCCCTTCAAGGGGAAGGGAAGGCCAGCGAGGTGAAGCCACAGCCTCCATGGATGTGTGGGCAGCAGACCCAGTTCCAAACCCACTCACTCACCCATTCAAGCCTTTTTAGACAGCACAGCCAGCACTGAGAGGTGTGTCCCCTGTGCTCTGCTAAACAGCCAAAACCATCTACTGTCAAACCAGGGAAAGGGAAAGTGTCTTGCACAGACAGCCCCTATACAGAGACATAGATTTGCTATGTCCCATAGTCCTGGGATTGCACTAAGCTGATTCCATCTCAGGCTCTCTGAAACAAGAAGTCGAACACCACCAGAGAAACAGCAAATGCAGAAGTCAGTGGTGCCCTTTACAGCCCAGAAGAACAATCTCCACCTCCCACCATGGAAATTGGTGGGACAAGCTCCCAGATCTACCAGGCTCTGGCTGGATGCCAGCAGATAAATGACACCAGTGCTGGGAAGAATACTGACTGCATACACAGCACAAAGTTCTGTCATTATGGCTTCCCCCCTTCCCCTTTGACTCTGAACAAACAAACAAACAAAAAAGTTTGCTATGTTCTTACACAGAACTGTGCAATGCAGAGCTTGGCAAAGTCCCCTGGGAACGTGCAGAGCATTTGGGAAGGATGACAGAACACTAAAGGGACACTGCAGTGTCCAGGGGTGATGGTGAGGGTGACACACCTCCTCTTTGGCAGCAGGACTGGCCCTGAACACCAAAGGTCCAACCTGTCAGTGACAGAGGCTTTGTGCAGATTGTGCAACGCATTCCACCCTTCAGACATCCACCATTTCTCATTTCTCAGGACCACCACAACACCAAATGTTATACATAGCTCAGAGATTGAGCTTCAACTCCTCCAAACAATGGATTCACAATTTCTTTTGAATATAGCCAAGGAGGAACAAATGGAATGAGTCAAAGAGAATTCCCTTGGGAATGTTAAGTACAACACTTTAATCATGACTGCACCTACCTAAGCCATCATCTTCCAGTAAAGCAGAAGATAACTTCAATTTTCATTCCTGCAAGCTCACTTTAAAAATGAACTGTTCTGTCTCTCTGCATATTCTCTTGAAAAGGGAATACACACACACACAAAATCTTATTGGAAAAGAAAAAAAAAATTTAAAAGGAGCTTTTAAAATGCAACTTAATCACTTACTCACCATAAACAGTCACTAACATTTTAACAGCCACATCTTGCCTTGCAGAGGATGTGCAGGCTCCAGGCCTTTTTGCATCTTAAGCATTTGGAGATGGTTCAAAATGTTTCAAGGCAACAAGCATCTGGCTGCATATCAGATGCCTTTGCACAAAATCAGAGCATCTCTATGCCCTGCTGCAAGATAGGAGGAGGGAGATGCTAATCTCTGACCTTAGACACAAGTCCAAAGGATGGAACAAAGCCCAGACGACAGTGATTTAACATTTTCATTCCTGTTTGGCATCCACTCAACAGAACACAAAAACCTCCTCTTACGTGGATGGGGTGACCATCACCTGAGAAGCTGCTTTAGCTCCCTGCCAACTCATAGCCTTGAAATATGTATGGGCAGACATTTTCCTCTGGACTGCTCACTGGCCAGTGCTCCATCAAATGTAACAAAAGCTGCCAAAATGTCATTTGCTTGTTATACAAAATACAATTTCAAAAACTAAGTAAGGACAATGGATACCTCCTGTAAGAACCTCCAAAGTTTTAGCCAGACCCCATTTTAAAGATTGTCACTGAACTGACCAAACACAGCTCTAATGCTGAAATTACTGAGAGCCACTTTGTTGTTCTTTGCTTAGATCAGCTCTCTATCTCTGAGACATAATGCCATCTCAAAAGTGTCTGCTCAGCTCCTTTCAAAGGACATAACAAAGCAGACCCTGCAGCCTCCACAGCCAGCTCAAGGGCTTTGCTCTCCTTCTGCCTGGACATTTGTTTTAAGCCCCCCACAAACTGATTCTATCACACCACTACACCTCTCCTGAAGCAGATCCAGCAGTAACACAGCTCAGTGACAAACTGTTCCAGTTTCAAATTTCTGCAGACCCCTCATCCATCCATGTATCAGACCAAGCCAGTCAACTAGTCCAGTGCTGCTGAAGTCAAGCTTTTCAGTCAATACACTCAGCCTACACATCCACCTCGGGCCATCCCTCCCCTTCTCCAGGGCTCCCTTATCAGTAACACCTCTTGCAGCAACACCTCTATCCTCAGCCTTCTGCATTACAATATAACAATGCTTACACAACATTGGTGACCCACTAACTTGTTCTCATCTCTTCATTTCTGTGTTTTAAACCAAGCACAATTAGTAGTTCTTTCCCGGAGACAATGGAGGGGAAGAAGGAACTGTGCCACTGTCCTCCCAGAGGAAGGACATGATTTCGCTTTCTCAGCTCCTTTTCCATTTCTACTGCTTTTGATGCTATTTCACTCAGTGGTTTCTCTGCCTGACTTTCCCATAATTTTCTGATCAGAGGCTGTGTAAACTCTTTACAGGTAACCTCTGAATGTCCTGCAAGCACACATTTCAGCACTTTAGTAAGAAGATGATTTTTTGTTACTCCTACAGCAGCTGGTACGGCAGCGGGAAGAATAATTGCGTGGACACCACCCTGGTAGCAATGATTTAATTCTGGATGCTCCAAAGGAACCAGCTGGTACTTTAGCACAGAACTCACTGCCTAGGTGTCTGACTGTCTACCTGGAGTCAGGAGCACTAACAGGAATAGTTCACATGGTGTTTTCTCTGTCCTTGAGACCACCCAACTCCAGAGCTGTCACAAGGGAAGAGATTAAAAGGAATCGGATGTTAAAATCACTACTGTGACAGAGACTATTAGAGAACCAAATCAAATGGTCCTGCAGTGGCATTTCATACAGACACAGTTATTATGACCAATACCAGGGTGTGCAAAGCTATGGCTGTACAGCTGTCAGGAACAAATAGCCTACTCTGGCAGGAAGCTTTGAAAATTACCCAATTTGAGTCTAATTCACTTTAGGGAGACAAAGAAAGCATTACCTAAATGATACTCACTACTTCAAAAGAACCCCTTTAACAGAGATGAAGTGACAATAAAAGCCCTCACAAGCAAGATTACATCTCAGGTAGAGGAACAGGTTGCTTCTCTTCTGCTCTCTAGCACATGCTCCTGAAGAATGGCTCTTCTATTTGATTCAGCCTTTCATTCTGAGGATAAAACAATTTGTTATTTTAATATAACCTCCAGCAAAGCCACAGAATACAAACTGCAGCCCAGTCACAACCAGGCAGTCACAAAATTGCAAAGACATGCTAGTCTTTCTAGTAAACCAACTTCTTTTGTGAGAAGAATGACAAGAAAATTAATATTCAATTCTCCCAGACTAACACAATATCAATGTTACACATAAACCTGAGCCTCATTCTATTTTTTTCCAAAGTCGTTAAGAAAGTTCTCCTGCTTTAGTTAAAGCTGAATCAGGACTTAAGTTAGTAAGGTGGGCTGTGGGTGGTTTTGGTACAAGGATCTGTTAAGAATAATTCCAAATTCATGCTTAGAAATAACACTATACTATGGAATAGTCATGGGCTTTTTTCACAGATCACATACTCACTCATGAACACTGCATGCCCTCTCTTAATTTATTGCCCTCTATCATCAAGAATGAGAGAATTGCACCAGAAACTGAAGAAAATGTATTTGTGCAATATAAAAACTTGCCCTTTCTGAAGCCTGCTGAAACACAAACCAAAAGAATTACTACGCTGGTTTCACATAACCAACTTGGCAGGGCCTTTTCCTGTGCCCAAACTCGACAAAAACCCATCACCACACAGACATGAGACCATTTCACCAGCCACACCAGCCATGACTTTGTCTCACCCATCCCACTCACATACACTGAGCAAGAATTTAGTTCTGCATTCCTGAAACGCTCCAGAATCACCTTCCTGGTCATTCAGTGAACCAGGTCAGGGAACTGGTGCAGCTGAAAACAAACCCATTTTCCCACTGGCTGTTTTCAGGTGGTGGGTTCACTGTGCAGCAGTGAACTGTAGATGCCTGGGGAAGGTGAAAAAAATAAAAATAAAAAATAGAATCTGTAAGCAGGTCAGGGGGTGGTACAGGCAGAACTGCTTCCTGCAGCAGCGCCAGCTCCAGGCACTCGCCTGAGCTTGCGCTCCTACTGCATGAACTGCAGAAATGATGATTTTCAGAGGTTACCAGGGATATTTGTGAAACATGGCAGAAGGCACTGAAGCCTTACAGGAAGCTAAATCTGTCCTGAGAGATCATTTACAGAGAGCAGCTATTCTAAAGTAGCTCTACATAACTGCACAACTATTTCCACAGGCTGAGGAGATGCTTTTCTCCAATGCATTCCGTTTCATAAGGCATCGATTTTTATTATTTTAGAACAGCAACTACGATCAAACACACAAAAATTGGTCCCTGCTTTGCTAAAGGTTTTGAGAGCTGCTGATGAAGGAAATCTGGTAGTGGTGATGACCTACGTCCAATCTTTCTTAAGCAAGATTTTTTTTGGCGTTAAATAGGATGCCAAGACAAAGGATACCAAACAGAGGTGCTTTATACCCTCCCTTACATAACCCAGGTACCTCAAACTGAGACAATAAAGCCACACAGCTTAAACCAAGCTTTCCTGGGGCTGGAAAGGAAACAAGCAGACACACTTCTATTACAATGGGAACCTGCTGGTTCTGACATCATTCCCCACGGCTTCTCCTCACAGATGGACTCTTCCCGAGCTCCACACCTCTGCTCCACAGAAAGGCGATCTGCCGTGCCTTTTGTGCCCTCCCTCCGGGCACCGACTCGGATTACAGGGAGCTACTGTTCCCTGGCATATTTTCAGCCTTTCTGGAGACAGCTACCATTCTGTTCATGGAGAAGCCATGACATTTTAACAGTTTTCAGTCAGTCCAACACTGTTTTTAGATAACACTGATTTAAAACCCTATCTCTCTCAATAAAATAATTAAAACCAACAAGCAGCAATGTATTTTGACATTCTAAATACAAACCAAAGGTTTCCTTGAGAACAAACATGTTCCCCAATAGCAGGAAGGAAATCACAGTCCAAAGAAAAGCCTTTTTTCAATAATTATTTAAAACCACTCAAACATACAGCTTGCAGAAGCTCCAATACTCTGAAAACATCAGTTTCAGCAATATTTTGTCATGCCTCTAGCATCTAGTAGTAAATAAATGTATTGTTCCTATTTATAGTACCGTAGTCTTTAACATCACCAGGAGAAATGCGCTGGTAGATAACGGCAAAACATTATTAAACAAAATCGTTCACTGCTTACGTGGAGATAGACTAACATCCATTATCACACTGCTGGACATCCTGGTTTAGAGAAAGATATTTTTTACATCACTTACAAACGAGCACAGAGATGGATCAGGCCCACATTCATTGATGATACTACAGCCAGACAGGTGAAGGGGATGGAACAGAGGTGAGGGACAGCAGGTGCTAACCAGGGGGTTGACATTCCCACTCTGCTCCACTCAGTGAACTATCTGCCATCTTCATGTGCTGTTCAGATGAATACTGGATTTGTGCACAGGAAGGAGCCAAGGGTTTGTCTCAGCAGAGCCCTGCTGGTAAGGGTTGAGCCTGAACAAAGGGCACCCCCAGCTCAGCCCCATCCAGGCTGTGGAGCGCTGCTCCCGGGGCTCTGCTGGACCCTTCTGGGGGTGCTGGCCCTGGTCACACAACTGGCCCACTGCAGCAGCCCCTGGCAGAGCAGCAGAGCTGTGTCTGCGCTCTGGGACTGTCACAGCCCCTCGTGTCCCCGTGTGCCAGGCACCTGTCCTTCTTCAACATGTGTCAATGTTCCTCTCGCTGGTTGCGCTTTCCAAACCAGCAATAAGAAAAGGCTATTTCACACACTCGACTTTGCCCTCCTCAACTTATTTGACTGCTGAATTTTCAGTAAAGTGCTACTAAACTAAACCAATCCAATCACTTTTAGTTACAAACTGACACATACACATAAATATGCATAGAAAGTATCTTGTCAACAAAAAACATTCTTCAGCATTATCAATTTTCAGAAAGATGAAGATGTCTGTTCTCTCTATAAAATAAACTACAACTTGCTACCTTTTTTAAACTTTACTATGCAAAATGAAGTTAAACATGAACTTGAGTCAAATGATTAATACAGCAATCTTTTTTTCCAATATGAAAACAATCCTTCCGTTTCTCTACTTTAAACCTTTATTTTTTAAGCCACAGAGCAGAAAGGAGATGCCTAAAAATTACAGCTGTCCTCCCTCTATTATGCTGTTTACAATACTGAATAAATATTTTAGTTTACTTTACATTATGATCTACATTCTGCCATAACAGCATTTTGGGGAGTTTGTGTTCTGCCTCCTGCAGTTAAAGGACTGACTAATGTGGTAGGTCGGGATGAACAAATATATCGCCCTTAACACCTACAGCCTCTTGAAGTAGGGCACGCTAAGGAACAGTGGGATTTTTGTAACAAAACACATTTTAAAAATAATTTTAAAGCCTTGAAAGTATGCAGCTGTATCTGAGATCTGATAAGAAGGAAACAATGGTAAGAAATTAAATTATTGCTGTTCTACAGTTTGCAAGAACTACAGGACTGGAAACTACTTAGAGTGTCTGGATTGGTCATGAGACCCTTGACTTTTCTAAGGGGATGAGGGAGGAAACTTTACAGATATATTAAACAGAAGTACAACAAGAGGATGAAAACAAGTGGTTAGCATCAGTTTAGCCAATATTCTTTCCTTCCACTTAAGCAGCTGATACTTTCCTCTATTATGACCTTCCTATCTTTGTTGTTTTACTAAAAATGACTGCTGGAGCCTCAGCACAACCAAGAACTTGAAAAATCAGCAATATTACAAGTCAGCCATTATCTGTGTATAAAGCACTTGCTTTAAATTGTCAAACCAAAAAGCAATGTGCAGTTTAAAAGCATAAATGTCAGTCTCCCAGAGGCTCAGTCATAATAATGCACTACAAAATTGCATTCACTAATGAGCAAATTATATGGGAAAAGGCACAGTATTTACAGCCACATCCATTTGTCTTTTATTTTTTAATTAAGGAGTATAATTGATATTGCAAAAGCTCAATACAGCTTTTTAAGTGTAAGCATCTTACCATCTAAGTAAACCAAACAAGTACCCTGGATGCTTCCTATGCACCTGCAATGCAGATCAAAACACACAATTCCACCCCCAGGGCTGCCTCAGCTTCTGTGTTCACATTTACCTTCAGTGTCTCAGCTTTACTTAGTTTAATAAGGTGTACTCAGGTGCATTCCGCTGCTGTCCAGGGCGGGAAGGGCCCCTCCTTCCTCCCTGCTGTCCCACCCCATGTCCTGCGTAGGGAAACTGCGTCTAGAAGCATCTCCATGTCTGAAGACGCCCTGCACTTCTCTGCTGCCAGATCCACAGACGACAGGCGTTCTCCTCCAAAGGAAAAACCTCCCCCTCTCAATTATTCCCTACCCACTCCAAAATAAACACAATCCACCCGTCCAGCCCTTTGCAGGCCCTGTGCTGCTCATGAAAGCGACACTTTGTAAAGTGAAAAGGTGCGATGCAAAAGGCGCCTGCGAAGGATGCGGTGTAAAACCTGCCCCGGTGGGTGCGGGCGGCGCAGCGGGAGCCGATGTGCGGCTGCTATCCTGGGCTCTGTCCGGGGCACAACAGAAACACCGACACGTCCTTTCCGCCGAACCGGCACAAACGGAAAGACAAGGGGGGTACAGCGGGAAGCAGGACAGTCCCTTCACCCCCTGTGCCCCAGTGACCAGAGAAGGGCCCTGGATGCGCACAGGAGCGCGCAGGAAGCGCTTTGGTCCAGCGCCAGCGCCCGGCCCCGGCCCGGAGCCGCCCTGCGCGCACCCGCCGCGCTGTTCGCTGCCCCGCAACGGCCGCCCCGGCCCGGGGGGCTCTGCCCGGCCCTGGGGGGGGCTATGACCGGCCCTGGGGGGGGGCTGTGACCGGCCCTGGGGGGGGGTTGTGACCGGCCCTGGGGGAAGCTGTGACCGGCCCTCGGGGGGCGGCTGTGACCGGCCCTCGGGGGGCGGCTGATCGCGCCCCTCCGCCAGGCTATCTCCGCCCAGCTGAGGCGCGGCTCCTCCACCCGCCGCAGGTCCCGGGGCCGCGGCCGCTCCGCCGCCCAACGCGGCCGCGGGGCGCCCCCACAGCAGGGTCCCGGGGCGGGCGGCGGATTCGTGTGAGACGGAAAAAGGCCCCAGCAGCGATGCCGCCACCCCGCTGCCCACCCGGCCCCGGGGGTCGCGATGCCGCTGACGCCCCCTCAGCGGCCCGGGGCGGAGAGAGCAGCGCGCCGCAGCCCCCGCGCCTCAGCCGCCGCCCCGCCCGGCCCCTCACCTGTTCGGCCCAGCCGGGTCCGCCGCTCGCCCCGCCCGAAGGACCGCGGGTGCCCCGCGGGGCCGGCACTGACCGGCGGCGGCACCGGCACCGGGGGCGGCGGCGCAGGCGCAGGTGCGGCTGCGGCACCGGGCCCGTCTCTGTGGCAACGGGGGGACAGCGCGGCCCCGCCCGCCCGCGCGAGGGGCGGGGCGCGGCGCGCGCGCGCACGGGAGCGCGCACCTGGGAGAGGAGGAGGAGGATGGGAAGGAGAAGGGCAGCAGGTGTGTGGGAATGTGGGAAAGGAGGGGATGTGCAGTACCCGCAGAGCCTGTCCTGGTTTAAGCCCAGCTGGAAATTGAGCCCCACGCAACTCCCCCCTCTCTTCTTCCCCCACTCCGGTGGAATGGGGAGGAGAATCATAAGTGAAACTTGCAGGTTGGGATAAGAACAGTTCAGTAATTGAAAATAAAGGGAAATAGAATAATAATGATAGATAATAATGATAATAAAAAGGGAAAGGAAAAACATCCAAAACAAACGTTGCACAATGCACTTGCTCATCTCCAACAGATTGATGTCAGACTGCCCCTCCCCAAACCCAGATCAGCCCCCCGGTGTGACTCCCCCAGTTCTGCCACTGGGCGTCATGTTCTGTGCTGTGGAATATCCCCTTGGCCAGTTTAGCTCATCTGTGCCAGCTTTGCTCCCTCCCAGTTTCTTTTGCAAACCTCCTCACTGTCAAAGCATGATACACAAAAAAGAAGAAAAGAGCTCTTGACTTAGGATAAACAGAGCTTAACAAATACCAAAAGAGTGTGTTATCAACACCATTCTCATTCCAAATCCAGAACACAGCACTGTGAATGACTGAGCTCCCTCCCAGGTGTGTCCCTGTGGTGGGAGCAGTGTGTGTGCACGTGTGTGTTGGTGTGAAGGATGAGGGAGCTGACAACACATCTGTGAGCAGAAGTTGTGGTGTGTGCTCCAAAGGATCATGGCAACACGTGTGTGGATGTGTGGGAAACAGCCTACCTGGAGTTTTGGGGTGTTTGTGCTGCTGGCTCATGTGTGTGTGAGATTCCCCCAAGCCCACTGAAACAAGCACAGCTGCAGCAGAGCCCCAGGAGAGCTGTGGGGTTGGAATTCCTGCAGCCTGTCCTGCTCTGCACTGTCATTTCTGCATTAATAGATGAATAAATGTGACCTTCAGCTGCCCAGCAGAAGGGAGGCTCTGGGTGTGCAGCCCTACACGGGTGGACATTCTCTGCATTTTCTCTACAAATCAATGTTGAAGATTTGGCACATGGCACAGGCACTGGCCTGTGATTCTATCTCTGGCAGATGCACACAAGCATTTATGGATGCAGTGTCTTTTCTATGTCTGTAATGGAAATAAAATACTTCATTATAAGGGGCTTCAAAATTAAGAGACAGAAGCTTGGCTTTTGGAAGCAGCCTATAGGAAAGGCCAATAAAGTTTCTAGAAGTGAGAGATAATTTTTTAGCCAAAAGATGCACTACACACAGCACAGGGAAGTATTTCACACCTTCACCAAAATCAAATTCAGCATCAAGCTGCTGACTCTGGCTCTACCTACCTTCAAGGTGATTCTGCTGTGTGTGAGGACACAGATGGATCTTTATGTACTTTGTACCTGCAGCTCCTAAATCCAGGGAAAAGGAAGCACAACATAGCCTGGAGGGAAATACTGAAAAAAAATAAATTAATTAGTCCTTAGTCAAAGCTAAAACCAAGGATGGCCAGTTTTAAATGGTGTTTAGAAGTGAAAAGCCTGGTACAGGAGGAGATTTAGCTCTGCCAGCAGCAGTGCAGGAGGGCCCTTCCATTTTATCCATCCAGCTTTTTATATAAAACATGGGCTCTTAATTTAGGATCCCGTTAGGTGACAACCTAGTCTGGGAAAATGATTCAGTTAGAACCTGTGCCAAAAGAGAAATGCATTTGCCATCTGACTCATCCTGGCAGGGAAGACAGAAGGATGTTAAATTCAATATGGATCCCTAATAACTGAACACAAATGAAGGAAAACCCCCATCTGTGCTGTTCCAAAGAAGGCTGTTTTATTAACAGGCCTTAAGATGTGACATTTATAGAACAGAAATACGTACCTGTACTCCATGTAAGGAAAACCTGTTGGAAACCAAGGGATAAAAATACATTCATTCAGAAATAAAACTGAAATAGTCCCTGAGCATTTTTTCTATGTGCTCCTGGTTTCTCTGAAATTTTCAGTTCTCAGAAGTTCCAGCCTGCAATTTGTCACCCCAATTTGTCATCCCTTGAAAGGTTGCTCTGCCCCTTGCCAGGTGAGCAGCACTGAGCTGCCCCAGTTTCTTCATCTTCAAAATGGAATGTGAGCATGGTACTGATGTGCCATGAATGTCTGCAAAGTGCTTTGACAATCCAGAAGAGGGGAATGCAGTATAATACAGTAACTATAATTGCAGGAAGTTCTGACCCCCACTGCAACCCCTGAACTTTGGTGATAGCCAGAAATTCAAATATACAATCCACCAAGGCTCTAAGATACGAGCATTTTGCAGTAAAATCTCACAATGTTTGCGGTCCCTCAAAATCAGAGCTCACAAAAGCTTTGTGCAGTGGTCTGTGGAGCTTCTTGCTGGCTCTCTGCTTTCCAGGTGCCTCTCTTCTAATTCTTCTTTTCCTTGCTTTGTTTTTTAAAAAGCTGAGGTTCCAGGGAGAGGGGAGAGCGGCAGAGCTGGAAGCAGGAAGGTTTAATCACCTCTCCTGTGTCCTGCACACGGCTGTTTTTTCTCTTTGCTGTGCATCTCTAACATCAACAAGCACAGCTGGCCTGGTTTTGATTCCGGTAATGCAGCTCTAAATCCAGGCACCCTCCACCCTCTAAAGCCAGAAGAGTTATTATTAATTAGATCAGTGTGGCTGAGATGAGAATCCGGGATTAGCTCCCCATTCACCCCGGCGGGAAGGGGAGCAGCTCGCTGGAGTGGCTGTCCCTCTGTCTGTCCCTCTGTCTGTCCCCCGGTGAGAGCAGGAGCTCACAGACTGTGGGATGAGGTCCCTGCCCAGGCAGCACCAGGAGAGGGAGGGCAAGGGGAAGGGATTGTGCAGAGCCTTTCCCAGAGCTTGGTGGGGAAGAACAGCCGGGATGAAACTCAACCAAAGTATTGAAATCTGGTGGGTGATGTGATCCCTCCCCTTCTCAAAGGGGAAGATTTTAAAAATCAGAACCAAATATACCTAAGTGTGTGTGTAGAGAGAGACCTCTAACAATGAATGTTATTTTTTACCTCTGCTGGAGGAGCATCAGTTAGGATCCTCCCTGCCTGACCCCCTCAGTGGCACCATCCAAGCCAGTGTTCCTCCCGCCGGGCTCTTCCTGAGCACTGCCTTTGGTCCCTCTGCTGCTCATTACCAAGGGCCTCTAAGATAATTAGCAGTCATCAGAGGAGAATTAATTTTTAACAAACTTCTCCCTGCGTGGGAGAGGGAGTGGAAAGCTCAGTGAATGGCAGGAAAAGTCTGTGCAGGGAGTGACGACAGGTCCTTTTATTGTCCTCCAAAACCCAGGGACATTACCAAGGATTTATTTACAGAAGCTGGGAGGAATAAGGGAGATGCTGTCAGCTCCTTAAGGCAGAGACTGGTTTTTGTTACTGTTTTTTTCTTTGTTTGCACAACACTTGGGCCAGGGGGCTCCTGGTACCAGAGGAAACCTCCTGCTGCAGAACAAGGAACATCTGATGGCAAGTGCTGAACCTGATGCCCAGACACCTACTGAGGAGGAGGAGGAGGAGGAGGAGAAAGCAGGTCAGGATCCAGGAGATGCCTAATCCAGCCTGACGTCTGGGGCTGGAGGAGCAGAAGGCGGGAGCTGCTGTGAGCTGTGCGTGGAGGGAGGCTCAGCACACACAGCCTTCCTGCAGCTCAGCTGCAGCCTCGCTTCCCAGCAGGGAAATGGTGCTGAGCAGAGCGTGCCCAGCTGTGTCCCAGCTGTGTCCCAGCTGTGCCCCACTGGCCTGCATTGCCCTGGGGTCACGGCTTTCCAGCCGGGTGCTCAGAGCACCAGCAGTTGCTTTTAGTGGGAGACAGCATCATCTGCAGATAGCTCTGCTCTGGCGCTGCCTTGCTTTGGCTCCCTCAGCAGCAGGCAGCCAGAAGGGTTTTGCATCCCTTGGATCATATATTGCCCAGAAAGCTAATTTAGTGCAAGCTGCCCTTATCTCATCCATTAAATGTGCAAGTGAATTGACCTGCTCCCTGATCGTAAAACATTGCTACAATTGCTGGCTGGGAGAAGGCGTCAGCCCCTTACTCAGCTCCCTTATCTCCACTTTACCAACCAGACTCTTAGTAAATCCATTATTTTCCAGCATTAATTCATGAGATGGCCATTAGCCAGAATTTTGTGACTGGACAAACAAGGGCAGAAGCAGGTCCCACCTTTCAGTTATATCATGGGCCTTTCTCAGAAACCTGGGGAGTAAAGGTTCTCCTTCCAATCAGAACGGGTGTAATGAAGGGCCAGAACAGCTTTCAAAAAGCTCTTCAACTAGACAGCTAAACTTAGACAATTAGTCCACAGAGGAAAAAGGACGGGTTGCAGATAGCCTAGAAATAAGAGGAGAAGAACAAATATTTTTTTTTTCCTCCGGCAAAAGAAAACCTGTGAAATCTACATTTTAAGACTTTCACAAAAAAAAAAAAAAAAAAACAAAAATGAAGAAGTACAGCCTGCAGTCTGCCAGCAATCACTGACAGGTTCAGATGTGCGTGCTCAGGCTCTGCCTGCTGTATTCTATCGATGATCATCAGGAAAAAACCACTGACCTCTGTGTTCCAGGGAACAAAACACAGATCCCGACGGCTGTCGGTGCCGTCAGCCCCCCTGGATGTGCCGGAGCCATTACCGTGCATTAGCGCTCGTCACACACATTTACACACAGACCATCACCGCTGCCTTTCAGCTCAGGGATAAAGCCGCTCTGGAGAAGCGGATCCGCAGTGGGAGATGTACCCTTGGGCCAAAGAATCATTAAATTATCAGCATCAAGAAGCCCACTGCAATGTGACTTGACAGCTGGACAGTACGGTTGTACAGTACTAGGCTGAGGCTGTTTACTCAGGATTATTTAAACCTGGCCTACAATGAATTTTTTCTCCCCCCTCTGAATAATTTCCCATCATTGCTGAATCTGATCGCCTTGCACAGCCCCCCATCATCTCCTCAAAATAAGCAGTGCCCATGGGAAGAGAGCTTTCAATCTGGTTGGACAAAGACTGGGAGAAATCATAAGAGTATTAAAACTGGAAAATACCTAAATATAGGATTCCTTTCGCTGAGATTCAAGGCATGGAAATATTAAATAACCTGCCAGAGCACACTGGGAAGCTGAGCTACATTGCCTGAGGGCCTGCCTCACATTTTAAGAGCGATGATCTCTATTCCTGTGGAACAGAATATGCTCACTGTGAGCTCGAGAAGTACAGATGCCTGTAATCTGTCTTTTAAAAAGGGCTTTTAATGACCAGGAAACAGCACAAAGATCTGAGCTCGCCTTATAAACCCAATAAACCCAAACCACGTAGTGCCTGTAAGCACAGCATTCCACCTCCCCACAACTCGGCTGCTCCGCGGTCTCTAGGTGAGGGAAAACGAAGGGAGTTTATTTTATCTTCCCTGACGGTGGTAATGACCTGTGAATTGGTGTCATGTGTGACTTTTTTAATTTAATTTTTTTTATTTTTTTGCAGCCTGTAAAACAATTAGGCCTGGTCCCCAGTTAAGAGTTTTGCTCCTTGTGTCTGGGAGGGTTTTTTTCTTGCTGCCGGGGAGCTTTGGGTATCTGGGAGTTGTAAAGATGTCTGTGGTTTTATAGCTAGATTTTTACAAACCTCAGGTTTGTATTTTTATTATGATTGCTGCTGTGAGGACATTAAAAAAAAATATCGTGTTTCTCTTTGAGATTACATTTCACTCTGTTGATCTTTCTCTTGACATTTCAGGGAGTTGGGGGATACTGGCAAAACATGCAGGGTATGCAAAGGAGATCTCCTTCACCCCAAATCCTACCTTTGCCAAAGTGAGGAGGCACAGGATGTTTTCATTTATTAAATTAACATAGACTTAGGTTGGTGAGAAGCAGTGCCTGAACAGAGCAGGGCTTGCTGTGATGCTAACAGCCCAAGACAGAGCCATTTTCCCTCTCCTGTGAGAGCTGCTAAATCTTTTCCCAGCCTTCTTTTTTGCTCAGCCAAACCTTATCTAAATATTCTGTTCTTGGGGCAACAGACAAATTGCACAGCTGTTTAACTGTCACTGTTTCAGACCTGTTTTCAGACTGCAGGGTTGCGTTTCAGATTGATTAAGCAAATGATACACAAAGAGGAAATCTCTCCCTTCCATCTCTTAGCTGAGACTAATGGTGAAGTTGAGATGTAGAGATGTGCTGGCATTTGGCTGCTGTAGAGCTGTATCAATTCTCTGTTCTCACTAGTCAGGGGAATTCTTAAATCTTTTCATCTTGCCTTAAAGATACAGAATTGGTTTCCATCAGCCTGCTGACAAAACCCAAAAAAGGCACGTAGAAACCTGCAGATTTGAAACCCATGGTCAGTCTCAGCTCGTATCTTTTTATTATGTTCACTTTCAAAGGACTCCAAAGAACTTGGCAGCTATTAAGGAGGTGGTGATAGAGCTGTAAATTACATGGCAGTGCCCGGGAAAGAGCCGGTTTCGGTATTTGGAAAGAAGAAAGTTAAAGTCAATTTACTGTACGAGCTGTTGCAAACACTCAGACCTTCTGATTGATAGGATGAAGATGGGAGCAACTTAGGACAGAAGCATTTTTGATGTTGGGAGTTATCCTGGATTATTTATTATCAGAGATGGTTCATTCCAGGCACTGATAATGACAGTGCTGTAGTCACCAAGTCTCAGCCTTAAATAAACTATTTATGGGTGGCATTAAAATGCTGTTGCTCACATCCTCAACAGATTTGGCTTGGATGGACGCTGAGATAACACTGGGATGAGTGGCTGCTTGACAAATTGTCTGGAGCCTCTGCAGGGTTCAGGGTGCTGGTTTTCCTCCTGTTCTGTGACCTTTAGCAAGGCAGTTCCTTTCTCTCTGCCCACCCCCTGCCTGGCTGGGACTGCCTCAGGCTGTACAAATCTGCAGGACAGGGATGTTGGTAGAGGCTTCTTGGCAGCAGAGGGATGCCAGCAGCAGATAATCACCAACTGGAGTCATCGGGTTTGCATAAACACAAAGCTGCTCCCTCGGAGACAGTCTGTGCCCTGAAGAGACTCTGGGCCGGTCGGGAGCCCCTGCTGACAGCAGATCTGTCCCTGGGGCTGCTTCCTCCCTGGGGCACGAACAGTGCCGGGCTCCGGGGAATGTTTGTGAATAAAACCAGAGAAGATATAAAGCTTTGTTTTCTGTTTTGTGTTTTTCCATGCAGGGTATGGTGGTTTGGCATCTGTCGGACAACCAGATTAAGAACAGATGGGGAAAAATGTGAAACCCCGTTGATCTCTAAGGGATTATTTCAGAAACACGGGGAACAAACGTATGCTGGATTCCGGCCCCTGCTCTTACGTCCTTTCTGCAGGGGCTGCCCCAAACGTGTTTTGTGCCGGTGAACCGTGCCTTGGGTACCTCCAGTCGGCCCCTTTTAGGCTGCCGTTCCCTTCCAGCCCCCGCCTTAGCTGGGCTGTCCCAGGGAGCTGCTGCGGACAGTGAGGAGAAGGGCTGCACCCTGCCCTGAGCCTGCCGGCACAGAGACCGTGACCCCTTCCTCTGTCCATGCTGGAGGTTCCCAGCTCTGACGGTTGGTTTGTTGTCCCTCTTTAAAGCCAGCTCAGGTCACCAACATCCCCGAGCGCGTTCCCGATCCCCACATCCCCGAGCGCGTTCCCGATCCCATCCCCGAGCGCTGCAGTTCCGCTCGCAGCCAGCAGAGGGCCCCCGCCGCCCGCGCACCGCGCTGGGTGCGGGCAGAGGAGGGAGCGGGTCCGGAACAGATCGGGAATTGTTCGGGAACAGTTCGGGAATGGGTCTGGAATGTGTCGGGAATAGATCGGGAATTCTTCGGGAATGGGTCGGGGTCGTACGGGCACCGGGACAGCGCGGGATGGACCCGGAGTCAGAGTAAAAGTTAAAGCTCAGGGAAGAGCAAAAGAAGTGCGCAGCGACCTTTGAAAATGCTACACCCACTGCGTTCTGTAAACTCATCCAAGTTACATCTCATCAGTGAGCACTCATCTCTCTAAATCACCCCTTCTTTAGGGGCCTGGGACCCATTCACAGAAAATGGAGTCAGAATAATTTAAAGCTATGTACACTATGTCTGCACTCAAGAAATAAATCAATATCTCAGTTCCTGAGATGCCCATGATGCCTGGATGACCTGGGTTTTGGTCAACTGGCTCCCCCTTTCCTTCTGACTGTCCTCTGTATTGGAGAGAAATATGGATTTTACTCCTGGTCCACAAAGGAAATCTTGGTCTTCAACAAGCCATTGAGCAAAATACCTGGAGCTGGAAAGGGAACACAGAGGAATGTGCAGAGAAACCTACCTAAGTCTTGGAGAAAGTACTGCTGCCTTTCACCACAAATGGGCCTCAATACAGCTCTCCTGAGGAATACCTGGATAATGTGGAACCTTCCAGGCATGGCAGCAGCACTTTGTGGGCTGTGTGGTGCTGGAGCTGAGCCTGGATGTGGCCTGTGGACTCCACACCTCACCAGGAGCTCCCATGTCCACCTTGGCTCTTGCAGGAATAACCATGGCTACAAGCCATGGGGCTCCTTCACCTCCCACTGATCCCTGGCTGTAACTGGGATCAGCTGTGGGAGAGCACCCAGGAGGTCCCACTTGGCTCAACAATTAAAACTGTCTCATTCCCGGAATCAGCACAAGCCAAATCTCTGTGCAACAGCTTCAGGGATATGATTTTCAGTAGAACCAGTGCATGTGGCAGCTGAAGTGCCTGGCTAAACCAGGGGAAAGATGAGGTACAGCCAACATCCAGGTGGACCTTGGGTCCATAACAGAGGCCAGACCCCTCAGTGGCTGTAAAAGTCCTACATTAGGCTTTAAAGATTTGTTAGCTGTAATTAAGCAGCTTTCTGGTCCCATCAGCTAGATGTAACAATCCCTCCTAGCCCATTAACAAAAGGAGCTGGCAAGCCTGGATTTGATGACTGACTGAACAATATGAAGAGGTGGTGATTTGCTGGCGATGTGTTAAAACAGGCAGCAAATCAGCTGGCAACCTGCGCTGGACTGAAACAAAATCAAAGCAAGAGGCAGATGACTTTGAACGGGCTCCAAAGGTCACAGAGAAACAAGGAAAAACTGATAAAGTTCACAGGAAAACAGAGCGAGCAGAAGGAGCGCTGCATCTTCTTGGCACCAGGAGCGGTTGGCATCCGACTTGGAAGGAATGTATTTCTGAGTTAAAAAAATGCATTTATCTGGAGGGAAGCTGGAGGCATAAAACCCAAAATGAACTGGTGCATGTGAGCTTGGCTGCTCCAGCACTGGGAGAGCGTGCAGGGACTGTGGTGCTGGCAAAGGCAGAGCTGCTCTGGAGCTCCAGTGCCACAGGGAAGGTGATGCTGGGGGCAGAGTCCAACGGTGGCTGTCCCCCATGGTGGGTGCAAGGGCTGCAGGACAGTAACTGCACCCTGTGGCTGCTCCACACTGTCCCATCAGTCACAGGGCAGGAGAACAATGCAGAAGAATCAGCTCCAGCATCAGAGCTCAGAGTCCAATGCCTCACATGAGGCAAGACAGAACCATGCATGAGAAAGAAGCAAAAAAGTCCCTTTGCACTGAGGATGCACCAAAGTGGGAAAAGCACTGCCAGGGCAGCGCAAGGAGCTCAGAACACCCCGGAGGTGGGATGAACATCCCGAAGGTGGGATGCCTAGAGCAGAGGAGGATGAGTGTTAGTTGGTACTTTCCTAATTACAGGATCTGCTTAGCTATTTTAAGCCATGTTCCATGCAATATTGAAACACACAAGTTCTCATCTTTTGGCAGTTTGGTTGGTACAGCATCTAATTATCCCTGCAGCTTGGGGATGGTAGAAAATGCTTTTCAGACTCCCAGCAGAGATAAAATAGGTAGAAAATGTGCAAGCATTCCCTTCTCTCTTGGACTTTGGCAAGGGCAGAATCCAGCTCCCACAGTGCCTCCTGCACATTTTTCTTAATATTTGCATTAGGAGTCATCTGTAGGAGGCTTGGAGCAACCAAGCTCAGAGAAATGGGAAAACAAAAGGGAATGGTTTATACCATGGTTTATACCAGCTCCTCTCACTGCTGTGACATGAAGGGTTCAACTCAGTGTGTGAGTTGCAAACTTCCATTAGTTCCTGAGGGGTTAGAGCTCCTGAGGGCATCACCTTCCTGCAACCAGCAATCTTCAGCCTGGACATTAGAAATACCTCAGTCCACTTGCCAAACCTGGAGCTTCTGACTGCCCCCAGCTAATGGCACTGGGCTTTTGGGATCCATGGGAGAGACCTTCCTGAAGAGCCCAGCCTGAAGCCTCTTGGAAAGAATGTCTAGGTTTTGTAATGAAAAAAAATCTTAGATCCTGCAAGCCCCTGCATGTCCCTGCCAAGGGGCTGGGGGTGTTCATGGGAGGGAGGGATTGTATCAGTGCTGTCTGGTTAGGGTGGAGGAGTGGGTGGGGGATGATGCCATTTCCAATTCCTAGCAGGAATCTGGATCTGTCTGTGCTGGGAAATTGCAAAATAGAACATTGTGCTAATTAATGCCAAACAGGAGGGGTTTGAATATACATCATCAGAATAACCTTTAGTAACCACTAGATGCCTTCCATCCACGAGTGTCTCATAAGGAGTATTTATATTTATTATGTGGCAATGGAAATGCATCTCGAGAGCGACCTGCCCAGTGCAACCATAATGCCCAGGGAGGAGAGGATTGTCCAACGTGCACAGAATGAAACACCCTCTGTTCATTCACGCTCTGGGAGTGCTGGTTTCACCACTGGCAGCCCTCTGCACAAACTAAAATACCTCTGAGCCAGTCCAACAAGTTTTTTTCCAGGTTTGCTTCTCCACGGTGTGACCACAGATCGTGCTCTATGGAAAGCTTTGAAAAGTCTAGAGTTACTGTAGGTTGCAGTGGTTGGATTTGATCCTAAAACAATGAAACCAAATGTGAGAAAGACACAGATGGCTGTCGCCTCTGTGCCATTTGGAGTGGGGTTTGGGCTCCAGCCAGGCAGCCCCATGCCACAGTTCTGCACATAAAGGCAGCAGAGTTGGATGCGGGGGTGCACTCACCTCTGACAGGCTGTGGCACGAGGGGTAAAACAGCAGAGGGATCTCAGAGAGGGCAAAAAGGTCACCACACCTGAAGGACAGAGGATTTAAGGACACAGGGTGATCAAATCCTGACTTCACTAAAGGAGGAGGAGGCTTTGCTGTGGCTCCTGAGGTTCCTGGGCACTGTGGGCTCTTGGGCATGGAGCAGCCTGACTGCCCTTCCCTGGGCAACATCAGCTCCTTGGGATGGGGACACTCACGTGGAGCTCAGCCCAACAGCTAACCACACAGAGAGGCAGAGAAGGGAAGAGCCTGATAAAAGGAGGAATGAGAAGAAGCCATGGGAAAATAATTCAAATTGCCTTGACCGAGGGTCCACTGCCAAGGTCCAGGCCTTGAATTCAGAGTGGTGTAAGGGGATGTAAACAAAACTGCCTCTTCTGACTCCAGGGCTGGATTTAGTCCTGTCATGAATTCCAAGAAGACACAAAGGGGTAAGACTGGGCTTCAGCCTCCCATTAAAAATGCTCTTCTCCAGCGAGACACTAGTAATAGAGCAGATATCTCTGATAATTAAACTACTAATCAACCCCTTTTAAAAACTGCCTGATGGTTCCCATCTCAATCTCCTGTGAGGATGGGGAGGCTTAGAAATTTAATACAATTCTGTGGCTGAGTTAAACATCAGGCAGGTTTCAGACTGTGCTTTACTAGAACCAGATGAATTTCTAAGCTCAAAATCCAGCATACAGAATGCTGATTAAGTTTGATCTGGTGACCATCTGTCCTTGTGTTTGTAGTATGAGTAGCTAAATGAAATTCTGGAAAAAAAAGGGTTATCTTAAATACACACAGGATAAAGCAAATTGAAGAAAGCCCCTTTCACTGTTGCTATGTGAATCTTCTCAGCAAGAGGGGAAGATTAGGTTAGTCTCTGAAGTTACATATGCTCAAGTTCACTTTTTTGGACTCTCAGAAGCTGAGACATCAATCTGTAACTTTTGCTTGAATTGCATCTTGTGAATTTTCATTTAACTGCACACTAAACCCCAGCATACACTTAGCTGAGTTCTGTAGTGAGAAATGTTTCATGGTCACAGAAAGTCAGTATCTTGGAAGGTGTAAATTGGTGCAGCTCAATGCAATTTCCCTTCCTCTCCAACTTGACTTGGGCCAGCAATCACCCCAAATTGCTCCCCCACTTCTTCATCCTTTAATCTATCTATACCTATTGATTTACCCATCTTTTTACTTAGACAGAGCAAGTGAAGACAATTAAATTATGAGTAATAGCTCAATAACCAACCAAAGTTCAGCTAAGAGCAGAGGTGATGGCTGCCAGACTTTTTTTTCCCCCCAATCATAATGGAAATTTTCTGGAGAAAAGAACAGTAAGATAAATGATGGCATAACATAATGCCCTCCTTTGAAGAGAGCCAGCTAAGAGGCTGGGCCCATCTGCAGCCTGAATAGGGAAGAAGAGAAAGTATTGGGAAATGCAGAAAAATGGCTCTGTGGGGATCACAAACAGCCAAAGAGACAGTGCTTGTCAGGCTTTCTAACGGAAATGGTTTCTAACATGCAAAGACACCAGCTTGGTCCCCAAGCCCCATCTCCAGCCACAGGGAGTGCAAAGCAAAAACAAATCCAGTCCGTGTCCTCTGCCAGCTTTCCCCAGCCGCCCGAGGGACTTTGCTCTTTGAGAAGGAGGGTATCTGTGCTTTGAAAGGAGTTGTTCACATGTCAGCACGTCAGCCTGTGACCAACAGAGAGATGCTGAGGATGGCCCAGGGGCCTGGGCTGGGTGCAGGACAGCTCTGCAAGAGGAGGCAGCTCAGCAGAAAGCACAGCAACCCCGGCTGGCTGAGGTTTGGGGAGTGCCTTGCGTGGGGGAAGCTCTCTGCTACTAGGGGAGCTGCCTGTCCCAGGTTTTCCCAGCGCTCACCCCGAGCCTGGCTGCTTGATCTCCTGGTAAATGGGAAAGCTCTGCAGCTGGGATGCTCTTCTGGGGGAAGAGAGAGCCTCGAGAAGTCCCTTGCCGGGGGACATGAAAGGAGTTTGGCATGAACAGCCAAGCAGATGCATTTGAAAGTCCGTGTTTATTGTCTGCTTGGCTCTGGTGACTCCCTGCATCCCCAGGCACACGCTCCTGCCTGGGTTAAAATCCACTTGAGGTGCTCATTCCCCATGGCTGGGAGGGAGGTCACACAGACAGTACCTGTGCAAATACACCTGGCTGTGAGAACCCTGCCATGAGTGTTCAAAGGCTGCAGCTGACACAGGAAAAGTCAAGCATTAGGACCCTTTCTACCTCAGACAACCCTAGGAAAAGAGCACGTTGTTTGGACGTCGCTGGGCTACATCTATGCTTTTTACCGTGGGCTTTTTCTTTGCATTTTCATTTTCTTTGTGAAGTTTAAAGAGACGCTTGTTTTTCTTGCTAATTCTTTCCTCCCGGGTGCTGATAGGGATCTCTGTAACATGAGGCCAGCTGGAAGAAATTCAAACTGCTTTCTAAATGTTGTTATGATAGAGTGTGGGGGACATGTCTTTGAAGCTGCTGGGCTCCGGAGAAGTTAGGGGCAGTTGAACTCTCTTTCTGGAATAAATTTGGAGTCTCTACCTGTGAAAACATGAGCCACTAGCTGGTGTCACCCCATGCCAACCTCTAGGCAAAAGGAAACTTAAGTAGATGCTACTCAATGGATGTTTCTGCATCCTGGGAGGACGAGAGCCACATCCTGGTGCAAGGGAGGCTGCAGTTTGGCTGTTCCAGCTAAACAGTCCAGTTTAGGTGGAGGTGTGAAGGTGCACTGATTTGTACTTGACATCTCAAATTAAGCCTTCTTTTAAACCAGGAGAAGGAGTAAGGGAATCCTTTCTCTGCCTTCTTGCTCCAAAAAAGGTAAATATTTTCAAGTCACTCACTGGAAGCAGAATCTGTTGCTGGCAAACATATGAGGCAAGTCAAGGCTTTCCCACTCCCTCCTTCCCAGCTCTTTCTGGGTTGAAAATGCCCATGGAGCAGGGCTCTGTCAGCCCCATGGATACCCATCCACATGGCACACGTTGGCTATCAGCACCTTGGCAGAGATAAAGGAGGCAGAAAAAGAGAGAAGCCCTCTAGGGAGGAGATATTCAGCCTATTCAGCCTAATGTTTATACTACTGATTCAGTCCTAGTGTAGGGGAAAAAAAAATAAAAAGGAAATAAAGGCTTTCCTCAGAGCCAGACTTTCAGAAAAGCCCAGTGGTTTATGGAGTGCTGGCCCTGTTTGAAAATCTGGCTTCAGTCGTGGCTACTGAGCCCTCACAAGTTTCTTCTTCAGAGGAGAAGAGACTTGATGGGACTCGGGCATGGTGGGAGGCTGACAAGCCCTCATGAAAGACATTTGTGATGTGTGGGGCCTTGGAAGCAGCATGAAGAGACAGCCAAGAGCCCTGAGGAGCTGGAGAGGAAGAAGCTGCACATGGTCTGAGAATCCAGGTCTGCTGGGCTTCGCCTCCCTCCCCTCCTTCCCTTTGTAGCTGTTTCCTGCACAGGCAGTTTCTGTAGGCATTTCCTGGGAAGGCTGCACAGCCAAAGTTGCATTTAAATTTTTTTTTTGTTTGCTTTTTTTCAAACCACACTTTTCAGAGTTAGAGTGTGTGTGTGGAGCAGAGAAGTACAATATGAATGCAACTTTATCTGCGTGGACAAAGCATGAGGAGCTTACAGCCAACTCTAACAGACTCTACATCAAATCACACAATCTCTCAAAACACACAGTGGCAAAAGCAGCACGCTGCCTGCCTGAGGCAGCCCACTCCAGCTTTGCAGGGCTCTGCTCCACCATTCCCTCTTTTCCCCAGGGTGCAAAACAAAGCCCACAGCAAAGCAGGTGCCCTCTGGCCACCTCCTGGCCCTGGGTGCTGCTGCTGTCATCACCCTGTGCTTCCAAATCCCTCCCCTCTCCATCCACCTGCTTGCTCTTGCCTTTTCCACCATGCTAGGAGTGTTTTGGAGCAGCAGTGGTGTGTTTATGTGACTGTGCAGCAGTTTTTTGTAGAGGGGCCCAGTTTCCTGGCTGAGGGTTCTGAGTGCTCCAGTATCCACATCTCGCTGGACTTTACAATTCCCTGCCTTGGAGGTGATAGTGTGGGGCCATTTCCCCTCTTTTTGGCTACAGGGAGGCTTGGCAACAACCTGCAGGAGGGATGCATTCACCCTTCTATGCCTGCAGTGCTGTGGCAAAGCCCTCCCTTGGTGGGAGGTTTTAGGATGAACATCCACAGCTCTGAGGAATGAGAAATCCTTGCTCCTGCCCCACAGGATGGGGAAGCACTGGAACACCCTCACCAGGGACATCTAATTGCTACAAACAATGGCAGCTGCAAATGGAGGAATCAGAGAAACAGCTTTGCCTCTGCCTGGTTTCTCCGATGACCAAAACTAGGGTGATATTTGACAATTCTAGTGCCAAGGCAGGGCAGGCAGGATTGGAAAAGAAAAAGATCCCTCTTGACATTTCCTGCTTTGTGAGGGTCAGGCACAAGCACTGAAGTCCCTGACGACCCCACAGGTTGGCCCAGAGGATGCAGTTGAGATCTGCCAGCTAATTATTTCATTAGTCATTTTAAATAAGTGACTCAGCCAGGGATGAGCACACCCAGCTGTGACACCTGTAATTGAAACGACGCAGAGAACAGGATGAATGTCCCCAGATAAGATCCAGGGAAGGCACTCCTGCTGCTCTGCCTGATTGAGCCTCTCCAGGCAAGTAAAAACACAGAGCAGCAGCCCAGGTTGAAACGCCCATGAGCAATTAAGCAGAGGGAGAGTCCTGGCAAGAACATTGGCAGGTGAACGTGTCCTAAGAACACCCAGGAACCACTGAGGACAGAATCACCCTGTCCTGAGCTGCTGATCCATCTCCCCTGAAATCACACCATGCAGAATGGTTCTCAGCCCCACGTGGGCTTAATCCAACCCTTCCCCTCCGTGCCAGAGTGAGTGAGTGCCCAGTGACTCTCATTGCCCTTAACTCCATCAAAACCCAAGAATATGGAGCACCAGGAATATGGAACAGCCTCCAGAACTGCCACCCTCAAAACCCAAAGTACAGAGTGTGTTCCAGAACAAAAGCAGTTTGAGCGGTGTCAGCTCTGCCTGTGTTTGTTTCTATGGAAAATTGTTCCTTTAATGTGAGTCATGGGAGTAATTAAGGGATAAATAGCAGCACTGCAGTTCATCAACACGCTGGTGCCATTGCAAAAGCAAAGGGAAGTGTGTGCATTCCTACAGACACAAATCCAGCCAGGGTGCTGCCAAAAGAACTGCTCCCATCTTTGGGCTTTGGCAGTCTCCCCTGGTCTTAGGCTGGTGTCTATCAAGAATAGCTGACGTGATTTACCAGAGGATCTGGGAGGTTGGTGCCATTTAAGTCAGGACACACAAGAAAGGGACCAGTGCAGGAACACAACCTCATAAAATGGGGCGGGCTCAGATGGCTGCTGTTTGTTAAACTTGACAGCAAAAGAAGAACATATTGCACCTTCACTGATTTTTCTTTCTTTTGTTCTTCTTTTTCCTTTAGGATATGCTGAACAAAAGGAAGAGCTTGCAGATGTTCCCTGTAAAAGCACTGACTGAATGGCAACTGTGACAGCGCTGTTCTAGCCCTCCCTGTGGGATCACCAGGGCTGCAAATCAGGCCAGCATGGGTGGAATTTGGAGATCTGAGGAAAGACTTGAAGAGCAGTGAGTGCCAGGAGTGCTCTGCATTTGCACCTGTCCTTGTGGAAAGACACTTTCTCAGCTGAAATCCATACTGTGGCCCCTTCCTCTGTATTCCTTTCTCCTCAGGATTTGCAGATGATTTCAAGCAACTCAGTTTTCCATTCTCTAACGAGCAGTTTAAATGCTAAAGGGCAGTACCTCTGTTGAAGGCAACTGAAGCCAAGGGAGCTGTGACAGTTTATGCCAGCTGAAGCTTTGCCTTTAAGTAAATGTTTTAAACTTTCCACTAAGGAGCCTAAAATAAGCCATAGCATGAAACATTAAGAGCAAAGAATGAACTCTGGAGACCAGAGGGATTTGGGAAATGAAATGAGATCCATCTTGCTGGCACATTTTCCCCCCTCATCTATTTTTGGAATTAAAAAAATTCCCCCAGATTTGTCTTTTACAAACCAGCCTTTTGTTCAGTGAGCAGCATCCTGATTCACAGAGAGCAGGTGAGCTCTGGCAAGGCAGGATGCAAAATGCAGAGCTGGAAACTATTAATATCTTTTACTGCTGGAGAACCAAAGAGCTTGGCACAGGTGCTGTTTGTTTTCTTTAACAGGCTTTTCAGCTGTGCATCGAGCAAACAAACAGGAGAGGAACAAGATTTCCAGTTGGGGAGCAGAGCGAGTCGTGATGAGCCCAACTCTTCCCCAGGGCACTGTGATCCCTGCCAGGACCCAGGAGGTTTTCCTGGGGGTTTTGGATAGGTTTGACCGTGCAAGGTGTGTTCACACAGCTGAGTGGGAGGCAGCCTGGCTCTGCTCAGCAGACAGGCTCAGGAAAGCTGGGCTCTGACTCCTGACTCTGGGATTAACTTTTGAGGGGATCCCAGCCTGTCACTTAAAGCCCAGCTCTCCTGCTGGCTGGCAACCACACTTTCCACTGACTTTAAGTGGAGAGGGCAATCTTTGTTGCTTGTGAAAACTGAGCTTCCAAACACTTCACTCTCCCCATGTTTAAAACAAGAAGGAGAATATTTTGAGATCAGTGGATAAGAACACCTGGGAGTGCTAATACCTATGTGCCCTGCCAAGATGCTGGGAGATTAAGCAAATATTTTGAGGGCTGTAAGATCTTATGAGGTGGGTATGGAGCTGTTTAGTATATCAAGGATATATTTTTCTCCTTCCTTTCATTTTTTTCCACAAATGGAAGAACTCAGGAAGAGAGGGGGCTACTGAGACTCATGAAGGGAGTCAAAAATTGAAAACAAAGAACATATCTAGTGGCACCCTAAGACTTGGCCTGAATATCACCAAAGAAGACATAGCTGAAAAAGTAAATAATTTTTGGAGATGCTGGCTGCACAGGCTATTATTCCAAACAGGATGTTATGAAGCTGATAAAGGTTTAGAAAAGATTTTCCCTGTAGTGGGAGACTGCATCCCCTCAGTTTGGGGCAGTATACATTCAGGAAGACAATAGACTGGAGTGTGTGCAAAGAGAATAAAATGAATGATAAAGAGGTTTTGAAAACATGACCTGCAAAAAAAAGGTGGAAGGAAGGGAATTTGTTTAGTCTAGAAGAGAGAAGAATGAGTGGAACATGATAATGATCTTCCAATATTTGCAAAAGGGATGGGAACTGTTCTCCAGAACTTTGGGAAAGGCAAGAAGAAATCAGCCTAATTTATTGCCAGGAAGTTTTAGACAGTACTGTAGGTAAAGCCAACTAAAGAGAGAAAGCCCTAGGATGGGCTGCCTAGGGAAATGGGAAATGTCCATCATGGGAAGCTTTTAAGGAGAGACTGTGGCAATTCAGATATAAACTCAGGTACTTAACATAACAAATCATGGTGTTTGCAGAGACAAGAATACCCCAGCGTGGGCAGACAGTTGCTTACACAAAAGTGTTTTGAAAGTCACCCAGGTATAACAGCCCTGAATAGCAGTTGATTCATTCCAAATTAAATAAGTATAACTGATGTGGGAGTAACAAACAGCATTTTTGTTTCCAAAATTGCTTTTAGACCTCATCTCTAAAGAATAAGTAGTTTCTTAAAAAGCACTAATGACAAAGGAAATTACAGAGAAAGGTGACTGTGGTACAGCACCTGGAGGGCTTTCAAAACTGGCAGATCAGTATAAATAATCTAATATAGACTCTGACTCAGGTAATGCAGCCTTAAGAGGATGCACCTTTATATCTGTCTACTCTTCCTCTCACCTTCTGTGCCTGAAGAGAAAAAATAGCAACTTTATATATAATTTTACACTCATAATCACTGGCCCAAGTCGCTGCTCTTGCAGCCCTGTCTCCCTACAGCATGGAAACCAATCCTGCTGCACTGCATGATGGAGAAAGTTCAAGATCCACTCCCCTGCAAGGCACAGGGGAGGATATCCCTCCCAGGCAGGATATGGAAATGCTGGAAGGGCAGGAATGCAGCACGTACAGGGCTCGTGGCCACAGGGATGGTGCTGGCAGCAGAGGCTGCTCACTGACCAGCCCAGGCAGAAACCTGCAGGCATCTCATGCCAAACAGCCCAACAACTCTTTTTGCAACACCTGATCTCTAATTAAAAGCAAAACATCCTTCCCCAAAAGGCTGAGCCCTGAATCTTGTGAGTTCTGCTGGTCGTTAGGAAATGAGAAGATTTGCAGAAGTGCTGTTCTCTGATCCTCTCAAAAGGGAATCTCCAGTCTCCTGATGGGAAGAAGCAGCAGCATACTGGATGAGAGGAGACCACAGGCTGCTGATAATATTTGGTGAAAACCCACACCCAGTTATGTTATTCCTCCAAAATCTCCTCCAGGGCTGTTTTCTGAACAGCACCTGGAGAAATTCTGCTAGAGGATGGTAGGCCAAAGAATGACTCAAAACCACCTACTTGTATTAGGATATTAAGTGGTCTGAAAGGATTGGATGCTCCAAAGGCGAGAGCTGGTCTTGTGGCACTGTTGCTTAACAAACCTTCTGGAAGCTCTGGATAAGAATAAAGATAATAATTCCTATCTTACAGACACAGCCTTGCTCTCTTCTGCAAGGGCAAGGCCGTGCACAGCCAGCTTCTTTGTGAGCCCCGAGATCTGCTCTACAGCAGTGGGAATCAGGATGTTCCCAGGGTGGGATTCACAGCTGCACGACAGCAACACATCCGTGTGGGGCTGCAGGAATTTGATGCAAGCACTACCCTGCTTAATTCCCTGGAGGCTGCCTGGCTGCTCTGATTTGCTTGCCAGAAGTGCTCTTGTGTCTGGGCCTCGCTGCAGGGATGCCCTGTGTTAGTTCCTCTTCCATTTTTCACTTTTTTTTTTTTTTTTCCTTTTTTTTTGCCTAGGAAACCTCTTGTTAGGCAGGACTGAGTGTCCTTGAAAGCACCAGTTATAACAAACAACCAGGGGCAGAGCTCAGGCAAACGCTGCACGAGTCACAGGTCACAGCTGGAAGTGGTTTTAGGGGAAATTCAAAATTACTGTCAAAAGCAGTTCTCTCTCATTTTAATTGTAATTGGTTAATCTCATTTTATTTGCCTTGCGGCTATGGCTGTGAAGCTCAGGAAACTCTCAGGGCCCCTGCTCTGCTCTCAGTTACCCTGGGAGCAATTCTGGAGACTTCAGCAGAGTTACTTTGGGTTTATCCCTTGTGCCACCGAGACCAGAGGCCGTTGCTCTGAAATGTCCTTGGCAAAAGGAGGAATGAATGTGGCAGGCGGCTGTTCCTGCTTCACAAATGAAACCAGACAAATGGCATTCACTGATTTAACCTTCTGTGTGGCCCCTCTGCTGAGCTGCCAGCTCAGGGAGTGATGGTTTTCTGTGTGTCAGTCTATTCATCCTCTCTGGACATGGAGGAGAGGAGGGATGGGCAGGGCTACAGCTGGGAAGGTGTGACTACAAAGCCAGGACAGCAGCAGCTGAGAATATACCCCATAAAAGAGAAAGCCAGCAGGAGCAGTGTGCTCCTGTAGACATGGAATGCACCATGCACAGAGCCATGGGCAGGCTCTCTGCTGAGAGGTGAAACCTCTCCCTGCCCATACACCCAGGGCATTGTTAGTCCAGTGGTGTCCCACCCAACTGCAGAGAAAACAAACCCCAGTCCAGTGGTGTCCCACCAAACTGCAGAAAAAACAAACCCCAGTCCAGTGGTGTCCCATCCAACTGCAGAGCAGGCAAACCCCACTGGTTTGATGGGACCTGTGGTGTCCCATCCAACTGCAGAGCAGACAAACCCCACTGGTTTGATGGGACCTGTGATGTCCCATCCAACTGCAGAGCAGACAAACCCCACTGGTTTGATGGGACCTGTGGTGTCCCATCCAACTGCAGAGCAGACAAACCCCGCTGGTTTGATGGGACCTGTGGTGTCCCACCAAACTGCAGAGCAGACAAACCCCTCAGGATGAGCAGGGGCTGCTGCAGACACGGGATGCGTTAACGAGCCGGCGGTGCCTGGGGAGGAGTTTGGCACAGACACCAGTGAAGTGAACACATCTAGCAGGGTGTCCAAGGCCTCTGTCTCCCCACCCTCTCCTCAGCACACATGTGCAGTCACATGGAATTTGCTGTTTTGACTTGCAGGCAAGTCCAAAAGCTGTCGAACAGCGATCGCATCTAACACCACTCATCATCACCATCAATTGTTCTCCAAATGAAACAGGCCACGTCGCCAAGCAAAATGCTTGGGAAGATATTTTTCCACTGGACATGCATCCAAAATAAATACAGGAAAATCTCCTTCTCCAAGCACTTTTCCTGATTACTTTTCATTTGAATCATTAGTAAACCCGAGATACACACACAATAGCACAAGACTGATGAAAACCCACTTCAACATAGTGCCCCATTTTTTTTCCCCAGAGATTAATCCTCTTTGTTATTCTCAGTGCATGAGAAAAACATTCCTCCTGCCTATCCAAAGCCAAAAAAAGAAGTGCACATCTTCACATGTGCATCCCTTGTTACATGGATGCTTTCTGCAGCTGGTCATTGCAGCCCTGAAGAAGGCTCTGGGGGGTTCCTGCCACGGTGTGTATAAGCCCGTGTTTAATGTTGAATCTGTCTGCCCTAACATGCCATGTTGAGATGAGCTTTGGGATTTTGCTTCAAGGGAACACCAAGGTCCACCTCTGTGACTGAATCCCATTCCAGACAGATTCCCAGTTTACTGCCCTGGTTTACAATGAATAGGGGCAGGGAAGAAAGCCCATATCTCTGCAAGAATAATGACCACCTGCACTGAGATCTGCAACCAAGGCAGAAGCACAAGGAAAGGAGAGCTTTGAACAGCAGCCATGACCTCCCCTCACTGCCTGTGTCCAGGAGCTCTCAGCACTCATCCCTTCACTGCACTGCTCAGTGTCACTTCAGGAAGGGCCTGGAGCAAGACGTGCTCATCAAGGCCGGAGCTGAGCTCTGCCAAGACCCGAATCCAAACCACACAGAGCCTCTTAACTTCAGTGGGTCCCACCCAAATGGCCCAGGTTCACTCAAACCTCAAACCAAGACCTGTCCCAGGCTCTGTGCACAAGACCTTCTCTCTTTTTCTCTTTGTCCAAATCCCTGCCTGCAGCGGATGTCCTGGAGAACCTGGCTTGCAGCTGGAGACCATAATGAAACTTACAGAATGTTCACTCAACTCCAGTAACCCAGAGATGGGAAAGGCAAATTACAGGCCTCTAGTCCTTGGCTTTTGTGTGCTGGCATTGCCTTTAAATGTGCTAAACGCTATGGACAAGAAATGTTCTGGTTTGCAAGAAAGCAGGTTTCCAGCCAACTGCTTTTACTTGGTGGATTTTCTAATGGCTCAGTATCCATCTCTGCTCTTGTCTCCATTTCAGTGAGACAGGACAGATCACAAGAAATGGGTGCACAGAGCTATGGCACAAGCAGGTGGGACTCCAAGGATTTTCCAGGCTCCATCCCACACTGGCATAGCAGACACCAGGCTGGTTACTTATTTCTCTGCAAAGCAGTGGGCAGCCCAGGGCCCCATCTGGAGGTGACTACACCTAAATGGAAGCCACTCCTTTCAATCTATCCTGACATCTGTACGCAGCTGAGCATCACTGCTTTTTGCAGTGAAGGTGGGAGTGTTCAGACACGAAACATGCCAGAAGTTGAAGCTAGGATTGTACCACTGCTTAGAGAACCAGCATTACCATTAATTCGTAATGCAATTTACTTTGCCCTGCTTTGGAGATTGCTTCCTTGGCTGATTTCTAACAAGGCCTCTGCCTGGCTGTGAGAGCAGCCCACAGCCCAGGCTGCTCAGCTCACTGCTGTGCTTGTTCCTGGGATGACTTGGAGCTGGTGGCCTGGCAGGCACATGTGCTGCAGTGTCACAGCCCGGGAGGTACCAAACCAGAGCACTGTGCCAAGAGGAATGTGCTGTCTGGAATGTTCTGTATGTGCTGGAAGTGCCCAGAGCAAACACAGCTCCGTCCCCTGCAAAGGCAGAGTCACAATCACTGCCTGAAAAGAGAAGCCCTCTCTCTTGGCCATCTGGATCCTGCTCTGATGAGCAGCCACTCAGCACTGAGACTCCTGGCAGAGCTCTACTTCCCACAGCATGGCTGCCTCAGGACTCTGCCAAGCCTGTGCCCCTGCTCACCCTGGCCAGCACGAGCTTTGGGGATCTCTGCCTTTATTTACTGCTCCTCCTTCTCTGTCCTGTGCTTGCACAGTACAAGCTCTCCCCTCAGATGAAGGTGTCCCTCCATAGTGGCTTCCGAGCCACCCCACACCAGTAATGTGGTGGTGCTCCCCAGAGCTGCTGGAATGTCTTTCTGGGCTGGCTCTGCCTGTCCCTGCTGCTCCCAGCCCCCAGTGTAAACCAGTGCTCCCAGTCACATCGTGCTGTGGCAGCCCCTTGGCCAGCCCAGCACCGTCTTGGCTGAGCCATTCCTTGTCAAGTGGCACAAGATGACAGGAACCCGGCAGAGAACAGATGCTTTCAGAAAGAGTCCCCTTCTCAGCAGCCCTCAAAGCTCCCAGCCCCAAGACTTCTGTGCAAATACCTGACATGTACTATAGCTTTGCTTGACTTTGGGTGAGGGTTCCCCCTCTTCCTGCTCCACAGCTCACTGCTGACATTTCAGCAGCAGTGATCCTGACCTGACAAATTAAACCCAAACCTCCCGAGGCTGCAGCCCAGGGAGCAAACAGCTCTGTCTTTCACCACTTGGAAGCTGGGGCTCTGGGTGCACCAGAGCTGTGCTGAACTGTGCAACAGCTACAGCTCAACCAAGAGCCTTCCCCGAACTCAGAGCCACCAGCTGGGCTGCAGGCATTGTTCAGACTCTCTCTCAAGCAGAGCTCACGGCAATGGATTGTGTTTCCATGAAAAGCTGAGGGAGGAGGTAGCAACCATGGCAGGGGCTGTGGCTGCAGGAGCTGGTCATACCTACAAAGCAGGAGATGGGCTGGGGCTGCATTGTGCTGCCTCATTAGTGCAGACATCCCGACAAACTGGAGCTTTGGAACAAATCTTTGTGTTTCCTCCTCCTTCCCACCCTCACAGAACAAAAATCCTGTCTCTTGCCCAGCCCTACCACCAGAGCACTAATCCTTTGGCTGTGGTGTTGGATTAAGTCTTGGACCCTGAGAAAGCACTTCCAAGCCACAGTGAAGATTTTGTTTGTTGGGGTCTAACCCATGTGCAGCTCCCAGCTGCCATGGTTGTGAAATTGTGCCTTTTCTTTTGCTTTTAAGCAGCCCAGATGAAGCAAGGAAACGAGGGCTGTTCTGAGAGACTATTCCTAATGGTCTGAAAATAAACCCAGTATTTTTCTTGGCTTGTGAAGGAAAATGGTTACCTTGATTGCAACTTGGTTCTAACACACATTTCAGACAGTAATGCAGACTGCAGATATGAGACTTGTACAGGCTCTGTTACACAAATCTTCACAGAGGTTTTTTTTTTTCCCTTTTTCTTTCTCTTCTAGACCCAAAACTCTGCCTGGTATAGCTAAGGACCTCTAATGCCTTTTTAGGAAAAGGAGCTTTATCTCAGGTGCTAAAGTTGGAAGCCACCTTTTATTCTCTGCCATACTGACAAAAGGTTAATGAAACAGAGCTGGCATTTCATCAAGGCCAACACTGAAAATTAGGGACAAAGCTGCCATTAAAAATAACCAGATGCATGCGCTTCTACCCCTGACACACCGGTCTTGAAATATCTCCCTTTTGGGTTGTACAGCTTCCAAGGAATAGCAGGAAATTACAATTGTTACACTGGCCAGAGAATGGATTTAATTTGTACTGTTTTATCCTCCCTGTTGGAAACTATCCTCTCTTTTCTTCCACACCAGCTAGAAAGAAAAGTAAAAATTCAGCAAATCCAACAGATTTCTGTATGAAGCCTTCCCCATGCAGTTGGAGCACAGCTTACCTCGAGGTGTGCTTGCTTCCTCTATCAAAGGGACTGTTTCCCTTCTTCAGGGTTTATTGTGACACATCCACATAGGGCATTCTACAGACAAATTTATGGCTGTTTAATTAGAGATAGTTGGAAAACCACTGGCTGGTGAGTTCAACTGGCACACCAAGCTGAAGCTAGGGGTGTAGGTGGGTAGGTGCTACAGAAAAGCTGTTTCTCAGGGTCATAAAGAGCTGATTAAAGGGGCTGTGCTCATGCCAGGACAAAGCCTGGTGATTACAGTTAAAATATCTGCAAGAGGAAAATTGACTTTTTGGATGCAGAGGAAGGCAGAAGCTGCAGTACAAGTAACAGCTCAAACTGTCCAGGAGTGACTGCCCAAACAGAGGCTCCAGAGCCCTGGCTGGTTTGGATTAGCTCAGCAAGCATCAGACTCTTACTAAGGCAACCACATTGTGCAAGCTCAGAGAAGGAGCTGGGCAAGTCATAAGCATGTACACAATGGTGAGGTTGCTTCAGCTGAAGGGTAATTACTTGTTGAGCAATCATAATCCGAGTCATTTGATCTCCTGTCTGCACCAGAGAGAGGTTTGCACTCATCTAAGCCACCTGTTTTCCTTAAGTAGGTAAACTCTGGGCTACACAGGTGGAAACAGCCTTTGGAAGGGGAGGTTGCTGGTCTGGCTAGACGACAAAGAGCTGCAGATTTATAAGGGATGAGCAATGATAGACCTTTTTTTTTAAAAAGATGAATTTGGTACTCTTGTGACATCACAGTGGGAATATATTTGGCTCTGTTAAGGCTGGAGAGATGATTGCAGTGACTGAGTTACAGAGGCTTAATGAAATACTGCTGGTCAGCTGAGCTGTGGTGCCTGTGCTGCTGGACACACACAGCACACTGTGTCAGCTCATGGCTGGTTTGAGGCACACTGAGGCATAATGTGGTTTTCCAGAGCACAAACTGGCCTGAGCCCATAGCCTAAAACCCCTTGGCTTTTTGAAAAGTACCTAGTCGCATTAATTGGCTCCAGTGGGATGGCTGTACCAGCTCCAGTGCTCCAGAGCACAGTGATCCCCAAGCTCACAGGAGGTCTGAGGGTGGTTCTGAGCTCAGAGAGGCACAGACCTGCTCCAGGCAGGCTCTGCACCCCCATGGGCAGCACAGCCCCAAGACCTGCACCAGAAGTTACTGACTCAGGAGGGAGGAATCACAGGAATGCATTAACAGCACAAACCTGGGAGGTCTAAAGGAGGTCAGGGAGGAGAACAGCAGCTCTGCAGCGAGGCCATGGGAAAGCACTGGAGCAGAACAGCTCCAGTGCTCCAGCCCCGAGGTGATGTGGCTGGAAGCAGATGAAAGGCAGCTGGTGAGGCATGGTGAATCACTCCTGTTGGGAGCCTTCCCTCTTCCAGCAGGGACTGCAGCCAAGAGCTGAAGTGACTCAGGATAGCAGCATGGGCAGAGGATGAAGCAGAGGTGGCACAGCTCTGATCAGGGCCTGTCATGGGGCCAGGCCATGTCAGGTCCAACAGCACCCCTGGGGCAGGAGAACTGCAGCAGCATTCTTGGTGGGGCTACCATTGCCAATGATGTTGAAAATTTCTGGCTATCTTTTCTGCCTCCTAAAGCTTAATTTTCTCCTCCCTAGAGAGGAACAGGAGCATCCAGAAAACTTGCCTCTCTAGCTGCCTTCAGCCCTACCCTGCCAATGCAGATGCTGAAGGAGGGAGGACGTAGAAGGGAGAGGAGAGCAAGACTGAAAAAGTGAAGCAAAAGAAGGAGCAGGACTGACAGGGAAGAGCACAGGGGGAACAGGCTGCTTTGTTGGGGCCTGTGGCACTACCACTCAGCTCTGGAATCAGGTGGTGATGCAGAAAGGACTGGGAGGATGGGTGGGAGGGAGAGGAGAGCAGGCATCCAGCAGCAGGGAGGAGCAGGGACATGGCTGTGGCTGTGAGATGCTGGACTCTGACCAGGCAATCAGGCCTGGATAAGTTGTTCCCAGAGTTTCCTCTCCTCCACTGCCCTGCACAGAGGTTTACAGCTCACAGGGCCACCACGAGGGGATGCAAGCACAGATGGGGGCTTGGCTGCTGTTTGTGTGATCCCTCCTGGGGGCTCCTGGCTTGACACAGCCTGAAAAAATGCTCAGCAATTCCTCGCACCTTTATTGTGGTCTGGACAAAATTTACAGCAAGAAAAAAAGGCCCAGGAAAAGCTGTTTGCATGGTAGGTCCACACAAAGAACACTTAATCCTGGGCTTTGCTACCTGTCACAGTGCATTACACTCCCCTGCAGCTGACCCCCACCGTGGAGCAGAGCTGCAGTCACAGATCTGGGTTTGCGCTCAGAGGGCTCCTTCCAAGGCATCAGACAAATGGGGAGCTCTGGGAGGTGGGGCTGAGAGTAGGCAAACATCAAACCCTTTTATAGAAGGTCCCACAGGAATTTGTTTTCCTCCTATTTTTAAGTTGAAAAGGATCGAGTTTCACTGCAGGAAATAGTTCTTCTCCTCCTCCCTCCCACACACCTTTAATTTTTTTCTACAGCATGTTGGAGGAGCAGGCTGCTGTCTGCCTCAGGTTTCCAAGAATCAGGCAAACTGGAAGCAAAGCACTTGTTATCTGCAGCCAAGGAAGCACAGGGAGAGAGGCTGGAGAAGAGGTGCTCCTGTCTGCAAATGTTCAGAGCCTTAGGGTATCTTTATTGGTGAGATACACCCTTCCCCAGCCCTTTTAATCAGGTTGAGATTGTAATCAGGGTTTCAGAAGAGGTTTCTGTGAATCCCTAGAGAATAACAATATTCATTGTTATTGAAGCTGCCCTGCTTCTTGCCCAGTAGAAGAGTGTCACAGGAAGATCCTGGGGTGGGAGTGCAATACTCCACCCTCAAGGAATCTCTTCTGCATTCTATCACTTGCAGGGGTGACATTTACAACAGTGCCCAAACACAGGCCTAACTCTGCATTCCTGTTAGAGACAAACCCGTTCAGTCTGTGCTGTGACCTTAAAATCTCCACGTGCCCAGGCCCTGCTAACAGCACAGCACAGATCCTGCACACTGACAAACCTGCACCATTTGCAGATGCAAAATCTGCATCCATGCACAGGGGCTCTGGGCAAGATGCACTTAAGCCACCAGACTCACACCTGCAGTTCAGGTCCCAGCCTATCACCAGGACTGAGAGCAGGGGTCTGGCTAATGAGGGACAGCCTGATGGACACCTTTTGATCCTCAGCATTCACAGCCACTCCTTCCCCATTCTGCTGATGCTGATCAATTCTGGTCACCAGGCACAGCCACCCTTCCCTCACCTGCTCCAGCTCATTTCTCCTGTTTCCCTTCAGTGACAGTGCAGACAATGCCTCCTTTATAGGTGCTCCCACGTGCCTGGTGGAAGACTAGCACAGTTATATCAATGATCTCCTTTTCATTATTCCTCCTGGCATGGGATTTGCCATTACCTCTCCAGCTCAGGCAATATTTTCCATACATCTTGTCTCAGCCAGTTGTTTGCTCGTTTGCAGCAGGGGGCTTCAGAAGAGACAAAGCTACAATTGATAGGAAACATAAGGCCAGGCTCCTGCCAAAAGGGGGTTTCCTCAGGGATATCATAGCCTTAGAAAGAGTTACTACAGTCTCTTCCAACAGTGCTTGTGCACACCTGTTAAAAAAGCTTTGCCTTTGGACCTGTCTTTCTGATGACCTTTGTTGCCCACCTGTTACTCAAACACTTTTTGAGTTCACATCCTTCCAATGCAATCAGTGTTGGGTGAATAACTCCTTCTCACTCCACTGAAGCCAGTGACTTACTCTAGAGTGTGCCAGAGGGCTGTGGCAGAGCAGGACAACCCCTCAAATCCCAGGGCCTGATACGTGTTTCTGGCCTGCAGAGTGATGTTAGGGTGGTTTCAAGTAAAGTCTGTCAGAGACTCATCTGCAGACCTGTTCCAAGAAAATTTAAGTAGATGTTTGCTCTCCTAACTTCTGTCAGAGGGGCACAGAATGACCAATTACATGCATTTCCCAGGCATCTCAAAATACAAAAGGGCATTTCCAATCTAAAAATCTAACCAAGTCCTTGGGTTTTGCTCTGGTACAGAGATTCAGAAACACCCTCTCTGTTCATGCTAACATTGTTCTGGCCACTGCCCTAGAGCTGGGTGTGTTCCATGGACATAAAACTTGAATGGGGCTGAATCTTTCAGTTTTCAATAAGTCAAATGTCACAATGAGATTTGCAGTAGTAAAGTTGCTGATGTTATCAGCCTTCTGCAAAATACTCTGGACTAGAAGATTTCTGCTATTATTAGAGCCACAATACTTTCCCTTTTCAGTCACAAAGGGGCAAGTAAGATGCTTTGCTCTCAAGTGTATATGGTGGAAACTTGGAAGAAGTGAAAACTGAGCAAGACACACAGGACAAACTAAGGAGATCAGATTTGAATTTGCAAAACAAACCCAGCTGGCAGAGGGAAGATGTGGATTAGAGCAGACAAAGAGTGAGAGTTCAGCTGGGGAACAGACCACAGCTATCCTGGAGGAAGAAAAAACTTTTCCACCCCTCCCTTCCCAATGCTTTCACTGCAAAGCCTCACAGATTTTGACCTAGAACTGCCCTCTTCCTCCTGCACTCCTGCATGGACTGGCTGTCTGGAACATTATCTCAGCACTGCTCAGATCCCACTGGGTTCTCTCTGCCTGCACCTCCCAGGCTCTGGTAACAGACACCTCTGAGTCAGAAGATGAAACCACCACGCTGTGGTTATTTTCCACAATATTTAGTTCCTTCCCCCTTTTGTTCACCTTTAGGAGCCAGCAGTGGCTCCTGGAAGCAAATCACCAGCCTGGGTGGAGCCCTCACCAAGGAAAGACCAAGGTCATTGCAGTTCAGACACTGCAAGTCCTGGACTCCTGTTCAATATTGCTGCCTCAGTCCTGCTGGTAGACCCACACACAGTCAAGAGCTGCTGGGCAAGATCCACATTCCACAAACGCAGGGTGAGCCCCTGTACCCTCCAAAAAAGCTGGAAAGGTGCTGCAGGCAAGCCCTTCATATTTCACATGGGCCTTGCACAGAAATGTGGACAGAGCCAGGTACAGCCCAGCAGGCAGGGGCTACCCCCCCTTTGGTGGGCCAGGAAAACCATGCCCACATGGAAAGAGGCCCTGGGAAGAAGGTGAAGAATTTAGCAAGTTAGAGAAGGGAAGCAACAAGAAATGCTGCTGCTGGCTAAGCATCTTCATTGAGAAGTTATTTGTAAATACAGCTCCTGCTCCTGCTGTGGTTTTGCCCCTGGCATTACAGAGGAGCTATAAATGCAGGAACTGATTATGCCAAAGTCTGGGAAGGTGCTGTAGCCTGACTTACAGCGTGGGCTGGCACCCTGCTGTGCAGAGCCAGAATGTGCTGTTCCTCCACACAGGTCTTAACATTTCAAGCCAGACAGAGGGAACAAATGCCCACAGACCTTTTTATTGTCAGGAGACTGGCAGGGCCTCATTTACATGCCTACAGCCCCAGAATATCTTTCCATGAACACTTCCAGCATGCAAGCCACAAAAGAACACTTTCATCCTTGGAGATTGTCCCAAGGAGGGATGTCCAGGCTTGGCTCACAGCACTGTCCAACCCTGAGCAGAGTTTGTTTTTCTTGCAGAAGGTAGGCAGTGAGGGGCTAGGTTCTCTCTCCAGCTCAACCTTCAGAGCATCCACACATTTCAGTGTTGCTTGAAGCAAATGCCAGCCTTGCAGGAGGAATGGGATCCCCATGGGATTTGTCCAGGCACTTTGGAGCAATTCAGAAGGTGACCACCATGAGCAAGAACATACCTGCAAAAGCCACGGGCAGAAAAATGGGCTTTTGTGTGTGTGGGTGCAGTAGGTTCACACTGATAATGCTGTCTGGATTTGCAACTGTCTAGACAATGGGAAAATTAGCATCATGAAACTGGATAGTTTTGTGAAATGCCCAGCCAAATATCTGGGAAATATTTTTGTAATGGTTCTCCTCAGAGGGAGATATGAGCCTGTCCATTAGAGATGCAGCTCTTTTGTCTTTCATTCTGGTGAGGGATGAAGGGTTTTACTGAGGGCCTCTTCTGCCATGGTTTCCAGCCAGACACCAGTGCTACTGTGGAGGAAAAAAAGCCCCCAGCACAACCATGGCAAATGAGCTTTCTGCAGGCTGGAGCTGCTGCTTTGCTGGCACAGAGAAGGAATTTCATCCTAAGAGCTGGAGGCTAGGACTATATGAACAGTGGTTTACCTCTGGAGACAAACAGCTGGAAGCCAGTGTCTCCCCAGCCTGGTTTACAGCCTGCAGATAAGTCCAAAGGATTTCTAGGCTGCAGGGTAAGAGCTCCCAGACAGCAAACAAAACTCATTCTGAGCCTCTTGCCTGGAGCCCCAGGAGCACAGGGATTAGAGATGCACAGGGATCTCTCCTCCTCTCACCCTGGACAAGATGCAGCAGCCAGAATTGTGCTCACAGCTGAGCTGGGAAGTGTTTTGTCTCCATGGGACCCTTGCACAGAGTGTAAGACCCAGTACAGTGAGACACCTGATGCAGAGCAGCACCACAAGAAACAACCTGGATGCAGAAGCCAGGCCAGAAGAACAGGTAAATACAATCCAGTGCCCAGCTGGTTTGCAATACTTGGGGTGAGCTTAGTGGTCTCAAAATGTTGTACTCTGATTAGCCCTATGTGCTCGGGATTTTAAAGAGGAAGGCAGTTTTGCTCTTGAGATAGTGCAGAAGCAGTTCAGAGAAATAAAAGCCACTGTTCCCCCATTTTGTGTCAGAGGAAGATACTAATTAATACCCTTCGTATCCTATTGAAAGAATTTCCTACCTATGACAAAAAAACAACACCATGAAGTTAACATTTTTGTGCTGCGGATTCTGTTGTTTGACTTTCCTGAACTATTTCCGTGCCCCCATCCATCACAACCCTGACTGGATAATTCCACCCCCCCCCTCCAGTTTTTGTAGAAGTAATCTTTTGAGTTTTGTGAAGTTGATCTTGGCTCATGGCACACATCCCACATCTGTTTTCCTAGGCCTTACTGTTTGACTCAGAATGATTGCATTTTAACTTCATCCCCCCACTGCTACCGTCAAGTGTAAAACCCAAACCAAGCACTCCCACCACCCCCAGGGCCCACCTGATGTCTGGGGAGGCACATGTCCCCTCACCTCCTGGTACTGAATAGTGAGAGCTTACTGTAAGAATGCTGACTGCTTATTTATTATTCTTGAGGATGATACGGTGTGAACTGACAGCATAGGTTAAATACAATTATTCTGTATGAGCGAGTTTTCAAAGCTCTCCTTTTGGTTCTTTTCCAAGATCCTTAAAAGCACATCATTAAGGATAAGCATGCACAGAGAGCAGTGGGATGTGACATGTTCTTTAACTTGTCATGTTGGTTTTGCTAGCTCTTGAAATCAAAAGAGAGAAACTGCCCATCCCTGTTCCTGGGCAAACTGCCACACACTTCCAGGAGACTTTGGAGCAAAGACCTCACTGCTGCATGTCCAAGGTGACTTGGCAGAACCATCCCCAGGTATTGCAAGACACAAAATTTCAGGTGGAAAATACTTGCTGAAAAGCTTGGTCTCTCAAGATTCAGACTTTCCCAAGTTGAAACTTTAAAAACTCCTCATTCTCTTTGAAACCATAAGCTCTTGGCTTCTTAGCACCTCACCGAATTTCAACAGGGGTGATTGGAAGAGAAAAATGCTGAGTTCAGTAAGGCAACATGTACATTTGAGATAGGATACGGTCAGGCAAGAGCACATCTGTTGGGCATGTAGTCAGAAAACCTCTGCTGGACCTCTGCTGATTCATGACCTTCAGTTAAATTTGGTTAGATGTGTCTGGCCTGGATATGTTGCCTACCATTCTGCATCTGGTAATAGAGTTAATAAATACTTCTTTCAGCATCGTCCCTTCCTGTGGTATTTTGTTCAGTCCAATTCTGCTACTAGGCAGAACTCAGCAATGCAGGGATCTGCCAGTTAGAGGGGAGGGGTTTATCCCAAGTGCAAAACAGTAAATCCAACAGGAAACATGAAGGCCATGTGTTAACAACAACTCCATGCCAGAATAATCCCCTTTCCCAACTCTGAGCACTGCAGAGTTCTGACCATCTCCTAACCCTGTGCTGGAATTAGGGCACACAAGTGCCCTACAACCACTGAGCACAAAGCAACATCATGGGCTGAAAGCTGCAGAGCTGCAGTGATAGAAATGTGCTGGGGTAGCAGACCCAGTCCTGCTCTCTGCACTAGCCCAGAGGTTGCCAGCACAGCTTCTCTCCACCACTGTAGAGTGCATCCCTCCCACGTGCTGAGGTTGCAATAAATCCCAACTATTCTCCACTGCAGGCATCTCTCAAGTGCTGATGGCTAAACCAAGAGAACTTAAACAAAGCCACCCCACAAGGCATACTCATTCATCCACTGTCTCACCCCTTTCTTGCATCAGAGGAGGACATGACTAAGAATGGATACATCAGAGCAGTAACAGGATCATCCAAAGCCACGTCCTCACACGTTGTTGCCACGTGTCACATCAGGGCACAAGCCTTCCCCTTTAATGTAAGAAATAAGGGCCTGTGTGTTTTGGAGCAAGGGGGATGTGGCTGAGATTCTTCCTTTGCTGACACACCACAGTGCTAAGCTGCTGTGGCAGGCACCAGAAGGAACAAATGTAAAGTCAAAGGCATTATAATCTAAGGAAGGGCTGGAGAAACCCAAACTGAGATGTCATAAAAACATAAGCCAGAATTCATTACCCTTGTAACCAAAAAGAAGCTATTGATATGCCAGTTTCCACCATAAATAGCTGTAGTTGAGGGTCTGAGTTTATAAAACATTGAACGACTTACCATATGTTGCACGGGATGGTTTTGGTCGGAAGTCCACAAAGGATCTGTTAGACAGCAATTTCTCCTGTTGAGACAAAAACTCAGAGGTAAATCCTGCCTTGCCAAGCCCAGAAGATAAGCACAAAGACACATTGTTTTAAATCACAGGAGAGCAGAGTGTGCTGGAACAAAGCAAATACAGACTCTTGGGGTGTTTAGACTACAGCCTGTCGGCCTTTTTCCAAGCTGGGTTGAATGAAAAAGCAGTTTACAGCGAGTTCAGGATTACTGCAGTCATGCCAGAGAGCCCCAGCTGCACAGAGCATTGTTCAGCCTGGGACAGCAGGTAAAGCTTCCAGGTGTTTTCAAGGCAGTGTGGTAGGGAGGAGCTGGCTCACAACAACTGGTCCCCATCCTGTTTTCCCCCAATTCCTCTGTGGATGCCCAAGTCCCACTGCATTTTCTGCCTTTATCCAGTATAGCTTTATCCCTGAAGATGTGGTGGGTGTGGGCACGGCCAGCAGGAGATATCCCAGGTTTTCCTTTCTCTGCCAGGGATTTGTTTAGCTCCTGTGCCCTGAGCACCTTCTTCACCACAGAAGTAGGTCTAATATCCAGGTTTGGAACTTGGAATTCCCTGGACTGGAATAGATTGGTGGAGGTATGTAAGAAGTACAGAAAAACAGTTCAGACACTACAGATTCTCCATGCTGACTGTCAAACAGAGGAATCCTGTTGGTCTGCACGGGATGGGTGGGCTGCCTTTGTCACAGAGGACTCCAAAGCAGGTTCAGTTTGAAGAAGGGGAGATCCAAGGTTGGCCATGAAGCTGGGAAAATGGATTATGGCACAAAGTTTCTCACTGTGCACAGTGATGGAGGTGAACAGAGACTCTCAGGATTTTGATCACTCTGGGACATGCCCACAGGATTATTTGCCAAGCTTATTAAAACCAACATGGAGAAGCCCCTTGAGGAAGGACCCACAACTTCCCAACTCCTGAAGGTCTCAACCAGCAGTTAAAAGGCAGGAGGGGAGCAAACAGCAGTTGCTTTGTGTGACATGGAGGGCTGAGGAAATTTGAAAGACAAATTATTCAAAATAAAAAGCAGTGCAAAAACAGATTAGGAAACTACTGTGCCGTGACTATTAATGAAGCGATAGAAAATATCAATCACTCCCTGGCCTCTGAAGCTTGCTGTGAGAGAAGAATTAGGAGATTTTATGTTCCAAGTACCAGGAAACCACAGGGCCCTGGTGCCTAGTTTTCAAAAGAACACTGAATCACAGGGAGGAAAGCAGAGTGCTGCAGAGAGCCAAGGGCAGAGTTTAAAAATAGCAGCTTTCAGTTTTGCTGCTTTTTTCTTCTTCTTAAGTGCCTGGATATAGGATCATGTCAGGGGGTGGATAAAGAGAGCAGACCAGCCCCTGTGGAGAGCGAAGTGTTCCTGAATGAAGTACTGCCAGTCGGGGGCTGTGGGCGGCTCATTTTGCACTCCAGCTCTCCCCCTCAAAGGAACCAGTCTCTCCTGATCCTCCTGTCTGCCCAGCACAGCAGAAGGGCACTGGGGGACTGGGGAGCTTTTCAAGCCCATCAGTGTGTGTGCAAAAGCTGGTGCAAATGAGCAAAGCCAGGGGCTGAATGTGTGATCCAGCCAGAACCATCCCCTTCTGGACACATCATGCAGAGCCAATTTCCCATGGCATTAAGGACACTTTTGAAATGCTGTGCAAGGAATGGGACTTACTGAGATGTTTGTGCTGATGCTCTGGGTCTGTGGGCAGGGAGAATTGGCAAATGTGCTAAACCAAGAGAAAGGATATCTGACTTCTGACACTGCTCAAATTTCTCCAGCCCTCAGACTGTGTACTGTGCACCTCTTGAAAGACCACTAGGCCAAAGTCACAGCACCTACCAAAGCAACCTCGTGGAGAAGCTGAGTGTTGGTATTTTAGACAGGCAGAGGATAAGGAGACAGATAAGCATCTCCTGAAATGGGCAGTAAAGTTTTAAGTCATGCAGTGGGGTAACAGGGATGGTTTTAAGGCAGAAATGGGCAGGGACTGCAGAAAGAAATAAAATCTCATCCAAATAAATTGAAAAACAGATATGTCTTTAGGTAGCTGATCTTAGAAGACAAAGCTCTGTGCTTGCAGAGAGGCAGGATGCCCCCGTGGGCCTTTGCTTTGTCTGTGAAAAGAGAAGAAAGGCACAGCTGATGCTCTGGATAAGGCTGTCTGCATCTGCCTCTCCAGGGAAGTCTGCAGTGCCTTATGACTCACTGCTCAGAGGATGCTCTCAAATCTATAGAGGAATAATTCGTGTAATAAGGGCAGCAAGTGCAGGCAGCCACATAAAATCCCTTTTCCCAATTAAGCAACCAGACACACAAACCCTTTTCCCCAGCCTTCTCAGGGACAAAACAAGTAAGTTTTTCACTGCAATAAGCTATGATTGAAGTGGAAGGTGGGGGAAGAGAAATACTGGCTCTGTCACTTGGTTAATGGGAGTACACAAATCATTTAAACTGCTACCAGCACATTGCGAGATTGAATCATTGCAAATTCAGTTTCTCCTGTCACCAGCAAGGACTTCCAGGCTGCAGTGTGGACAGCAACCAACATTCACAAAAAATTGAGTACAGTTTAAAAGCAAAAAAACCCTGCATGGATAATTATGCTGACCAAATCCTACAGGAACATTTTAACTTTACAAATACGCAGAAAAATCCCAAACATCTGGAATCTGAAGTATTTCCTGGTAAAGGAGTTTCCACTGGAATGTCATCTGTTCTTGCTGTTATTTGAGATAGGCTGCTGACACAACCAACTGGACTCCAGTGCCCTGCATGGCACAGAGCTCTTCATTCCTGTGGCTCATGAAAGAACCCAGCAGTGCCACAGGCCACACGACTGCCATGTCACATGCACAGGTTGTTAAGCAGACAACCTCCTGCTTTCATGGAGATAAGGAGCTCCAGGTGTGCTAGAGATACTCCAAGAGACACCCAAAGTTACTTGCTCTTGCTGCCCTTCAAAAGAACCAAGCCAGGATGTGTAAGGAGCAATAAGTGAAGCAGACCTGAAAGCTTTTATTATGTGGGGAAATCTTTAAAGCACAAACTCAGATCCAGTTCATCCACTGCTTCCCTCAGCCTTGCAGGTACAAAAAGCTCCTTTAACCCAGCTGGCCTGGGATTTTCCCTTGCTCAGCTTTCACTGCTGACAAAAGCAGTGTAGAGATGCCCTAAAATGCAGCCCTAATGGTAGAAGAGCCCTCCCCAAATTGCCACTCCAGGGAGTTTCTTGTAGTTTCTGCACCTATAAAAGACTGATTGAGATGTGGCAAAATTGTCATGTCAATACAGGGAGGCAGTTCAGAACAGGAGCAGGACTCTAAACAATAGTCCCCTCTTTGAAATGTAGATATTGCAGCAGATTGGAAAAACAGGTGGCTTTTCCTCTGAGAATATATACCAGGGAGCAATCTAAGAAGCAGGGCCAAGATGAATTAACCTGATCAACGACAGTAAACTTACTGTAAAGCACAGGAAACGTGAAGCACTGCATTTTCTCATTTGTGGTTTGGAAAAGAAAAATTTGCCATTGAGCTTCTTTTGGAGGGCAGTAGGAGAGGGCTGGAAACATCTTCATCTACCCTTGCACCCTACCAGCGCAGATCCCTGGACTTCCTTGTACTTTTTAGCCATCAGCAGTTGTGAGGCACCAACAAATACTCATACTCAAGCCTGGGGAGTTTTCTGTTTTTCATCTGGAAGATTTCAAAAGGTTTCCCAAGGGCCAAAAAGAAAAGGCATTTGGATGTTTCCTAGACAAAACCTTGTTTCCATTCTGCAGGAAGAGCTGACACTTTAAAAGGCAACCAACCACAGACATTGAGAAATGGTGCAAGACATCTTTGAGTTGTCTTTGCCAACGCTTTGACCTCACCACAGCAACCAGACAGAGCTTGCTGAAAAGTTCTCAATACTTGGAAAAATAGTGGCACCACTCTACCATCTCTCATCCAGAGCAATGCATGAACACATTGTACTTCTGGAACAATTCTGGCCCTTGGCTGCATTTTGGGGCTATAAACACAGACAGCAATGGAGGGGGCACATGAGAAGAGTAGAGGAAAGCTGCTGGTAATGATGGATAGTGTTTTTTAACAGAGTTCAGTGTGGCTGTGCAAGGAACAAGTCAGGCACAGGGAACACTGCATCACACTCATGTTTCCCAGGCATGCCCTTGATTGAAATCCTGATGGATTTCTGTAGAGTAGGGACTCCTTGGGGTTTTAGAGACCAGCAACATAAAGCTGTTTCTGAGAGAGGACACTCTTAAGATATGTGGTGATACAGCAGCAAAGCCCAGAGTCTCTGGCACAAGTAGGAATGTGAGAGTTTTCCAAGTGTTATGTCCCTTTATGGAGAGGATGTGGCTGTGAACATGCACTTTGTTATCATAACAAGAAAAAGCCACCAGCATCTCCTGACACCTCCAGTGCAAGCATTTGTGGTAACCCAATAATTTGTAAGCAATTAGGGCACAGTGTTGTGCTTAGAAATCCTTAAGCAGAGAGGAAAAAGGTCTTCCAAGGAAGTGGCACTTACATCTTCCTTACAACTTCTTTGTGTATTTGCATTACAACCAAGGGCTAATCTGAAGTAGCCTGAGTGTCCCAATCAGGGATCCTCCATAAAAAATCCTGCTGAAGTTACAGAATTTTCTAGGAGTTCAGGTTGGATCAGACTCCTGGTACCAAACTTCCAGCTCTCTGGCACCTTTTGTGACAAATATAAGAAAATACAGAAGAACCAAACATCTCAAATTTCCTTTCCTTGCATAGAGAACCCCACCTAAGACATTTAAAATATTCTTTATCCAAGAACAAAGCTCCAGTGGAACCTTGTTAAGAATAAATTTGCAGTGAGAGCAAAGACATGGATGTCCAGCAGTGAAAGCCAGTTCAGGCACGTTTTGACACAGGAGATTTCTCACATCACAGCCTGGTCCCAGAATAACCAGCAGCAAACTCCTTTTTGTGATAGGCCCAGTGGTTTGGATGATATTAATGCCAGCAGACACTTGGCCTGGCTGTCTTGCCAGCTCCCAGGTTCATGCTTTCCTCCTTTGTTCTTTAGATATTTGAAGTAACCATATCTAATTCCTCGCCTGTTTTCAAGGAAAAAAAAAAATCCCCTTGAGAAGCTTTCTCTGTTCTCTTCCCAGTTACACTCCCAGCTGGTTTTTGCCTTTGCATTGCTAGCTCTGTGCAAATCCAGGTCAACTCAGAAAAGAAACCCCTGGCATTTAAAAAACCCTCCACTCTGATTTCAGATGGAATTTTGAACCTTTCCAAAGAAATCCTTATAATTGGCCATGGAGATCCTACAAATCATCCTGTTTCTAGCTCTGGATTGGATGAGAAGCTGAAGCATAAATTTGCCAGGTGATATAAACTGTGTTTTCCCCATATTATGCATTCAGATTAGTTCTCTGCTAACAACAACTCAGCAGCAGTAAAACTGGCCATAAAAATCCATCATCAGGTATTCTGGAAGCCAAATCTCTGAGGTCTTAAAATGACTGCTTATGGCCCAGGCCTACAGAGCCAAATTACTGCAAGGAGCTCACTTCATTATCCCTGCACTGGATGAGCTGGACCAGCTTTAAGGTCCCAGTGTCAGGCACTGCAAGGCAACCCCTGCCCATGGGAGTTTGAGATCTAAACCAGACAAAGCAGAGAACAGTCCTGAATTGCCTTTTCCTACGCTGGAATATTTCAGATGAATAAAGCTGCAGGTTTTGGCAGGCAGCATCCAGCTCCAAATAATTTGCTTTGTATCCAGACTGCTTAAAAGATACCAGGGTGAATTCTTCCCATTGATTTTATTTTGGGAAGAGTCCCAGGTCTTTGATTTAACTCCATTTTTTGATTGCACGTTATAACTCTGCCAAACAAATATCCATCCAAAGGAGCAGCACTACCTCCAGCAGATCCTTTGGGACCTACACTAATGTCAGAGGAGCTCAGGCACCTTTTGTTCTTGTTTCTCCTCCAGGACCACGTGGCCACCACGATCCAAACGGGAAACAACACTTTGTGTGCACTCAGGAGCAAGGCTGAGGTACCACAATTTTGACATGACATCAACACAGCCCACGCCTGTACTCCTGACAGGGCTGAGCCTCCCCCAGGAACACAAAGCAGTTCCTCATGTCTCATTTCTGCCTCAGTTTTACTGAGGAATTTTCCTGCTGCACTTCAGCTGGAACAATATTTTAAGCAAATAGTGATGACTGGAGAGGCAAGTTAAGGGAAGGCATCTAGTAGCTGGAAATCAGGTCCATTATGCTGTATTAAATATTAAGCTCAGTGTTGTAAGCCAGACAATTGCATACTGAATTAATAATGTTATTTATTCCATTTAGTGGATTATGGAGGACACTTAATCATCGTGGCATTTTAAATCAGGGCTGGCATCAACAACTCAGCTCTAAGAGTATTATATGGAGACACAGAGATGGATTGAGTAGCTGGAGGTGAAGAGAGTGTGAATGTGTGAAATACAGCAGGTTTGGTAATAATAAAGTTATATAGCCTTGATTGTTCATTTGGATACTAATGCTCCAGCAACACCTAAAAAAGCATAAGTAAGTCCCCAAAGATAAGCTGGAGCTTCTAAAATATCTGAAGGAACTTATTTTCTTTTTGTAAAAGAGTTACAAATTTTCAAGCGAAACCCAAATTATCTGCTCAGTCAAAACACAAAAATGTAATAGGAAATTATGAATCTTTTTTTTTTTTTCCTGGCAAAGTGTAGATAAAATAATAAAAATATCTGAAGCTGTAAAAAATATATTGATACAGCTGGCTGAAAGCTGTTTTAATTTTTTTTTTAAACCCAGAGTGGTCAATTATTTTTTCCAGACTTTAACACTGAAAATCAAAGAAATTTTTGCAGGGAGTTTCAGCAGTAGGAATCCTACCTTTTGAAATATAGGGATTAAATATTTAAAAGGTCCAAGGTATCTCCCCCTCTCATTATTCTTTCATTTTTTTACTTCCTAATTTTGGGCTCTCTGATTGCCATCTTTTTTAGCCATATGAAGAAATGGCTCCCCAGGCATCATGCAAGAATCCACATTTTTCCCAATCACTCAGCAGGAACACCCTATCACTCCTTAGGCACATTTCTCAACCTTAATCACCTCCAGTCTCTATGGGCTCTAAAATTCAGTCCACTGGAGAAAGAAATAACTGCCCTGCCATTTCCTGCAGCTCTGATTTTCATGGCTTTCATGGAACAATTGCATTGACTTCACAGGAGCCTATCTGGATTTACACCTGTACAAAAATGAGGCAAGAAAACCTGACTTTGGTGTGGAATATCAGGTTCATAAATGCATTCTGTATCTCCAAGAATCTCCCCGTTTACAAAGGTGAACAGCTGTTGCTATAAATCAGACAGTCTGAACCAGCCATTAGAACTTCATCCAGATGATCAGTTTAAAATATACAAAGGCAACGTTTTGGAAATAAAAATCTACCCTCATGTCCTCAGGGACACCTTCTGTTAGAGAAAAAAAAATCTCATAATTCAAAGCTAAAATTAGTTCATTTTAATGCTGTTTCAGGAGAGCCATGATACTCAAGAGTAACATTGCCTTGCAAAGGCCTGTTAGAGGACTTAAGGGATTCCAAACATCTGGTAATTTGGTAAACACTGCACTGGAGACATCTTTTTCACCTCCTCTGTGGGTGTAACTCTTTGCTCTAGCTGGAATGGCTGTATCTGGTTCAGTTCCCATCAACCATTTTCTGTTTGAATAGGAGACACTTGCTGAAGTGTGGAAACAGCTGGCAGAGTTGGCTGTGTATGAACAAAACACGCTCTTGTTTCTGACCACAGCCTGCCCTCTAAGTTCCAGCTGTGATTGCCAAGGGCTCTGCTTGGCTTTTTGGACAAGACCAGGTCACCCAAGATGCACAAGCTGGCTGTGTTAAGGGCTGGTTCTGGGAGGATAACACTCACTGTCAGCAGGGATAAAGCTTTGAGGGGAGCAGAGTGAGCAGCCCCATTTTATTAGCTGGGGAATTAGCACGGGAAGATTAAATTATTGGCCTCTGGACATTACAGTGAGAGAAAGACTCGTGTATCTTCTTCTGACAAATACTGATGTGCAAGTGTTTTCTACACAGCACTCAGCAAGCAGGACAGGCTGCTGGGGACAGTGTTCACCCCTGTGCTCCAGGGTCCCTTTGGCACCCAGCTCATCTCCTGCTCATTAGTAACTCCCTGATTACACAGCACACATCTTCTGCTCTCACGCACACCAAGAGCATAAATATAGGTAAAGGGGCAGGATGGTTGGTCAGCCCTGCCCAGTGAGTGATCACCTGTTCCCAAAGTAGAAGTTGGCTCTGCCTGCACCAGGGCCCTGCTTAGTCCTGAAGGGAAAGGCTAAATCATGTATCACTGTTCTGATGGGCTTTGCCATTTGTCTTTCTCAGGGTTCTGGAGAGTTAGGCATAACAAGAACATGAGGAAACCAGTGAAACACAGACAGAGCTCTACCCTGAACCCCCAGACCATCACACAGAGTAACAACTCAGCTCCTTTCACTCAATTCCTTATACTCTTCTGAGACCATGAAAAGGAACTTTATGATATGCTGGAAGGGATGAAGTATTAGCTATCAAAAACTACACTGAAGTAACTGAGAGCCTGCATTATTTTCTCTTTGATGTATACTTATGTAAATTCCAATAAATATGCTTAAATGTAACCTGTCTTCAATTCTAGCAGAGCTTATTAAATCTATTTATGCGAGACAAGCTAGGCTCCATGGAATGCCAGGAACTCCCCTGACATTTGCCTTCCTACTTAATGTGATATTCTATGATTACACATACCAGAGCCTTTCATTCAGGCATTTTAATTTACAAATACTTTTTACATTTCTTAACGCCCCTGTGGACAGGCATTAAGAGCCCACTTTATTCAGGAGCAATCAATGGGAGTGCAGCAGGGCAGCCTGTTTTGCTCCAGATCACGCACTGAAATACTAGCAGAGTTTGGAAAACTCCTTCCATGTCACTCAGAAACACAATTTCCATGAAGAGCAGACACATACTCTTAATGCTGGGCCAAACACTCTGAGCAGAGGTGCAGAGGGAAAGCTTAGCAGCAGGCAGGCCAAAGGAAGGAGACCAAAACTAACATCCCAAAGCACAGTGAGGACAGTGACCACTCCTCCTCTACCAAGGTCACTCACCAAGCAAGTGCTGCTCTCTGTGGTGTGAATCTGTCTGATATTTCCTCCATTTCTCTGTCCAGAGCCAAGTTACCTGCTAAAGGAGAAGGAGGTATTATTAAATGGCATCAACTCAGTCTTTTTTGTGCTCTCCTTGTAAGTAGAATGTAATTATGCACACAAGGAAGCCTCTGCCCTACCTGGGTTAGGAGAGCACCTCCAGCTTTGCAGTAGAATTACCCAGGAGAAGTGGTGAAATTCAGGTAAAGGAGCCCCATCTGTGCTGCTTTAGGGCAACAGAGCACTGACAGCCCCCAGGTGTTAGAAACAAACCACCTACTCTTCCTTTGCTTAGGTTTATAGTGAGAGGGTGCCCTGGCTGCAGAGAAGATAAAACCCAAGGTGCAATTTGCATCTACAGGCAGAGATTTGGGCTGCAACAGGGAGATAAACTGCCCTGGGGATAGCTTAGAATGAATCTTGCACCAGCATTTTTGTTTGCAGGCCTGTTCCTTGCAATGTTTTAGTAGGATAAACCCAAAACTGCCATCCCTCCATGTAAATAAAGGGATTTGTCATAAAGCTAACAGATCCTGCTCTCAAGTAGTTCCCCAGAATATGATGTGACAATGAGGTGCCTAAGAAAATAACTTTCCCACTGCCTGGGAAAAACCATTCCTAGGATGGTAACTTTCCAGCTGTGATCAATATGGGCTTCAAGAGAGAACAGGGGCCTGAAATACTCTGTGTATGGTCTGCACAAGGAGAACAAAGGCAACAAATAAAACTGAGGTATTTGTAAAAGGTCTGTGTCTTACCCCCAATTATCAGCTTAAAGGTAAGTTCCTGGAATGGTTACAGCCAGCCAGTTGCTCTGTGGGAATCTCACACACATCTGGCAGACAAGGAGCTGTAAACTGGGGCTTGTAGCCTTTGCCCACCCAGGAGATCATCCTGAGGGGTCCATGGTCCCCACTCACAAACTCTTCAGGTGCTATTCTCTGGCTGCTCCAGTGCTGCAAAAGGTGACTGAGATTTTTTGTTCCAATGCTTTTACAGTTATATTGTGCCCAAAAGGTTGAAGCAGAGAAACATGAGCCTGTGGCCTCCAAAACCCTGGGGCTCCACCAGAGTTTTGCAGTTCATTTACACTGAGTCAGGATTTGCTGCCAGGTTTGAACCCCCACTGCCTCCCTCTGCTACCCTTCTGGACACACAGATTTCTCCTACAATTTCCCCCATCCTTTCCCATGGGCTTGTGAGAACAAAGAAGCTCATGTTTGACAATTACTCCACGCAGAATCATTAGGTGTGATCATAGCAGTGATGGAAACCATTTACCTCATGGGTCAGTCCCACTTTCCTGGCCCAGCCTGCCACCTCCCTCTCTTGCTGCCTGTGGCAAGTTGGGCAGAAAGCGACTGACAGTTTTTAAGAGCAGTATTCTCACAAAACCAAAGTTATGATGGACAGAGAGCAAGCACGCTCATTTCACGAAGAAATACACCGACAGCTCTTCCCCCTTGTGTCACTTCACACACTCCAGGGCAATTGCAGCAGCTCTGAACATGGACTCATCCATCCAGGGGAAAACAAGGCTTCCTTCAAAGCCTCTTTTATTTACTCCAGTCAGCTGTGCTGAGTGTATCGATTCAATCAGCTATTTCCTTAACCATAAAACCAGATGTGCGCCGTCACGGCCCATCTACGGGGACTGAATCTGTGCCATTTAGAAATGCAGAATAAAAATAAAAAAATCCCAAGGAAGCTGAGATATGCTGATGTTTGGAGCTCTCAGTTTCCTAGGTAAATTGCTTTCTTTTGAGTCACATTTATTTTTGTTACCTCCAAAGAAATGCTGTTTTAGCCGCATTTCTTGGAAACAGCGTTGAGATCAAATGGGTTGTTACTGATGTGAATTCTCAGGGTGGAGAATAGAGAATGTAGTATTATCTTTGCTTCTGGGTATCAGCAACTTCTGCAAGCAATGTGGTGCAGTGCATGCTATTCCTTGCTAAGGCAATTAATTACCTTGGTCTCTAATGAGAAGAACTGTTCAGCTTAAAAAAATACCATTGGAGTCCTTTGGACTTCGTTTAGCTCAGGACATCTGGGTAGATGTGTGAATTAGGGAGGCCACCTTGCTCAGTTTTCCTCTGTTTCTTCTCAGACCATGTTCTGTTGTTTTCCTTTGTATTTCTCATGGAGACACTACAGCTGAGGCAGGTCACTGCAGCAGTTCCTCCTTGCAAAGAGTCACCAAGGAAATGTGGTTTGGCTTTCTTCTGCTTGGTCTACTGGGTACCAGGTCTCCAAGTGAGCCTAAGGAGCCGAGGAAAGGATCCCCATGGAGCATGTGAGGAGTTATCCACATGCTGGGTCTTTCCTTCACCCCAAAGGATGCTGCAGGTGATGCAGGTGGAGTGCACACAGCCACATCCCACAGCCTGCAGATCCTGGCCTTGCTGGGAGGGAGACACAGGGTGAGCAAACATCTGCACACGGGAGGCCATGGCCCAGCTGAGCCTGCAGCTACAGAGAGGAGCCTTTGTGCAGGAACAGGCTGGGATTTGCTGGCTGGAGGGTTCTTTCAGCAATGCAGCTGTAATATGCTACATGCCAGATTGCAGACATTCCTGGGGCAGCTTTCCAGAACGGGAATAAACTCAGGATATATGTACAAACCCAGCACACAGTGTGGGCTCTGCGAGGCCTGGAGGTAGCATGGCATTGCCTTTGTACATGTACAGCCTGAAGGGATTTCTTCAAGCCCAGATGTCCCCTTCACTTCCAGGATGCACATGTGCTGATCAATTCTTGCTCTGTGCTGGAGAAATTATCTCAGAATGTCATACCTCCCCAATGCACAAAGACTCATTCTCGTTGCACTGTCCCTTGGCTGCCCGTTCAACATGACCCAGCTCTGAAACACCACAAATATGAGCAGGGGGGAAATGGGAACATGAGACAGGGCTGTGCAGAGTGTCTGAGTTGATCCATCCTGGGGTCCCAGTCACAAGGGTAGGAGTCACAAGTGATTCACTGCATAGGGAAGTGTTACTTTAGAAAATGAATGATTCAAATTCAGGAATTACTGAATAGCTTTCAGGCAAGCCATATCCTAATGCCTACCTAAACAGCATCTGTCCTGTGACATTTAGCATTGTCTGGAAAAAAACAACTGAGGGGAAATATGGCAGCAGAGACAACAAACACTTAAGAAAGACAAAGTGTAAATGCATCTCCAAGAGCTGAGTACTCTCAGTGCCTAGGGAAATGTGCCTGCCCTGTAGATGTGGTTTCCTCTGGTGCAAGACCCCTCAAAAGAGTCATGGGGTCTTTCTGTTCATACAATCATAATGCCTTTGTGTAATTGAGCACCACTAATTAAATCCAAAAGGAAGGGAGGAAATATTTTCCAAAAATGCCTTGCTATTTTTCCTCCCCTTAAGAGAGTTTTCTGACATCTGAAGAGTGGAACTCTGTGTGGGCATGGGCACACACATAAATGACTTTAGAGATGGCTTGTGCCCCTGTCATAACTGTCACAGATGCAGAAATAAGTCAAGAGGAAAAACAAACTCTGGAAAGTCAAACATTGGGTTTGAAAACAAGAAAATGTTGCATGTACTGTTCTGCTCCTGACCTGTACCTTACACTGTGCTGTTTTGTGTGTTGTTCTTTGTCTTCCCCAGAGAAGACAGAAACCAGACCTTAAAACATTCACAACGAATTTTCAAATCAATAACATGTGAGACTTTGTCTAAAAGGTAAAGTTGTTGTAAAAATCAATGTCAGAGAGAGCGCTTTGCCAATTCAATTATACTTGTTCCTCTCAAACTGACACCAAAATAAAAAAAAAAAGAAAAAAAGAAAAAAGATGCAGGCTTATTTCAAGCCCAATAAATGTTCCTTGGACTAACATCCCAATTTTACAAATATTCTCAGGGCTTCTTATGCCAGCTCCCCTCAAGGGGTCATAATTAACTCTAAATAGGGTTACCTTGTTTCAGAATCAGTCTAATGTCATGCAGCGTTTCTGCTTGTGTCCACAATTTTAAAATAATGTTGTATCCATTAAATAGCATGAAGGCTTCCCAGAAATGGGAACCATACGTCAAAATTTAAACACAAATAAGTGTGATTAGACATGGCAGCTGTCTAGAAAATATTCAGCTATTTCACTGAGTTTTGGTCAAAATGTGAATGATTGTACCTATTCCAGTAAGTGCAGAACCAGAAAGGCTCCCACATTACCCTCTGCTTCTCAAGGCAGATTTCATTTTAAGATTGACCCCAAAGCAAAAGAAAAGAGCAAGATAAAAGTACAAACAGCTGTGCCTTCTGCTGGCTTAGCTGGAGACTTCAAGGAGTTTGAGATTCACTCTCTCAAAGACATGTAGCTCACAGCACCCAGCCACACTGAATCCAGGCCACCGTGGGAAGGGCTGAACGGAACAGCAGAATCCCAAAGCACAGAATGTCCTGGTGTCCAGGTAAAGGGTTTGTCCAGTCCTTGTCAAGCCTGTCAATAATCTTCCCACAGCTGAAAGAAAATGACTGGGAAGTAAATGCCAACACCAGTAATTCAGGTGCAAACCCAAACTCTGAATCACCCTCTTTACTCTCGTATGAGAGAAATATCCTATAAATACACACCAAATACAAAATCGGCTACAGAAACACCCTGGAAATCTGTGCTTGGTTATCTTGAAACTAAAACACGCCAGGAATTTGGGTAAGTTTTTGCTTACAGACTATCATTATTGGCACTTGATCAGATGCAGATAAGTAAGGTTTCCAGCTTGGGAAGAGAATAATGCAAAAGGAATTGGAATTTATTAATTTCACATGTTCCATTTCAGAACAGGTAGGTTTTTTTTAACCATTGAAGAAACATTAATATAAATCCGTGCTATAGCAGCACTGTAATTTATAAAAAAGTTCTAAAGATTCCAGTCTGTGAGTTTTTGCAATAATTAGAAATTTGGGGTTTATTCAATTAAGTATGAAGTGAATAAAATTCAAAAGCTGTTGAGTACTTATTACTGTTTCTACAAATACTTGATTACATGCCTTGTTTGTCCCTCAACAGGCGAGGAATGGATTTCAGTGGTTTCCAGAGGAGAGCATGAACAGCACAGGAGCATGTTTTGAAAGGATGTGGCTATTTGGAGTAATGTGAGAGCTTCTGAAGGAAAAACAGCTTTGCTTTTTGGAACAGATGTCAGAACCCACTGCAGGCCATAACAATTGCCACTGGCACAGCTAATCACACACCACTGTGAATTTCTTCTCCAGATCTTCAGCTCAACTTAGCATAGAAAGAACACTAGGGCAAATGGAGAATGAAAAAACCTGCAAGGAATGGTCAGTTATGCAATGTGAGGGGCTTGACAGGATAACAAATCCTGTCAAGGGAAGAGGCTGTGTGGCAGCAGTTGGTGTTTGATGGGGGTGTGTGTCAAGTCTCCTAACTCACAGATATCTCATAGAGAAGTTTGGGACCACCACTGCAAGCCTTCTGCCTGGGGAAAAAAAATCCTGGAAAGGAGAGCATTGCAAAAAAGAAAACCAATGCAGAATCTATGAACCAACCCATCTGTGATTGCTTCTCCCTCGAGGAATCCCTTCAGGGAAATCCACATTCATTACTGCTGCCCCACAGACTCTGGCTGAGCCTCCCTCCAGCACCTCATTTTCCCATGTAGAAATGACCATGGTAATACTCTTCTCACTAGGATACTGCAGACAACTGATGTTGGTGAAAAAATCCGGAATCTGCAAAAGAACATTTCTAGGAAATGGAGTTATATCGCCAAGATTTATGATGAAAACCTAAGTAGACAGAGAGCACTGCAGGACACAACCCTCAAAACATTCCCACCAAGCCTTCTTTTCTCCAAAGATCTCTGTTTATGCTGTAGAAGCAGTAAAATACTTTAAAAATACTCCATGGTCAATAAATAAAGCAATTGTTGAAGTACAGATCAATAGATCAGCTGGAAACAGTAAAAAGAAATAAAATCACAGTATTTTTAAGCTATTATCTCTTCTGTTGAAAAGGTACCATATCTGGTTCTTTACTTAAAATGTTGCTAGACAAGAGGGAAGAGATATTAAAACCCTTCCAGACATTAAAGAATTAGAACACTGTTTAGTTTTGTTAGGGAAGAAATGCACAATAGGAAGAGAATATCCTTGCTGTATCTTCTCACAAATTAACTGGCAGCTCTAATGCAGCTGCCTTCCAAAAGCCTGGACTGATGTTACATCTGATCTCATGAAAATAGCCATAAAGTCTGACTTACCAAGATGACTCTGCTGGCTTTAAGCCTCAATGAATAACATAACCCTAAAAATAGAGTTTGAGTCTATAAAAATCAAAACAAAGTTTGATGTAGAGACAGTTTTGCAAGCAAAAATGAAAATATTGAATTCTCCATTAGGAAAACACATATAATAGACCAGCTTGGGGAAAATCTGTTGAGCACCATGAACTTTGTGGATATCAGTATGAAAGGCAAAGCTTTTTGAAGACTATAATCTCATTTTTATTGATTGTCAGAAAACTGAAATGTTCCTTCCACAAGGTGATGAAAAAATCCTTTTGGGACCTGGCTGTGGGATTCATGGGCTCTTGTGACTTGTTTTAACTGAGCTGCTCCTGCATGGTGGGGATATTTCTATCCTCAGATATCCCTGCAAGCCACACTATGCTGCTATTTCTATTTACAGATGGGGAATAAAGACAGACGAGAGTCAAGGGCCAGATTTCCAACTGCACTTGTTTATGGAAATTAAAGGATTTCTTGAAACACAGCTCAAACTTGCCTAGACAGGGCCTGATTTCCTTCCAGCCCACTCCAGTGGGAGGCTCCAAAATAGCATAAAATACAACACCTGAACATTATGATGAAAGGTTAGAACCATCTGTTGCAGACCCTGCTGGCTACTGTGATCCCAGTGGCTTTCCTGTGCTCATCCTCACCATGAGAGTCTGGAATTCATGCTGGCCTTGAGACTGTGAGTGGTGCAGCTTCTAAAATGCAGCAGCGAGGGTGCCATCAACATCTGCTCCAGTCTGTTCAGATGTCAACAACCACACCCCATGGGAAGGTGTCTTGAACGCCTAGCAAATGGTTTCCATGAAGTTTTGGGGAGGAATCTAGCTTTTCATGGGAATGCTGAGGAGGACTTAATAGATCAGGGAGTTTCTGCCAAAGAACTCTGCCTCTACTCTTTATGAAGCTTGATGAAACTTTTAGACCTTCTCTTTATGACTTCTGAACTTCTTTAAAACCAGGACAAAGCAAGTGTCCCTCTCCTGGCAGTAACAATTCTCAGGGCCTTTAAGAGAGACTGTCCAGAGGTGCAATTACTTAGGGCAAATCTGAACTGTTCTTTAGCAGTACATTTCTCTCTTAGTTTATGTTGGAGCAGACTTGGGATAAGTCCAAGAGCTTCTTCAGCTATCCCATGGTGTTGTCTTAGGTATAAACTTAGGGGGTGCAGAGCATCCCCACTGGTTGTGTTCCTGCACAGCAGATCTCTGAGTGAGGCTGCAAGCTCTCAGCAGATGGGGGAGAGGGAAATTTGGGTGCACATTCTGCCAACAAAGTAAGCGGCCTTTAAACATACAGGGTCTTAAATGTGATTAAAAGTCCAGGTAGCCTCTAAGGCAGAAGAGAATAATCTCTCTGTCTCTGTGAAGTCCCTTCCTCTCTAGTGGCTGTGCTGTGTTGAGGCCCAGCCAGAATGAAGGATGCTTTGCATGACTCTCAGTGTTTACTCCCACAGGAAGCAGAGTATCCTGTCTGGCTCTTGGAATGCTCACCACCTGACTCCGGCATGCTCCAGACAGCGAAGCCTTTTTACCCAATTGGAATGTGCTGCAGTTCAAATGCCGGGAATAAAATAAGCAAGAAGGGCTGCTCTGCTGGCTGGGAGGTCAGGGCAGTGTTTGCTTAAGGGTTAGCACTGAATTGGGCTCTTTCTGCCACGGGCAGGCAGAGGGGCACAGCACCCTGTGGCTGTGCCTGTTGTGACTCACAGCGGGGACTTCCAGGGAGCTGTGATCCTCCACACTGCAGCCTTTGGCCATCTGGGATGGCTCCTAGAGAACAAGGTCCAGACTACCAGAGGGACTTAGAATCTGCCTCACTCTGTGAGGCAAGGGATGGTGAGCAGGTCTCCAAAAATGGTCCTTCCAAGAGACATTTCTGTGACTGGGTGTTGTAATGTCATCAGTAACAAAGAGCAATTCCCCCGGCCTTGCACTTGGTACTGATGCATTTGGCAGCACACAGTGCTTGGGTTCACCATTCACAGGACATGGATAGACTGGAAGAGGTCCAGGCAAGAGCCAAGAATTGAATTGAAAGGTTACAAAATAAGTTTCAAGCAGAAGCATCCAGGACTGCAGGATTCTTGTTGTTACGGAGTGATCATATATTCTGTTGAAGCAGAAATAGAGGGAACAAAACTGACCAAAGACTTTTCATTCTGGCAGACAAAACGTAGATTTGGTGGCTGGGGGTTGAAGTGAGAATTTAGAGAAGCAATAAAGTGAACAATTCTAATAAATGGAACAATTTACTAAGGTAGCAATCAACTCCTCACTGCTGGCAACCTTTGATGCAGACTGGACTCTTTTCTCTAACACATATTCAGTTCAAAGGACATTAATTGCAATTTGATTTTGATTACTACAGCCTGTATTATATGGAGGATCAGAACTGATGCACTCATGGATTCCTGCTGCATGTTTCTAGAGTACTATGAATCATCTTAAAAGTGTGGGAAACCTCTGACTCCCCTTTGTACAGATATTAACCTTGAGATATTTGTTCCTAGTTCTGCCCAACTGCCCCAAAATTTACTGCCTGATCACAAGTAGTGCCTTCCAAGGAGATGGCTCATTGCTGAAGCCATGCAATTTTCCCTCTTTAACTCAACTTGCTTTTTTTGAGTTGAATAAACTTAGGGAAAGTTCACAGGAACATGTGATCTGTAATTTCATACAATAACTAGCTGTAAACTCTCTGTCTGTGTTGATTCAGAAATGAAGAAACCCCCAAGATACATTTCTTAAAAACCAATTAAATACTCCTCTGAACAGCACACAAATGTACAATCTCAGGTTGCACATAACACAAAACCAGCCCAGCATTTTCTTCCTAATAAGCATAGCAATGTAAACACAACTACAGACATTGTTTTCTAATTAGAAGAATGTACCATGAGATGTTTACAGACCCCTATGGAAATGTACAGACATTTGGTTGCCTAGCAAATGAAGGAAATGGAAAAGTCTCTCAGCTGGGACACTCATAATTAGGTTGGCAAAGGGAAAAATAAAAGTTCTAGAAGCAAAGAGAGGCAACAGTCCCACGCTGACCCAGGAAAGGCTGTGACAGTGCCAAGGAGAGGTACATAAAGGTGAATTTTCCAATGTTTTTTATTGAATATTAGCTTACCACAACTCTGTGTGCGTGAGCAGGGAATTCGGGCTGCCTGTTGGAAGGACTCAGTGGGAATGCTGACACATGGAAGCTGCTGTGTGGCCTTGTCTCCATGGGACACACTCTTGATGTTGACACTTGGCAGGGTCTGGGAACTTCTTTCCTTCAGAGCAGGATGTTGCTGGGCAGACACTGCATTTATGGGAGGCAGATCCAGTGTGCTCCAGTGTGAGGCTGCAGCTCCTGTTTGTGCAAAACATCAGCAAGAGAGGACATTTGATATGTGGAGGTAAGACCAAAGGGATGTGCCACACACAGCACCTGCCAGATGGGTTTCCTGATGGCTGAGTAGCAAAATGCTTTGGCCAGCTGGATCTCCAAGGCTCCACCATTCATGACTGTGGCCTGGGTCTCCAAAAGCAGAACCTCTTGGAGTCTCAGCACAGTTGTGCCTGAGAACTGGTCCACCACGACCCTCCAACCCTGCCTTTGCTGTGAGCCATGGAAAGCAAGTTCCTACACTGCTGGCTTTTGTGCTTCAATAAATAAAAGACTTGAAAAAGACAATTTTTACTGCCATCAGGGCTGGATCCAAAATAGAAACTTTGCAGTTTTGATTCTGCTGGTGTCACAAGGAAACTGTCCCCTTATGCACACAGCAAGCAGTTCTGGTTCCAAATTCTCACCCCTTCATGCTGATGTTGGCTGCATCCTCTGGGAAAGTGAAAATAACAAAGCCTAGTGCAAAGAAACAATATGTTTTCCTTGGGGTAAATTTCCCACAAATAAATGTGGGAAAAGGTATCACGCACTTGCTTGTGAAAGAAACGAGTTTCTCAGGCATCCTCCCCATTGTGGTATTGGTTACCACAGAAGAAACATTTTCCATCCCAACTCCTACCCATAGTTACATCAGACAAAGCTATGGCCAGACTGCACTTTCTTCATACAACATTCCTTCTCCCTGGAAAAGCAGGAGGAAACCTGTCTGCACTGCAAGAGTCAATCCCACAGCACCACTGCAAGCATTTCCTGGCCTCCCAGCTTCTCCTTCCATGCTCCTGCAGCTCAAGGGTTTTACCTCATAGTGCCTGCGTTTGGAAGGGGAGGGCAGTGTAAAGTTGCTTTGATATAAAGATTAAATTACAGGAGCTCTTAGCACCATGTTACACAGTTTAACCACATACATGAATCCTGGATATAACTTGAAGAGAATTTGGTTTTAATCTGAACCTTTGAATTTTACATATGGGAAAAAGCCAATCAATTTCAGATTGCTTATTTATGATGGGGTGGTGGGAATGTAGGTGAAATTAACTCCATGATAATCAGCCAGCTCTGCTTTTGGCCAAACATCTTCTACACCTAGAAAATTGTGTTTGCAGCATTTTAAATATTTTTTAATCCCACTTTTTTCCCATAGACACTTCAGATCAGCAGTTTTCAAGCCTCATGAAGTTCATTTTCCAGGGAAAACATAATGCTTTCAACTGAAAATTTTAACTTGCAGATAATATCTTTTTACCCCTTTGGACCCTCAGCAACAGCACATCACCCTCTATGGTTCTGCAGAGCACAGGGATACAGCCACTGCCCAGAAAAACAGCTGTATTTGTGTCACTCAGCCCCAGGATTTCTGCACAACTAGAAATTTTGCCTGGCTTTAACACACAGGAATAAAAGGTGTGGTGGAGCAGGGGGAAGGGATGTTTGCAATGGCTCAAATCTACAGAGATGGTTTCCAGCTGCATTTCACATATGATTTGGGGTTTGGATGAAGTTTTAACAGAATTTCTCCATGAATTATGCAAGAGGCTGCTGGAACGCTGCAAGTACACAGAGGCACAAAGGGATTTTTTTTTAAGCAGCCCTTAGACAACCCACTGGCATCTGACACACGAACCAAATCAAAACCCACTCCCAAAAGGCAGAGAGTCTTAGGCTGGGGAGGGAAAGAGAGGAGAGGAGAGGACCCCAGTGCTGCGGGTGCCGGGGTGGGGACACGGGGTGTGTGACCTGCTGCAGTACAGCACTAGATGGTGCTGTATTTTAGAAATAACTCTGCCTCGTGGGTCCCTTTTTGTTGGATACGAGCTCAAAGATGTGGCAAACACACAGAGGCTCCTTTTGAGAAACGCTGCTGCTCTTTTCAAGGAAAGTATGGATTTTCCTTTCTGTCTGTTTATAGCACAGGAGTTAATAGAGACTATGAATTTGTAACTGGGGAGTTGCCAGTTAAACTCTCCAAGTGCTGCTGTTTCATTTGGGTGTGTGATGGGAACTTCAGAGCGCTGTAAAAGTGTCAGGAACAACACGGTGTCTGTGTTTACCTTTCCCTGACTTAGCCTCTTGCTCCTGATTTAGGCTGGGGGCAGTCTCCAAAAGCCCAGCAGCAGAACTGCACACCCTCACCAGAAGCTCAGAGCATTGAAATCTGCCAGCCAAGCTCTGGTTGCATGGGAACACTGTCACCCTGGGAAAGTGGGTGGCACTGAGCGTGTGGCTGGTGCCAGGAAAGTCTTCAGTGGTGTTTTAGAGAAGCATCCACCCTTGGGTTGTCACTGCCACAGGCTGTGCATGAGGAGCTGGGACCCCCTGCTCCCCACTGGTGTCACTTGCTGTAAGGCTCTTCAGAAGGAACAGGGAGGAAGGCACAGGCACCCAGGTGAAGTGGAGGAAAACAACTTTTAAATGAGTGGCCTAAAAAGTCACCTGTAGAAGAAGATGGGCGGCCTCCAGGGTTTACTCCTCCTGCTGTTTCTCACCGCACTTGTGCTGGTCTGTGGTGCATTTCTGAAGATGCTGAGCACACATTCAGAGCTGGCCCATTACCCTCACTCCCAGAGACTCCAGCAGGCAGAGCAGGTGCTCAGCAGTTGGCTGGATCCAGCCTGGGCTGCAATGGGCAAAGCCTTCTATCAGCTCTCCCTGGGGTAGGAAGGGCTCAGAGACACCTGCTTATTCCAGTTGGCCATCCAAGGAAGCAGGCACTCTCTCTTCCCTCCTGCTCTGCTTCCAGGCGCAAGTGAGTTTGGTTTCCTGGCCACAAACAGGGCAGCCTGAGCCAGGAAAGGGTAATTAATGTCAGAAAAGATCAGGGATGCAGCACAGCTCACTTGGCAGGAGCAGAAAGCAGGGAGGGGGAGAGATGTCTTTTGGAGAGCCTGCAAGAAGCCAAAGCAGCCAAATGAGCTCTGCAGTGGCTGGGCCAGGTTGTTCCCGTGGCAGTCAGTCCCTTCAAGGGGTCATTTAACTTCCTCCACGGGGCATCAGCAGTCCAGACACAGCTTTTTGGTAGGGAAGGATGAGGCAAACATGGGTTTGCCCCTCCTCATAAGGTGTGGATGAAAGGACAAGGCAGCTTCAAAAGAAATATGAACCTGTATGGAAGTCTGTAGGATGGAGGTTGGCACAATCAGTGTGTCTGCAGGGATGCTCAGTGACTGAGTGAGAACAGGCCCATTGCTGGCTGTGTGCCCAGCAGCCTGTCCCATCACACAGCATGGCAAGGTTTAGCTTGGCAGCAGAGGTGGTGTCTGGCTGCCAGAGCCTTGGAGGGAAGTCAGGAGCCAAGGAAGCACTATTCCAATGGGCTAATGAACTCATGCTCAGGAGTTTTGGCTTTGCTAAAACTCAGTGGTTAAACAGAGAAGGAAGATTTGTGATCACTTCTTCATAGTCTGCACAAACCCACCATTTTCAGGGGGCCTAAAAAGATGGGGTCTCCCACCTCGGGTCAAACCCAGGTGTTGTGGGATGTGCTGTGCTCCAACACCAAAGCAAGTACTAAATTAAATTAAGATGCCAAAATGTGTCCTAGAGCTGTGGGAATTAGCACTCTACAGCACACTCCAGTGCTCTCAGCAGGAGTTGCCTCCTCTTATCCCCAAGTCCCTCTGGCATCTGTAATATGACAAAGGATGCCAGTCCCAAGGACTATGTATAGACTGAAGCAGGGATAAGCAGAAAGAAAGAGGACACTGTCTGCAGCAGACAGCAGGGCAACAGAGTGTGTCATGTCATACCTGAGGATGCTATTTTGAGAGCTCAAGACAGGATGAAGGAAGTAAAGTTATTAAACTCACTGGGAAAAGGCACTGGAAGTGCCTGGCACCTGTCCCAGACTGGAGAGAGAGAGAGGCTCTGCAGACAGCCCAGGAAAACCAAAACATGCCTTCCCTTTCATAAGGAAGAGCGGCCAAACTGGGGCTCAGCCTTGGCTCAGAGTCCACCTGCCAATTGTCTGCCACAGTCTGCTCTCACCGCCGAGGGTCGCGTGGGCAGGACGAGCTGTGGGTCAGAACTTAGGGCCAAATTCTTAAACCAAATTCTTAAACCTCTCCCTATCCTGTTCACAACTAATTCTGACAGGGAGGAGGAATCAGAGCCCTAAACTCTCCAGTCCTTTTTCTCCTCTTCCCCAAGTGTCAAACAGGCAAACTGAGACACACTGTGCCACGGCTTCGCTCTCTCTCATCCCAGGCTCTGCCTATTTCACTCAGCTCTCAGAATTTTGCTCATTCCAGTTATGTCTCCTTAGAGTTTGCCTATATCAGGCATTATATTTCCACATGGAATTTGCTGCATTTCAGCACATCCTCTCTAGCAAAGACATGCCTGTTTTCGATCTCTAAGTGTGATTAATTCTGTGGCAAGGAGAGCAGATTCATAGAAATTCTCAAAAGAAAATCCATCATGGGGAGGCACTGGAGGCTTCTCCCACTGCAGATTACTGTGGGGAAAAAGGTTTAAGTCTGCTACTGCAAGTTTCAGTGCTGGAAGAAACTACCCTTGATGCTGAACTGCAATAGCCCACAACTGTGAGAGAGGCTGATTATGGCTGGGACTGCCACACAGGGGGACCTGATGTCTTCCTGGATTATCCCCTTAGAAATCCAGGCTCATACTGGATGTGGCTGCCAGCACAGTGACTCTTAGCTCTCATAGCAGGAGAGCCTGATGGCCAGGGGATACTTTTAAGCAGAACAGAGATGTAAAAATCCTGCTTTCAATTAATTGCATCACCAGGGAACTGGAGGGTAATTTGGATTAAACTGTTGAGGCTCTTTCAATCACTTCCCAGGGGAAGATCCAGCAGGAGTGAAGGATTCAGCCAGAAATGACAAATAGGGAAGTGAGTGAAATGTGGGGAGAGTTATTCTTCTGCCCTTCATAAAATTCTGGTTTCATACTGGTCCAGACTCCACCACTGCCAGCAGTGGGGAGATGTGGGGAGTCTGAGGCAGCTGACACAAAACCTGTCATGCACAGTGAGGGGGTCAGTGCAGAGAGATCTGCTGTTTGCTGGGAGAGGGGCTGTATGGCCCAGGCTGACCTGCCTGGGGATCCCTCAGCAAAAACAGAGCAGTGCCTTGCTACCCTCACATAACCAGTTTGTGTGTGGCCCAGTTTCTGACTCCTCATAAAGTAGCCTCTGTTCTAGAGGATCCAACTTCTCACTCTCTCCATGGGCAAAGCCAGGATTTTTTTGGGTTCATGCCTGATCTGCCTTGCTGCTCCTTCTTGAGTTAGAAAGTATGCACTACTGGCAGCAAGAAGCACAGCCTCCTCTCCTCACATAATGCCAAAGACTCATTTATTCTCTTCGAGTTCAAATAAAGCTGTACTGTTTTGTAGTGTCAGAATGGGCTGGTTTTTGTTTTACAGCTACTGATTAGATGGGATTGCTTCAGCTGCCTCACAGCTCCAGGCTGGCAGGGCACCACTCAGCTCCTGTGCATCACAGGGCCTGGCCAGCTCTGGGAAGCATCTCTCACTCCCACCTGTATGCCCAGCAAATCAAACCAAGGGATTTTCTGGCTCCTCCATTGCAAAACAGCCCAGAAATTGGAAGTGTGAGGCTGGAGTGTCCCCAGCTCAAGTTCCCCCCGGCACAGAGTAGGTACCTGGCTCTGGATATGACACAAAAGCTTTTTCTGGTGGAAAGGTGGAGTTTGGTTACTCAGAGGATGGCTCTAGAAGGGTTTCCAGGCCTTAAAGCAGCATCCTGTGCAGATGAACAGAGACCAAAAAAAAAAAAAAAAGGCACTTTATGAAGCAAAGCTATTTTTTTTAGAGGTACATAATTAAACAATGGTTCAGTCCAGACTATACCCAGAGCAACAGCTAGGAGCAAGTAGAACAAATCTATCTGAGTTCAATTTACTAAAACAACACCCGCCCCAAGTAGCTGGAAATCCTCTGTATCTGCATTTTAGTTGTGTCATTTCTTTGCTTTTAAAAGTCAATGAATGCCAGATGTCCCTGAATTTGGTTTCCAGCAAACAGGTATCTTGCCCAAACCATCCCTTTTAAATTAAGCACAATTTGCTGCTAAGTTGGTTTTTTAAAAGCGAGAAGGGGCAGGGGGGAAGGGACATGAAAAACCCAAGAACTGCCAGCATTATCATGTGCAAAATGAGTCTGAAGGAAATTGGGGACATGCAGCTGTCAAGGCAAACAGCAACAGATTGAGGCCATGGCATGAAGCAGCATGGAGCTCTAATGAGCAGGAAGAGCAAAGCCAGAGCCACAATTTTATCCTGTGTTGATATTCTACAAGAAAAATGATCACAGAGAACATTTATTGCCCCCCTAACAAGATCAAGCTTAATAACAAAGCTACACATGTTATTTACTACAATGTTTGCCTATTGCATAAGCAGCAGTGCCTGTTGCCTGGATCCTTGCTGCCTGCTGAGGTCTTTTCTCTCAGGCTGGCTGTTTCCCAGAGAGGTGGGTCTGGAAAACCCTGGATGAGTGTGTGAGAAAGAATCAGATGCTGGGGGATGGTGCTCTTACATGGATTGCACTGGGCACAAGCCTATCCAACACGGACAGACACGTTAAACAAACCCCAGACCAGCGTGCTGCTCCCTCCCTTTGCCCACAGCTCTCATTCCCTGTGAGACACAGATCTGTAATTGGCACAAGGAGCTTATCCCAAAGTCAGTTTCAACTTGGAGTGACCATCTCGTATGTCCCCAAAGGATTAATGTCCACAGGGCCTTCTGCATAGAAACCAAACCCCATCCATGTAAGCAGCAAGCCTGGATAGAATAAGTGCTTATAATGCAGAGAAATTGAGGATATACTGGGGAGAAAGCAGAAAACTCTGAGATGCACAAAGAATGGCAGAGATGACAGCATAACAAGATTCCAGAGCTGCAGGGGAGCAGCACTGTGAACTCATCAGCTCAGACAGAAGAGACACACGAATGAGCAGCCACTGCTCCTGTACTCAGAGGCTTCCTGCCTCCAGCACTTGAAGCAGCAGCATGTGCTCATTAGATGAGTTTCCCAGAGTGCTCCACCCTGGCACAAGGACACTCAGGAAGGCAGAACTTATTTAGCAGTGTAACCACCTAAATGGTTCAGCAGTTCTTGCTCTGGAGAGCCCTCTCAGATGGGCTGGTTGTTACCTGCTCCTTCACACCACTGACACTTCAGTTTAGGCCCTCTAGAACAGGTGTGCTGTGCTTCTTCCATGCCCAGGAGTTTCTTCTGATTTTAGCTACTTCTCCATTTCCCCCAAAAAAGGAACAGAAGGGAAAATGAATGTATGCCCTAATATATAATTTTAATATGACACAAAGGATCTGCTTTTATCACATCAACTAGAATATGCCCGGGGGTCCAGATGGGGTAACTGGCCCTGACACAGCAAAAGCAGAGGTTCCAAAAAATTCCCCAAACACAGCACAATAGGGAAGGAAGATACATCTTCATCTGTCATGCACTGTTTTACAGTTACACCCTGTGGGTGCACAAGATTAATTGTCTGGGTATGTTTGCCACATGTGAAAGCATCCCAGGAGCAGTCGAACAGGAACATGAAACTATTGTATTTTTATACTTATACAATTTCCTACCTTTCCTTTTTACCACTGAAAGACATGAAAAACCTGCAAGGAAACAAGCTGGAGGACACAAGGACAAAGGGATGGAGGACCCACATGGGCCAACTAACAGAAGAGGCCTCAGCAAACTGAAAAGTAGGAGATCCAGCAGGTAGTAGCAAAAAACAAACAAACAAAAAAAAATTCTTCAGCTTGCATTTGGAAAAGGAGTGTCTAGGTAATTTCATTGTGTTGCTTCAGGTGATGCTGCTGCCATGAGGTAACAGGCAACATGACTTCCAACACCACTGATGGAATACAGAAGGATGCAGCAGGAAATTAATTTCTGATATCAGAAATTCGGTAGGCATTTCAAAGGGAGAAGTGCTTGTGTGGCCTTTGTGATGGTTGAGCTCCTGAGCTTCTGCTGAACCTCACTGGTAATCTATTTCAGTGTTGGAGCTGCCAGGAAAGGTGGATGGGTAATGCCACACAGACCCAGCTGGTGCTTGCTGCCCTTGTTATCAGCTGGCTCAGATTTCAATGTTAACTCTGTGCCTGAAGAAAGCCATATGCAATACAGCAGGGCTAACATCTGGCTGGGAGGTCTTTGAAACAAATGGACTCATCTCATCCTTCAATATCCCTGTTGTACCAGCAGGTCTAGCTGCAGAGTTCAACAAGATAGATTCCCAGGCCTGTCAGAGCCCTTTAATTCCAGGGTTCAAGCATGACTGGGATTCTCAGCCTGCTAAGGCAATGCACTCCCCATCCAAAATACTTCCCAGTATTTCAAGGTACACCTACAGCAACAGGTGGTGCTGACTTACAGATAACTGTTCTTGTAGTGATGAGGTTAAAGTCTGTAAAACTCAGTGTACAGCAGGGATCTGCTGTGTCCCTTCTCCCAAACAGTGGCTGACAGAAATGCTTCTGCTCTCACCTGCGACAGAGTTCATCAACTCACAGTGCACCTGAAATTCCACCAAAATATATTGGCCACACACACACACAAATATGTGTATAGGTGTGTATATATATATTTCTACAGAAATACAGCCACATCAGAACATTTACCCACATCATCCCTGCCCAGGCAGAAGATCTGCAGGAAAAACATTGACAACATGTGTTGCTGCTTGGCAGAAATGAGGTAGAACTGCCCCCATCTTCAGGCTCTAAATGCAAAATCTCCCCATCTGCAGAGACTAAATAGGCACAATTGAGCTTTCATGCAGGAGTCCTCCCCATCAGCTTTCTCCCAGGTCACTACCACAAGTCAAGAGTAAATGAGACATGCTAGTTTCCTCCATCATGAGTGAAAAAACAGGGAACAGGCATGACAGAAAGAATTTGTTAAATACTACTTTAAAGAGCCTGTTCTACTCCTCACTGACCTATGTGTGACTCTCTTACAGCTAGTTGGGAGACATGCATGAAAATGAGGAAAGAATTTGGCATGTGGGCTTTGAAAAAACATCTGAGAAAGCTCCAGCCTACTAGCACTGTTTTTTAAAGTCCATCATGTTTTCTCTGGGGCAGTAAATTATCTTAATTTAACAGATAAAAGGATGGAAGCACTCGGACTCCCCAAGGTAACCTCCCTTTCAGGGGTGGAGCCGTTCAGAAAAGTTTTTTTTACCAAACTTTTTTGCTTCAGCCCAAGCCTGATGTCCTGGACACTTTCTCTCTACTGTTCCTTAGCTATTTTTACTTCTTTTTACCTCTCCAGCAAGCAGAACTGCAGAACTGTGAGTGTACCAGCCACAGCATCTCCATTTCAAATGGTTTGGCTCTCCTTTCCACAACATTATTTCCTGACTCTTTTTCCAGCCTGCAGCTTGCTGAGCAGAGGATTAGGATAAACTGAATCAGGCAGAAAAAGGTTTTTTTCTGGATGGCCTGCAAATACTACCTTTTCTTTCCAAGCTCAGGTACCCAGCAGCTCCCTGTTCCTGCCCTGCACTGGATACACAGAAACCTCCCTAAATTATGTGCATGTGCTCAAAGGGATTGTTTTGAAATCAAACCTTCTGAAGTGTGTCTTGAGCCCAGCTCAACTTTGGACACACTGTTGAAATTTGGATTTAATTAATTCCACTTGAGTTTTGAAATGGTGCGATACATTTTTCAGAGGTTTTTTTCCCCCCCCATTTCCTGGATCAGAGCCTCAACCACATTCATGGAAACACTGAAGGGAAAAAAAAATCCCTAGCAATAATTCACCAAGTGGGAACTGAAAACATTTGCTGAAGAAGAAGGAACCTCTTGGTCTTTGGATGTTGGGAATAGTTCAGTCTCTCCTCCCAATTCCCTAAGGCTCAAGTGGCCCTTTTTCCGGCAGAGCTGTGGTTATTTGAGCAAGTTGCCCTGGGGACAAGTGCATGTTACTTGTAGGATTTGAGCTGGAAAGATCAAGCACATGGATTTGTAGGCAAGAAGAGCTTTGTGTTTTAATAACTGCCAACAGCCCCACAGAAGAGCCCAAGCTTGTAGGATGAAAAGTGCTCCTTGGCAGAATTTAACTCAAAGCACGCTGGGAACAAGAGACAACTTTGTCAGCATCATCTCTTTTAACACTTGCATGCAACAAATGTACCATTCCTGGAGTCACAGAACCTCCACTTTGTGTTTCTCTCCTACACTGCTGTTTTTTTGGTTTTTTGGAGATGTTTCACGGTGCACCATGTGCCCAATGAACAGAATCCCATCTGCATCACAGAGGATTGGAAGAAGGATTAGGAAAGCAGGAGATCTCAACAGGGAAACTGTACAAAAAATCTCTATCATTCTGCATTTCTCTGCAACTCAGTGAACTGAATCCTCTCAAAACTTCCAATGCCCTCTGGCCACAGTGGATGGAGATTTCATCCCTCTTCACTCAGCCCCAGCCCCACCTCTCTTGGGGCAAGGGAAGTTCTCCTCATTCCCAGACATGGCCAGCACATCCTTAAGGGCTGCAAAATTAAGTGGTTCCATTTCCTGAAGTTCAGCTATGCCAGTAGCACACAGCAACCATTGCCAAATTTCTCCCTGATGAACACTGGACACAGTCAGGACCTGAACTTCCTAGACTCTGCTCATGTTTTCTAAAAACCAAACCCCAATTCTACTTACAAACAGAGGAGGAGATGTAACATGCACAAATCGGTCAGAAATTAGGTCTTGATTAGCAATGAGCATCTTTGCAAGTGATCTGCCAGGTAAAAATGGGTGACTGAAACAGGAATTAAATTCTGGCCTGACTACAAGGAGAGCAGGTTTTGAAGTAATTGCTCCTTTCTTGAAAAACACTCAGAGCAGCAGAAAGTGTTAATGTGTGGTCATCACCCAGCTTCCATTATTTAAGCTGCTAGCAGGTAAAAAGAACTGCCAACCTGCATGGAAAAAAACATCCATCTATTTCCCATCTGTCATATTTTCTCAAATCCATTCCACATAAATCTGAATACACACGAGACAAAGTATATACCATTGGCCTCAATTCCACTTCAAAAATATACAGCACGACCAAAGACAAACCACAATCCCACAACTAAGCACATTTCAGGACACATGCTCCATGCAGCCATACTTTCCTTTACTGCTACAAAGAAAGAACTTCACCAGTTCTGTACACCTGTGTTTAGTGATTGCTAACTGGGGCTCACTCCAAGATTCTCATCACCTTTAATGACTGCTGACCCTTAAAAAACAGCAAAATCCAGACTGGATTGAGTCCAAATTTCCAGGACTGCAGACCAATAGTGCCCAGTCTGTATGCAATGGTGTCTGTGGATTTTAGCCCTCTGAATGACACTTTGTGATGCAGACAGGAGACAGCAGTGGAACCTGACACCTCTCTCCTGAACGGCCACCATCTGCCTCCAATCCCTGCTAACCCAGGCACTGGGTAGTGAAGGAGGGAGTTTCTTCTTGAGCAATGGAAACCAAGAGTTTAAGAGGAAGAGTGCCAGCTTAAGCTTCTTGAATTATCAGGGATGGGTAGAAACTTGAACAAAACATTTTTCCATCAGTAAAATGATTGTCTATTGGCAGATAAAATATTTAGGTGAAAATCAGCTCCTCAGAATCTAAGTGGAAGACTAATTACCTCATTGTGATCATCTGGAAATAGAAACGGTCCAGTTTGGTTTGAAGTAACTAACTCAACAGTTAAACAAAGTGAAAAAAAAATTAAAATGGAAACGAGTTGAGGATTTTGCTTGAACGAAGATGGCTCTTAAATGTCTTGGCATGAACAGTGACTTTCCCAAATCTCTTTACGCTGTTTATTTCTAAATACCGGATGTCTGGTTTGCTCAGAGTGTGTGTGTGTGAAGTATTTGCTTGATTGTCTGCCCCAATGTCACAATCACAGCACAGACTGCAAGAACTCCTGGCACAGGGAGAAAACACAGAGAGCAGACAAAGGGTAGAAGAGAGCATATATTACATTTTGAACTGCTCTTCCAGTAGGGTTCTCCCCCACAGCAATTTGGGGAGCCTAAGTCTGGCTGTGGTGGTGTCACCTGGCACAGAGTGGCAGGAGGGAGCCAGCACAGAACATAGAAGTGAAAACCCAGTTCGGCTACTCAGAGAAGCCAGTGGTTTTGCATACACCCAGCTGAGTTTCTTCAGAAACAGTTCCTGTATTTCTGGGGAGAGGCTTCGCAATGCAGAATAAAATTTTGTCCTGCCCTGTGGCTTCTCACAAAGGGTTTGCCCAGCGCAATCCCCAGTACAGCACAGCCTGTGAAAGCCACTGCAGAACCATGTGACATCACAAAGGTTGTTATTCCATCCTGCTCCTTCCAGTACTCTGACAGAAGCAGCTGTGCTAATTACTGGTAATCAACTGCAGAGTGTTTACACGGATCTAATCTTCAGCTTCACAGCCAAACCACTGCACCTAAGCTCGGCTAAAGATGCTGGCTATCCACCATCAACAAGGCAAGAGCTGGCTGGGTAGGAACACCAAGCCTCTGTCTTCTTCCACATTTAAGAGAAAAGCAGTGTTCCTGCTGTTGGGCTGCTGCCAGAGCTATTTCCTTCAAGTGAACCTACTGTGGACAGCAGACCTGTGCAGTCAGGAATTTAACAAGCCAAAATGTCTCCCATGATATTTGGGCTACTAAAGACAGCCAGCCCAGCCCAGCAGGTTTCCTCCAGCAGCTTGCTAAGCTGTCAGCCACGGATGCCCCTTGCTGTCTCCACACACAGGCTGGCAGCACAAAGGGCCAGGCACGCTCCTGGACTTAACAAACCACAGAAAGCCCAAATCAGCATGACAGCAGACACAAACAAGAATGTAATTAGTGCTGGATTATAAATCTCTGGCTGGGTACCTGGAAACACTTGCATTGTGAGAGAAAGCAACAGCCTTGCTCATGGCATTTGGGCTTAATTTAGGTCATGATTACAGACAGGGTGCTCTGAGCTGGCAGGGGTCAGATGGCAAATCAGAAACAGGCTCGTATTTGTCTTGCCTCCTGCTGCTAGCCTCACCTTTCCAGCCCCACAGCCCAGACAGAGGCAAGCACTGTTCTCTCCTGGCCAGCTGGCGAGCAGCAAGTGTGGTGCAATTCAAGCTTACTCTGCTTGCACTGTGTCTGTCCACGGAACAGGAGAAAAGACAACATTGTTGGGGTTTTTTGCTCTAAAGAGCGTTTTTAAAATCAAGAAAGCAGAGATGTCCAAACCCAGCAAGGGGAGTGTGCAGGTCAGCTTCTGTGGGGAGTCTGAGTTGAAGACAGGCCCTGCACAGCCTTGTGATCAGAGAACCCAGAGACAGACTTTTGAAAAGATCTCAGGGCAGCTCTGCAGCTCCAGCTCACGCTCACAGCCCAGAATGTTTCTTGTCAGACAGGGTGACAGCCCAGAGCATGGCAGATCCAAGACCTTTGCTGGCTCTCAGGCACACGCCAGTGAGCAGGATCTAGCAGTGAATTTAGAAACTCTCTGCCATTCCCAGAACCACAGGGTGCCAGTTGGATCTACAGCCACCACAGTGCAGGCACGTCTGTCTGAGCCGCTTCCCAGCCTTGAAGAGAGAGGAAGGAGCCGTGACTCACCCAAAAATGGAGGGGAGGTGCCAGACTCCAGACACTGACATCCCACCACTGGATCCTGCCATCCCTCCTGAAGCATTTCAGGGCTGGTTTTCATCCTTGCTTGAGTGGGATCGAGAAGCCAGGGTCTGACCAATCCAGGAGGCAATCCTGTGAACAGAGTGTGGAAGGGACTTTAACAGGAACATTAATAAATGAACTGCCTTTTCAAAGGGCCAGACGGTGTTTGAAGTGTTAATGGCTGAAGGCTACTGTATGATTTAAAAGCTTGCTGGTGTGGACACTGGCTGGCTTTGTTTGAGGTCGTTTGCATTTCAGGCCCACCAACTCTTATTCATCTCCAGAGAGGCAAATTTAGCTGTCACTTGAACTGAACCCTGACTGACACTTCATGCTGATTTTCTCAGGAGCTTGGTGGCTGGACAGTCAGTCCTGGCAGGAAAGCAATACAAAACTAGCTGCAAAGGTTTGGATCTGATCTAAAATCCCTCTGAGTCCCTGCAAAACATTCCTCTGATATCAGTAGGTTTTGGATGGGGGCCATCACAAACAAGACACGTGCTAAAGTACATCACAGTTATTTCTATACAGGAGAGCAAAACAGGTTTCTGAGAGAAAACTAGCAGCTGGAGAGGGAAGTGGGAGTCTGGTCCCCCAGCAATAGCTTGTGCCTCAATGAATGCCATGTTAGCCAAGGAAGAACAATGGTCCCAGCTTTCCCATCCTGGCCTCTTGGGCACATTTGGGCTTCTGCCAATATGCCTGGAGATTCTTAAACGCACAGAGCAATCAGGCTCCAGTTTCTCCTACCAGTTTGCTGATATCCTGCTACTTGTAGCATTTTACTCTTTAACCCCACACTGAATAGGGCTGTGAAATACAACAAGCAGCACATCAGGAATCAGGCAGTCCAGGTTTTTCTCTGGCAAAGCAAGGCAAAGAAAAGTTATTCAACTCAGCTCTTTGAAGCTCAGGATAACTTATGAAGAATAGGAAGCTCAAAATAAAAAACTTCCATTTGAGAGACAGAAGACTGTTACTACAAATAAAGCTGTCTTGGGGTAGAGTGGGTCAAGCACAGCCACCTCAAAGCTCTTCCCCTGCCAGAGTGCAGTGTCAGATGCTTAAGGAAGGCCTTGCCAGAGGAACCTGTGCATCCTTTCAGCAATTAAGAATTGGGTATCAAAGCTTTTTGTGCACACAGGCTGTAGGATAGGATTTGTTCCTTAGTGCTGTTCTCTATGGCTCCATTCCCCATGGCTCTGTACTCAGCCAGCATGAAAAAGATGCTTCTCAAACCTGGTTACATCAGCACTCATATGTCATGGTCAATTAGTTCTCCATCAAATGGCTCCTAATTATGAGCAGTCACTTAAGTGCTTAAGCCTGGCAAGGTAGGAGGCCCCTGTTGTCTCAGTGCTCTGAGAGCAAGGTGGGCTCCTGGGAGAGTGACACACAAGAGATTACAAAGGGGAAAGCACAAATTGCCAGGCAGAAGTCAAGCAGTGAACCACCAAACATGGTCACTGGTGAAACCCACAATGTGTGAGAGCTCATCTTTCAGGGTAGCCTGGCTTTCAAAGAAACAAAGTTTAATCTGGATGAGTCCATGACAACGCCAAGGCTGCAATCCAGCGTGCCACAAAGGATTAGATTAAAAATATTCCTCTCTTCTCCCAAAAGATGGAACAGAAGAACTCCACAGGTGGTTCATTTGGACAGCCATTTTGCACCTGCAGTCAGTCTCCCCCTGGATCAGCCTGGGTTAGGGAGTGGCCATATGGGTCATAGTGCTCAGGCCAGCAGGTGGGAGACTGCTGGGAGTCTCCCCATTTCATTTAGCACAGATGATGACAACCTGACTACAGCCTTGGATCTTCTTGTAGAGAGAACTCTAGGCAGCTTGTGAAAAATAGACTCATGACATTAAATACCAGATGGTTTTTGGAAAGATGACACAGTTGGGAGAACAGCCCACTGAGTAGTTTTGAGCAGCACACGACCATACACTCTTCCTGTCTGCAGCCACTCAGACCCTGTGGCAGCAGGCAAATGCAGATTAAAGTATCATTTTTTTAGCTATTAAAAAGCTGACAAGCCTCAGTTTTTATCTGCCAGCAATTTTTCAATAACAAATTCAGGATAATCATAAATTTCATTCACCCAATAATTATCAGTGTGCAGATCACTTACTGGGTATTTAAAACCCAGGTGCTTTGCTGTGGGCATGTAAAAGACACTCAGGTTTCTGAGAGAATCTTTGTCCTGTGATGACTGGCAAACCCCCTCTAAAACATACAGAAAAGGTACTATTTTAGCCAATCTAGAAATGCACTAAAAGGATACAAGTAATCCAGTTACAGGAAGGAACAGGGCAGATGCCAAGCCTTTCAGGGGAACAGGAGGAAAGCAGAGATAAATGTAACTTATGTGCTTTAAAAATAAATCTATACAGACAGACAATCCTTGTTTTACTGTTTTCCCCCCAACCTGCTAAAATATGCAATTAGCTCATTTACAGATCAAGAATTGATGGTTTTTGGGCAAATTTCTCCTTGTTTGCTTCTCTTCACTCCTAAAGGTTGAAGTTAATGGAAGAGTTACTAAGAATTTTCTAGTTCGGTGTGCCTTCTAAAGTTACATGAATTTCAGTAAAATCAAAATGTTTTCTGAGAAGTTTTCAATCCCCTCCAGCCCCTGTCAGCTCCCCACACCTCCCAAACAAATCTGTGAAAAATGATATTCGTGGTAAAATTTCCATTTGGATAAAGAACATTTCATTAAGTAACAGAATGAGACACTGAATGCAAAGTTCAGACCAATTTTAGTTGAAACTTTGGCTACATATGTTTTCCCAAATTGCTTTTCTTCATCTAATTTCTTATTATTTTTCTGCATTTTATTTTCAATGGAAAAAGATATTCTGATAAAAAGGACTTGGAGGTTCCCAGGTTGAACCATACAGAGGTTTTGTATCTCCTGGGTGCTTCACAGGCCAGGACTCTGTTTGCTTCAAATATGCACTACATTTATTCCAAATAAACTCCATAAATCAATCTGTGTAATAGAAACCAGAAAAGTTTATGCAAAACAAATACAGAAAGTCATAAATACTGCATTTAAGATGTCATTTTTGTGGCTGGTATATTTCTAGGGTATGTTTTTACTGTTTGTGGGATAAGTTTTTCAGAAACATTAAAATCTTTCCTCCCTTCCATTCTCTATAGGTTTATCCCAAAGAAATAACGAGCCGAACTCTATAAACCAGCATTTATTAAATCCAAATGGGCACTTCATCTTACAGTAGCTTTCAATATAATCTATTTGATCTTTCAAAGTAGTTGGAAAATTATTTCAAGGGGAACTTTCACAGAACAAATTAACTTGAAAGAGGAGAACATTTTATACCCCAAAGAGGGAGGAAAGCAATTTCCTCAGTTTTCCCCTTTCTGGATTCCCCTCAGCCCAACTGCAGATGCACAGATTTGGAGAGACAATCTGAGGCTGTTGTTGCCTGATCTTGGCAAGGATGCCAGAAGCCCAGGGAAAGCAGTGGCACAGACTCGTGGGGCCATAAGGCTACAACCATGACAAGTTTTTCTTTGGGGAAGTTCCAGATTGCAGAGGAGACAAGAAGGAGCAGACTCATGCAAACTAAAAATGGTTTGCTTAAGCTGCAATTAAAAATCCACCTCTTAAAAGTTACCCTCTGTATTTTTAGAGGGACTTTATTTCCTGCCTGCTACAGCTCTTCAAACTGCTTGTTAAGTCAGTAGATAAAAATAGCACTGGGGCCATAACCTGCTCAGCAGATCCAGGCACCTGCCAGTTTTAAGAATCCAAACATGAAGGCAGTAAAGGGACACTGAGAGGGTGGAGCCCCAGCATAGATGGGTGGGGGGTGTTCCACCAAGAGCTAAATCCATCGCTTGGCAAACATGATGTCCCTGTTCTCTCTCCAGCAGCCCACTGTTTCCCTTTGGATTCATTCAACTCCTCCAAGCATTAAAAAGTCTTTCTGAACAAGTTCCTTAAATTAACAGCAGGACACTGGGAATCTTTATCCAGTCTAAGAACCCTCTATGAATTTTCTTCATCAGACCAAAGTAAAAATGCTAATTGTCTCCATGCAGGTGGAGGCTGCATGAACCAAACAGAGAATGAAGCTGAGAAGGATGAGGCATTTTGGGTCACGGGGGTGAGACAGCCAAAGGAAAAACAGACAAGTTTTCTGTATGAATGTCAGAAGGTTTGGAAGTAGCCTGCCTGAAACATTTCATCCAAGGCCTGGATCACACCATTCCCTACAGCACACACTGCTGAAGGTTTCTGTCTCCACAGTCTGCCGTTCTACATTCCCTTAATGGCTGGCAAGTTTACTGAGGAGGGCTAGCTTCACTATCCTAAGCTGTAGAGAAAAAAAAAATAAAAGGATTTTGAAAGGCTTTAGAAAAAGAGGATTCCCTTGGTGTGCTCTTTCAGAGATCAGATATTTGTTTCATCCTTTTGGTGAGGTTACAATCTGTAACATTCTTTAAGGTTTTCTATAAGCTGATTTCTTCTTTTGGGCTGAATTACTGTTAAAGCCACACAGTACTGGGAGCTATAACACAAGAACTAAACCAGTACCCACCAGGTTTTCTGCCCCAGCTGCACAGTGAGGAGGGAAGGGCTGAGGAATACTTTGTCCTTATTTGAGAGGTGAGGAACCAGAGGCATGATGTGAGGACAAACATGTGATTTGGCCAACATCAGAAAACAGCCAATGGCAGGTCCTGAAAGCCTCATTTTGGTACCCAAGCAATAAATGCCTCTCCTGCTTTAGTAATGATAGGGGTGTCTTCTTGATCTCTGCTGTTCAGTGTTGGATTGCAGACAAGCCTTTCCCAGATGCCCATGAAAACTTTAAATTCCACTGAGCAATACACAAACCCTGCTGGCAGATGCACACAGTGAAGAAATTGCCAGCACCCCGAGCACAATGTAGGATCTGCCAAGAGCACAAACTTTATCACCTCTCACTGGACACCTACTTCCTCCAGCACCCAAAAGCCTCCACAGAGCCAACAACAACCAAACTCCAGACAGGAGCTACCCACTGGCTCAGGACTCTGAAAAACCTCAGTTCACCTCTCACCACCTTGCTCAGCACAAGCAATCTTTGTCTGAGCTAAGAGCCATGGCCTGGCATTTCTCTCTGGGCCAGCTACAAAGCTTCCCTGTACTCTGGGTAACTTCCAAGAGAGACAAAGTCATCTGCTGCTCCATGTTCAACCCAGGCAGGTGGTTTTACCACAGCCTGCTCAGTGGATGCTGTGTTCCACCCCAGAGGGGCTGGATTTCATTTATTTAAAATGGGAGTGGGGGAAAAGACAAGGGAACGAAGTAATGCTTTTATGATGTTGTTTCCTGAAGGGATGGTGGGAAGCCCAACTCACATTAAGGAGTCTCTTGTTGTCCTGTCATAATTTAAACATAGTACCCCTCTGCCTATCTGCAGATATCTTTCCTAGGAAAATCAGGAGGAGGTTGCAGAACTGACAAGAATATGACAAGACCCATTCCAGGAGAAGACATCCACCAAAGAGCTGCAGGCCATGTTGTTAAGTTATAAAACTATATGGCTGGAGCAGGTAAAGCTTTTCAGGCCATCAGACATCCCTGCCCCAGTCAGGGAGATGCAGTCATGCTAGCTCAGGGCATTTCAAAGGGAGCTGTGCAGTCACAGCCTCCAAAACTTTTGCTACAGCAAATTTTGAGGAAAGCTGTTGACAAGGAAGAGAACTGTAATAAATGGGTAACTCCTGTGACGAGGCACAAAACTGTTTATAGCAACCTTGAACTCCACTGCTGGTTAGATCTACATGATGACGAGACACCAAACAAGACATCCCTCCTCTTCAGGAGCTGGATTAATCCAGCAGAGCAGAAAGCATCCACAGGGAGCCTGATACTCCTGTATGCTGACCCAGGAAAGGGGCAGCACAGCAGGAAGCTCAGCAGAGCCTGGAGAAAGTCTCTCCTAAGAGCATCTCTAGACATTTGCCCTTTTCCATTCCAGTGAGGAAAATCAAGCAAAAGAAATTTGGAGAGCCTTAGACGGATAGGAACTCACCCAGAACGTCTGTATGTGGGCCAAGGTTTTGCAGAAGAGGCTGATGATGCTTTGGGATGGGAATGCAGAGAGGTAGGGGGTGTGTAACACTGGAGGCATGGGGCTGCTGAGTGGCCAGCAGGCTGGGTGTAGATGGGATCTATGGGAGCAGCACTGCCATGCTAAAAGCACAGGCAGGATGTGCAGGAGCAGGGTCTCCTGGTGCAGCCCTTGGCAAGCTGCTGGAGGGAGGCAGCCTGCTCCTGCAGATGCAGAGGAGCTGTCAGGGGACAGAACACTCCTCCCAGCTCTGGCAGAGACTCTGCAGATGCTCTGGCCAAGTCACGTTTTTACAGCCCTGTGCCTCAGTTTCCCCAGCTGTAAACTATTATAGGGATGTTTTGTGGCTGAACACAGCCCATACTCACAAAGCAAGCAGAGCTGTTTGGACAGATGATCTCAAGGAATATAAAGCATTTACTTGAGATTTTTTTCCTGTGCTTCTCTCTGATCTTTGATGCTGACACCTAAAAAATTTACAACGTGAAGAAGGAAGGAAAAGACCAGAAGCAATCACACCAAAGCATCCAGCCTCCTCCAGGCATGGCTCAGGAGTTTTGGGGAAGGAAGGAATGTGCTCCCACCCCACCCCTTCATCAGTCCTTCTGCATGATGACATGCAAGTGCTTGTTGATCAGTTTATGGATCTGGGGACTGACAGACTTTGAAGTCAGAGCTTGGCATCCCCAGTTATATGCTGGGACTTGAAATGATCAAAGCTGCCAGCATTTCTGAGGCCTCGTGAATGAGCTGCACTGGTAATGGGAGCTCAGAATTCAGGATTGGCTCCTAATCTCCCCAAGAGCGTCACAAGCATGAGCACACATTCTGTGGGCAATTTGGTGGCCTTTCAGCGTCTGCATTCCATGCTGTGAGCTGCAGAAGGAGGGCACACTACAGCACTGCACACATTGCACTACTTATCGCTGGTTCCTAGTGTGAAGGATGTATTCTGCAAGCAATTCTAGGCAGGATTTCCTACAAAGAGGCACTAATGACAACAAAAACGTTGGCTCAGCTTTCAGATTCCAGCTGGAGTTTGCAGATGTGGCAGACAGGGATAAATACCTTCTTGTTTTTTCACAGGAGTGGCTCTTCTAGGTGGAGGGACTGCACTGTCTTTGTCACACAGTCAGATCCTGGACGAGGGCTGTTTGCTGTCCTAGTGCTTTTTAAGTGAACACATCTGAGCTGGAGAAGAGGAGAAAGAAAAAGAAGGTACAGAGCAGCTCTGAGGGCACAACTGCCTCTCAACAGTCAGAGTGACCCTCTTTCATGAGGCATCTGGGACACAGATATGAGCTGCTTCCAGTCTGATGTGGCTGGAAGGGGCAGAGGGCAGAATCCATGTGAGAAGTTTTACAACCTGTAGCCTGAGCGTCAGTCTAGCAGCCTACATGATCTGTGTGCAGTGCACAGGTATAAATCAAACTCCTGAATATGAGTTTTCTTTGATTAACATGTCCGACAACTTCCTTGCATTCCTTGCAGCGCTCTTTGAAATTCGAACAAGCAAAGCTCTGTCCCAGCAGTCCCATTAAACTGCCTGGTGGAGAGAGGAGCAGCAGGAATGCAGGCTGGTCAAACAGCCTTTTGATAGACCAGACTTAGCTCAGAAATGCTGCCTGAGTGCAAGCTCCAGCCATGTGCCAGACTGCTCTGGTCTGCCCTTGTCCTGAGGTCCTCCTTGGGAGCACTGTTGGTGTGACAGCAGACCAGACCCTGGTCCTGCCCTGAGCGGCTGCCCTTCAATTCCAGTCTTGCAGATTGTCATACATACAGAGCCCCAAAATCACACCATCATCCACCACCAGGAAGATATTTGGCATGTCAAGAGCCTAATTCTGAGCTGTGACATTCTGTGTTACCCTTGTGACAAAAACTCTCAGGTGGTTTTTCTGGATTAATACATATTAACCAAGAGCTGTGAATTCCCAGACTCCCCAAGCACTAATTTAGCCTGTAAATGAGCCAGGCAAGGGATCACTGGGACATTACCACAAACACCCTTGGAGTTCTTGCACACCTCATGAGTACAGCTTATCAGTGTCTGTCTTAACTAGGAAGCAGTTATAGGCTGTGAAATTCACATCACATATCCTGTTTCTGAGAAACTGCTCTTGGCCCAGAAGTTAGTTCAAAGGCACTCAACTCTCATGCTTGAAATTCAAGACCACCTCTCTGATTTCCCTCCACCACATCGTGAGAGGATCAAGTTCACCCTTTGCTGGGACTTACTTTTTTTTTTTTTTACTGAAAAACCATTAAAGACTGACATGCTGTTCACAGAGATGTCACAGCTCTGGACTCACTCTGGGCTTGTTGCAAAGAGGCCTAAAGCTTTACAATGCCCAACACCAGTGCAGTCATCTGCTTGAGAGAACTGATAATAATAAGTCAGACTACTAAAACCAGGAAGACTATTTGTCTAAATAGAAGGGTTTCTGAGGGCACTCAAAGATCACAGTTAGTATGAAAATAGAGCACATATCTGAATGGACTGGGTCAGTTATAAATGGAGCTCAGTGCTGCTGTTTCTTGATGCCTCAGACCCACAGAAACTGCAAGAAATCCCCAGGGGTCCCAGTGTGCTCAGACCTAGACCTACCCCAGCTCTCAGCCAGCAATTCTGTGGTGTTTGGAATGGCAGCAGCTCCCACATTTTTGCACTGCAGACCCTCAGTTCAACACCTCGAGTGCCAATGGAGACACAGGTGCACACACATCTCTACAGTTCACTGTTCATGGGCCTCTTGTGTTCCTGATTGGGGCACTGAGTGATAATTTTACACCTGCTAAGAATTCAACAAGGCATTAATAATCCAAGAGTCACATGTCCAGCTGGCACTCAGAGTTGGGCAAGATAATTATTTACAGTGATGGGCACCATCACTCCCTCTCCCTTTCACCTGAAAGCTTTAAATACACGCTTTGGCTGGAAAACCTTGAAAAATTCCAGATTTTTTGAATCAAGACTGAAATCAGAATTGCTTTCATCAGGCAGTATCAAACTAAAAAGGTCATTCAGAAGTCTTGTGTGATTTAATAAATGTATACAATTTAACTGCCTGGGTTTCTTATTCGTGAAGTTAATTGCTGTATTTTAATTTTCTTGCCATTTCTTAACTAAAAGCATTCTTGTTCTTTATGAGTCAGTCAGCAGGTGTACACATAACTTTATGTCAACATCTGATTACTACTTATTGCTCATTTAACTCAGCAAAATATAAAAATTGGACCATGTCTCTAGGAAAATAAATAAAAGGAGAATGTTGTGGAGTTAGAGCAGAGAAGGGTTTTTTTTTTAAAATCAAAACAGGAGAGGTTTTCTTGAATATTTTTTCCAAGCACTGTTGTTATAGGTGTTTCCTGAGGAAGTGACGGACTTCCCCCCATTCCATGACTTGCACCCTTGAGTTTCTATTTTTTTTTTTCTTTAAGCACAGAGTCCAAGAGGTACAAGCAGGCCAGCACAGTGGACAGTTATTTCACTTTGCTGCTAGAATGAACTGATAGGAAGAGAACCAGACTTTTTGTACGCCAGTAAAGCAAAGCAGGGCATAGAGGCAGTAGTGTACTTAATTTTAGACAGGTGCCTTGCCTAAGCTGTGGCCACTACAAGCCACACAAACCCATCAGTGGTGGGCAATCCTCTGCATGTGAGGTGGAATGGGGAAGGGCAACTCTTTATACTGGCCAGTGATGGACCCAATTCTTCTTTGCTCCGCCCCAAGCTGGCGATCCCAACAACTTCACATCACCTTTCACAGGAGAAAGTTCTGCACCTGACCCACAAACTCCCCCAGTTCAGGTGGAGGGAACTGGATTTCTACAGTTGGTTTAGCTCTTTTTCACAGAGGAGCAGCTCATAAAGACAGAGCTTCAGGTGTGTTGAAAGCTTTAGAAAAAGGCAGGTTCAGATTAGCAGTGAGCTCTAACCCACATGTGCAGATATGTAGATTATCCTCTAAAATTAACACCTAGGATGGTGCTGGTAGATTTGTTAAAAAAAGGAGAGAAGCCTTAGGCAGCTGTGCTGATGCAGCTACTGCGATTTAGTCACTAAAAAAATTATTATTTGACTTCTCCTTGTGTACATGGATTTAACTCTACTGTATCACACCTCAGTGGAACACGTCAGCTCAGAGGCTTCACTGCATCTCAGGTTCAGCCAGAAACAGCTTCAGTAGGAGCACAAGCAGATCCAGGGCACAGGCAAAATGCTCCCTCTAGGACTTTATTGCTGTGACATTCTCAGCAGTCACTGTGAATCTGCTGTTGCTTTTCCTCCCCTCATCTTCCTCCTCTTCAAAAACCAGCATGGCCCATTTCCCCTGGCTTTGCAAACACCTCTCCCAGACATTTACAGTGCAATATTTAGCAATGGGAAGTTGCTTCTTTGGCAAGTTTCCAAGCTGCTAAATGAGAAGTGCTGCAGGAAGGCGATGTTTTCTCCCACTGGGTTAACACCCTTCCCCTCAACTGTGCACAGGGAGGCTTGAAGCCAAGTCTTGTTTCTTGGATACTCTGAGTAACAAGAGCTCATAGAAAAGCTATTGCAAGGCATAAATGTTGGTTTTCATGCATAGAAGATTAGGCCAAATGCAGAGTATGTCCAGGCAGAACACAGGCCCTGGTGCCAGCTTTAAGTATCCTTAGCTGAGAGCTGTCCATGGAACTGACCAAAGGAAAGTGTCAACAGTACTCGGAAGCACTAAGCTGTAGATCAGGGTAGAAAGCAAAACTGATCTCAACTTAGTGTGCAGACACAAAAGTGGGTAGCGAAGCTGCCCTCTGGTTTTACACTAACACACCTGCTGTCAGTTCAGCACAGTGACTCCAGATTGGCACCACATTCCTGAAAAAACAATCAAGCCAGCGACCTCCACCTCAGTAGAGGCTGCTAGTTAATCAGAACAGGGGCAGCACATTTTGGGAAACAGACTTCCATGGGCTTTTACCATTGTTCCTTAGCCAGCATTGATCAGAGAACTAAAAAAGGTTGCCAAGTCCTCAAAAGATTTTAGTGCGAGAGATGCAGACCACATGTGCTGGATGGTAAACAGTTCTTGAGGATCAGAATAAAAAGGTCTTTATAGTCCAAGCAAACAAAAGTAAATGCCAGAATCTAAATGAAACAGAACTTTTCAAAAGCCTGAGGCTACCAAGATTTCAGAGCTGGAAGTGTAACCTTGTTTGTTTCTTAGAAGGACCTAAAGCACACCACGTTATCAAGAGAGGTGACCCTGTGCTGTTCCCAGCAGGGCAGCAGCGTCTTTTGATTCTCATCTCATTTCCAAGCACCCATCTGAGCAAAGTCAGTCCATGATATTGCTTGAGCCTCCTATTAATGCTGCATGTAGCTGGTTACTTTGTAAGAGGGTAGGCAGCAGAGAGGAATACTGTCAATGAGACAAATACCACTTATACCATTTACTGAATACAGCAATCCAGCCTAAGCCACATCACCAGAAACACAGAGAAAGCTTTGAAATATTTTGCTTTTCTGCTTTAAAAACATGTGTCCTAAACCTGAGCTGAAAGAAGGAAAGACTTTACTTTTGGGGATCACAAATCTGAGGACCAAGTAAAAGCACAGACTAGAAAGAACTGCAATTTCGCCATCACAGACTGGTGCTGCTGGGTATGTAGAATTGTTCCACCAAGATCCTTGGCCCTGTTTCAAGCATCCTCAGAAGCACATCAGTGAAGCTTTGTGCAAAAGACTGCCTAGAATTTTAACCCAGTTGGGAACTAAAGGCTCCTGCAGGATAAATCCTCAGGCAAACGTCCCACTTGGCCCTGGGACACACTGCCTCTGTGAAGGCTGATGAATGCCTGCAGCTTTGAGGTTAGACAGATTTGGTTTATTTAAACTAAAGTTTTGGCTGCTGCAGCATAAACCTACTACTGCTCATGCAGTCCTTGGGCTGTGCAGGGCTGCTTCCCCCACTTCAGCACAACTGCTGTTGCGGCTGCCAGCAGCTGCCGCTCCGCTTCCTCCCCGTGTGTCTGCTCTCTGCAGATGGCTCTGCAGCACCACTGCCATGGAGCAGGATGAAATGCAGCCTGGCAGCCTCCTCCTAGCCCAAACCCCTCCTTCCCTGGCCCACTGCTGTGGGTCTTCCCCCCATCTCAGTTTCTCTCCCAGTGCGTTAACCAGCCCCGCCTCGCTGGTTCCAGTGAGGCTGCTCTGTTTATCCCAGGATGAACACACACATCCAATCTGCTCAGCAAGTCTCAACAGCCCTGGCAAAGCAGGCCTCCATCTGGAGTGTCCATCTTTGCTGCCTTCAGCTCTGGAGGAGCAGAGAAGTGACAACAAACTTGGGCAAAGGAGAGCCAAAAAGCATCTGAATACTACCCCTTCTAGCGCCCACATGGGTCAGCAGCCAACATGTATGACCTGAATCACTTCGCTTCTGGTTTTTTGGTTTTTTTTTTTTTTTTTTTTTTTTTTTTTTTTTTTTTTAAATCGTTCAGGAAAATTCCAGGGATTTATATATCCAGTGTCTACCAGGGAACTTAGTTTGTGTCGGCAGAGTCAGCCCAAATCAGGGGCAAGATGAGGCACAGGACATGGGAAAATGCAATGTCAATGGAGAGGCTGGAAAAGATGCTTTGAGATTAGAGATGCTTTGAGATTAGAGATGCTATGATATTAGAGATGCTTTGTCACTTGAAGCTCGTCCCACCTCACACAATCCACACTGGTACCATGTAGAGAACACAGGGAGAAGGCAATGTCCCTCTCCCTCTCCAAATCCTTAACAAATACACAAACCAACATTGAGAGAGTCCACAAATTTGAAAAGCTTGTAAAGCAGAACCAACACTTTAGTTCTTTTATGGCCCTATGGGTAAACAGAAGAAGCATGGTTCACCTTGAGCCTCTTTTATTCCCCTTAAGAAATTCTTTCCAGTGCTGTTTTACAGGTTTGCACAGCCTTGCAATGAACAGACACCCCACAGCAAACCAGGCATTTAAAAAACACACTAAGCTACCATGAAGTAAATTACTGCCTTAACAGCCAGGCACCTACAGGTATAATTGGGTTTCATTTGAAGAACAAATTAAAGCAATGTGCATATTAGCTGTGAGTCTGCAAGGGGGCAGAAAAAGACAGTCTGGAAACTTTCCAAAGTGCACAAGATTAAAGAAGCCCTGCCAAAACAGCTCCCAGGAGACAGCAGTCACACCAAGAAGGACCTGCTCCCAGGGAGAGCCAGACCCACACCCAGGTACATCTGCATGCAGGCTCCCATCAGAGGGGCGAGGGAAGGCTGTACTTGAACCATAAACTCCAAAGCAGGGAAAGATTTAGGTCAACAAGAACATTGACAGGGACAGAAAAGACCAGGGCAGGGTGAGCAGTTGGATGGATATTGCAGTTGTTGGGTCATAATGCTCTTGTCCTCCATGCCCTTTTCCTAAAGCCCAGGGACAGCCATACAGAATTCCCTCTCCCAGTATCAAATTCAGCACTTCAGTATATTTCAGGGCTTTACTAGTACCTATAACTTCTGTTAAATCCCAGTTCCAAAGGCTTAAGTGGGAAAAACACGACCTCAAAGCACTCACCAAAAGTTTCTTACAACAAAGTACTCCACCACAGTGACAGCATGTCTCAGGCCAGTTTCCTCAGATACACAACTGTTGCTACTGCAGGAATATTTGAGTAGATCCAGAGTCTCCTCAAAAGGATAGGACTTGTTTCCTCACTAGCTTAGCCTCCTCTACCCACACCTCTTCTGCTTGCCATCTTTTTGCTGCTGCTAAAGAGGAGAGCAAAGGATGAAAACAATCAACCAGCTGAAAGGGAAAATAAGGAACAGCCACGCAGGGCTTCAAAGTTAAGCAAGGAAGTAATTAGTGGAACAGCTGAAAGAGGAAGGCATCAAGAAAAGGCAAAATGGTAAAAGAGTCAGATGAAAGTAGGGAGAGATAACAAGGAGACTATTAGCAGCTTCAAGGCTGGTCTTGGATGTTATCCTCCAGGTATTTTTTTCCACTCTGTCCCTGAAGGAGTGTCTTTCCTTCAAACCACTTTAATTTCTGAACTCTGTACTGCTCCCTGTCCACAGTCAGGGGCCAGATGTAACTGCTGCTTTCCCTCTTTTGACTCTGAAGGCCACTGAAAGTCACAGCACTTGCCTTCTCCAGACAAAGCACCTGGATTTCAGCTGTGCAAGCCAGTCTGAGTTGGGCAGGGAGTATTCTCTGACCAGCGCTGCTCAGGCCTGCCCTGCAGAGCCAAAGGACTCAGACTGCCCTGAAGAAGGGCACAGCCAGACCTTTGGAGCAGGGGAACAACTTGACATGAAATCCTGGTGGAGCACTGCAGAGGGAGGCTTGGTTGGTGTCAGTTCAGAATATGAGACTGTAATAATATTTGCCCTCGGTTCAACTTCATATACTATGTACAAAAGCCTCTGTTTGAATGAAGGAATGGCCAGGGAAACATGAACTAAGAAGAGCCAAGAAACTCAAAGCAAAGTCCCAACTCTTTTTGTCTGGAAATCTAACTGTTTTGGAAAGAAACAAAAACACACTGAAGGTAGACAAGGAGAGCGCAAAACACATTTCTTGCTGAATTTTCTCAGCTTTCCTTGATGATATTTAAGAAGGAGAGAGCAAACGCATGTGTGTTTCACAGAAAGAGTTCAGAAATACGCCTTTTTTTTTTCCTCATTCAGGGAACCAGTCTGGCTGTCAGAGCAGCCTTGGTCTCCTGGATAAATAAAATCATAGTGTTTTTTCATAGCCTGCAGGGTGGGAAGTAAAAAAGCAGCAGTCAGGCAATCTAGGCTTCACACTGCCCCAATTTTGACCTAGGACAAGCCACTTGCTCACATGGCTTAAGGAACAGTCATGAGGGGACATGTGCCACTGCTTTTGTAGCCATGTAAACTACAATGCCTTCACCGTTTCCTGACCCACCTTTGCTTTCTACATTTTGAGGGTTGCTGTGCTGCACATTGAATGCCAGGGCCTTTAGTGGCACTGGATCCTGGCACTCCAGGAAAAAAATATAAGCTGATTGCCAAGAGAAGAGTAAACCTAGTCCAAGGCTAGAGAGATGTCAAATATAGTAAAGTTTTTCTCCATCCCTCACCTAGACCACGTTGCTTTCAGCACAGCATTTAGATAACAGCCTTGGCAGTTGTTTCTGCCACTGACAAGACAGACTGGTCCACTGAGAGATTTCTGAGCCTGTACATACCATTAAATATTTTGGTTTGGTCATGTGAATGCTGGTTACCAAAGCTTTCTGGGCAACAAAGACCAGTGCAGCCACGCTGAAGCACCAATATTTAGGATTTTCCAGTTGACTGTGTTTTTCCAAATGTTTGAGAAGGTCCAGGCAGGCTTACCTGCCCCAGACACTACCCCTTTCTCCTTGAGGAGTATTTACCCAGATGGCAGGTGTTTTATATTTCAGAAAACATTCAAGTAGGAAAACATTTGTACAGGCAGGTTCACCTCAGAGGACTCATTTTCTTTCTCCCTTTTTTGTGGGAATAAAGAGCCTTGCACCAGACCCTGGAGCTACTCACTAGCTAACCCTGTGAGCATGTGAGGCCACGCAGAGCCAAGGCACAGGTGGGGGACAGGACATCTGTGCTGCCAGGTCCAGGCAGGCAGTGTGCTGGGGCATTTGGCACCTCTAGGCTGAGGCAGGAGGGTGACATTATGGATACCTTGTCTAACAATCCAGATGTGACTTAGATAGGCACACAAGAAGCAGCTCCATACAGCTGCTTGTATGAGCTAATTTGATTTTTTTTTTTTTTTTACACTAAATGAAAGGTCCTTAGCCTTCTGGACTCTGGATGGGCTGCAGAGGGGAGGTAACCTGAATCAGCTGCAGCAAGCTGATGGACTCAGTAATGTGTCACCAACCCATGAAGCATCAGCTCTGCCAGACTTCTCCAGACACCTGCTGCTCCCCACAGATAAAGGGAAGAAAGAGCCAGTGCTGAAACAGGCAGAACCTGAAGCAGATCTGGCCAGGAAAGCCTGAGAGTGCAGTGACCTGAAAGGCTACAATTATTCACAACAGTTCCTTTGCTAACTGGACATCTTGTGCATGAGGGTTTGTCAAAAGCCTGCTGCTCCTTTCAGGAGAGGGAGCCAAACCCCAAGCAGAGTACCAAGGCCAGCAGTGCCAGGCCAGCATACCTGAGAGCAGCGAGCAGAGCAGGGGAGGGGGCAGCCAGCTTCAGCTGAATCCACAGCACAGCCTGGGAACGCAGGGCAGGGTCAGACACAGTCCAGTCAGCACCAAGCAAGGTCAAGGAACATCCAAGGTCCAGACAAGAACTGTCAATGATTTAGGGACCACATCAACAAAGTCCATGAGCAGACATCCCTACATCACTGCTTGAAGAGAGGGGACAGCCTCAGGTCTGAGCTGGACTGGGTTCAAGGGCCCACCCTGTAGGCAGAGTTTGGGTGGAGACCCCAGGTGAGGCTCGTCAGGGCCATCAGGGACCGTTGATGCCCTCAGGGCAAATGACCACCTCAGGTGTGGCTAATCAGGGCAGGAGCAGCACAACAAGGAAAACACACAAGGACAGAGTTCAGTTCTTGTGATGGCAGTTTGTGCTACAAGCAACTGAAGAGGGGTTTCTTTATGTAAGGACGTATGAGAAAGATTTTCTTATGTGAAGGATTATTTTCTTCTATTAATTAATCCCGCTCTCTGCCAAAGTCTGCTGCAAAAGAGCACGATGTCCTCTGGAAAAATGAAGCACAGAGAGGTTCCCATGACCCAGCTAGTTCAGCCACCTGAGATCCCAGTCCAGTGCTCTGCTAAATCATGTTGCCTTTAATTTTATTTACACATTGCTCCCTGTTCTTAGAAGCGAAGATGTAGAATCTAAAATTGTCTCCTATGTTTGCTGAAGTTCGGAAACTGGAAGCAAGCACTGTAACTGCAGCCTGTGTCTAAAGAGCCAACTCATTTGTCTTGTCAGTAGCTTCTTTCTTTTGATCTCCAGAGCTATTCACAGCTCAGTCGCTTTCCAGAGATGACTTGTTGCAGTTTGCTTTGGTTTGAACCAGGCTTTGAAACTAGTGACCAGAATGCACAACACTTCTACACAAGATCTTGAGGAAACAGCAGGGTAATTTATGAGACAAACTACTAGTATTCAAAGGATAACATCTTTTCAGCAGAAGTCCCTTTTCTTCAAAGGAAAAAATGCATTTTGCTTTGTGAACTTCCATTTTTATAGATACACATATAACAAATATTTATTTTACACCCACCATGCCTGTGGCATGATGTGCGTGTGTAGAAAGGTCAAATGAAAGAGAAGAGATGTTGTCTGAAGGTGGCTGCTCCCAGCCCCTGTGCAGTTCAAAGCAGGACTGTAACATGCCCTGTGGAAGCAGCCAGCGAGGGCTGGCCTCCCAGTGGGCAGTGCTGGAGCAGGAGCAGACAGCATGCCAGCATCTGACACGGGAATGGAACCTGTGGGAATGATCTGGCAGCAAGGAGGCTGCAGGGGAAACAAGCTCAGGCAGATAATTAGAAAGACATGAACGGCCTGGAATGGCCTGGATGTCCATGGTAATGATCCCAGTCCCATCCTTCCCTCCACACGTTCCTTGGACCAACTCCCTCACTGGGATCCTAAGGAAAGCTGTGTCTTTACACAAAGTGCCTTCTTCTGTGTGCTAGGACAATGAAAATGGATCACAGCTCTTGCTGGAATTAGTCCTAAGGTGGGAACTCAGCCATTCTGGAGCACAGATGGGGTCAGGTCAGGTTTTTCCCTACAAACAGGAGAAGCCATGTGGTTTTCGTATAATTTGGAACGTTTTCTTACAGAATGAAGATTGATTAGATGCCTGGAGTTCCCCAGAAACAATGTTGATAGTGTTAGCAGCCTGCACACCACAAGAACCCATTCATAAAAAAAAAAATCCTCATTTTTAAATTTATTTTTTTTAAACTTTATGTTCTTGGAAAAAGAAGCTTATTGAGTAACTATCAGAGTTCCTCTTTCATCACCTTGTCATAAATCCCACAGGCTCTGAATTCCTTTAACAATCTCTCAGTTAAATTGTGACCTGCCTATTCTGATAAATAAACCTTTTTTTTCTTCCCCCCCAAAAAGGCTGGAAACATCCAAGGAGTTGCTCCCCCTTGCCCTTGCCCTGAGTTCTACTAATTGAGACATCAAAGCAGATGGAAAATCAAGGTTGTGCCTGTACAATCCCTGGGCATTAACCTTTCTGTTTAGACCATTTGCAAACAGGGCGATTAACTTTTGCCAGCATAGATCCCCCTCTGAAGTTTCGGCCGTACATTCTTCTATCACTATGTGAAGCATGGAACAGCTGCTGCCTATCACCCTGAGGTGGCTGTTCCCTGAGGGTAGGTGAAGTGTTCCCGGGTGTATTTTGTGCAAACTGACATCCCATCCCAACCCAGTTCCAAACCAAACTCATGGTGCTGCTATAAGGTGTGGAAGCTTTTTTATCATCTCCACCAACACTGACAGATAAATTTGATACTGACAGGTAAATTTGATACTGCAAACTGTCAAGGCTGGAGATGATATTGCTGTAAAAGGTAAACTAAAGGAAAAACTACCTAAAATTCATAGACCATGAGAGTGCACTTAAAAAATAATCCCTGGGCAGATAGGAAGCAGTGTCACCTTAACTCCATTGGATTGGGGCTTTGCTTCCTTACGGAGCCCTGCAGATAATTTAAACATTTCAAAGAAATACAGGAACATCTGCATGAGGGCTGTTCTGTGCTCTGCATTTGCCCCACCCCAAACTAAATCAGAAAGCTCAGCTATGGAGCAATGTGTAATTCACACTGTGCTTCATGGATGTAAACATTTCACTGACATCCTGAGAAAAGATAATGCCAGGCCTCCCAAAGGCCCCTGAGGATCCATAGCATTTTAGTAGCTGGTTGGACACAGTAACATATGTGTACCCATGTTATATGGAGCAAACAGGATGCATAAATGAGTGTTGCCCTTGGGCAAGAACAAATCAGGTGGTGCTTGTTTTCTCCCTAATTTGCTGGCATCGTTGTTCTGCTGGTGAGCAACCTCAACAAAGCCCCCTGGCACATTTTCACTCATATTTAGCTCAGGCCTCTGAACACTGAACATTCAGGAAGAGAGACTGAAATGGGACCAGGCTTCAATGAAAAGCTGGCCCCTAACACACACACACACACATTTAAGTGCTCTGTGCAGGGAACACATGATTGTGCTTAGGACAATATGCTGCTCCCAAAAAGGGTTTGCAGGTTTCCTTGTAGAGGAGGTGGTGGCAAAGTGCCAACAAGAAACATGGCTCATAAGCTCCATTTCTCTACAGTTCCTGCCTCTCCCTGTCAGACAGGACAGTGCCATTAAACCAGATACAAAATACAACCTTAGAATAACTGAATGTAAGGTGTCCCTGGGTGTCCCAGAGGACCTGGGAGGAGCACTGTAGATTCAGAAAATATTAGTGGTACAGGACAGAAATGCATCTTTCCCTCTTGAGGTATTGAATTACTTCACATCCTTGGGCAATGAAGAGGGGAGGTGTGACATGTTGCCAGTCCAGAATGTGTCCCTGATGTCCTTCAGCAGGGTCATTCACAGCAATCCACAGGACATCTAAGCACATCCTGATTCAGCCAAGCATTTTTGGTGTGTGCTTCAGTTCTTCAGTGATGGGTAAGCAGTGTGTGATGCTCCCTGCAATGTGTGACCACATGAGCATCTGGAACCCAGCTTCTGCTTTTAGAATTAGCCGGTTTGACCAGTGGATGATTGGAAGTGACCCCCACTTCTGGCAAGAGTCCCCCAAAACCATGCTCTTCCAGGATCTCTGTTCTTCACTGCCCCACATGCTGCTCAAATTGAGCCTCCAGTGATCCCCACCCACTGCTGAGACCCAGTGAATTTTGCTGGGTATCCAAGTCCTGGAGAAAGAGTCTGGCCATCATACTCAGCTTGGGAGGCGCAGATGAACACCAGAGCTTCTCTCCAAAGCTTCCTGGCAGGATCTGACTTGGAGCAGACAGAGGGAAAGAAGAAATTTGAAAACACCCTTTCCCCTTTCAGAGCAGTGAGCTGGAAATCAGTCTGCCTGCCAGCTCTTGTGGTGTAGTTGCCAGGCAGTAGTACTGCTCTGCAGGCCAGGATCAACAAACTACACATTTGTATTCTCACCAGGGCCAGCATTATTACTGCCACAACTTAACACCCTTAAACAGGGACTGCTGCAGCTGAGAGAGCTGTCTTGGGAATCAGGAGAATCACAGCAACCAGTTATGAAGGACCCACAGAAAAGAGTGGTGGCTACAAACCTCATGGAGAGAGCAAACTCCTTCCTGTTGTGGACAGAAAACCAAGTGTCTGATACCCAGATGGATAGGAAAAGATATATAGGAAGGAAATAGACCAGCTAGTTGAAATGGAGCCCTTTGGATGGACTTCCTGATGGCTTGACCACAGCCACCAGCATTGCTCCAGCAGGATGCTGTCACTGGCATTGTGGGATTTAGGACCACAGTCTGTAGGCACAAGCAAGCCCACTGCCACCTGACTAAGGGCCTCTAACTTTTTCTGTCTTTCTCCCTCATGTGGCTACTTATACAACCTCAGCAAGTGACCAGTTATTTGTGTTCAGCCAAGGGTTCATCAGCCAGCAAGCAGGACCAGACATGAGGAAACACTTGTGCCAGTAGAAATAAAACTGAGATGCTGGAAACATTTTGCTTTTTCCACACACAGATCTGACTCAGGTCATTGTAGAGAGCTGGAGTGAACTCCAGGTGAAAAGGCTTAGACATGGTAATACAGCATGATATTCCCTGTCAGAATTTCAGAGCTATGCCTTCCTGGTGCACTGTGATGGTGAATGGTGGGATAGAGATTCATTATTACCGAGGGTTTTCTTCTCACCCTGGATTCCTTTGAACATCTCAGATCATGGAGAGGAGACAAACAAGGAAAAGTGTAAATTCCGTGCTTTGAGCAGTTTTTCTTCCCTTCTGGCACAGCTCCTTTTGCTGGCTCCCAAAACTACTGCTGCAGACCAACTGCATCATGGAGGGTCCTCTCCATTTCCTAGGACTGAGGATGACAGTCTTACATATTCCAGGAGCTATTACTGCTGAAAATCTTCTTGAAGAGAAAACCAGATCATCCCTTGAGACAACACCTCCTATCTCAGCCTTCCAGGGTAGATGCTTCACAGGAAAATTCTTCACTAAGAGGTCTTAACATTGAGCTTGTGGATCACCAACTTCTCCCTAGTTTATTTCAACAAACAGCTGAAGATTCTCTGGCCAGAGAGGAGACAACATCACCTCATCACCTCTCTGACAAGCTCATACCAATGTACCATCATGGTGACTGAGAAGCTGTGGATGGCTCCAAATCAGGATTTATTTTTAGGTTTCCAGACTGTGCATGCTCTTGCCAAAAGAGCCTGGTCCAAAGTTTATTCAAGTCCACGATAAAAATGTCTAATGGCGTGAATGACCTTTGGATCAGCTCCAAACACTGTGCACTGATATTAGCACTGGGGCTGGCTGGGGATTCCCTTTGGGAAGGCTGCCCAGTAAAGAGGCAGCTTTCACAAAATTGAAATTTTCAGGGAGAAAAACATCCTGGTTTTGAACCTTCTTTCCTTTCACAATAGAGAAATAAAAAAACCCCCTTTTTTTTCAATTAAGAAAAGTCAAGAGAAATATTTTCTTCATGGCCAGTTGGAACAAAATCAGAAACTATGTTTTGGTTTGAATGGTTCAATAAACCATTAAAACCTCATTTTCCTATAAGTACACAGTCTCAGTGGGCTGTGGTTTAGATGTCTCATCTTTTCTGCAGGCTCTTTCCTCGAGGACTCCATCTGCCATGGTGCAGATACTCTTGAAGTCTGTGAGACCACAGCAGCTACACATTGTTCCCTGAAAAATACAGGTATTAAGTTACTACATGAGAGCTGCTAGAAGGAAATCCAATTCAGGGCTGATGTTCAGCATTGAGTGGAGTTAAAGTGAAGCTTTTAGGGTTAATTGAACAAAGTAAAGTGAAAAACATCAATTTGGAGCATAACAAAACTTTTGATCAAAAAATTTTGGAGCAAAACTTATTTCCCTCTCCAAAGCAAGATGTTTTGAAATTTTATCCCAGGAAAAATTAGGAAAGATGGGTGTTTCATGACAGCCAGAGAGAAAAACAAAGTTTTCAAGAGAGCAAATCTCCCTTTCACTGCACTGCTGTTATTAAGAAAGCAAGAAAGGTGAGGAAGGAAGGAAGATGTGAGAAGCTTACTGCTCTGTAGCTGAAAAGTCCTGCAGAAATGAGCACCAAACAGCCATGTTCTCTGCAGCTGCATGCCTTTGTATTTCCAGGTTCCTTTCACAGGATGACATGCAACACGCCAGGGAGGAGAGATTAAAGAATCCCCAGCTGATGAGAGTTTTGAGTACCCATTTCCCTGGGTGCCTCAGCTCACCATGGCAAGAACACGTCTCTAGGGCTTTGTAGGCTCTCTCAGATCTAATTCCACCTTCACTGCATTGTTATCTTTCTTGGAGATGTTCATGGTTCAAGTAAGGGAGGCCAGAATTCATTGCTGTCTCACTTGCCACCCAGCTGACAGGTGGTGTGAAAGTGAAGTGGCATGTGGAGCAAGCACAGGGAAAATCACCTTTTGATCTCACTGAAGGTGGTCCTCAAACCAGGCCATGCCTGAGAGAACTGGCAGGGAAAATAAGGAGAGGCTGGGCTGCAGCTGTCTGTTTTGAGGCAGTCTCCAGTTCAGAAGAATATGTGCCTTTCTCTCACTGCCAATTTTAGAGCCTTTATAAATACCACACCTAAATAAAATGGAATAAAATTAATTATCCTCTTCAAGCACCCCACGCCCTTTAATCACCCTCCCTAAGAACATCCAAAGGTTGCAGAGATGCATGAGGGCAGGAATTATTGTTAAAAATAACCAGTCTAGGGAGGAAAGCAATTTATGCTGGGTCTGGAGCAAGGATGAGGTTCCACTTCCTTCTGAGGTTCAAGTGAACAGTGTCAACCCAGAGCCTGCTGTGCAGTCATCAGTGACTTTCACAGCACATCTCACAGCCTGCACCAGCACACACAGGGTCAGGACACGGGGTGGGGGAGCAGCCAGCCTGTTCTCTGCCACTTGTCCAGTGACAATATTGCACAACCATCCCATCCCATCCTCACTTGTAAACCTGTCCCTTGATGTGCATGGTTTTGCTTTGTCATGAAGCACAAAACTTAATTTTCTGATTATTTGGCAAGATGCCTTTGTCCTGTGAATGCTTCCGGGCTCAGATTTAGAGCTATTCCCTGGGGTCTTATGCTCACAGACAGATATTTACCAAATTCCCAACACATCCAGATATTTAGCTACCTTTTCTGAACAAGGTGCTTCACCAGAGATGAGAAGCAAGACAGAAGCAGCACTAATTAGCTCTGAACCAAGTGTAGTTCAAAACACAGTTCTTAGAGAAGATAATGCCACTCACCTTTGAACTGGACCATGCGACCTATACATGTCAGGTCTGGAATATACACTACAGTGTGGTATTTATAAGTGCCTTTTTACTGTTGCTATTATTATTGTTATTATTTTCCTTTTTACCTGGGGACTGAATGTTTGGGGACTGTGGCAGGAGAGGTCTGTACATCTGGAAAGCGTCAGATTTAACGCCCAAAGTCATCAGCCCAGGTCAGCTAAAAGTACATGTTTGCTTCCAGCACCAGCTGTGCAAACTCCTGTTGCCTTGGTTGTGCAGGGCTTATGTAAAGATTCCTCAAAGACAGTGCCCTCTTTGTGAGCCCATAGCTCTGCTGATCCCTGGCAATTCCAACCCCAGTTTCAAAAAGAAACGGGCCTAAAATGGCACTCCCACCGCAAACAGATGTATTTCAGCCTCTGTCTAAGGCAGCATTCATTTCATCATGAAAAGGAAAACACCATAATTTAGGGTCACACGTCTCCTGCCTGTCAGTCAGGCACTGCCAGCTATTTTTACAGCATCCCAGGGTGTTGTGGCAGTCTAGAGAACAAGTGACACACCTTTCCAAAGGCAGTTCAGAACAATACCATCCAGCGAAGCTTTGGGTTTGTCCCTCATTTTTTTCTTTTCCCTTGAACAGGCTTGAAATAAAATCTCTCTGTATTGCACATTTTTTCTACTGCACACTGATTTTCTGTGCTTTCCATTGCTTCATGGACTGGCCCTGCACACTGCAAAATCCACAGTGCAGGTTCAGCATTAGAACTTTTTCCATGGGGCTGTGGCATGTGGGTGGAGCAGATGTACCATGAGAACAAACTCTCTCACACCAGTGGCCAACAGCTGAACAAAACTACACCTACTGTAAGAGAAGCAAAATTTTACTCATTGACTTCAGAAGCTGTCAGTTGCTTCTGTTTTACATTGAGATTGAAACTGGCCATTTCTTTTAACCTAATAAAAAAACCTATAATTAAAAACGATCCAGTAAAACTACCAGGCATCTGAAAGACACACAGAGAGCATAAAGAAAACAGTTCCAAGCATCCCTGCCTTGTGGCCAAATATTATATCTGTAATGCAAACAGAACACCTCCATATTTACAGTTTGGTGGGAATTTTGATCAGCTTTAGGGTTCAGACCACTGCTAATTAAAGTCACCAAAAGTCTTTACATTGACTTTAATGAGCTCTGAGACAAGACTGGAACATACAGCATTCTATCAAGAATTCAAAGTGGAAAAAAACCCAACTCTGGTAAAACTCTTACTTTGGTATTTTTGAAAGTTGAATGCCTGAAGGGACTGTACTGCTGTGGCTGTGCAGTTTCAGCCTGCATGGATAAAAAGCCCTGCTGAGCCTCTCCTGACAGTGCCCAAGTTCCTCACGTGGCAAAGTCCACTGGCAGGTTCCATTACGATAATTGTGCAACAGTTAATAGTATACTGTGGAGAAAGTGGGCAAGAAAACACAAGGGAGCAAAATCCAGATGATCAATCATCCTTTTCCCTGACACTGGCTTTACATGGGTTGTTTTCACCAGGAATATACATCTAGTAATTGCCCAGATTCCTTGTTTTTTCAACATCATTTCTATGGCAAATGCCATTAGTTACTGTACTGTGGTGATTTAAAGCTGAAAACGTACTGTGACCTGAATCAAAAGACAGATTAACTTATCTGCTTTAACAAGGAGTTCCTTGAAGTCTTATAGGAAACACTGTATGAACTTACATTTCATAAAGCCAGTAATAGCTTTTCCTGTTGCTTTTCTATGAGAGAAATACAAAAGGAAATGGGAGCTGGGTGCATAATGGGAACTGCGTTGCAGGGCTTAAAGTCTGCAGGTCATCAATTCAAGGTAATTTAGCTGATGACTCCAGTGGTTTCAGTCCAGCTGCCAGGGGACAGGTGACCACACTTGGCCTTCCACCAATGCTGAAACCTTGATGGCAATTCAGTGAATGCAGAGAGCTTTGACTGCCCAGCTTGCCCAAGCCTGAATCCCGTGCTGGGGGTTTGGCTCAGCCCCATCTGTTGAGCAGCTGGATACAGCACGGGCAGAACTGACGAGAGGTACCCAGGTCAGTCCCTCTGAGCACCACACAGAGGTCAGGCTCTCTCTGCCTCTGATTATGGAAATCAGAAAAGGCTGAGTGGATTCCAGGGATGCAGGCTCACCCCTAGGCAGCCCCAGAGGAGGGCTGTCTGTGAGGGATCTGCTAAGAGCCTGCTGATGAGGATAAACAAGTAGGAGACTTTTCAGCAAATGACCTCCAACAATGAATTTACTGAGTTACAGCATCTATGGACCGATATCCTTCAGGAAGGCTCCATTCTCAGCTCCCACTCTTTCACTAGGAGAGATGTTCAGGTTGGTTTTCAGTGGGATATTAGCTTAGACACAGGAACCAAAGACTTTTAACTTGAAAAATTAGGACAGCGGGTTCTGACTTCCCCCCCCCCCCATTTATGGACTCTCAGCAGCGACGCAGCTCCTCTACAGTGAATTTAAGCTGACTAGAATTGCTTTTCTTGGTTTTCTTCCACAAGTGACAGGTTGACAGCTACTGCTCTTGGAAGGAGACAGCCTTCCAATCCTCAGGTCACCATATGGTGCCAAATAATTTCTTTCATGTCACACCTGATTTAGAGCAGGAGGAAATAGAGCTAAGAGAACATCTCCCCCATTGTCCATCACGTGTCACTGCGTCATGCCGTTTTCAACGTGCCCCATCCCAACAGGCACTGTAAGAGCTGTTGTTGTCTTTCCAAGCTTTATAAATGTGCTAAATGGGGTGGATAGCTGGAGAAGAAATGTGCCGTTGACTGTTAGACATTACAGGAGGGAATAATGTGTCATAAATCAAAGAGATACAACACTATCACAACAGGCTAGCCAAGAATACGAACTGTAAGAGTTCTTATAATGACACCTATTTGTTGAGACAAGAATTTCATCTCTAAGCTGTTCAGTGAGGCTTTACATCTCTGCTCTGGTCCTGTGTTTTAAATGATTGCTTACAAGAAAAATCTGAAATAAAGAGATGTGTTTTATTTTTAGGGGAGAGTTATCCTCAGTTATCCATGCATCTTCCATTGAAAAAAAAATTCCAGAATATGTTAAGCTATGAAATACTTGCATTTTCGAAGAGTTTTTAATTCTTCAGAGTACCTTTTGGTGTGCTCTTCTTTAATCATGCTTAGAACAGAAGCATCCTTCCCACTGTGATATTTTCCCTTGCTTGCCACAGGAGTAAGCAGGCTAGAAAAGCAGAAGTAGGAAGCACAGTGTTTGTCTAGAAATCAGGGAGAGTAAACAAACAAGCAGAAAGCCATCTAAATGGAAAACTATCTGAAGGAAGCACAGTAGATGCATACAGTCTGTATTCCACCACTTGGTGTTTCTTCCTCTGTTCCCCCTGCATCTTCTTCAGGCTCTCACTGCTGGTCAACATCCACAACAGGGAAGGCAAGAACTATGTAGTCTCCCTCCTTTCTTCCTAGCACAGCACTTGGTCCAAATGAACGGGGCAAGTTCATTTGGACCAAGACTCCACTTGGATCAGAAAGAAATCACCTGCCCTCCAGGTGGGGTGTTAATCCAGCCCTGCATTCCTTTTTTGGCAACACACTTCACAATACCCTCACACTTTTAAACACCATGAGGTGCAAGTACTGTTAATCTCCAGATACTTTACTTGCACCATAAAACAAGGCACCAGTCTTAGTCCCATTCTGCAGCTGGACCCAGAGGCATGGTGGACTTGAGCCAAGAGGGGTCTGGAACATCTTGCCACTGCCTCCCAAACAGGCAGCCCATTTGGCCTCTGCTAGCACTGGGCAAAGTCTTAGTCCTTCATTTTTGCTGCCTTATTCCAATCCTGCTGCTGTCCCTCCACAAGCCAGTTTGGTGTGAGAACAGGACCATTGGGGCTGCAGAGCATTCCCTGCAAGCGGGCAGAAGGGCCATGTAAAAATCAAATCCACATGACTGTAGTTACAGGCAACCAAAGAGAGGGTTGCTCTTCCAAGAAAAACTTTTCCATGTAAAAGAATTCTTAATCTCCCCTTTGACTGTCATTGTTGAAATGATGGCTTCACAGGCTTGAAATTTAAGACCCTATCGGCGTCTTTTCTGTTTGCTGTGATTTATGAATGGTTTCGCTGTTGATTATCCTCCAAGATTACAGCACAGCAGCCCTGACAGACAAGCAGAGGAAATTTCACAGGATAACAGGCAGCTCCTTCTCTGGGGCAGTAAGGCAGGGAGGTGTGTTTTGATTCAGGTCTGTAACAATATCTGGCTGGACACCACAGACAATTGAATACTCATCATGTGGCACCCTACTCAAAGGCAATCAGGGTCAGCAGAAGTCTTGATAATTTTTTTGTGCTCCAAAGCCTTTGCTCATTCTGTAATACAGTGTTCAGTTGGGGTTTTTTGTCTGGACTGTGGCACAAATCTACACACTGCAGTCAAATATGAAAAGGCAACATTCTCATACAACCCTGTGCATGTTCTTCAAAGATCATCCTTCTTTCCTGCAGTCACAAAGTCTACTGCCTTGTCTGGGAGATGGACCGTCTTTGTTCAAGTCCAGGCTATTCAAAGGAAATTTGCTTCCTTTGATTTATTGCCAAGAACAGGCACTCCTGACCCCAGAAAAGGAGATTCTTGTGCTTTTCATTCACATTTCCTGTCAGACAGTTTGTTCCAAGTCACTGCTAGGAGGGCTGTTTGTCTGGTGAGGGTAGCAAGGCTGGAGCAGGTGCAGCCATCACTTGAGGGGGCTGTGGCCTTCACTGGAGCAGACAGCCAAGACTCGGGAGTCAAGGTTGAAAAAATTTCTGATGTAGGGGCTGCCTAAAAATAAACGAGTAGACCTATCAGGAGGTGATTTTATCTCTTGATAAATAGCCTCTGCTTTTCAGGCAGAAAGGTTCCTTTGATTTGAACTCTACCATGCTGCAAAATTAATCATTATTGGCATGTGGTTTCCAGGTCCACTACTATGGATGTGCTTCCTGCTCTTTGTCTCACATCTGGACCTGTGCAGTGAGCAGCAGTTTGCCGCCCTCATGCTTGGAATCGTTTTGGGCTGAGGTGAACAACTTGCAGTGTGCCAGGCAGGGGTGGTCTGGGTCTGACAGACTTGGGCCCTGCTCTGTGGTCATATTCCCTTCAGTGACGCTGCTGCTTTGGTGCCTTTCAACACTATTGTCAGGAAGCCATGGCAGAGAGGGAAGGCTGCTGTTCTTTGGAGGGAACCAGTGAGCAGTTACATCCTACCATGGCCCGAGCCATTCTTACTGGGACTGGAGTTACACTGTGGGTGTTCTCAGGGATCGGGTTCGACAGTGAACCAGAATGGACATTCCTAGCATTCTTCCTGTTTTGCCACCCAGCCTGCTTCAGAAAAAGTCCTGATGTAGGTGTTTGTATCCTGTCTCTTTCTTCCCTCACTGTATTTGTCTTTCAAGCCTGGCAGCAGTGGAAGGAAACTTAGCACGTGATACTGACTCTCTGCCATGTCTGTGGGACGGCAGATTCCTAAAGTACTCAAATCTAGCTAAGAGAACAGCTAGGAAAACAGAAGGCAGAGGACTCATAAAAGCATGGAGAGGCTTGAATCCCAGTGGATTTGAGGAAGGATACCAGCTTTTACCCAGGAGCAGGGCTGCTCACATCAGGAGGGCTGTCTGGATTCCTGCCCCCCTGTTCACACAGTCCCTCTCTTATGACCTCCCACCTGTTTCAGGACTGGGCCTGGGATTTTGTGTTTTATAACAAATAGATCAATGAAAAAAAAAAGTTGGAGAAGCTCTGAGAAATGTGTGATTCAAAAAGCCCTCTAATTGTTGTTGTCAGGATTGCACCACTGCCTGAGAGTGAATCTTAACAGATACAGTCCTGCTGGAATATTCCCTAGTTTTCTGCTACTTGACTCCCTACTTCTTATTTGCAGTTGTTGTCAAATTCACAGCAAGGCAGGATTTTTCCTTTGGAAACAGTGCTGGTAGTGGAGGCCACTCTCCCCCAGGCTGCGCCTTCACACTGCTGTCCTTATACCACTGTGCTTGCACCTGTTTGTCTCTACTTAGCTGCTTCAGAAAACTCCCCTCCAGACTTTTCCTTCCTCCTCATCCCACCATGCACACAAGGGCCCAGTTTCCCTTTTCCCAGGCCAAGACACAGGAATGCACCAGTCCCTAGTGATTCCTTTCAGCAAATGAAGAAGTAGTGAACTAAGGAGGATTTCAGTAAAGCAACATGGCCTCAGCTGAAAAAATTTCTTGTTTTTTTCCTTTTCTCATTGGGCATTGTGCAATATTTTAATTCTGTTTTATCAGGCGTAATTCTACCACACCATATATGCACCCGTGTCTGCACGCTGAATCCTTCACCAAGTTTCCATTCAGGCTGATTTTCACTGGCCAAGAGCAAGATACTGTGACTCCAGGAGGACTCTGACCAAAGTCTGAGTCACTTCCATCACAACCATCAGGACAGGAGCATTTCTTACCACCTGCCTGCCCTGTGCTTTGCACAAGAGAGCTCCAACCTGGCTGAGCAACCCGCTACTAACCTGAAACAGATTACTAATCATTACCATTACAACAATAATACCACCACAGCTCACACATGTGCTGCAGAACAACAGCAACAATTACAATTACAATATCTACGTTAGGTGTGTGCACACATGTCTTGCAGAGCCAGCAGCAGTTTTGCCATTCATAAATGAAGCCAACATCCCTACCAGTGCTGGGAGATGCTCAGCAGTGCTTTTTGTCTTCTGCTGTTTGGAGCTCAGCGACTCCTAAACCATAACAACCACTTTTGAGCTGAACACGTGTTGTACTGAAATTTACCTTTAGAAACATACATTATTTAGGTCTGGGAAAGACTGGATTGTAGTTTTCTCAAAACAAAAAACAGAAAAACCAGCCTCCTCTCGATTGCTCCCCAGGTTAAAACAGGGCTTTCTAGGACAAAAGGACAGTGTACTCACCTCTTCCCAGTATCTCTTTGTCCTGCTCCTTTTCTCTCCGAGGAGGAGAGCAGCTCTGAAGACAGTCCTTCCCCTTGCACACATGGTCTTGAGCCAGTTCAGGAGAGGGGCAGGGGAACTGGGCTGCAGGGGAACTGCTGGGCTGAATGCCTGACTTCACAGTGTTAACTGGCCAGAGAATCCTATTACTTGATAGGTAGCAAGCCAGGGACTAATTTATGGAAATTTTGACCTTCAGTCCCCTTTGACATTTTCAGATCAGCCGTAGCCTGTGTGAGACATGAGAGCCCTTACAGTAAGGGGCTCTAAATCCGCCTGTGCAGCTGCTGGAGCCGACGAGCGGGTCAGAGGTAAGAATTCACTGAGGTTCGTGTGTGGGCTGCTCGGTGCCTGTTTGACATTTACAAATCAGTGACATTCCTCTGCACAGCTCAGTGCATACAAATCGCTTCAGTCACTCTGAGGAGGGCCCCTCATTTCAGTCAAAGGTGGATTTGGGCATCCTTAGCCTTCTCCTTCTACTTTAGTAGGAACACATAGTGGGATCTGCTCCCTCAGGATGATGCAGTGGGGGCACTTTTAGGTTCAACCCAACTTCCAAGGACTTTGCACCGTCTTTGTGGTTTAGGTGTGAAGCCTTTATCACTAGGTACAGTATCAGACCCCTCACATTTTCATTCACTGCCACGACAGGCATTGTGTTTGTCCATTTTGTAGCACAAACAGACACAGTCTCATTACACTCAGTGCTGGGCCAATAACTTGGACCAAGAGAAGGCCAGTTGGATTTCAACAGCTTTCCATGGAAACCTATCTGCCATGAATAAAGCTACACTGAGCTGAGCCATATGAGTGGGCCTGTCCCAGATTTCTCACAGTCTAGACTCTATGTAGAGAGGAAACATGATGAGAAAAACACAACCAGGCTGTGGACAACATTAGCCTCAACCGGTTATTGTGCAACAAATGACCATATTGGCTTCAGCCAGCCTGACCTGTTTAACCATTGCTGCTTCTCTGAACCCTGAGGGTTAAGGTGGACTCTTCATTCCCCTCTGTGCTGGCACATGCTGCTTCTCCTGGCAAGAGGCTGTGCTGGGATTTGTGATGCCCTTCCATGGTATTTATGTTGGCCTTGACCACACAATGGCTGGGATAAGGAGGCCGACTCTTTGGTAGTGGACCAGAAGCTGTGGAGCCAAAGAAAGAGGAGTGAGGGAGGCAGGAGGTGTGACGGCTGCCGTGAGGGGATATGGTGGGTTTGTGCACCTTGGTAGCCAAGACTGCCACGGTGACCTCCTAGTGAAGCTGCCTTTTGCCACCTCAAAGTGAAGAGGGATGATGGCTCTCGAGAGCAAAGTCTCTTCCCTCATGCCCACAAGCCACAACACTGAGGGGAAAGGCTACTTTGGGGGTGTGGGGGTGAAAAAAGGATGATGAAAATCAGAACTGAGAGGGAAATCAGCTTTGAGTGTGGGAAAACTTGAGGCAGCAGTGAGGGAATGAGTGGAGAGAAGCTGTGCCCCTGTGTTCGTGTGTTGCATGTGGCGAGGCCCCTTTCCCAGCCTTGGAGCGTGCAGAGATCGAAGAGGGATAAAACGAAGGGGAAAACAGAATATAACTGAGGGAAAACTCGGACAGCAGGGAGGGAATGAGCAGAGGGCAGGGACAGCCCACGGGGAGGCGTGTGGGGACACCCCTCTCCCGCCGGCCGTGCGCGGGGGCTGCCCCGTCCCCTCAGGAGGGAGAGGGCGGGCGGCGCCGAACGCTCTCCGCGCCTGGGAAGCGCCCGAGAACGCACGGCCGGGACAGAGCTAGGGGGCCGGGGGAAGGGGAGGGCGCTGCCCGGCTCCCTCCCACCCTCTCCGGATAAATGAGCCGCCGGGAGGCGGCGGGCGGCGCAGGCTGTGGACGAGCGCGGCGCATCCCTGTCCCGTCCCCATCCCGTCCCCCGCCGCGCCCAGCGCTCCCTGCCGGCGGGGCTGCCCCGGGCGCTGCCGTGCGTACTCGGCCGCGTCCCCGCGGGGCTGGGCGGGGGGATCGGGCTTCGCTTCCCTCCCCTGGGAACGCCTGAGGGCGGGGGCGGCCGGGCGGGCAGGGCCAGGGCCGGTGGAGGGGAGGCGGCCGGGACACCCCGGTCTGGCTGATGCTGGCGCTGCCCCGCGCAGCACCGGGCTCCGGCAGGCTGGTAGCGGCGGTCCGGACTCAGGAGGGGCCCCCCGGGCTCCCTTCCCCTTCCCTCCCTCCGCGGCGGGCGGCGCTGGAGGATTTTCTCCCGCCGCGGCCCCCTCGCTGTCCCCCAGACATGGTAGGTCACCTCCAGCTGCAAGGGATGGACGAGAGCCTGAAGGAGAAGAGCCGGGAAGGCTTGCTGGACAGTCCGGATTCGGGGCTGCCCCCCAGCCCCAGCCCCCCCTTCTACTCCCTGTCGCCCGGTGAGGGCCGAGCAGGGGGCAGCGGCGGTGCGGACCCCCCGGCCCCGGGCCACCGGCGGGAGGCCAAGGACGGCAAAGTGGTAAGAGCCAAACCCGGGCACCGGGCTCTGTCCCCTCCGGGTCCCGCGGGGAAAGGCAGGAGGGCGCCTGTGACCACTGCCCGGGCAACCCTGGGCTGAGTTCCCCCCGCAGTGCCCCTCGCCGGCCGAGGGCACTCCGGGCTGCCCGTGGCGGCTCCGGTCCGGTGTCGGCAGCGCCGCTGCTGTGCCAGGCAGGGCTTGGCCCGGTGCCGGGCAGGGGTTTTGGATACACTCACAGAGCGTTGGCAGTTTGGCTGGGTGAACTGTAATAACGGTGAAACCCCAAGTCTGAACCAAGCTCCCTTGCCCACCTTCGGAAGAGAAAAGTTTAGTTGTTTCTCAGTGACACTGCTCTGCCTGGTAGGTACAGGTTGGAGCTGCATCCATCCGGACCGAGGCAGGGGCGTCTGGCTCCCAGCCATCATTACGCCCTGGCATCCCGCATCTGGTTTGTGAGGAGCGTGGAGCCGCGTTTGCTGGAGCCCTGGCTGAAAGAAAGACAAAAGTGCCCTTTAGCTGGGGCAGGATAGGGATGTGTGCCCGGGGAGTTGCTGGGAACAGGGTCTGGGAAGGGCTGTGTGCCGCTGCCCTTTGCTGGAGCCGGGCTTTGTGGCGTGAGCCTGAGTGAAAGGTTTGTCCGCTGGCGGCTGAGCGGAGCCGGGGGTACTGGTTTGTAAGCTCAGACAGCTGGCACAGCACTGCAGCTCTCGGTCAGCCTGGTGCAGTGCCAGTGGAGCGCTTGAAAGTGGAGTAGGATCTGGGTAGATTTATTATCGCTATTATTTTGCTTGATTTGTTTATTTCTATCCCTGAGCTATAAAACCTGTTTTTAAAACACCGCGTTCAGAGCATCAGCAATGGTGGTGGAGGTTTTTAAAGGATGATGAAAGTTCTTCCCCAGGGCTCTTTAAAATTTTTTTAAAACATGTATAAAAGATGTTTGTAGGTGTGTATTCAATGTGGTTAATTGGCTTAAAACTGCAGCACAAATCTTTCCATGAGAAAAATTTATCTACCTCTGGTCTAGTGACAATTTAGACTTCTTTCCCATAGAGACATTTTGCAATGACTCCTCACACCCTCGTGCCCTTTCTCTAGTTCTAAGGCCTTTTGAGCATATTACTGAAAACTGCCTTTTTACTCCTGAACATGCCAAAACCTTCCCCATGAACAATGACTCCTCACAGTGGAGAGGGTGTGAGGGCTTATTATGAAAGTCAAATCTCAAACCTGCTAACGCTGCAGTTCCTAATATGGAGCCTTACCTGCAGATGCCTGGGCGTGTGTGCCATCTCGATGGGAGTGTTTATGTACAGAGTTACCCACACGCCTCTGATTTGGCAGCATCAGGCTGTTCCTCTGTGTCTGTAAAATAAAACTGGGGAGGAAGGTGAGTGAGGGCTGCTGGAGCAAAAAACAGCAGGGGTGGAGGTGTCTGCAAAACTCTGTAGTGGGGATATGACAGTCTCCATTCCATTCATATGACAGTTGGCCACCACACCATCCAAGAAAGTCCTTAGATATAGAAAAAGAAAGAACATGAGAAAATTTATTTCAGTTCATGGATTGTTAGGATTGAGAGTTTAAGTGCTCGACTCCTACAGGGAAAAAAGTTATTCCTATGATCTGTATAAGGTAAAGTTTTTCAATTGTTTTGATCATTAATGAACATTTTGGACACTTCAGAAAAGCTCACACTGTAGATGTTTCCAAATTCTGTATCCCATTGCAAGGGCTCCTGCTTAGCGTATGGGTTCTATACACTGAGAATGTATGGAATTCCATGCTCTTAGCAGGTACAGAAAGTTGCAGGGATCCAAATGCTGGAACCAGTTGGACTGTATTATTTGGAGTGGTGCTGGGCTCGCTTTTTAACTCTTTGGTTCACTGCAAAATAATGAAGTAAATAGGAATTTTCACTTTATTTGACTACAGAGAGTTTCACTTCCTCTCATTTCCACTGTGCAAATACTGTACTTGCAGCTGATATTAACATAGGAAAAATATGAAGAGTATTCCTTGCTTCATACTTCTAAATTGCAGCGTCTAATTAGCTTTAATTTTGCCATTTTACAAGGGCTTGCAGATCTGTGAGCAGTTATGCAACCCATGAATGTGCTTCTGTTTAAGTCTGCTCCTCTGCTGTTCATCAGAGCATGCAGAATTGGCAAATCGATAATTGCAGCTATTTGCACACCAAGAAATGCTGGTTTTAATCGCCTGTTATATTAGTGTTTGTTTTGCTTATAAACGTGACAGAGCCAGGAACACAACCTGCACTCTTTGTGTTGGAACACTATAAAACCCTACATAACTCAGTCACCAACAGCCAAGGTTCTACTATGTACAGTTACAATAAATTGCTGTCAGGTGAAGGAAACAACATTCCAGATCTGAGTGAAGTATTTCATACTATTCTTTGCTGCAGAACTATCAAACCACCAGTCTGAACCCAGTTGCATTCTTCTTCAGTCAGCTATTTTGCTCCAACCTCACAAATATGTTACAAAATTTTTCTGCTTTAGGACAGCCCTTCTCATGCAGACTAAAAGGAGATTGCATGCCCTTATCGAAGACTTTCTTGTGCGTAAAATCCGTGCTCTCTCTGCTCTGTGTTAACTGTGACTCTGAAAAAGTAAACTCTCTGCTCTTTAATAAGCACAACTTTGTTTCAAAGACAATGCACCATTTATTCACATTTAACCAGCCAATTTGGGAACAGCTTTGGGATCCAAGAAAATATGAAAGGCAATTTAGGGCCAGAGTCATAAATACCACAAGTTCAACACCATTTAGGGACTTTTTTTTTTTTCATTTTACTTGTAGTAGCAGGATAAATTGGCTTTTATTTCTTCAAATAAAGTCCATGTAGGGAATTTGTCAAGTGTTTTGTGCTTAAGTGCAAATATCCTAAGGAAAATAGAAGGTGACTTTTACCTAGTTCTGCCTTTTAAATCTGAAACATTATTAAATTGATTCTTATGACTTGGGTTACTGAATTCTCTAGACTATGTCTGTAAAGCTGGGTCAAAAGGAACAGAAATACAACAAAATAAATCTTAATAATATGCACAAAGAAGCAGTTCCTGAAAGCGTGGGGAATGAAATGACATCAAAGTACCCATATCTGCTTAGAGGTTTCCATGTTGTTCTTGCCCTGGGTTACTGACTGAGGCTAGAAGAACTGTGCTGAAACAAGTGCTTTGCATCCATCACACAACTCCTAATGGATATCGGGGGACATCAAGCTCACATTCATCTGCAGAACTATCCATTGTGTGTTCTTGAAGCAGCAGATTTTATGTTCCTTCCCAACAGTGAAAGGAGCTTTTGCCACTGCAGTGAGTTCCTTTTACTTTGTAAGACTGAAGAATTTGTGCACTCAACCTGCCTCACTTGAGCACTGACTTCTGTGGGACTGTATTCTATTGAATCAGCTGTGGGAATGTAGGGATTTTCTACTTACATTCAGCAGCAAGAATGATTCAGAATCACTCCTGGGTGGTGGGAGGAGATTCCAGCTGCATCTCAAGTAGGGAGAAGGAGACCTTGCCCCTTGGCACATTCTTCACAGACAACAGCAGGGTCCCAACAACGTGGTCTAAGTCAGCATTTGTGCCAACCCTGTTGGATTAATGGCTCATATTAAAAAAACCTAAAAGAACATCTCTTCATGACATGCAGCCTTTTGAAGACCCCTTGGGTCACAGAGCCAGCATCTCATCCTGCTCAGAAAGTGCTTCAGGAATGGGGCAGTATCTGTAGGGACTGGGTGGGGAACTTGGCCATCAAAGGCTTTTCGTATGTAACTTCCATACCTGTCAGCACCTCCGCTGAAAGCACACGTGAGAGGGAGGCCCAGCGCCCCGAGCTGAGCCAGCTTGCAGCCCGCACACGAGGCAGGGGACGTGACTCCCAAGGCCCTGTGGGTCCCAGCAGCTCTGGGGAAGCCCCAGGCTGGTGCAGGGAGCAAGGCACCCATCTGGCACCACAGCAGGGTTTGCCTCAGGGCTTGTTGGCAGCCTGGCATCCTGACCCACTTCTGAGCCACTCCCACGGGACTGGATCCTGCAGGAATTCCCCCAGTTTCAGCTGCACGCCTGTGTCCTCTCCTGGCAAAGGCCAATCCCACCTGGCTGTTCCCTGTCCCTCAGCTCCACCCAGTTCTGGATATGCACTCGCTCCTCTTCCTCCTTGGTGAAACTGGGCATGGCTCTGGGCCTCACTTGATTGGCCTCACCTGATCTGACAGATGTCCCTTCTGGGCAGATCAGGGAAACAAGCATGAGGATCTCATCATCTGCTCTGAAAAGTGTGGCTCCGATGAAAGACACTCAGGGTGATGTCTTCTAGCTGCTGAATTTCCATTGTGTCCCTACATAACCCTGTGGACAATAAGCAAAGTAGCACACATTTCCCACTTGAAATAAAAGAGGGAGATAAGCAGGAAGGATGTAATTCTTTGAAATAATAAACCCCTGCTTTCTACCTGAGCTTTGCATTTTCTGTTATCACCTCCCAATATAATCTCATCCGGCTCTGGTATAAATTACTCGTAATGTGCAATATGTGCAGATATTGGGAAAATAAATGGTCTGTTAAACAAATATTGCTTATCTTCTAGAGCAGAGAATGTAGATGTGTGTCAAATAACTCAGCCAGATCTTTCATTATAGCTGTAAATAACAGCTGAGTAAAGTGACATTTTCATGGACCTGACATGTTACCATAGTGGGAAAATGTGGTGAGAGATTTGCTTATGCCCTAGCTAAGTTAGGAGCTGGGAATTTGGGAAGCTGTATCCTGTTTGTAGCCCTGACACTTGGAAAGCTGTTTCCCCTTATGGTCCCTAGAGATCTAATGCCACATCTTAGTGCCTTCCATGTAATGACCATAGCAAAAGGAGTCAGTCAGTTCTGGTTCTTTGTGCTCCCTAGGGAAAGGTTTTGGGGGTTTATTTATTTCAAGTCACGTTAATTTCCTTTCCTTTTTCTTGCTTTGCTGCCTGGAATTTGGCAGCTAAAGAACAGTCAATGCTGTCAATGAGCTGTAGATTGAATTCCATTCAGCAACCAATTTTATCTGTGTTTATCTATCTGCTACTTGCAAAAAGCAGAGTTTAGCTGCCCAGGCCGTTACATGCCTGAAAGGCATCAGAGTTAAGGCAGAGGGAAAAATGCAGCCAAACAAGAAAGCTCTTCAACTTTTTAATACTACTGTAACTCTTTGCTGGTTGACACAAATTATGTACTAGAGGAGAAATAAAAATAAAAGCTCATTTACTGCCTAATAGTCACCTTGGATCAAGTTGTAAACATGGGAGTCACTTTTTTGATATCTCCAGTATCTTTCATTTTGTCTTCTCAACCTTCCTTGCCAGACTCCTTCTGTCCTCAATGATACCAGGGTTGCGGTGTCTTTTGTGAAGCTGCATCTGGTAAGTGCCAGCACAGCTCCAGTTAGTGGGGACAGATGGATCAGGTCCCCACTGCAGCATTCCAGCACAGCAACCCTTGGATAGACAGACCTTGACTACGGATCACTTGTGGACAGCCTGGTCTGAAGTGATGTGGGCTTCTCCTCTTCACCATCAGTGACCCCCAGGAGTGTGCTGCAAGCTCTGCTCCCTGCCAGTCTATCCATAGTGCAGGTTAATACAGAAACCTACCTTATTTGTGGAGTGTCTGGAGATCACCCAGTGATTCCTAGAAATGAGCCAGGGATCCTGATTTTCTCAAGGGAGCGCAGCAGTCCAGTGCTCCTCCTCTTTCAGCCATTCCTGTGCAGAAGGAAAAAGAATTGAGTCGGTATTTTTTTGACAGGCAGAACATTTTTGGTTTTTTTCCTTAAAGCAGATTGGAAGGAGTTGGTGTCAAACTCTTGCCAAAAAGCCAGCTTTTGACATGTGCCAAGCATATAACATTTCATCCCCAAAGACAAATCTTTTGGAAAGCTCATATCCCCATATTCCCTGTTCCTTGCTTCCCAGCTCTAGGTGACTTGCAGGAGCCGACATTTCGGAACATCACTGGAGGGAAAACAAAATGTCACCTGAGGTGCCTTTCAGTGGCTGCTGTGTGAAACCTGTGGTTGCTGTTTAGTGACCCCTTCATGCTGTGCAAGCAAATCAGTTGCTGTTTGGTGAGCAGCCTGCAGGATCTTAGAGATCTCTATTTTTAGGCCATGATTTGTAAGTTATTTACATCTTCCCTCTGCAGACTTCCAGGTTACTTCAAAGTTTCTGACCTGCAGCAGCTCACAGAAGAGAGGTCTGAGTCTGTAATGTTCTCGACAGGCAGCAGAAATCCTGGCTTTGGCCTGCCAATGTTCTCAGTTGTTCCAGCTTTCTAAACTAAGCCAAGCCTGCAGGTCTGAAGTTGGTGCTCATCCACAGCATATGAAATGCCTTTTGCCACCCTTCCCTACCCAGAGCAAGGTTAACTGTAACCCCCAATGGAAACAGTCTCATCATACCCCATCCAGCACTAACCTGGAGAACGCTTAATCCTGCTCTCACCAAGTTCAGCAGCAAATTTTTGTCTCTGATTGATGTCAGTTGTGCATGCCAGCACCTCCGTTTCTCCGTGCACACTGGTGTTGTTTCTTCAGCGTGTTCTTGTTTCCTGTTCCCTGCTGTGGGACTTGTGCTCTCCACAGACTGCGACTGCTGCCGTGCCCACGCTCTGACCGAGCAGCACCCCCGGTGCTCAGTAGGCTGGGAAGGCTTTTCCCATGCACACACTGGGGGACAGATGCCCCAGCAGTGTTCCTGCTAAGACACAGGAAAGACTTCATAACATCTCCCGCATCCTGGGGATGTTTGGAGCACACTTAGTGTCAGCATTTGTTAGCAAGAAGTGTGAAGCCGTGTTTGCCTGGAAGCACTTCTTTGAAACTGCTTCTTTAAAGGAGGGACACATATCCCCAGCCTTGTTTCCTTCACCAGTTCAAGCAATCTGCATCCCTCTGCAGGTGAACCCCCAAAGGGCAGCCTGCCTGCTGTTCACAAAGATCATGAGCATGTGCAAATGGTGTTTGACTCCTGCACCCAAAGGAACCTCTTCTTATGTACAGACTGTCTTTAGAAAGAGCTCTGGCCTTGTGCAGACTTATAAGCTGGACATCTGCACCCTAATGAACTGAGGCTTGTCTGATGTAAACAATTCACATTTCAGAAGCAAAGAACTTTATTTATGACCAGAAAGACTGCCCTTGCCCTCCCCTGTCAAGAGTGTTGAAAGCAGTTCAGGAATGAACTTTGCCTTTTGGCCAGTGTTTGCTAGGGAGGGTGAACATATATTTTTTTTTTCTTTTTTCCCCCTGTAACTATGCAGATACTGTTCTGTTTTGACAATGGAACAGTATTCAATCAAAAAGAGGGGCTGGCCATTTTACTTAATAGTACAACTTTACACAGTTGTAAAGTGCAGGGAAATTTCAGTATGAAAAGAAGAAACAGCTTTGTGGCTTTGGGACACAGAATTAAATGGCTTGGCAAATTCAGATGGATCAGTGACATTTTTTGCCTTTGCCTGAGGCAGAAGGCCCAAACCAGTAGAGGAAAGCAGACCTCAGCTAGCCATCTACAGACAGCACAGAGGCTGCCAGCCATCTCCTTTAAAGAGATCCTGTGTCCCTGTGCGTCATAAATATCTGCTGACAGAAAAGTTGTGGCAGAGACTGGAACCTGCAGTGACATTTTTCCAGGAGGGCAGGATTAGGCTGAATTAGCTGCTGGGTTTGGTCCAGGCACCAGACACAGGATCCCCATATGTGGGAACTGGTGTTTAAGAGCACTCCAGTATAGAGAAGTGGGATTAGTCATTTCTGTGGTGGGCAGAGGAGCCTAGGCTGGTCTGTGACAATTTGTCAGAGTAAGTAAGTTCACAGTGCAGTTAGTCTTAAAAATCCAGTT